>NW_027186296.1:40815280-40981544 GCF_028583685.1 Petaurus breviceps papuanus
GGGGGGGGGGGATCTTTTTCAGGAGGTGATCAGTGGATTCTTTCAACCTCTATTTTGCCTTTTGGTTCTAGAACATCAGGGCAATTTTCCTTGAGAATTTCTTGGAAGATGATTTCTAGGTTCTTTCCCTGATCGTGGCTTTCAGGTAGTCCAAATCATTTTTAAATTAACTCTCCTGGATCTATTTTCCAGGTCAGTGGTTTTTCCCATGAGATATTTCACATTGCCTTCTATTCTTTCATTTGTTTGGATCTGTTAACATCATCTTGATTTCTCTTATAGTCACTAGCTTCCCTTTGCTGCAATCTAAATCTGAGGGAACAGTTCTCCTCATTGAGCTTTTGAAATTCTTTTTCCATCTGGCAAATTTGGCTTTTTAAAGGCATTCCTCTCCTCATTGCCTTTTTGAGCCTCTTTTGCTAATTGGGTGTGTCTGTTTTTTAAGGTGTGATTTTCCTCAGTCAGGCTGTTGACTCTCAGTTTGTAATTTTCTTGCATTGTTCTCATTTCTCTTCCCAATTTTTCCTCCACTTCTCTTATCCGCTTCTTAAGGTCCTCTGTGGCCTGTAACCAACTTGTATTTACCTTTGAAGCTTTTGGTGCAGGAGTTCTGACTTCACTATCTTCCTCCTATTCCATGCTTTGCTCCTTTTTGGACCAAAATAGGAGTCTACTGTTGGAGTCTTATTTTTGTTTGCTTCCTTTGCCTGGTCATGTCGCCCCTCAGTCACTTGACCCCTGAACTTTTTGCCATAGTAGGACTCTGCCACCAGACAGGGGAGCTTTCGTCCCAAACACTGGGGTTTTCTCAGTTGCCGGAGGATTAGTTGGGTGTCCTCTCTGAGGCCTCCACGCGCTTTGGCAAGCTGGTCACACACCCCAGGACCTCCACCCTAGACTGCAATCCAGATCCAAACAGGTTAAAGCAAGAGCAATTACCTCTCAGACTGGTCTCTTTGTCCCCCTACACTCTGCAGTCCAGGAGCTGAAGCTGCCATGTGTCGCTGGCTGTGCCAGGAGTCTCAGTGGCTTCTCCCCCTGATGGGGGAGACCCTAAATACTGGTCCCGAAGTCCACACTGCACTGACCTCTCACTTTGTCCTTAGCATCTGTGTGTTGATGAATCTGGAAATGACCACAGCTACTGGTGATCTGGAGTCCCTCCAGTGGGTGGCTGGTCAGGCCTGCCCTGGGACTAAAACCTCAGGCTCACCAGGGGCCTGGGCTCGACTCCCAGAGCACTTCGTGGCTGATTCCTGCCAGCCTTTGGGGCTGTCTTCAGTGGGAGTTTAGCTTCTCTGTGTCATTTTGTGGGTTCTGCAGCACCAAAGTTTGTTTAGAGTCCCCTTTTACATGGATTCGGGAAGGTGGAAGCCGAAGCCGCAGGGAGGTCCTGCTTCTATTTCGCCATCTTGACTCTCTTCCTATCTTGAGTTTTCTGCAGTCCTAGGTGGGTAGAATTTCTGGAGTAGCTTTTTAGTATTTTATACGCTAATCTTTCCAAATGGCTTTCTATTCTAAATTTATTTGGGCAGAAGTTTTCTCTTTGCATATGGCTAAGGGTATTTGTATATTTCTTTTAACATGGGAAATTTTCATTTCAGTTAAGCCAGATTTGAGTTTTCATGATCAAATTTTTTTTTCAGTTTTTAGCATTTACTTTCACAAGAATTTGAGTTTGGAATTTTTTTCCTCCCTCCCTTCTACTCTCCCTAATACAGCATGCAATCTGATATAGGCTATACACGTGGAATCATATTAAACATTTTTCCACATTGACATGATCAGATTGTTTTTGTCCATCATTGTTAAACCTTATGAGAAGAGACATTTATTAAAAGACAAAATAAATGTGGGGAAAGAAAGATAACATGAATCAGGAATACTTAACAGGTAGGTTAAACTCCTACCTCTTATGTTTACTTAGGTACATGACCCTGAGGAAACTATTTAACCTTGACGTTAAACCACAGGCAGTGCACTAGCATTTATCTGTTTAAGTTGTAGACAGGCTATGTGGAGATAGTTCCCACAGTATTCCTCTTCATTAAAATCATAGATCTTTGGGTATTCACATATTTGCAAATTATAGGAAAGAAAGTAATCCCAAGAAATGTTAAAAATGTAAAATCAGGTACTATTGAAATTAAGTATTTTCATAATAGTGTACGAAAATTGTTTATATTTTTCTGCTTATAAAGCTTCTATAGGTAAAGCAGACTTTAGCATAGACTGGGTAACAGATGAACAATACAATTTCTACAAGGGTAGGGGTTTGACATTACTGTTAATAAAGAGTAAATTGCTATTTTTAACTTAGGATGGCATCAGAGCAGCTAAAAGAAATATTCAGATTGAAATTCAAGTGGCTGTACATAAGATTTATCAGCAGTTATCTGCAACTTTGGAGAGAGCCCTACAAGCAAATAAACACCACATTGGTAAGTGAACTGCCAGTAAAACTTCAGATGCAAATGGAAGTTGGTCATCAGTTTACAAATGTGGATTTACCATCATTGTAGCATTAGTGAATGAATTTGAAGAGAAACATTTCATCTTTATCTTGTATCCCTCAAGGAGATTCATTCAGTCATTATTTTTAAGCTTCTTCTGTGTGCCAGACAGTTGAAGGCCAGGTGTTTAGAATGCAGAAACAAAAATCAAACAATACCCTGGAAGGACTTACATTGTATAGGAGAAGACAAATATGTACATTTTTAGGTATGTACAGAAAAGATCTAGAATACTAGGTGGGAAGGGACACTGATAGCCAGGATAATAAAGATTTCATGTGAAAGGTGGAAGTTGAGCAAGGTCTTGAAAGGGAACCAAGAATTGTAAGAGGTAACACATGAGGGAGTACATTCTCAGCATGGGGGACAACCACTGCAGAGGCAGTAGTGATGATTTATTAGAGTGTGGTTGATGAAGAATGTATTTTTTTGAATTTTGACTGGAACCTAGAGAGCATGAAGGGCAGTAGCATAATAGGACTAGAAAGGCAAGTTGGCATCAGATTGTAAAGTGCTTTGGATATCAGATAGTTCATATTTGGCAAGAGGGAACCAGTAGAGTTTGGTAGAGGAGTGAGATGCTTTACAAAAGTCACTTTTAGTGTATGCTTCTTAAGAACAGGGACTGTTTTTGATTGTGTCTTTATATTCTCACTGCCTAGCACAATAGTGCCTTATATGTATATGTACATATATGTATATATATATGTATATACACACATGTGTAAGGCACAATAGTGTCATATATAGATACAGTAGGTGCTTAGTAAATGCTTATAGAATTGAATATTCAGCCACTAATTTGTAAGAAAATCATACTTTATGCTTTTTGAATATTATACTTTACTATGTTCACTCTTAGGGACTACCATCTAATTTAATCTTTTTACTTTGTTTTTTAGAAGCTCAACAACGTCTTCTCTTGGTAACAGTTTTTGCTCTGAGTGTTCATTACCAACCAGTTGATGTTTCTTTAGCAATTTCTACTGGTCTCTTAAATGTACTGTCGCAGTTGTGTGGCACAGACACTATGCTAGGGCAGCCTCTGCAGCTGTTGCCCAAAACTGGTGTTTCTCAGCTTAGCATAGCTTTGAAAGTAGCCAGTACAAGACTGCTACAGATTCTGGCCATTACCACTGGGTAAGCATTTTCTCTTTACTGTGCTTGTTCCTTCATTATTAGCAGCCCTAGCATTTACTAAACACTTAATTTATATATTCTACTAAAAGTTTTCTTTTTTTTTTTTTTTTGCCTTTTGGAGGGCAATTTGGGGTTAAGTAACTTGCCCAAGGTTACATGGCTAGTATTTTTGTGTGGGTGTTAAGTGTCTCAGGCCGGAACCGAACTCGGGTCCTCCCGACTCCAGGGCTAGCACTTTACTCACTGCGCCACCTAGCCGCCCCTAAAAATTTTCTTTTTCACATTAAAATATTTTTAAGATTGTGTTTTTTATTGTTTCCTCTGACCTCTTCTTTAGGACCTATGCTGACAAACTGAGTCCTAAGGTAGTACAATCCTTGCTCGATCTACTATGCAGTCAGTTGAAGAATTTGTTGTTACAAGCTGGTGTGCTGCTTATGGTTTCCTTTGGAGAAGGTGAAGAGGAAGAGGAAGAAGAGGAAGAAAAAAAGGTGGACCCTTGTGGAGATATTGAGAAGAGAGACTTCAGAGGTATCTTGTAACCTTAAAAATATTTCATTGATATCTTTTGTCATAATTTACTTGTATCTGTCCAATAATAGGAATACTGACTCAGAGGGTATGCTCAGCTTAATCACTTTTCTTGCATAATTCCAAACTGATGTTGAGAACTGTTAGATCATTTCACAGTTCCAACAATAGTCCAGCATGAACTATGGACATTTTTTTCGTCTCTTCCAATTTATATTGAAGTAAAACCTTGTTTTAATTAGAATTACTCTTTTAATGATGGGAGTAATACATTTTTATGTGATAATTTATAGTTTTCAGATCATCCTTTGAAAACTCTTCCCATTCCCTAAATACTTCTCTCTTAGGGACTAGCTCTTGGTATTACTTATTTGAGTCAGTTCTCTATTTTGGATGTCAGATTTTTATCAGTGTTGTTTGTGGATATTTTTCCCACTCTACTCTTTCTCTTCTATCCCTGTCTTCATTGATGCTATTCATGTGAAAGGTCTTAAATTTTATTTAGTCACAGTGTTCTGTGTTATCTGTTCTTTTGTCACTTGTTTGATTAAGAATTTTCCTCCTGCTCATTGTTGTAAAGAGTACCTGATTTTTTATCTTAAAATATTTTTATCGTATGTTAGTTTATACCTTGATCACATATCTATTTTGCGTTTATTATGATATATAGTATAAAATATTGGTCCAATTCTAGTTTCTTCCAAATTTTCATTTCCAATTTTCCCAGCAGTTCTTGGCAGAAAGGGCCAAGAGGTCCCTCAATAATTGATATTCTTGAATTCATGAAACACAGGACTAGTTTTCGATTGCTTCCGATTTTTTAATCTAGTTCTGTTTTGCTGATTTATGTTTTTTAACCAGTACCACTAATTTTGTTGACTAGTGCTTTTTGATATAGTTTGAAGTCCAGTAGTACTAGGCTCCTTTCATTTATACTTTTTCTAAGTATTTACTGTGAAATTCTGACCTTTAGTTTTTACAAATTCTAATAAGTATCCCTTTAGTACTTTGGGTTAGAATTAAATCTCACACTTAATTTAAATTGTATTGTCGCATTTATTATACCACAAGCAGGGTACATCAAGTCTATTTTATTTAAGTCTCCCTCTATTACCATCTTGAGTGTTTTTTTTAATAGTTGTATTTATATAAATCTAGTAGTTTTCTTAGTAGATTAATATCCTCTTATATCATACATTTGGTACTAATTTTGAATCAAATTTCTCTTACTATTTCTTGTTTTTAGAAATACTATTTAAAATGCTTATGATTTTCACGGCTTTGTTTTTATGTCTTACAATCTTGTTATAGCTACTAGTGTTTCAGTTATTGTCTTTGTTAATTTAGTGGAGTTTTCTAAATATCTGATCATGACATCTGCAAATAGGGATTTTCATAAGTTTTTATTACTGTTGTCTTAAATCATCAGTTATCAAGTACTTTTTCTCCTTTTCTCTTATTTGGCTAGAAGATGATAATTTTTATTTACCTTTCTTGAATTAAAAGTTTTTGGTGTTGCTGACCATAATTCATCTTTAAATAGTATTTCAAGGTTTACAAAGCACTTTTGGACCATAACTCTGTGAAATAAGTAGTATAAATATTGTTGTGTCTGTTTTACATGTGATGAGAGGAAGGCTTAGTTCAGTGACTTACCCAGGATAACTTACTTAGTAAGTCATTAAATATATATAAAGCTCTTATTGTGTGTGAGGCTCTGTGCTAAGCACTGAGATTAAAAAAAAAAAAGGTAGAGGACAGTCTCTTCCCTTGTGGAGCTCACAATCTCATGGGGAGACAACATGCAATTAATTATGTTTAAAAAAAGTATGTAGGGGAGGCCAGCTAGCACAGTGAGTAAGAGCACCGGCTCCAGTGTCGGGATGACCTGGGGATCAAATCTGGGCTCAGTATTAGCACCACACCCAGAAATAACTGGCCGTGTAACCTTGAGAAAGTTACTTAACCCCGATTGCTTTAAAAAAAAAAAAGTATGTATAGGATAAACCAACTGGGGTCAACAGCGGGAAGGCACTGGAATGAAGAGATTATAAAGGGTATCATATAGAAGGTGAACTTTTCAATAGCTCCAAGATGGCAGAGTAGAAGCAGACCTCCGACCAGCTCTGGCTTCCACTTTCCCCAGTCCATGTAAAAAGGGGCCTCTGAAGAAACTTTGGAACTACAGGACCCACAAAATGACACAGAGAAGCTAACCTCCCGCTGAGGACAGCCCGGCAGGCCAGCAGGAATCAGCCAGTACAGCGCTCTGGGAGCCGAGCCCAGGCCTCCTTGAGCCTGATGTTTTAGCCCCACTGTGGGACTCCAGATCAGCAGCAGCTGTGGCTGTTTCCAGATTTATCAACACAAAGATGCTAAGGTCAAAGTGAGAGGTCAGTGCAGTGTGGACTTCGGGACCAGTAGTTGGGAGTGTGTTGGCTTCTCCCCCAGGGCAGGAAGCCGCTGAGACTCCCGGCACAGCCAGCGCCACATGGCAGCTTCAGCTCCTGGACTGCAGAGTGTAGGGAGACCAAGAGACCAGTCTGAGAGGTAATCGCTCTTGCTTTAACCTGTTTGGATCTGGATTGCAGTCTAGGGTGGAGGTCCTGGGGTGTGTGACCAGCTTGCCAAAGTGCGTGGAGGCCTCAGAGAGGACACCCAACTAATCCTCCGGCAGCTGAGAAAACCCCAGTGTTTGGGACGAAAGCTCCCCTGTCTGGTGGCAGAGTCCTACTATGGCAAAAAGTCCAGGGGTCAAGTGACTGAGGGGCGACATGACCAGGCAAAGGAAGCAAAACAAAAATAAGACTCCAACAGTAGACTCCTATTTTGGGCCAAAAAGGAGCAAAGCATGGAAAATACAAGTTGGTTACAGGCCATAGAGGACCTTAAGAAGCAGATAAGAGAAGTGGAAGAAAAATCGGGAAGAAAAATGAGAACGATACAAGAAAATTACGAACTGAGAGTCAACAGCCTGACTGAGGAAAATCACACCTTACAAAACAGACTTAACTCAATTTTCAAAAAGGCAATGAGGAGAGGAATGCCTTAAAAAGCCAAATTTGCCATATGGAAAGAATTTCAAAAGCTCAATGAGGAGAATGTTTCCCTCAGATTTAGATTGCAGCAAACAGAAGAAATATACTTCAGTCCTAAGTCCATCAGTTCTCTTTTTAGAGGTAGATAGCATGTTTCATCATGAGTACTTTGTGTTGATTAGAATTATTAATTATTAAGTCTTTCAAAGTTTATAATCTTTATGATATTGCTTACTATTTTTAAGTCATTCTCCTGGTTCTGCTTACTTTACTTTGCATCAGTTCGTATAAATGTCTCCAGGTTTCCCCAAAACCATCTAGTTCTTAATTTCTCATTACCTTCATGTACCACAACTTGTTCTGCCATATTTTTGTACATATGGGTCCTTTTCCTCTTTCTTTGTTCTCTTTGGAGTACAGGCCTAGTAGTGGTATCACTGGGTGACCTTTTCTTTAATAATGTTTTTGATGTGTAATGATTCCTGAGTAGGCCTTTGGCCTCTTTGATCTTTTAAACCTGAACTATCTTTTCTGAAATAACCTCCTCTGAATTCATTCATATCAAAGTTGTTGAATATGAAAGTATATGTCAGTTTGGTTTGGATTATTTTGTAAAACTCTTCATAGACTCTCTACCTTTTTATCTCTACAATAGGTGTTGGTACACAAACTGCAGTAACTTTTGTGGTTCTTCTTTTGTTTGTGTTCATTATGAGCAATGAAAAATAGGATCACGTGGTCCATGAAATGATATCTCTTACTGACTTTGCTGAACAGTGAAGACAACTTCTCACTCCTTTGTTTCTCTCTCTAGAGAGAACCCATGGCCTTTCCTTGTGTTTAACTGCAACTTTTCCTTGTCTTCCGGTTTGATTTATAGCAAGAATATTTATATTGATGGTGTTCAGTTCATCTAACTATAGCATGTTGATTGGAAAGAGAGCTCACTTTTAAAATAAACCATATTACTGGTTTTTTTTTAAATGTCTTATTAATCCTCTTTCTCTCTCTTTTATTTTGGAGGGGGGCAAGGCAAGGCGTTTGGGATTAAGTAACTTGCCCAAGGTCACACGGCTAGTAAATATTAAGTGTCTGAGGCCGGATTTGAACTCGGGTCCTCTTGACTCCAGGGCTGGTGCTCTATTCACCGTGCCACCTAGCCACCCCCTCTCTCTTTTTAATATTATTGTTATTCCCCACCTGCCTCTAGAACCCTCCCTTGTGACAAATTAAGTAGTTAAAGAAAACACATAAACATATTGACTGTATCTGTGTGAAAAGCTCTCATTTTTCTGTACCTTTTGTTCATAACCTCTGCAAATAGGTGATAAGGCATACTTTTCCGTGAGAGTCCTTTGAATTTATGGATTGGTTACTGCACTGATCAGAATTCTTAAGTTTTTCAGTGTTTTCAATCAGTCAATCAATAAACATTTATTAAGCACCTACTGTTTGCCAGGTTGTGATCATTATGTAAATTGTTCTCATCATTTTGTCTCTCCACATCAGTTCATATGTATTTCCCTGTGTGTCTTGGAATTCTTGATATATGTGACATTTGTTATGGTGTAGTAAATATTCCATTACATTCATTTACCACAGTTTGTTTAATTGTTACACAGTGAGGGGCACTCAGTTTTCTTTTTAGTTCTTTGCTATTACAAAAAGTGTTGTTATAATTAGTTTTGTGCATATGAGACCTTTTCTTCTATCTTTGACCTCACTGAAATGTATGCCTACATTCGTAGTGCTCAGTCAAAGAATGCAATTGAGTGACTTTAAATATAATGCTAAGTTGTTTTCTGGAACATTTGTGCTAACCCACTGCTCCAACAATAAATTTAGTGTATGTCTTCCAGAGACTCTCTAATAGTTGTCATTTTTTTCCCCTTCCATCATCTTTGCCAATCTGATGGGTATCAGTTGAAACCACAGAATTGTTTTAAGTTCCATTGCTCTCATTTGTGATTTGGAGGATTCTTTCATATGCTTGTCAGTCACTTGCCTTTCCTCTTTGGAAAGTCGCATATAAAGATTTTCTTTCGTTTAACTTGTAGCTTTAATTCCATAAATGTAAAAGTTTTTATTTTTTATGTAATCGGATTTATCCTATATAATTTCCTCTTTCCTTTGTTTAGTTATGAATTCTTCTACTATTCTTAGATGTGCAAGGTCCCTTTATTTTCTAATTTTTTAAAATAATGTGATCTTTATATTTATGGCATTTATCCTTTTGGAGATCATTGTGGTTATATGATGTAAGGTATTATTCTAAGTCTTATTTTGTTTCAAACTGCTTTCTTGTTTTCCCAGCAGTTTTTATAAAAAAAAAAAAGATTATGTTTACTTTCCAGTATTTTGTGTCCTTTATAAAACACAATAAATGCTATTATACTAAATTGCTTCTGGGTCTTGCTTATATAAGATATCCCATTGACCAGTTTTTGTTTCTTTTTTTAGTCAATACCAAATATCTTTGATGATTAATGCTTTGTAATATAATTTGAGATCTAGTGATACTAGGACCCTTTTCATTCTTATTTTCATTTCATTATTTTCTTTGACTTTTCCTCTGGAGAAATTTTCCTATTATTTTTTCTAGTTTGATAATGTAATTCTTTGGTATTTTGATGAATGTGGCTGTACTGTAGAATTATTTATAAGATTATTTCTTGTTTTAAATTTGTGATATAACCTAAGCTTTTCTTTTAAATCTTCAGCTGTACTTAGAAAACAGCATGCAGCAGAACTACACTTAGGGGACTTTCTCGTTTTTCTACGAAGAGTTGTGTCTTCAAAAGCTATTCAGTCAAAAATGGCTTCTCCAAAGTGGACTGAAGTGCTTCTTAACATTGCATCTCAGAAGTGTTCTTCAGGTATTACATAGGCCTAAAAAAAGTTTGCATTACATATTTGTCTCATTCAGATAGTGATTGTGCTTAACAGTATTGAACAACTAACTTTATTTTGAGAATTTTTTTGAGAGATTTTAAATTTTCTCTTTAAATCTAAATCATGTTAACAATAACAGTTTTTCTTTTTCAGGTATTCCACTGGTGGGTAACTTAAGAACCAGATTACTTGCTCTCCATGTCCTTGAAGCTGTATTACCAGCTTGTGAATCTGGGGTCGAAGATGATCAAATGGCTCAGGTCTGTATTTTTTTTTTAAAGCAATTAGGGTTAAGTAACTTGCTCAAGATTACACGGCCAGGTGTTTCTGGGTGGGTGCTAAGTGTCTGAGCCCAGATTCGATACCCAGGTCATCCCGACACTGGAGCCGGTGCTCTTACTCGCTGTGCTACCTGGCCGCCCCTCAGGTCTGTATTTTTAAAATCACTCTTAAATGTCCTGTACAATATTCCAGAGCAATAAATGAAAATCAGTCAAGCATTTATTATCTGCAATGTGCCAGGGACTAGGCTGAGTGACAGGGGATATAAATACAAAGAACAAAACACTCCTTGTGTGGAATTTTTATCTTCATAGGGATGGATACAAGTACATATGAAACCTATACAGCATAAAAATAAATTTAATAAAAATTAACTACAGATTATGTATGATATTTGCTTAACTTCATATTGACATAGTATAACAAAACTTCAGATTCTCATATTACTTTGTTTTCTCTGCTATTCCTGACAAACAGTAGTAGAGGGAGATCAAAGGGATTGGGACCATTTAAGTTAAGCAGACCAATTTGTATGTAATCCTAAATGAGTCTTCACTATTGTCTGGTAATCCTTTATTCTTTCCAAAGCAGTTAATTCTAAACTTTCTTTGTATATGTCCTATACCATTCCTGATTCCTACGTGTCCCAAGCCCCTTCAGTCTTGGAATTACCCATGAACCACCTTCTCCCTCATGTCCCTGTTCATTGCACTTCTGTGTTCTTCAGAGTGCCCGCTTCATGTGGCATATACAGTCACCCCACCTAGCTGAGGCCCTTTCATCTAGACTAGTGGAAGGATTTCCGTACTGTTCTCCTTGCAGGTCCCATTCTTCCCTATCACCAGACCACCTTCCACACATCTGCCAAAGCAATATTCCTAAAGAACAGAACTGACAGTTTCCCCCCTCAGAAATTCTAGATAGTTCATCCAGTTTACAAGGAAGAATTTTATCAGCCTAATACTTAACAGTTCTCTACAATTGAGCTCTCTTTCTAATCTGATTTCTTACTAGTCTTCTATATGCATTCTCTGTGCCAGACAGACTGGCACGCTAGCTATTTTTGTGACTTCTCATGTCCGTTTTATGTTTTGGTGTATTTGGTCAGTGTTGTCTGGAATATGCTCCCTTCTGTCTTTGTCTCCCAACACAGCTCAGGTGCTCTTTCAACATGGTGCCTCTTCTGATCTGTCTTCCTTTGCCCCTTAGCAATTTGCACTCCTCCTCTTTTGAATTTATTTTGTAATTTGTTTTTAGTTATTTGTGTTTTGTTCCCCTACAAGAACGTAACTTCTTTGAGGGCAGAGGGCTGAGAATGTTTGGTTTTTGTCCTTGTATCTCCAATGTTTCGTGTTGTTCATAGTAGACATTAAACAAATGTAAGTTGAATTGAAGACAAAGATCTTTTTGAGCGAGATTCTGTGGTGTGGGGCAAAGGTACTCAAAACCCAATTCAGGTTATAAAAGACTTAGGAGAATGCCTTATGCTGGGCTATTTTTTGTGAGCATTAGCTTCTGGGTTTCTGTGCCTTTTAACACCAGCTAAGTGGTATCAGCTCCTCTGTATTTGTACTTTTTCGTGTTTCAGCTTTTCATCTTACTGATTTAGTGTTAATTCAGTCCTCATATTGTTCAAGTTATTTTTTATCTGCAGATTAGGTAATTTTGCAAGCTCCCTTTAATCTTTTCAGGACAACAAGATACTAGCGATAACAGGCTGCTCTGGAATCAGAAAGACTTGAGTTCAAATTCTACTTCAGATACTTTACTAGCTATATGACAAATCATTATAACTCTAAAGTTTCCTCATTTGTTAAAAGGAGATGATAATAGCACCTACCTTATAGGGTTGTTGTGGGGATCAAATGAGATATTTGTAAAGCTTTTAGCACAGTGCCTAACACATAGTAGGAGCTTAGTGAAAATACTTGCCATCCTTCTCCCATATACATAATAGATACTTAATATATTTTTGTAGAATGAATAAAGTTGATGTTTCATTATACTGAAAAAATTAACAAGGCTTCTAAAATGATTAACTTACCAACAGAAAGTAATATATTACCAAGTTATATAGTTTATTTTCTAATAACTCTTAAAATTGCTATTTTGCAATTAGACTTATTTATCTCTCTCTCTATCTTTTTCCCCCCTGCAATGCAACAGGTTGTTGAACGATTATTTTCCCTTCTCTCGGATTGTATGTGGGAGACACCCATTGCACAGGCCAAACATGCAATTCAGATCAAGGAAAAAGAGCAGGAAATGAAATTACAGGTAAATGATCTTTCTAACAATTATCTTCAGTTATTACTTGAAGTTAGCTTATTCTGAAATGCTAATAAGGCTTCATTTCTGATAGAAGCAAGGAGAATTAGAGGAAGAGGATGAAAACCTTCCTATTCAAGAAGTGTCCTTTGACCCAGAGAAAGCTCAATGCTGTTTAGTGGAAAATGGACAAATTTTAACCCATGGCAGTGGAGGAAAAGGATATGGGTTAGCTTCAACAGGGGTAACATCTGGATGTTATCAGTGGAAGGTTTGTGAAATTCCAGTGAACTTGTAGAATTTAATTTTGTCATTTTAAAAATAATTTTAGTGGTATATGAAAGATAACAGTTTTTTCTCTCTGTAATTCTTTATCATATAACTATATCTCATTCTAGCTAAAACTAATTAAAAGTCCCCATTGGGGAAGAGTTAGAAATTCTAAAACTCATTTAAATACTCCTTAATAAATCTCAGTAAATTCAAGCTTGTTAGTGAGATGTGAATAGAGATCAAGATGGACCACTTAAGATAGTCTTGGAAGGATGATTGAGAGTTGCTTAAAGGATAGAATAAAAAAAAACTGCAGATACAAAAACTGGAACAACCTTATTTATGACTTTGTTTTAAAGTGACAAAAATGGATCATATATTCACACATTGTATGTTATTTTAATTTTAATATTGCTTCCTTGAGTATTTAAGCGTTGATTATAGATAGAACTCCATTTCCTTAAATGTAGATTAATGTAATTAATTAGTATATTTAAAGGTTTATTTAATATTATGTATAAAGGTACATATAAAAGTATATAAAGGTTTACTTAATATTAATGAAAATTATTGATTTTATTTTAGTTTTACATTGTAAAGGAAAATCGTGGTAATGAAGGCACCTGTGTTGGAGTTTCTCGATGGCCAGTACATGATTTTAACCATCGCACTACCTCAGATATGTGGTTGTATAGAGCCTACAGTGGTAACCTGTATCATAATGGAGAACAGACTTTGACATTGTCCAGTTTTACTCAAGGAGATTTTATCACTTGTGTGTTGGATATGGAGGCAAGAACTATTTCCTTTGGCAAAAATGGAGAGGTACTAAGATTTATTTATAAGATTCATACTGTCTGCGGTTTAGTATATATTCAGCTTGTTTATTTGGGGGCTGAGCTCCAGTTTATAGATTATCTGCTCTATCCTTGATTCTCTTTTTTCATCTTACTGCTTCCTTTTCCTGTGTTGCAATAATTATTAGTATCTACACCACAGAGCAGGGAACAAAAAAGAAGAGGTTGTGTAATTCCATTTGATAAAAGTTGTTGAAAATAATGCTTAAATTAGCATTTGTGTAATTTCCCCAGTTAGAAATGATAATCAAGAACTGGTTGTCCTTTCTTTGTGTGGCGGATTTGCATAAATTCTTATTGTGAATTTTACTAAGGAAAATTTTATTTCATAAAAATCCAGAGTGTTTTAGAATTTTAGAGTTGGAAGGGACCTTAGAGGTCATCCGATCAAACTTCTGCATGTTGTAGGAATTCTTTCTACTGCTTCTCTAACAGGCTATAATCCAATTGTTGCTTGAATATGTCTAGGGGCAAAGAACATGTTATTTCAAACATTTTCCATTCTATTTGTGGACTGCTTAAATTGTTAAGGAGGCATATTTCAGTAAATTCTTTTTCCTAGTTCTGCCCTATGGAGCTACATAGAATAAATCTAATCCTGTTTCCAGAAGGCAGACCTTCAGATATTTTTAAATATCTGTTGTCCTGTTCTGAAATCTTTTAGACAAACATCTTTAGTTCCTTAAAACTGTTATTCAGATACTGTGCCCTCAAATCTTCTCCCCAGCTAGGTGACCTTCCTCTCAAGTTTGTGAATGTTCCTCTTAAATGTGGCAAACCTAACTGAATGCAGTAATCCATATGTGGAATGACCAGCACAGAGTATGGCAGGACTCAGTAAACTCAAGCTTTTTAATAAGATGTGAGTAGAAATTAAGATGGACTGCTTAAGATAGTCCTGGACTATCCTGGATAGTCCTCCTTTGTCCTGGACACTGTGCCTATATTAATGAAATCTAAATTCTAAATAGCCTTTTTTTTTTTAAGTCAGATATCACCTTGTCTATTCATTGAGCTAACAGTCAACTAAAAATCCTGTAGTATTATAGGGTTAGAGCTATAAGAGACCTTAGAGATTATCTCATTGAAACTTTGAGTCTTTGAAGCTAGATCGTCTTCTCTTCCTGTGCATTTGCCTTTTTTCACCCTCTGTGCAGGACTCCACACATTTATTTCTTGCTAAATTCAATCCATCTTTGGAGCCTTTGAAAGATTTTATGAATCTTGTATTTTGTTGTTCAAAATATCTTTCTCAGTTTTGTGTCTGATGTGAAATTATACCTGCAATGTTTTTATTCAATTAATTGCTAAAATGTTGAGTATAATATGATCAATTTCAGCATCCTGTTATAAACCTCTAGAGCTCTCCCTCCTGCTTGACATCTATCAATTAACACTTTGGGTGCTGTTGTTCAACCAGTTAAGAATCCATCTAACTTCATGATCACTTCTTCCCTGTTTTTTTTTCATCTTGTCCACAAGAAAAAAAAAAAGGAATTTTGTCATATCTTGCTGAAATCCAAATTTATGTCTATATAACATTTCCCTGATACAATGGTCTAGCAACCAATCCAACAAAGGAATTATAGTTAGTTTGCTATGCTTTCTTCTAGTTGTTATAATTTTCCTTTCTGGGTCCTCAAAATCCATTTGATTGTTCTAGAATTGTCCTAGAGATTATCATAAAGCTTTCTGATATATGGTTTGTGGTATTCTCATCTTTCCCCTTTTAGAAAATTGAGTTAGAAATTATCCTCATCCTGTTAGTTCTCTTGATCTACACAGTTTCTCCAAAAACTACAGATAACAATTTAGCAATGGCACAAACAGGTTCTTAAAAAAAAGTTCTGGATATAATTTATTAGGACAAGGGACTTGAACTCATTTAGACTCAGGTGTTTGCTTACTCCTTGTAGTTTTATTCCCCACCTATCCCTATATTCTCTCATTTCTAGTTTGAAAATAATTTTTCTTGATAGGGAGTATTGAATTGAAATAATTGACTAGTGGTTCTTTGTTATTTATTAAAATTATACCATCAACTCAAACTAACGACTTTTTTCCTTTCCTTTTCCTTATGGACAATCTACAAAGTCTTTTGTTGTGCTCAGTGTCATAGTCTTATGTTCTCTGAAACTGACAAGCTTTTAGGGCTGTAACAGTGACTCAGAGAGTGTTCTTGGGGACATAGTATCTATTGATTTGGGGTATATCTTTTCGTCATAACTTCCCCCTTGTACCTTATGCATTATACTCATTTACACTCAGAATATCTCAGGAACATATAACACAACTCTTTTGATACTATTTCTAGCAATTGGGGAAATAACAGAACATGCAAACTCATACAAATGATAGGCTCATGGGTCCTAATATTCTTGCCTATATTGCCCAGCCGCTTTCACAAGCTTCACTTTGATTTCAAGAACATTTCCGTTAATCACATTATCTCTTTAGATGCTCACATCTTTGTCTTCACCAAGATAATTTATACTTGTATTGCCACAGTCTTATTTTGAGAACTTTCCGTTCTTTTATATGAGTCTTTGGCTATTCCTCATCCCCCCCACGCTCTGCTAAGCATTTTAATGTATACTTTCCTATCTTAGGGTATGTGTCTGACTATGCCTTGAATTCTCTAATTTGACTATTATGACATGCTCCCATTTTCCCAAGGTTCGTATTCCTTTAACTTCATCAATTCTTTCATCTTAATCAGTACTAAGTTTAGATTAACAGTTAATTTCATTGCAGTTACTAGGTGCTAAAAGGTAAAGGTTGTTAAGAAAAGAAGCCAGTAATTTATAAGATAGCCTCTTTTTTCAGAATGAGATATCTAGCAGACATTCTAGTTGAATTCCCTTATCCTTACTGTTATCTTGCTTCATTACCAATTTTGTGATCTGTTTGAAGTAAGCATCATCTTCTCCATTCATTTAGGGATCCTATAGCATATTCCTAAGGTGTTATTACCTATAGACCTTTTAGGTAGAAACTGCATTGTTTGATTCTTTAATTTTTCTTTCCTTTTTTTCTCATCAATGTTCACATCTAGGAGCCCAAACTAGCTTTTGAAGATGTGGATGCAGCAGAGTTGTATCCTTGTGTAATGTTCTACAGCAGCAATCCTGGAGAAAAGGTATTTAAAAATAGGGAATAGCTACTGCTTTGGTTGTCACTAATTTCTGATGTAATTTATAAATCTGTGCAGATGTTTTCTTTTCTTCTCTTCTCTCCCTTGCCTCCCAGCTTTTCCCCTCTGGGGACCAGTAATCAAATCAATACTAGCTTTCTTGGAAATGACATTATCTATTAGTTGTCCTGTGAATCTACTTATGATCCCTGTGATTTCCTAGTCTACAGTATCCCTCCCCTCCCTGGCCACTACTTCCTTTTGAATTTTTTTCACTTATTAGAACATACATTCCTTGAGACCAGGGTCTATCCATTTTTGTGTCTAAGCGACAGCACTTAGCAAAGCGTCTGGCACATAGGAAGCACTTAAAATTCTTTTTTGCTTCTTCATATATTTGATGAAGTTATATTCTCTTTGATAAACAAAAACCTATTTAACTAGGTTTTCATATAGTAAAAATTAAGTAATTTAAAAGGTGTTTTATTGTCGGAAAGTTGTATTTTTTCTTTGACTTCTAAAGTACCATTTTAAAAAGGTTCTTTTCAGTTCATTACACATTCCCTGGTAGGCTGAAACAATGTTGAAACCGTTCTAAAGTACCTAATTTAAGGGGCAGCTAGGTGGTGCAGTGAATGGAGCACTGGCCCTGGAGTCAGGATCCGGCCTCAGACACTTAACACAAAAACTAACCCTATGACCTTCAAGTCACTTAGCCCCAATTGCCCTCCAAAAAAAAAAAGTACCAATTTATTAAGTAAATTTTTTAAAATATATGGTTCATTATAAAATCCATAAGCAATCGGAGAATTTTAAAATGAAAAAAAAATTGTTTTGGCTGCTGGTTAAATACTGAATGGTTCACAGAGCATTTAGGTGTAGACTTAGGTCAGGGAGAGAATTTGTATAATCATTGACAGCATTTCATGGTTCCATGTTTTAATTTTTATTTTCTAGTCCATACTATACCATTATTTTTTCTTGAATTTACATTATGACCTATGTAGAGGACATTTTTGGCAATTTTTTTTCTCTCTGCCTCATTATGTTAAGAACATTGGCTGAACTATTAAGTAAAATACTTAATAGTTACAAAATATTTCACATTGATTTAAGTTTCATTCTTGTAGACCCACTATGAGGTAGATAATATAGATATTACTATATCCCTTTTACAGATTAGGTTGTTGTCTAGTCTTTTCATTCATGCCCTACTGTTTGTGACCCCATTTGAGGTTTTCTTGGCCAAGATACTGGAGTGGTTTTTTCTTTCCTTCTTCAGCTCATTTTACAGATGAGGAAACTCAGACAAAGGTTAAGTGTATGTCCAGGGTCACACAACTAGTAAATGTCTGAGTGAATTTGAACTCAGGTCTTCTTGACTTTAGGCCTGGCACTCTATCCAATGTGACACCCACCTTCCCTACCAATCAGGTTCCTGAAATTTTAAGTGACCTTTTAAAGGTCACATAGTGATGATGATAGCTAACATTTACATGGCACTCACCATGAGCTAGGCATTGTGTCAAGTGCTTTACAATTATTTCATTTAATCTTCTTGACAACCCTAGGAAGGTAGGTGCTATTATTATCTCTCTTTTAAAGATGAAGAAACTCAGACAGATATTGAATTGCCCAGGGTCTCACAGTTAGTATCTATGGCTGAATTTGAACTTAGGTTTTTCTGACTCCTGGCCCAGTACTTTATCTACTATGTCACCTAACTGCCCCAGAATAGCAAGTGAGGGGTCTTTCTGGGACTTGATCCTGAAGTTTTCTGACTTGGATTCCAGTTCTCTTTCTGCTTTCCAGTGATGTGCTTTATTCTGAATGGGAGGCTTGAAGTTTTGTTGCTGATCTAAGAAGAGAATTTCATTGCTTAGTAGAGATGCTGATTTTAAACATGAATGGAACAATATTTGATTTCTCGTCTTATTATTTAGATTTTTAATCATTGGTAATGTCAGGTAAATGCTTTCTTTTATTTTGAAGTCGCTACTGTTTGTTAGAATTAAAGTCTTTAGAAATCTGTGAGATGTATAAAATCCCTATAGTGTCTTGGAATAAAAGCATAGCTCTTTCTTGAACATTCAAGGGTTCAGTTTGGTATTAGTGTTCATATTTTTAAAGATTTTAATTCCATCATGCATATGTATGCACACACATAAACACAACCTCAAAATTGAAAATAATTTAATGTGTACTCCAGATTGTTTGGATAACTCTAACTTTATGATTCTTCTAACATGGTAAACCATGATATTCTGATATTCCTAAATGGAAGCATAATGTCATAAGGAAGAATGAAAATAACAGGAGGCCTCTTTTCTCCTCCCCCCAAAGTTAGTTAGTAATTTCTTAGGGAGGTAGAATTGCAGGTCATCTTTCTGTGACATGAGGTAACTTTTTCATGAATATTTTATCCATAAGATTGGTCTTGAGGGGAAGAGAAAGACCATTTAACTCCTGTTACTTTAGTTCTTCCTTATGACATTCTAATATTTTCATTTGGGTATACTGGAATATAATGGGTAACATATTCCAAAAACCATTGAACCAGAGTATATATTCAATTACTTTCAACTCTGAGCTATTTCTTTCTAGCTAGTGAACCTTAGAGGTATATTTGGGATATTGATCTAGCTTAACATGTAGTTGGTATAATGAATAGAGTTCGGGACTTGGAGTCAGGAATATTTGAATTCAAATCCTGCCTCTCTTGTTTACTAGCTATGTAACCCTGCACAAGTTACTTAAATCTTGCCATCCCACTTTGCTCATTTATAAAATGGAGATTATATTGACACTTACCTTATGGTTAAAATGAAATAACATGTAAATAGTGCTTTATAAACCTTAAAGCCATGTAAATGTTAGTTATTAGGAATTTCTCAAGTAGTAAAACTCATAATTTCTACTCTTTGATCCTTAAGTCTTGCAAGAGAATCTCAGGATTGACTCTTGTGGGGTAGTCTAAGCTGAAGTGTTTCAATCTCACAAAGATTGGCCATGGAGCAGATAGTCATACAGGGTATATACCTTGACCTCAATTCACTTTTAGAATAGACCCAGATTTTATGGAATTGTTCTAGTTTATTAGGGTTCCCAAACCAAGAGAAATCGTGTAACCAAGAAACTTTCACTTTAGAACAGGGGATCATAATCTACAGTCCATGGAAATACATTTCAGAGGGTTTTTGAACTTGGATGGAAAAAAATTACATACTCATTTTTACTAATGTCTGGCAGAAATATAGCATTCCCTTCAATCATTTAAAGACATTGTCTTGAGAAAGAGGTCTGTAAGCTCTATCAGATTGCCAAAGGGACCTGTGACACAAATCTTAAGAACCCTTCATCTAGAGGACATGAATGCTGACTGGCAGATCTGACATAGTCTCTTAAACTCAAGAGGTAAACCTCATGCTATAGCTTAAGCGAATATTCAAGATTAAAACTTGTAATTATGGCTTTGGTTTAGCAGCCTACTTAATATTTTGGAATGGTAAAATTGCTAGTTTTTATGGTTATTTGTTAATTTGATATTTGACTAATCTCTTTTTCTTTCTTTAGGTGAAGATCTGTGATATGCAAATGCGAGGTACACCCAGAGACTTGCTTCCTGGAGATCCGATATGTAGTCCTGTAGCTGCAGTGCTTGCTGAGGCCACTATTCAACTTATCCGTATTCTTCACCGGACAGATCGTTGGACACATTGCATAAATAAGAAAATGATGGAAAGATTACATAAAATTAAGATGTGCGTTAAAGAAACTGGTCAGAAACTAAAGAAAAGTCGCTCAGTTCAAAGCCGGGAGGAGAATGAGATGAGAGAGGAAAAAGAGAACAAAGAGGAAGAGAAAGGTAAACATAGTAGGCACGGTCTTGCTGACCTCTCTGAGCTGCAGTTGAAGACACTCTGCGTAGAGGTGTGGCCTGTGCTTGCAGTGATAGGTGGAGTTGATGCCGGTCTGAGAGTTGGAGGTCGATGTGTTCACAAGCAGACCGGGCGTCATGCCACTTTACTTGGCGTGGTCAAAGAAGGTAGTACATCTGCCAAGGTCCAGTGGGATGAAGCAGAAATTACTGTCAGGTATGATATATTCAAGTAAACTTCGAATAGTTGAACAAAGTGTCAGCTATAGAAGATAAGTAGCATATATTTTAAATGATATACTCATGAGCTTTTACCTTTTGAAAAATAGTTTTATTGTTAATTCTATGATTTTAGGTGATCATATTCATTTCTGATGCAACGATAATTGAAAAAGTGTGTGTGTGTGTGTGTGTTTATACTTAGCATCTTGTTTGCAGGTATTTTCACAGATGAGGTAAGCGGTTTAAGATTTAGCTGTACTTATTTATTTATATCAAGCATTGATTTTGGTCATTTCATGTGAACAGGATAGAAGGAAGGACCAGGACAGGGGTGGTGAGCCTACGGCCTTGGCCTCATGTGGCCTTCTAGCTCCTTGGTTCCTTTTGACTGAGTCCAGTTTTACAGGACAAATAATTCATTAAGGGGATTTGTTCTGTGAAATTTGGATTTAGTCAAAGGGCCACCCTTAAGGACCTAGAGGGCCATATGTGGCCTCAAGACTGCAGCTTCCTCAAACCTGGGATAGGATAATCCAGGTTGGTTAATTACATTATAGCTTAGAAGGTCTTTGAATTGGGGTATGGGAAAATTTGAATTAGGTTTTGGATTGTTTGGGATTTTCACTTATTTTTGCTTTATCTTGCCTCTATTAACATAGACCATTAAATTATTGTTTTACATGTGTAATTATATCCCTTACTGAGGAAATAATTTGTGTAGAAATGAAAGTGATACAATCTATAAAACTATTAATAATTGTTATTATTATAATAAACGAACCTAAATATGTGTGTGTGATTTTGAAAAACTGAATTTGTGTCTTTCGTATAAGTCCTATGCTCAGAAGAAGTTTTCAGGCTACTTTGAACTTCATTATTAAGGGAATTCTATAGATTTATTTTATATAGCTCTCTACTTGATAATTGAATCTATTCTTCATAATGATTCTTCAATATAATAACCTCCTGGCTTTGGCATTTTATTGCTAATAACAGCAGTGAGTAATCACCCTGTGGGTATTACTGAGCTATCTTTTATACCTCTTTTGAACTTTGCTACAACCCAGTAAGGTAGAAACTAAGATGGTATTATCTCCATTTTACAGATGGGGAAATTGAGGCTTATAAAGAACTTGAGTGACTTGCTTATGCTTGTATAGCCAGTAAGTTCCAGAGGCAGATTTTGAAAGCTAATAGTTCTCTTCTGACTCTGAGGCCAGCACTTTTTCACTGCACCAGGCTGCCTTTCACCTGATAATTTGTATTTAGACTGTACAGTTTTCATGTTTTCTTTGCTTGCTTCCCCTTTAAGTTTTATGCTTATCTTACAGTAGTGTTTAGGAAAGCCTTTAAGTAATGAAATAAACTTGTATTAATAATTTTTCTCAAGCAACCTGTTGATGACAAGTGTTAACTCTTTTCATACAATCTCTTATTTTGAAGGATAGAATCCATTTAAAAAATGTGGGTTTATTGAAATCATAAGTGATAGTAACCACTATTCAGTTTATCATACTACCTATTGTTATATCTAATTGAGATGCCAAATATGTCATCCCTGACATCCCTTTGTAGTATTTATTTGACATAGAACAGTGCCTAAATCAGTAAAACTTTAGAAATGAGTCTTAAAGAAAAATTTTGTGAAATTACAGTATTATCACTATTCTTAAATTTGAACAAGTTTTTATGAAATATTTAAATTTTAAGAATCTTCTAAATCATGAGCTTTAGCTTTAGGATAAAAGAAGTGAATTTTAAAATGAAATATTTTTCTCTGAAGATGGTAATGAACCATTATGAAAGTAATAAATTAGGTGTGTTAGATGAGCATTCTAAATAAAGGTACTTTACATAATAATTTGTATTCATGGTTGAAAGCATGTGCATGTCTCATTGCCTTTGCATTTAGCATCACATTTCCCTTTTTTCTGATCATATTCTTATTCCTTTCCCTGTTTGCATTAAATTTTAAAGACTTCTAGTTCATTTAAATTATTCTCTATTATATGTATTATGCACCTTATTTTTGTCTACATGATTTCCTGTACTTTCCTCCTGTCTATCCCTCACTTGCTTCTTCCTGTGTCATTCTGATCTTTATTAAAGCTTCCCAACTTTTTGGTCGCCTAGTGATACTCCATTGTATAATCTGGAACCCTGTGAACCACTGCCCTTTGATGTTGCAAGATTTCGTGGATTAACAGCTTCTGTGCTACTGGATCTCACTTATCTGACTGGCATTCATGAAGATATGGGCAAACAGAGTGCTAAGAGACATGAAAAGAAACACCGACATGAGTCTGAGGAGAAAGTGGACATTGAACAGAAAACAGAGGGTGATCCTGCTTCAGATGGAAGAACAAGCTTAAATTCTGATGATGTCAAAAGTCATGGCGCTACAAACTCCAAGTCAGAAAATGAAATAGCTTCATTTTCTTTAGATTCAACACCACAAAGTACTGAGTCCCAACACCAACTAGTAGAAGGAAAACGAAAAAACCATGAACATACTTCCAAAAATCATGATATTGCTCAATCAGAAATAAGAGCTGTACAATTGTCTTACCTCTACCTTGGTGCTATGAAATCACTTAGTGCTCTTCTTAGTTGCAGTAAGTATGCTGAATTGTTATTAATACCAAAAGTCCTAGCTGAAAATGGTCACAACTCAGATTGTGCAAGTTCTCCAGTTGTTCATGAAGATGTTGAAATGCGTGCAGCTCTGCAGTTCTTGATGCGACACATGGTGAAAAGAGCAGTCATGCGTTCACCCATAAAGAGAGCTTTAGGACTGGCAGACTTGGAAAGAGCTCAAGCTATGATCTACAAATTAGTAGTCCATGGTCTTTTGGAAGACCAGTTTGGTGGCAAAATCAAACAAGGTATATTTTCTGTCATCGTCGTCTTTATTGTTGTTGTTGTTGGTGGTGGTGGTGGTGGTGTCCTCTAATTTATTTGTAATTACACAAATTGTTATCACTAAGATAATTTAATCACTTTTCTATAGTAATTATCTGTTAATTTCCCGCCCCAAAAAGGCTTCTGAACTGTCCTTCTTGATTACTTTTGTACTACTAGCACTACTACCTCATTTTTAGAGTTAATAATATTCAGAGCATTTTTATATAAGTTTTCTCATTTCACCCTTACAACAGCACACTGTTATTGATTGCTAATTTCCAAATGAGAAACTGAGATTTGGAGAAGTTGTGACTTTGTCTATGGTAAAATCAGAACTAGAACCCAGATGATGATTTTTTAAAGAATTATTTAAATACATGTATTAGAACCAGATAAAATTTCATTTGGGAAAACTAAAATTTAGCATGCTACAGAAAACACTGCTATTTAATTATTTGATTTTAATATAAAGTATACTATTAAAACTCAAATAAATTTGATTTTATTTCCATTAGCTGTAACATATCAAAACTAAAACATGATTATATCTATAAGGCTGTGGTTTATCACTTTAGAAGATGAATTATAATTTAATATTGAGTCTTTTAGGTTTGAGATTATAGCTTAAGGAAATATGTGGAGAAAGATCTCTGTACATATTCCTAGATTTTAAAGGTGGTACAGCACCTTAGAAATCTAATCTAGCACCTTCATTTTACAGATGGTGAAACTGAAGCCAAGAGAGAGGAAGTCAGTTACATTCAAGGTTACATTCCTACTTGGTGACAGTCAAAACTAGATATCAGAGGGTCTCCTTAATTCAATTTCAGTGCTCTTTCCAGTGTGCCATACTGTAGTAGTTTCAGTTGGTCCTGTGTGCTACTTGATTATGAAATGGTGACATAGATACTCCATTGAAATTGTTCATCATAGAACAACCCAGTTGATATGGCAAAGGTTATTTTAGTTATAAAAAACCACACACAGTTCATCAGTCAACAATCATGAGTCTTGAAAGAAGAGAGGGATTCTTTGAGATGGAGGTGAGCTCATAAGGAATGCATTCCAGCCTTGGAGGATGGGCATAGAGGTGGGATTGAGTTCATATTTGCCCTTGCTTAGGTGATGGGGGGAAAAGTAGGAAAAAAAGATTGGAAATATTGAAACACCCTTAATTTTTATGTAGAATATATAGGTTCAGTCTAGCTTTTATAGCTTTATGACCTTTATATGTCTTCATTTTTGTTTGTATACTAAAATGCAAGAGTAAATCAGAATGCCTGGAAACACAGTCAGACATAGTTGAGTCAGACATCTTTAAAACATCTACCAACTCAAGCAAAAAACTAGATTTTATTGAAGAAAATCTCCTTTTTAAAAGCCAGTATACTATTATAAAGTGTTATATACATTAATGTGTGCATGGTATAAAATGCAAGTTATAGTTTAAAAAAAAGACATTCATGTATCAATACAGCATGCATTTTTCTGTGAATATTTATTGATACTTTTAGTAAGTGGTATGTTAAGAACTTTTCAACAACTTAAAATTTGAAATTAGTTGGCATTTCTCCTGCTCGTTGTCACTTGAAAATATTGTTTCCTCATAGTCTTTTATAAAATACTTATTTTCTAGAAGTTGATCAACAAACAGAAGAAAGTGATCAGACACAGCAAGCACAGACACCAGTTACCACTAGTCCTTCAGCTTCCAGTACCACATCCTTTATGAGCAGTTCTTTGGAGGATACGACTACAGCAACTACCCCAGTAACTGATACTGAGACGGTACCTGCCTCGGAGTCACCAGGGGTTATGCCACTTAGTCTTCTCAGGTAGAAAATATAATTTCTAACATATATTGCTGATACACTTGGTTCTGAAACATGTAGATTATTTTCTCTTGGGAAAGTATACTTGACTAAATTCTAAATTGTAGAACTGAAAAATTTCAGTGCTGAGAGAGAATAGTTAGAGATAATCTAAAATCCTTTGTTCAAGTGTAGCTGAGGTGTAGTGAATAAAGAGCTAGTCTTGGAGCCAGCAAGCCTTGGGTTCAAATCCCACCTATTGACACACACTAACTGTATAATCCTGGAGTAGTCTGCTTAATTTTTCAGTATTTTGGACTTCTCTCTAACACTGTGAGCTACAGAAAAAGTAGAGGGGATTTGCTCACCTAGAAGTTTCCTGTATCAAGAAGTCACAGGTCCATCCACTCCCTATTCCTGCTCTGGGAATGCAAAGACAGATAAGACAAAACTTAATTTTGAGGTACTTATGATCTAGTGGGGTGTATGAATGAATGTCAAGGCATTTATTAAGCATTTAGTATGTGACAATAACTCTGCTAAGCTTTGGAGATATAAAAAACAAGGAAGTGGGGCAGCCAGGTAGCACGAGTAAGAGCACCAGTCCCAGTGTTGGGATGACTTGGGGGATCAAATCCGGGCTCTGACACTTGGCATCCACCCAGAAACACCTGGCTGTTAAACCTTGAGCAAGTTACTTAACCCCAATTGCTTAGGGGTGGCCAGGTGGCTCAGCGAGGAAGAGCACCGGCCCCAGTGTCGGGATGACCTGGGGGATCAAATCCGGGCTCAGATACTTAGCACCACACCCAGAAATAACTGGCCGTGTAACCTTGAGCAAGTTACTTAACCCCAATTGCTTAAAAAAAACAAGGAAGCGAGAAGTCTGTCGCTTTCTCCAGTGCTTCTCATTTCACATCATTCAAGACAACTCTTATCTGGCATAAAAAGGTATTCTTTCTCTCTGCCAATGCAACCCCCTTCACATGTATCCTTGATCCCTTCCGCTGCTTTCTTCTCCAGCAGATTTTGCCTCAGTTGTCATCCCTACTCTACCTCTAAATCTTTGCATCTTTCCTTCTTTGCTGACTCCTTCCTATTCCTGACTGTTTCCTACATACCTAAGAACTGCTAACCTAATTCTTCTCATGCTCCTCTAAAACTTCTTCAATTTGGCTTCCAACAAACCCCGTTATTTAGTTGAAACTTACCAGTGAATTCTTTATTGCCAAATTTAATGATTCAGTCCTCACCCTTTTGATCTCTCTTCAGGAAGATTATTTTGGTTGTGATGAAAGAATGGATTAAAGAATGAATAGTTTTGGGGTGGCTGGGTGGTGCAGTGAAGAGAGTACCAGCCGTGAAGTGAAGAGGACCTGAGTTCAAATGTGGCCTCAGACACTTAACACTTACTAGCTGTGTGACCTTGGGCAAGTCACTTAACCCCAATTGCCCTGCCCCCCCCCTTCTAAAAAGCAAAAAAAGGAAAAAATGAATAGTTTGGAAGTAGAAAGATCAGATAGGAAACTATTCATCTCGGTGAGGGGAGTTGAGAGCTTGAGCTAGGGTTACTGCAATGTAAATGAAGAGAAGGGAATGTTAGTATCTTCCCTCCATTGATTATGTCTAGTTTATCTTATTTATATACATCTTGTTTGTGCATAGTTGTTTGCATATAACCTACCTCTTGAGCTCCTTGAGTTTTGTTTGTTTTTTAGCTTTCCTTGTATTCCCAGTGCTTAGTTGAGGTGTTTGGCACATAGTAGACACTTATATGCTTGTTGACTATATGAGAGAGATTGTGGAAATGGAAATAACAGTGCCTTGTGTCTTTCATTAAAAAATCATTTTGTGTTAAGTGTTTCAACTGGGGTTGCATGATGTGAGGTAAAGGAAAGAGTTGAAGATGATTGAAATTATGAGTATAGAGTGACTTGGAGAGTGGTGGTGCCATCAACACAAATACATCAGAAAGGAGAAGGATTTTGAGAGAAATGAATTTTGTTTTAGATACGTGGAATTTATTTATATCCAGTGGAATTTAGAGGTGAAGAGAGAAATACCACCTTTTCCCCAGGGATTGGGAAGTAGGAGAGCATGTTGTGAGGACTTCAAGCACTTTAGAGGAATGGAAGAGAGAAGCTGAAGAAGTAAAAACCTAATGCCCTGTATCTTCTCAATAAAGTAAAAGTTGAGATCTTTTGCTAACAGTATAAAGGAAAAGAGATAGGGTTAGGGTCTCAAAGAACATAAAGGAAGTTTGGAACAGATGTGGAGATTCATAGAGTCAGTGAGAAAAGAACAAAGCATTACTCTGAATTAGGTTTTGCATTGTTTGTGATTTCACTTATTTATCAGAGCTTACCTGAAATTATATGTATAAGTTTATAGTGACCTCAGTTGTGCTTTTGTATCTTCCAAGAAGAGTCATTAGTTTGGGGACTAGATCTGATATGTAGGAGTTGCCTTGCACTTTGGGAGCTAGGGTAGAAATGGTCAAAGGTAAGGAGAAAGAAGGGTTTTAGGACAGAGAAATGAGCCTTATGGAAGAGGCTTGTGTATCAGAACATTGCTGGGCCGGGAAGAAAATGAGGCCAGAACTCAGTTAACCAAGCTTTTAGGAAGTGACAGCCCTGCATAGGTTAGTTTGTGTAGTGGATTAGAGTGATGTCTTTGGAGACGAGAAGGTGTAGGTTCAAGTCCTGTCTTTGACATATACTAGATTTATGAGCCTGAATCAAGTCATATAGTTTCCCCCCTTTCCTATGTGGTTATCATTGCAGATGTTTGTAGTATGAACGTCCCGATGGAAGCTCCCTCTACCAGTGAGGTCACAAATCTAACCAAAACCACAGCACAGGGTTGGGAAGCCAAGAGATTGGGGTGAGAGTTAAGTGGTCAAGGCCACTCAGTGGATGAGGTGTTGGTATGAAAGGAGTGAAGGCAACCTGAGAGTTGAGAAAGTGAAAAATGGTCATTCACACCATGCATTTGGGAAGTTGAACAGTTTTGAGTAATGGCAAAACTTTAGTTATGACTGCTCTGGTGAGTGCCTGAAGTGGATTAGAAATGTCAATTGTGAAATGTCAAATGTCTTTAGAAGTAGAGGATTTGGGACAGCTAGGTGACACAATGAGTAGTTCACCAGCCCTGGAGTCAGAAGGACCTGAGTTCAAATCTGGCCTCAGACACTTAACACTTACTAGTTTTGTGACCTTGGACAAGTCACTTAATTTTCCCTGCCTTCCCCCCTCCTAAAAAACCAAAAAAAAAAGTAGAGGACTTGATAGCTGCTTATTTATATATTGGTTTCAATTTTGCTCCGTTATCTATGTATGAAATTAAATCCTTTCCTAAAAGGATTTAACAATTATTTGAGTTTTAACTAACATTTAAGGTAGAAGAACTGGAGAGGCTTCCTTTTTTTTTCCCCTTCTTCTTTCCCCAACCCTTCAACTACCCCCACCCCACCCTTTTTCCCCCCTTTCCTGTCAGATTAATGTTCTCTTCTTGGTAGTCTATTCTATAGTTAGGATTTGTCAGGGAAACTCTCTGCCCTGCTAAGCAGAACTCCAGGAGAAGGATATATCATCATTGTTGTGGTAGCCATTGACCCTTTATCCTGAGGCCCTCCATGTTCTTAACTCTTGCTCTGCCCAACACTCAGTACATTATCTATACTTGTCTACCCTGATCCAACTCTCAGTTTTGGCTACCATCATCTGCCTGTTTCCTTAGTTTTTCATTTGGAGAATCAGTTCTTTGTGATATTTTTGGCTATAGGAAGACAAGAAAAGGTGATCTGAAGTGGTATCTAAATAGCTAGCACTTTAATAGTGCTTTAAAGTTTGTAAAGTGCTTTACAAATATTTTCTATTTATCCTCTCAAAAAGTAGGTACTATTCTTATCCCCATTTTATAGACAAGAAAACTGAAGCACAAGAGTTCCAGTTATAAGCCCAGGGTCACATTTGAATTTGACTCCAGGTGCCTTGCTCAATCCATTGTGCTTCCTGTCTGCCTCTTGTGGTTAAAGGGAATTAAATTCATTTTACATTCGTATAGCAGTTTGCAAAGTCCTTTGACTTAAATTTTCTATTTAATCTTTCTTCTCTGTATCAAATATATTTTTTAGGTATTAAAAGAAAGTATTTTGTGTCAAATGCGCTCACATATCTTAAGCCCTTTTCTCAAGGATCTCATTTTCCTACTAGTAGCAGTGGTAAAATCAGGAATTTAAATTTCAGTTTTATGGCAATTTAAATGGAAGTATCTTTTGCCCCCATTGAACACAAGGTAGTTAAAAAATAGGCTGCCTTGGGCTTTTATTTTAGTTCTAGGCTTCTTTGCTGGTGTGCAGCTAACATCTTTCTGTTTTTCATTGGTCTACTCAACTCTCCATGTAAATTTAGGGAAAGAGGTAGCTTTGGATTTTTCCATCTTGCTGTATTTGCCCAACAGTTTTACAAAGGAATCTGTGACTTTAATAATTGGAGTTAAACATAACCATTATTTGTTCTTTTAAAGGCAAATGTTCTCCAGTTATCCAACTACCACTGTCCTTCCCACTCGACGTGCACAGACTCCACCTATATCCTCCTTACCAACCTCTCCTTCTGATGAAGTTGGAAGGAGACAAAGCCTGACTTCTCCTGATTCACAGTCTGCAAGACCTACCAATCGAACAGGTCTGTGGTCATTGACACTAGCATTAAAAAAAGAATTCACACTATGATATTATGAATAGTAGGAATTCATTTTCATGATTATAAAAGAGACTTCTGTTTTAACTACTGGAAATTATGGCATAATTTTGTTTTAGTGAAAGAGGAAGTAGCCTATCAAATTATATTCTCTTTTGCTTTATGATGCATTTAGGATCGAACTACAGGATCTTTCCAGGACACAGTGGATTAGAAACAGCAAATTGAGAGAGGAGAAGGCTTGAGCAAGGGGGACTGCTTAGATGTAGGCAATACTGACAACATTGAGAGCTGACAAACTGGCAGCAAAAGAAGAGATATGGAACATGAAAGTAGAAAAAACAGACATGAGCTATTCAATTTTGCACCATTTGTCTTGGGAAAAATTATCCTATAGGCCTCAGTAACTTCCCAAGAGTATTACTGTATTATTGCATAATACAAAAATAGAGATACAGAATGTAATTCAAGAAAAGATTATATTCAATGTTCTGTTAAAAAATGGGTTTACTATACTATTTAAATGTACAAGTATCTGCAAAATGATAACCATTTTATAAAGTGAAGCCTGGCAAGGGTCACCTTAAGATAGTGGGCTATGTGAGGCACTCCCCAGTCAGGACAGCATGGCCCCCAGGGTTTGAATGGATTAATTTCCTGTGGGAGCCATGGGCCAAGATTACAAAGAGGCAAATGTAGGATTGATGTGTTAGAGAAATTTTCCTATTAACTAGAACTACCTGGTCAGTTAACAAACATTTGTCAAAAAGCTCCGATGTGTTAGGTGCTGTGCTTGAGCTAGGAACACAAAAATATAAGTGAAACTCTGTCTGCCCTGTCAGCAAGGAGCTTAAATTTTACCTGTAATTGGAGTATTCCTTTGCAGACTGAAATTTTGTGATACCATATAGGAAGTTTCAACAGAAATTATATCAATTAGTCACATCTACATTTTTTACCTATGCTTTTCTATGCCACATTAGCACAATTACCAGTGGTTGTTATTTTAATGCTTTTAAGGTCCTTATTTCTCTTCCTTTTCAGCTTTATCTGATCCAAGTAGCAGACTTTCAACCTCCCCTCCTCCACCAGCTATTGCAGTGCCATTGCTAGAAATGGGATTCTCTCTTCGGCAGATTGCTAAAGCTATGGAAGCTACAGGTAGGGCGAAGGATTACTCTTCTGAATCTACAGAAGCAGGAAGCACCATTTATTTTATTTTTAAAATTTTTTTGTTCATTTCAAACTTAAATACATAAAGAGAGAAAAAGAGAACATTTCCATTTACACAGCACAACCTAAAAAGAAGATTTACTATATAACCACGAATTTACATTTCATACTGTTTAATTTTTTTGAGAAACTGTAAGAGAAGTACTATTTGTTTTCAGAGCTACTCTGCTTTCTATGCTTCCTTCTACATTTCTCTCATTCTCTGCTGTGCACTTTTTATCTTTTTTCTCCCCTCCCTTCTACTCTAGAGAATGGGTTATCATTAGACACAAATATATGTGTGTATGTTTATCTAAATTACACATACGTGTGTGTGTGTAAAACTAATATTATACATACTTCTATTTATCAGTTTATTCTAATTTATCAGTTCTTTCTCTGGAGGTAGATTGCATCTTTCTTCATAGGTCCTCTGGTTAATTTGGGTATAAAATGACTTAGTCACTCAAAGTTCATTAAAAAAAATTCTACATTGTATACAACATATCTCTTGGCTCTGCTCATTTCACTCTTCATTATTTTGTGCAAGTCTTTCCATGTTTTTCTAAAAATCAATGAGCTTGTCATTTCTTACGTTATAATAGTATTCCATCATGATTATTTACCACAACTTGTTCAGCCATTCCCCAATTGATGGATATCCCCGCAATTTCCAGTTCTTTGCCACCACAAAGAGAACTGCTATAGATATTATAGAACATGTAGGTCCTTTTCCTTGTTCCCTAACCGTCATGGGGAACAGACCTAATAGTGGTATTTATTAATTCTTTGTGAATTATTCTAGGTAATTCTTCAAAATGATTGGATAAGTTCCACCAACGGTGAATTAGTGTCACCACTTATCACATCCTGTCCAACATTTGTTGTTTTCCTCTTCTGTCATTTTAGCCAATCTTGTAGGTGTAAAGTGATATGTCAAGATTGTTTTAATTTGCATTTCTCTCATTAATAATGATTTAGAACATATTTTCATATGACTAAATTGTTTTGATTTCTTTGTCAGAAAACTGCCTGTTCATATCCTTTGACCATTCATCAATCAGGGAATGATTTGACAAAGTTATTTGTATATTTGAGATTATGAGATCTTTATCTGAAAAATTGTCTATAAGAACCCCTCCTCCCCTCTCCCCCAGCCCCAGTTTTCTATTTTCCTTCTGATCTTGGCTACATTGGCTATATTTTGCAAAAACTTTTTAATTTAATGTAATTGAAATCATCCATTTCATACCTCATAATGCCCTATACCTCTTGTTTATTCATAAATTGTTCACCTCTTCATGAGTCTGATAGGTAATATGTTCCCTGCTCTTTTAATTTTCTATTATTTCCCTTTATATTATCTAGGTCATGTTGCCATTTTGACCTTATCTTGATAAATGATCTATGCCCAGTTTCTGCCAGATTACTTTCCATCTTTCCAAACATTTTACCAAATAATGAATTCTTATTTATACTTGTCAAACACAAGGTTACTATAGAAATTTACTGCTGTGAATTCTTTGTTTACTCCATTCAATTGATTCACCTTTCTATTTCTTAGCCAATAGTAGAGTTTTGATAATTACTCCCTTATGATATAGTTTACTGCCAAACCTCCTTCTTTTACATTTTTTCATTAGCTGCTTTGATATTCTTGACCTTTTTTTCTTCCAAATGAATTTAGTTATTATTTTTTCTAACTTAGTAAGATAATACTTTGGTAATTTAATTGGGATGGCATTGAATTAATAGATTAATTTGGGTAAAATTGTCATTTTTATTATATTGGCCCTGCCTACCCATGAACAATTAATATTTCTCCAATTATTTAAATCTTATTTTATTTGTATAAAAAGGTTTTTTTTCCTCATAACTTTGTTCATAGAGTTCCTGGGTTTATTTTGGCAGCTGTACTCCCAGTTGTTTTATATTGTCTAGACAAGAATGATTTTAAATGGGGTCTCTTCCCATCTCTTCTTGCAGGGTTTTGTTGGTGATATATAGGAGTGCTGATGATTTAAGTGGGTTTACTTTATATCCTGCTACTTTGGTAAAATTATTATTTCAGCTAACATTTTAGTTGAGTCATTTAGATTTTCCAAATATGTCATCATATTGTTTGCAAAAAGAGAGAGTTTTATTACCTCATTGCCCATTCTGATTCCTTCTATTTTTTTTCTTTTCTTATTGTTATTGCTAGGATTTCCAATACAATATTGAATAATATTGGTGACAGTGGGCATCCTTGTTTCACACCTGATCTTACTAGGAAGGCTTCTAGCTTATCCCCATTACAGATAATGCTTGCTGATGGTTTTAGGTAAATGTTTCTTATCAATTTAAGGAAAAATCCATTTATATTAAACTTTCAAATATTTTTTATAGGAATGAGTGTTGTACTTTATCAGAAGCTTTTTATACATATATTGATATATGATTTTGTTACTTTTATTATTGATATAATCAATTATAAATTATATTAATAGTTTTCTTTATGTTAAACCATCCCTGCATTCCTGGTATAAATACAACTTGGTCACAGTGTACAATCTTTATAACTGTTGTACTCTCCTAGCTAGTATTTTATTTTGGATTTTTGTATCTATATTCATTAATGAAATTGGTCTGTAATTTTCTTTCTCTGTTTTTATTCTTTCTGGTTTAGGTATCAATATCATATTTGTTTCATGAAAGTAGTTTGGTAGGACCCTTCCTTTGCCTATTATTCCAAAGAATTTATTTGATGGTGGAATCAGCTGATTTTCAAATGTTTGAATTAGCTAATTTTTACTTGTTAATCTCTTTGGTTGTGGTACTTCTTAAGAAGTTCATTTATGGCCTGTTCAATTTCTTTTTTTAAAATAGGTTTACCTAGATATTCTATTTCTTCTTATGCTAATCTAAGCAGTTTATATTTTTGTAAATGTTCTTCCATTTCACTTAAATTGTTAAATCTATTGGTATATAATTGAACAAAATGACTTTATAATTGTTTTGATTTTATTTTATATTCACCCGTTTCATTTTTTATACTAATGATTTGGTTTTCTTCTCTCTTTTTCAATCATTTTTTTTTTAAAGCAATCGGGGTTAAATAACTTGCTCAAGGTTACACGGCCAGTTATTTCTGGGTGTGGTGCTGAGTATCTGATCCAGGTCATCCTGACACTGAAGCCGGTGCTCTCACTCGCTGAGCCACCTGGCCGCCCCTCTTTTTCAATCATATTAACCAATGGTTTATCTGCCTTGTAGATTTTTCAGAAAACCAACTCCTAGTTTTGTTTATTCAATGGTTTTCTTACATTCAGTTTTCTTAATCTCACCTTTAATTTTTAGGATTTCCAATTTAGTGTTTAATTGGGGATTTGTAGTTTGTTCTTTTTCTGTTTTTAAAAATTGCATACCTAGTTCATTAGTCTGTCCTTTCTCTGTTTTATTCTTGTAAGCATTTAGAGATATAATTTTTCCTCTGATTACTGCTTTTGCTCTATGTATCTCATAGATTTTGATATGTTGTCTCCTTATTGTCAGTGTCTTAAATGAAATTATTGATTGTTTCTATGATTTGTTCTTTAACCCTGTTATTCTTTAAAATTAGGTTTAGTCTCCAATTAGTTTTTATTCTGTCTTACCTTGGTCCCTTATGAAATAAAATTTTTATTGTATTCTGATCTGAAAAAGATGCATTTAATATTTCTGCTTTTAATTATAAAAATTTTTATGCTTTTAATACATGTTCAGTCTTTATAAAGGTACCATGTACTGCTAAAAAAAGGTGTATTTCTTCCTATTCTCATTACGTTCTCTCCAGATATCTATTATATCTAATTTGTCTAAAATTCTGTTTACTTCATTGATTTCTTTGTTATTTATTTTTTGTTAGAGTTATCTAATTATGAGAGGGGAAGATTAAACTCCCCCTCTATTATAGGACTACTATTTATTTCCACTTATAATTCATTTCACTTTTCCTTTAAAAATTTAGATGCTATAGTATTTGGTGCATGTAGTTTTTGTATTGATATTGCTTCATTGTCTATGATAACTTCTATCATAATGCAGTTTCCCTGTTTATCTCTTTTAATTAAATCTATTTTACCGTTAACTTTGCCTCAGACCATGATTGCTACCACCAACCCTCCCCCTTTATGTTTTGTATCAACAGATGCATGATAAATTTTATGCCAGCCCTTTATTTTAGCTCTGTGTATATCTCTCATTTTTAAATGTGTTTCTTGTAAACAACATAGTTGGATTCTTATTTTTAATCCATTCTACTGTTTCTATTTCATGCATTAGTTCATCCCATTCACATTCATGGTGGCCTCTTTGCAAATTCATTTATCACCATCACTGCAATAACCAAATTTTGCATTAAATATTTCCTTATTGCCTTTGGTATACAATAAAACTGACTCTCTCCTTTATTTTCCTCATCAAGTAGAACCAGTGAACTGTCTTTCCCTTTAGCTATAATTTCTTTTCTTCTGGTTCATTTAAAATAAAGTATGACTATGTGAAGATTAATATAATTCCAACATTAAGCTCACTCATTCATTGTTGGATAAGGATCTCACATTTAAAATACAAGCAGCTAATGTAGATCACTATAGACAATTTAAAAACTGATTCTTAATGTTCTCTGCCCTCTTTTCTAATCCTTCTACCACTGCTATTGAAGCAATTGAAGAACACTATATAGGATTGAAGGCCATTTATATTTTTCATCATTTTATGAATTGTCCTGTCAAATTCATCACCAAGTGGCCATTCTACTTGTGAAGAGTAAGGAGGATTTTTTTGGAGAATATGTTCCAGAATTGCATAGGATGATAAAACACGTAATCTGTATTATTGGTACATCTTCCCCTAGAAGAGAGTACTCACACCATTAGTAAGATCATGAATTCATTGGAATTTATTTTCAAATAGCTATAAAGTTTGATTAGAAAACATTTAACTATCACCAAAAGTAGTTAAAGAAGAACAAAGTATAAATGTCTCCTGTACAGAAAGGTAGTTTTATTTATTTATTTTTCCATCAGGTGCAAGAGGTGAAGCAGATGCCCAGAACATTACAGTCCTAGCCATGTGGATGATAGAACATCCTGGCAATGAGGATGATGAGGAACCTCAGTCAGGTAGCACTTCTGATTCACGTCATGGAGCCAGAGTTTCAGGCACCAGCAGTGGGAAGTCTAATGACCCTTGTTATTTGCAATCACCTGGGGATATACCATCAGCTGATGCTGCTGAAATGGAGGAGGGATTTAATGAAAGGTGAAGTGCCTATTTTAATTTTTAAATTTAATATTGCAGTAGTGATAAATTTCAGAAATGGTTCTAAATTCTACTTTGATTTTTCCCTACTCAAATGCTTTATGATCTGTAGCTTTCTTGAAAAATTGGGATGCATTATCTGACGACCATTTATTAAGCCTCTGTACTATGTATAGCATATCATGTAAGAGATACAAAGATAAAATAAGACATGTTCTCTGTCCTTGTGGAGTTTACAACTAGGAATGGTAATACTATATTGAATGTTTTTAGGAAATTTACTTTGAGATAGATTGCACCTGGGTTAAGTTGTGCCCTGGTTACATGACCTTGGGCAAATCAGTGATCCAGGAAATTCTTTAAAAGTTAGTCTCTTAGGGGCAGCTAGGTGGCGCAGTGAATAGAGCACCGGCCCTGGAGTCAGGAGGACCCGAGTTCAAATTTGGCCTCAGACACTTAACACAAAAACTAGCCATGTGACCTTGCTCAAAAAGAAAAAAAAAAGTCTTATTTTGCTTAAAAGTAGAGAGCATTAGCTTTTATGATTAAAACACACACACACACACACACACACGTAAAATCAGTCACATGCTTGGTGTTGATTTTAAACTTTGGCCATATGGCCAACAAATCAGATTGTTAAATTCTTTGTCCTTGGTGTTAATTTCATTTACTTATTTATTTACTTAGTAAATATAAAGTGATTAATGTCCAGGGCATTATGGTGTTGGTATGGAAGGAGATATAAAATTTAACTGATTACAATTAATACCTTTAAAAAGCATATCGTCTATGTAAATAAGACAGAAAAAAACAGATGCTGTAACTTATTATGAAAGTGCATTCTGTTTTGAGTGGGGGGCTTCTATTATGATTGCTAGCAAGGGTGATTTTACTGATAAGTGGAATCAGAAAAGGCTTCATGAAGGAGGCAACATTTGAGTTGGATTTAAAGAATGAATGATAGTCCACACCTAAGGAAGAGGGAAGAATTTGTAGGCATAAGAACATAAGAGGCAGAGCTATTCAGGCATATTCAGAGTAAGATGCAGGTAAGTTGGCTGAAGTTTAGCAGGTATGAGCCATGAAGGTAAGATGATGCTAGATTATGGGGGGCCTTTAGTAAAAGGATAAGGAATTGAATGTTGGTAAATTATAGCTAGTTACTGGAGATTTTTGAGGAAAGGAGTGACACAATCAGAGCTGGGCATAAGCAAGATATGTTTTTTCTTCAGTACAAAGGATGGACTAGAGAAAAAGTATAGAATCAGGAAAAGCTGTTAGGCTATTGCAGGAAGCAAATTGGGTAGCAATAAGGACTTGTATGAAGACAATAGCAGTGGAAACATAGTGGAAGACTATATGATGTATTGTAGAAGTAGAACTGATGGGAATTGGATTTAATATGAAAGACTGAGAGAGAAGGAATAGTCAAAGATAAATTTGAGTATAGAGTCTTGATATGGGATATTGGGTGAATGATGGAATCATTGAAAGAGATAGAAAATGAGATAGAATTCAAGTTAGCAAATATTTAACAAGTTCCTCCTCTAGGTAAAGTACCATACTAGGTGCCAGGAGAAAAAGAAAATTGTCCCTTACTTTGAAGAAGTTTATATTCTGCTTGGGGGTTACAAGCTGTACAAACCCCCAACATCACCAAAAAAAATTGTAAAGAGTAAAAAATCATCCTGAGAGAGAGAAAGTGAATATTAACCAACTAGAAATATTAGAAAAGGCTTCATATAGGAGATGATACCTGAGCTCTGCTTTGAAGGAAGAAAGGAATTCTTCATGGCAGAGGTGAGGAAGTCATTCCAGAAAAGGGAGATAGGTTTTTCAAAGGCAGAGGCGGGAGATGGAATGCTATGTATAAGGAACAGTTTGACTAGAATGGAGAGTGCATAAAGGAAAATCATTAAAGAAAGCTACAGAGTTGGTGGAAACCAGATTCTGAAGGATTTAAATGCCATGCCGAGGATTTTGTATTTCATCGAAGGAGGCATTAGGAGCCATAGAAGATTCTTGAGTGTTATGAGAGGGCAACATTGTCATATCTATGTTTGGTTATGTCATTTGGTTGCTAAATGAAAGATGAATTAAAAAGAGATGAGAATCTAGGTAGGAAAACCAACTAGGGCACTATTAAAATTATCCAGGCAAAGGGTAATAAGGGCCTGAACTAAGGTAGAAACTGTGTGAATAGAGGGAAGAGTACAGACATAGGATGTGGAGGTGGGAAGGACAAGACCTCGCAGTGACTGGGTATAGGGGTTTAAGGAGAAGAAACAGTCACTATGGCATCAAGTTTGTGAACTTGGCTGATTAGGAGAATGGTGGTTTCATTGACAGAATGGTAAAAATTTGAATGAGAAATGAGGTCAGTTTTATATATGTTGAGTGGAGATGCGTACAGGTGAAGCTAGCCATTGAGCTATTAGTAATACAAGATTGGAGATGAGGAGAGAGGTCAGCCATTAGATATATAGTAAATACATAGATGTAAGAATGCCATGGAACCTGAAGAGATCACCTGAGGGCAGAGTATAGAGAAAAGAGAAGAGGTAGTATAGAGAGTAGATAGGGCACTGGACTTGGAATCAAGATGATCAAGTTTCAGATTCTGCCTCAGACACTTAGCTAGTTGTATGACCTTGGGTACATCACTTAATCCCTCTATGCTTCATTTTCCTAATCAGCCTACGGGTAGAGTCAGTGAATTTTAATGTCCCTTCCAGTTCTACATCTATTATTCTGTGAACAGAAGAAAAGCTATTTTGAGAGATGATTGGAGAAGAATGATCTGGAAATAGCAGTGAAAGGAATAAGGAGTATACTAATCCCCCTCTTCTGTTGAAAGGAGTAGACTTTGAGTTAATCTATTTTTTAAAAGTGTTATTTTCTTCAGTCAAGTTGTTGACTCTTCTTTTCATGATTTTCTTGCATCATTCTCATTTCTCTTCCCAATTTTTCCGCCACTTCTCTTACTTGACTTTCAAAATCCTTCCTGAGCTCCTCCATGGCCTGTAACCAGTTCGTGTTTTTCTTGGAAGCTTTTGATACAGGAGTTCTGACTTCATTGTCTTCCTCCCGTTCCATGCTTTGATCCTTTTTGTCCCCAAAAAAGGAATCTAAGGTTTGACTGCTGTGCTTGCTTTGCTTCCTTTGCTTGCTCATGTTGCCACTCAATTACTTGACCTTTGAGCTCTTTACCACAGTAAAATTCTGCTTCCAGAGGGGAGAACTTTGTCCCAAATCGCTGGGGTTTTTGCAGCTGCTGGAGCTATTAGGAGGGCACCGTCTCTAAAATCCCCAAAAGCTCTGGCTCACTGGTCACACACCTCAGGACTACCACCCAAGACCGCGGTCCAGATCCCAGCAGGTTAAAACAAGAGCAATTACCCTCTGAATGTTTGCTTGGCCCCCCCTACAATCCAAAGGCCAGGAGCTCTGAAGCAGCCATGTGGAGGCAGCTGCAGGGCCACCACACCTCCGGCCACTTCTTGCTCTAGAGGCAGAGGCTGGACCATACCTCTGGCCCCCTCATTTCCAACAGTTCTATATTGATCTCTCACTTTTTCTTTGTCATTTATGGGTTGATAATTCTGGCAGCAACCACTGCTGCTGGGGATCCACTTTCCTGAAGTCTGCTGTAGCCACTGGTCCAAGCCACCCTGGGGCTAAAACTGCAGGCTCACACAGGCCTGGGTTTAGCTCCCAGCACTGTGATGAACCCTTCCTGTCCACCTGCCAGGCTGCCTTCAGCGGGAGATTTGTTTCTCTCTGTCACTTTGTGGGTTCTGCAGCTCCAAAATTTTAGAGTCATATTTTATAGGCATTTTAGGTGGTTATGGGGGAGCTCAGGGTGTTTTCCTGCTTCTATGCCCCCATCTTGGCTCCACCCCCTAGACTTTGTTTGGAGGTTAAAAAGGGATGTGGTGTCATCAGATATTGGCTTTCAATTAAAGTGATAAAGGAAGCAAAGAATCTGTGTTGTAAAGTTGAAGGATGTTGAGGACTTGTGGATAATGGAAAGATTTTCCAAAGGGCATGTGGAATGTGCTAGCTAGCTGGTGGGACCAATTGGATAGGTGTGTGTCTGAAGAAGAGTGATCCTGATGAAAATAGGGATGAGGGTTTGGGAAGAGGTTGTATGGAAATATTCTTTATAACCTAAGACTATAAGACTGGGTGACAGAAATGGAGAATGAGTAAAATGGGAGATAAATTGCTCTGGTATGCGTGGATTGAAGAACTAAAGCGATTAGAAGACTTCTGGGGTCAGTTTGCCCAGAATTCAAGATAAGAACATGTCTATATCCCTAGTAGGCTTCATTAGTATATTTAGACCATATTACCAATATATGGGCTTCCTAGGCAAGAAAGTATGTTGAATTGAATTTCTTTGAAATACAAAGTTGAGAAATTTGTAGGCATTGGCAGTCACATTCAGTCTTGCTCAGATTAATCATTTTAATTGCTCTTACTTTTTACCTCACGTTCTAAAAAGTAGTAATGAGTCAAAAATTAAAATCATTTTTCTGCTATAGACATTTCAGTAACTACTTTTTGACAGAGTTGCAGAGTATTGTTCCCTTTTGTAACTTGGGGTGTATGCAAGAAAAAAGAGGTTTGTTTGAGAGCCTGTTGCTCAGAGTGATAAATTACAGGGTCATAGACTCACAGCCCTGGCCTTGTGGCCCTCAGAGATTATCCAGTCCAACCTCTGAATTTTACAGTTGAGGAAATGGAGATTTAGGGAGGTTAAGTGACATTTGTAGGGTCACACAAGTAATTAAGTTTTGATGTGGGATTTGAATCCAGGTTTCTTCTTTCAGAGCTAGTGCCCTGGTCCATGTGCATCATTCTTTTCACTTCAGCAAAATAACAGCCTATGTTAAAAAAAAAATGAATAAACCCAAAACAAAAAAAAAGTACCTTCTTTTATATTTTAAAATATGGGGGGAAAATCACCAAGTCATTTTATAACTGAGAGTATTTGATAGATTATTCTTTCTCTCGTGATTTATTTCTGCTTTTGTTTTGAAACTAATTTGCAGCACTGATAATTTGGATCATTCGGATAATACAGCTTCTGGAAGTGGACCTCCTTCCAGGAGTCGATCTGCAGTAACAAGGAGACACAAATTTGACTTAGCTGCTCGGACGTTGCTTGCAAGAGCAGGTAATTCTTTATTTCAGATTATTTCTGTTTTCATACAATTATAGATTTAAAATTGAAATGGACCTTAGAGATTATTCAGTCCAGGCACTTTATTTTATTTATGAAACTGAAGCCCTGAATAATTCAATGACTTTGTTATCACATAGATAGTAATTAGCTAGCAGAACCGTGATCCCCACCCAGTTCATGTGACTCTAGCCCTAGTAGTCTTTCTACTTCAGCTTGTAGTCCCTTTATTATGTCTTTTACTTTTGAGTGTTCTTTGTGTTCAAAATGCTATGCCAAGATTGTACACTTAAAGCTAGAGGCAGCCTCAGAGATCATTGAGTCTAACACCCTCTTTTTATAGATGATGAAACCAAGACCCAGAGCACTTAAATAATTTGCTCAAGGTACTACTCTGGCAGATTTAAATCATTCCAATACTCTCTCCCTTTGTCTCCCAATGATGTTTACAACTTAAGTAGGAGACAATACACACATTTTAAGTAAGGCATTAACAAATGCTGACTTAATACCAGCAGTAAGAAAGAATAAGCAAAGTGATAAGAATTCAGAGAGCTGATATTGGCCTTAGTGCAGTTCTTTCTAGTTCTTATCTTTAAAAATGTAAAGTTTTGGGGCAGCCAGGTGGCGCAGTGAGTAAGAGCACCGGCCCCAGAGTTGGGAGACGTGGGATCTGTTCTAGGCTCAGATACTTAACACCCACACAAAAATAACTGGCTGTGTAACCTTGAGCAAGTTACTTAACCCCTGTTGCTTTAAAAAAAAAAAGTAAAGTTTTGTATAAAACATAGTATTATCTGTATGTTAAATATTTCTTTGACATGGAAAGAATACTCATCATTTTTGAGTAGATACCTTACATTTGTGGTCAGCAATTTGGTAAACCAGCTAGACCCCCATTTCACACATTGTTCTATGTTAGTAATTAAAGTTTGAAATGTTCAGAATTTTTTTGTATACAAGTAAAATGTTTTTCTTTTTTTGTTCTGAGCGGGGTTATACCGTTCTGTACAGGCTCATAGGAATCAAAGTCGAAGAGAGGGAATTTCTTTGCAGCAAGACCCTGGGGCATTATATGACTTCAACTTGGATGAAGAACTAGAAATTGATCTAGATGATGAAGCAATGGAAGCAATGTTTGGACAAGACCTGACCAGTGATAATGATATTCTGGGAATGTGGATCCCAGAGGTATTGGATTGGCCTACCTGGGTGTGTGTGACTGCAGCTGGGGCTGCTTTGACTTATTTTTGTTGTGCTTACTATTCTTAACAGCTTATTGTCTGATGTCTGAAATTAAAGTGTTAGTCTTAGTGATAGCTATCTTTTAAAAAAAAATGTAATTCATCGCTTGCTTTCATGACTGCAAACTAATGAGAAAAACCTAAACAAAATGTCTTCTCTTTATGTATATTATTAGGTTGTAGCCCTATAATGAAGCATAAGGATTTGAATTATTCTGATGTAGGCAAATTATAGTGCAGGAATCATCTTAGGAAAATTAGATTCTCAGTATAACAGTTTTTGTGTTAATATGGCTATTGGAATTCACAATTATCTTATGTTCAGTCAATATAACCTTTCGTCTATTCTAAGAAATAACCTGTAATTAGAACTAAATAAATTATTTCCATGTCAGGGTATATAGTGGATCTAGATGTGAGCAGAACAGAACATTACGCTTCTCAGTAGCATGAAAAATTCACAGATTTTCTAATTTCTGGTTGGAGTAAAGAAACAGTATTAACTAAATTAAGTAAATAGAATAAAACTTAAAGGTTTTGCAAAAGACTGTAATAAATCCAAATATAGAAATATTAGGCATTTTAAGCTGGAAGTGAGTTCCTTTTAATGTTGAGCCAACATTTTTAATGTCTGCTTGAGGTTTTGAGGTAGAAACAGTTTTTAATTTTTATTATTGATTATTTCTTTAAAGGATAATTGGTTTTCTAGTTAATTCTTTCCAGGATTGGGGAACCTGCGTCCTTGAGGCCACATGTGGCCCTATAGGACCTCAAATGGGGCCCTTTAACTAAATCCAAACTTTTGAGAGCAATAAAGGATTTGTTCTGTGAAGTTTGGATTCAGAGGGCCACACTTGAGGACCTAGAAGGCCACATGTGGTCTTGAGGCTGCAGGTTCCCCACCTCTGCTTTAGACCAGCTCAGGAGGATCAGAAACAACATTATTGTGTTCTAAGAGATAAGTCAATCATTCAGAAAAAATTGTTAACAGAGCACAGTTAAATTTAAAGCAAAATTGTCAGCTCACATACTGAGTACTTATTTAAATGGCTTTATTATATCCTCATTGTGTGAATACTTGCTTCCACTGGTAGTAGTTTTAACCCATGCATGCTTTGTCATCATTTGCAGTTCTATCCCTGGCCTTCCATAATCTCCCCAAAATTTCTACCTAATGCACTTGACAATGCTCCTTAAGGCTTTTAATTTCCTAGACAATACTTTAACTCTTGGATTGTGCTTCTCTTGTCCTTTGCTTTCACTTTATGACCAGCTCACTTTCAAAGGGCTTAACTTTTGTTCATTATTTATGTAACTTCTTGCATACAAGACAGTGTTGTTAATGTGCCACCACCTACTCAAGCACTCTGTGGGTCTTTCCATTGCATTTTTGATTGTTCTGAAGTCATGGCATTTTATGATTCACAACTGTATAGCAGCACTGGGAGGATAGGAATAAGAACTGGGCCTATATTTTATTAGTATAGAAAATTCCCTTTACCAAAGCATGCTAGCAACTTCTCAGCAATTTTTAGTCATAAGAAAGTATTGATATTAAAAAGCTGAGTTTTTGTGTCAAGAAATCACTTGGGGATTAATGAAAACACTATATGGTTGTCCAGATATTATCTAGTGTATATTCCTCTTATTCAATTCTAGGCCCAGTTCATTGTTTACCTGCAGTGCCTGTGTAGGATAGAGTTATTGGCAGACTAAATCAGAATCATAGAACCTGAGTTGGACAGGCCCCCCCAAGACCACCACTGTAGTCCAGCCTGTACCTGAATAAGAATCACCTAAAATATATTGGAATATGTAGTTATTCATCCTTTGCATAAAGCTCTCTAGTGATAGGGAAAATCCACTGCCTCCTGAAGTGGCGTATTTCACTTTTGGACATTCTAGTTGTTAGGGGATTTTCCTTTATATAAAGTCTAAACTTACCTCCTTTGCAACTTTTTTTTTCCTCTTTGTACCTATTTCTGCCATCTTGGGCTAAGTAGAAAATGTCTAGCCCATTCCCACATGACAGCTTTTCAAATGCTTCAAGACAGCTTTTACATCTCCACTAAATTGATACTTTTCCAGGCTAAAACATTGATAGTTCTTTCACAACTGAACACTGCCTCATAGATTTAAGACAGTATGAGCCAAAAATTTGATCGAGTTGGCTGAGGTTGTACAAAGGGTATGCAGCAAAACCAGAATCTAACTTAGGTGCTCCAACCCAGGATCCAGTGCCCTTCCTACTGAACCATGCTGATCTCAAGGTTTCTTCTAAGGATTACAGTAGGACTGTTAACTCTCTAATCCTGGACATAACTTTTCTTAATGTAACCTTGTATTAATTCTTTGGCTGCCATATTGTACTTTGATTTACTAAAGTTGTAGTCTTTTAAAAACTCCAGATCTTGTTTTAGACAAATTTCTGCCTATCTGTGCTTCTCCCATCTTGTACTTGTAAAGTTGATTTTTTTAAATCAAAATGTAAGACTTTTAAGTTGATTCTAGTTAAATTTCATCTTATTAGATTCAGCCCCATGCTCTAGTCTCTCAGGATCTTTTCAGTGCCTAAATCTGTTGTTTTCTTTTGTTATATATCCTTCCTAGCTTGGTGTCATCTGCAAATTTTAAAGTATTCCATTTTTGTATCTATGAAAGTCAATTCAGTGGCCTGCCTGTCTAAATAGATTTCAAAAGCCTAGATTTAGAGCTATAAGATTCTTCAGAGAAGATTTTGTTCAGCCTCGTTATTTTAGAACTTAGGAAAATGAGAACCAGACAAGTAAATGTCTCTTGCCCAAGGCCACACAATTCAGAGAATCAGGATTTGAACCTAGGTTCTTTAGTTCCAGATCTGTTTCTCTTTCTACTATATTATTTAATGTGGGCAGTAGGTATTTTTCTTCTTACTTTGTTGATTACTAGTAGTCATGAATTTTCAAGCCCTATGTACTTGGTAGTTTACATTAAAGTTATGTTCCTTTAAATATTTTATACTACAACTAAAGCATCAAATATCACAATACAAAATGGAAATAATTTAGTATGAAAATTATTTTACACAGCATGTTTGTGAGTCTGAAGACCGAGAAGAAGTGGTAGTGTGTGAGCTGTGTGAATCCAGCGTTGTCAGCTTCAATCAGCATATGAAAAGAAACCATCCTGGTTGTGGCAGGAGTGCTAACCGACAGGGCTACCGGAGTAATGGTTCTTATGTAGATGGATGGTTTGGGGGTGAATGTGGAAGTGGAAATCCATATTACCTCTTGTGTGGCAGCTGCAGAGAGAAATACTTGGCTCTGAAGACTAAATCTAAGACATCAACTTCTGAAAGGTATGAATTTTTTTCAAATAAATATAGCTGGAAAATATATATAATATATAAATAAATATAAAAACATATAGGGGTGGCTAGGTGGTGCAGTGAATAAAATGCCGGCCCCAGAGTCAGGAGGACCCAAGTTCGGTTCTGGCCTCAGACACTTAACACCCACACAAAAAAACTAGCCGTGTAACCTTGGGCAAGTTACTTAACCCCGGTTGCCCTCCAGAAGGCAAAAAAAACCCCAACATAATATATGTAAAATATAAATATAGCTGGAAAAAAGGGGAAGGATATTCTTTTGGTCCTTGAAGAGGAAGCATTGTGATTTTCTTATTTTTTTCCTGACAGCTTATTAGCACAGTGTATTGCACATAGTAGGCACTTTATAAATGGTGTTTGAGTAAATTGAGTGATTACTTACTGGGGTTTGGTGTGGGGAAGAGGGAGAGTTTATCTGTTCCTAGGTGAATGTGGAAGTAGAATTCCAAGATTACAGACTGTTGGGAATATGCATCTCATTATACTACCTTCTGTTGGGAATCTCTGAGAGGCAGTCCCCCACCCCAAAGGCGGGGGATGGGGAGTTAGGAGTGAATTCCATGGAATCTAATGAGGTCAGACTTTAAGATCTATTATTCAATTGTTGTACACTTGTTGGGAAGCCCTAACTTGAAGGGTGCTTAGATCATTTGCTGACATCAATAATTTGTACTTAGTACTAATTTTTTAGCTAAACCATTTAAGATCATTTTAAGATGACACAGTTGATGAAAATAAAAAGGTTTATAGCTTTTATTTAAATGAGTTTATTTAAATAAATTTGGTTTTGGTGGAGTAAATTGTCATAAGCAGTATTTTTAATTTATTTAAGTCAGTTTACTGGGGAATTATGAGATTACCACTCTTAAATTTTTTTTCTTAATATTGTTTGATTTTCATTAATATACCTTTTTGTTCTTACATTTTACAGTACATCATTTCTAAGTATATCCTTTCCTCACCTATCATGTGACTCATCTGTTGTAACAAAGATTTTCTTTTTAGATGGGGGAGAAGCAATTGAAAAAAACTAACCAGCACATTGACTAAGTCTTAAAGTCCATGTGTAATACTTGATACTTATAGTCCTCACAACTTTGCAGTGATTAGAAGGAAGTGCATTTTATGAACTCTTCTCTGGGGCAAAGGTCACTTATTATAATCACTTAGCATTCAGTTTAAAGTTTCTTGTTCTTTACTTTTATATTGTTGTTCTGTACATTGTTTTCCTGGTATTGCTTACATTAATAGGTACCTGTTTCTGTCAGTCTTCCCTTGCCTTTCTGAGTTCTTTATATTAGTAGTTTCTTAACATGCAGTGCTATTTATTCCCTTAAATTTATATACCACTGTTTGTAGGTCCATTCTCACTCAGTGGGCAGCTACTTGTTTCCAGTTGCTTGCTGCTACAAAAAAAAGTAATGCTATGAATATTTTGGGGTACATGGGACCTTTCTTTCTCTCTTTGACCTCCTTGGGTGTGTGTATGTCTAGGAAGGGGATCTCTGTATCAAAAGGTATGGGCAGTTTTAGTTCTTCTAGTATAATTCCTGATTGTTTTCCAGAAAGGTTGGACCAGTTCATAGCTCTAATCATAACTATTTTTTATTGTTATTTTTACCATTTGTTGGTTTGGAGGTGAAACCTCAGAGTTGTTTTGATTTGCATTTCTCATATTACTGATTTGGAGCAGTATTTCATATGGTTCTTTTTTTTTTTTTAACAAAATTTCATTGATATCTTTTACATCATCCACATTTCCCACTATATTCTTTTGAACCTCTCCCAGAGAGCTACCTGTTTAAAAAAAAAAAGTTTCACAGAACTAAAAACCACCCAAAAAAAACCCATGCATTTTTTATTGCTGTACATATGTGATCCCCAGTGTTTGCTATAGTTGTTTTCATATATCTCTTTGGATTGAAGATTGATAATTTCACAGTATTTGGTTTAAATTGTTTTCTTATTCATTCTATCTCTATTATTTTAGTTGTCAAGTGTATTGCTTTCCTGGTTTTACTTTACTTCACTTTGTATCAACTTATGTAATTTTTTCCATGGTTCTCTATATTTTTCATGTTTCTTCTTTCTTACTGCATATTCCATCATTTTCATATACCACAATTTGTTTAGCTATTCCCTATAGGCATCTACTGTTTCCAGTTCTTTACTACCACAAAAAATGCTGCAATAAATATTTTGATGTATATCTTTCTTTTTTTCACTGGGGTATCTTGTTGGGGTATTCCTGTCAAGGAAATCGCTGCTTCAAAAGATATAGATATGCCCTTTCTTTCCATAATTCCAGGCTTTTTTGAATGGTTATACCAGTTTACAGCTTCAATAATGCATTTGTTTGCTCATCTTTCCTCTGTCTCTACACAACATTGACTGTACTAATCTTTTTGTTATCCTTGCCATTTTTCTGAGTGTGAGATGAAACAACAAAGTTGCTTATGTATATCACTTTTGTGAGTAATTTTATCATGCTTTTTAAAAAATAATTATTATTAGTTTACATCTTTCAAAAATTATTTCTTCACATCTTTTTGACCACTTATTCATTGGAGCATATCATCAACTATATGTAACTTTCATTGGTAAATAAAATAGTGTAATCGGACTCTCAGTTATTAAAATCAAATGAAAATTTCTGTGATAATTTTTAATTTAAATGTAGTTAATGGTTACATAGAAGCCTATATAAATTTTTTTGTGAATTTGGTTTTGGATTCACATATGTGCTTACTTACTCTAAAAGTTTTTATTGTTTTTATTATATAAGGAACAGAACATGAAGTTCAATTTCCTATTTTGCATAGTTTTAAATTACTCATTAAAACGTTTTACTGATTTAACTTGCATTTCTGATAATTAGCTATGTTTTACAAAAATAAAATGTTTTAATATTTTTGGTACAGGTACAAGGGACAGGCTCCAGATTTAATTGGCAAGCAGGACAGCGTGTATGAAGGTAGTTGCTTTGAGAGCTTCTCTGTTTCCTTAGTAATCCATAGTTTGTAGTATAAACACTAAATAACTTTAACTTAACTATTGAGATTTCCATATTTTTAAAATTTGCATTTATATATAAAATTTGAATTTACTTAACAAATGAAAATGTGGTAAATTGGGGGGAAAAGCCCTTCATTGAAAGATAAGAATCTCATTTCTGGTATTGCCATTGTTACTGATCTTGTGTCCATGTGAAAACTGCTTATCCAGTACTCGAAGTGAGTTATCTCTTTGCTAAACTTGAATGTATATATAAAATATTTTAAGTGTGTGTGTGTATACAGTTGTGAATTAGTATGTATACAATGTGTGTATATTATAGCTGTTGTAATCATTGTGAAACATGTGGAGCTTCTCAGAAGTATTCAGTGCAAAAGCGAAATAAAATACAATGATGAATAATTTTTGGAAGCTAGGTGGCACAATGGATAGAGTGATGGGCCTGGATTCAGGAAAACTTCTCTTCCTGAGATCAAATCTATACTCAGACATTTACTAACTGTGTGACCCTGGGCAAGTCATGAGCTGGAGAAGGAAATGGTAAACCTTTCCAGTATCTTTGCCAAGAAAACCACAAATGGGTCATGAAGAATTGAACATAACTGAACAGTTATTTTGGGAAGCAACATAATCACTATTTCTGTAAATCCTACATAGGAGGATTTTTTAGCTTCTTAGTAGAGTAAAAATCACAAAATTTGTGTATTAAGTCATACACATTTTACTTTTAAGAGAACCTCCAAATCTTTACTCAGAGCTTATTTTTGTTTACTTAGTCTTAATTTTGATCATGCATCAGCTATGTGGTTTCATAGCCCATACAAAATTACAAGGCATGAATGATTGATTGCTCCCCCCCATTTCTGACATCAGGGAAACTAATGTTTGTAGTTAAATAGGGAAGAGGAAAAAAAAGTCACAAATTCAAATTGAAGACTGTGTATATTTAACATAATGACTCCTTCTTTTAAAATGCCAATAGCACCTGAAGGCATTGTAGCATAATACAGTGACTTGTCATAGGATTTAGATATGGAAGGGACTCAGGGATTGTCTCCTCTAATCTCTTCCTGTTATAGAAAAGACCCTTGGACCCCTGGGGGAGGGATAGTGACAGGCAGTCAGCAATAAAGTAATCTCACATTTGTTAGTAAGGCCTTACTTGTCCATACCCAGTAGTCCCATTTGTTCATTATGCTCTCCTGGGGTCATGAAGAGTGGATTAAATGTATTCACTGGTTATTGTTTATAAAGTCAAGAAAGCTTTGTGAATCAAGTTCGAGGCATTTAGCATTCCTTGCTAAAATTTTTAAGAAGGATTTGATCAGTGAGAAAAAGTTATTTTCAAAATTTGCTTTTGTGGAACAATATATTCCTCAACAGTTCCTAAGTCCATGCTGTGGCATGAGCTACTTATGCCCTATGCCAATAATTCTTAAATCATTTATAACATTAGTGAAATTTGTAATGTTGTGAAATTTACTGTCATTGTGTTTATGTAATTAATCCCATTGCTTTCTCCTTTGGCTTCAGAACAATATATTCATAGGATTCTATAACGATGGGAACACCATTTTTGTTTGTTTAGATAGCAATTCTTTTAGTGAATGTAGTTTTGAAAATCTGGATCTGTCAACTATCACATCACATCATCTAACTGTATGCAAGCATTATGTTTTGTGTACGTCTTCCCATCATTTATTATTTTCTTAAATTATAGAAGACTGGGACATGCTAGATGTTGATGAGGATGACAAACTTACTGGTGAAGAAGAATTTGAATTGCTTGCTGGACCATTAGGTTTAAATGATCGCCGTATTGTACCAGAGCCAGTTCAGTTCCCGGATAGTGATCCACTTGGCGCATCTGTGGCAATGGTTACTGCCACCAACAGTATGGAAGAGACTCTGATGCAAATAGGTAAACTTAAATATGTAGACTCGGAGTGCTGGTGCTGATTGTCCTTTCTTGGACAAACAGATACTCACAGGATTACAGTATAGTAACAGTCTGTTTGTTTGTTTTGTTCCTAAGAAGTCAGAGGTCTGGTAGTGTGCTATCTTAGTCGGCAACATTTTAGCATACAAGAACTTGATTGTTTTTTTTTCTGGGGTAATGGAAGGTAGAAATGGACCAGTTGTAATATTGCCTTTCTCATTTCTACTTGGGTGCAGGACATAGGAGACATAGACAAAGAAAGGTTAATGGAAATAGATAAACATGCAAAAAACTAGAGTAAATAACATCTTAAAGAAAAACTGTGTACTGGAGATTACTAGACCCTTCCAGTAGTATGTTTCACATGGTACTAAATACTACATGATTTCAGGAGTTAAGAATAAAAATGGATTTTGACCTGCATTGCTATTTCTTGTGCCTAAAATGCATTGCTTCCTCATCTTTGACTCGTTTCAAGACTCGACTCAAATGCAGCCTCCTAAAGAAGGCTTTTCTTGCGCCCTTAGTTGCTAGTTCTCTGCTCCCTCAGAAATAATTTTGTATTAACTTTTTAAAAAAATTATCTTTCTGTGTACATGTTTCTCTTTAATAGAATATGTGCTCTGTAAGAGTGAGGACTGTTTCATTCTTAGTTCTTCATAGCACCTAGCAAAATGTCTGGCACATAATAGGTACTTAATAAAGGCTTGTCTAATGAATAAATAAGTATTGCTGTTTTCCCCTTGTATAAAAATCTGTCCTGAATCAGTGGATCAAAATGTGCAGGGAAAAACCAAGATATATTTTTCTTGCTTGCTTATTCAGAAATAACCAGTTTTGTGTTCTACAGGTTGCCATGGCTCTGTAGAAAAAAGTTCTTCTGGTAGAATTACATTAGGAGAGCAAGCTGCTGCTCTGACAAATCCACATGATCGCGTAATGGCTTTAAGAAGAGTAACTGCAGCAGCTCAGGTTCTTCTAGCACGAACAATGGTCATGAGGGCACTTTCCCTTCTTTCTGTCAGGTGAGTGTCAGTTTTTGTGTCCAGTTATGCTATTTAACTTTATATGTGAATCTTCATTGGAATAGTGACTTGGTTTAGTTTGAGTTCATGGGTAAATGAAAAGTTTTTAAATTATACAATGTAGCTGTTTTACTAGGGGGATACATTTAAATTCATAGTTTACCTATAAATTCATCAAGGTACATATATCCATATTATAGGCTAGATTATAATTTGTACTGGGGTAAACACACACACATTGTTTTTAATTTAGTTAAATCAGTTTATTGGGGAAAAAGCTATCAAATGTTATTTGGCTAAATAAGCTAATGTTTGGTTGAAGCAACTCAAAGATTTAAGTCAGCATGGTTCATGTAGCGACCTTTTATTGATATACTATATTGACGAAATAGTGAGAGAGAAAGGAGAGTTACAAATAATGAAAATATTTATAAGAAATATAGTAATTAAACTGAAGATCAATTGAAGACCACAAAATAACATAATGACAAAATTAGTTTTTTGTGCTAGTGACAACGTGCTAATGCAGTTTACCTTTTATTTTTATTGGTATCTATAATGCATATAAGGTGGCTTTTCATATTATTTCTTATAAATCTAACTTCTTGTTTTTCATCTATTTTTCTTTTTTTAACAGTGGTTCCAGTTGTAGTCTTGCGGCTGGCCTTGAATCCTTGGGTTTAACAGATATCCGGACTCTGGTTCGATTAATGTGCTTAGCTGCAGCGGGGAGAGCCGGCCTCTCTACAAGTCCTTCCTCTATGGTTTCTTCCTCAGAACGTTCTCGAGGAGTTCATAGCAAGAGCAACAAGCCAATATCCTGTCTAGCCTATTTAAGCACAGCTGTGGGCTGTCTGGCATCCAATACTCCTAGTGCTGCAAAACTGCTGGTACAGTTGTGTACACAGGTAGATGGATCTCATCCATTTGCTTCTTACCTCCTCCTCCTCCCAGTCCTCCCCCAGCCCAGCATTACTCTTGAAAATCATTGAATAGGAAATTATATTTTATCCTAATCTGTAAAAAAAAATTTTGAAAAATGTTGTCTTGATTGTCTCCTTAGAACTTGATTTCTGCTGCAACAGGTGTTAATTTAACTACAGTTGATGATCCAATTCAGCTCAAGTTTCTGCCCAGCTTTCTCCGAGGAATTGCTGAAGAAAATAAACTTGTGACTTCTCCCAACTTTGTAGTAACTCAGGCCCTTGTGGCATTATTGGCAGACAAAGGAGCTAAACTGAGGCCTAACTATGATAAAGCAGAAATTGAAAAGAAAGGTAGGCTAAAGTTCAATTATCCTAATTGATGATAAAATCTGTATTTTTTTTAACATGTTTTATCCACCTATTTCACTGTAAAATCTGAATTTTTGCATATTTTGTATTATACAAATTGGGGAATTGGGGAGAGGGACATGGGCATAAAACAAATGCCCAAGTATAAATATGTATGTTTGTACAAGGAAAATTAGAAGATAAAGCCATACTTTTATATTCATTGCTGAAGGTAATTTGAGAGCTACAATTTTTTCTTTTGCATACTTGTATTTAGAAAAGTAAAGTATTATCCTAATGTAAAACTTGGAAATAGCTAAGACTTCTTTATATCCTACTTTTTTATCTTCTTGGTCCTCCTAATCCATTTTCAGGTCTAGGTGTTAGTAATACTTTTTGAACAAGAAAAATGTGCTCTTACAACCTGACTTCCCAGTTCTTCAGTGGGTCGATGGGATAATTTTGGAGCTTCAAAAGCTAAGCCAAGCTTAATCTTAATAGATACTGCTTCCAACCCTGCTCTAGGATTTCTGATGACCTCTATCTATACTTTGCTCAGGGTAAAGACTTAAGTATATTTTATATGAAGTGTGAAAATTTAATGACTCCATTTTCCTTTTCTATTTGCTTTGAAATTAACATTACACCTTGGATGCATATTTTAATAAAATTATATATCTTGTAAGAATTTTTTTCTGGGAAGATGTGGGTTATGCCACTTTTGCTTGTTCAGTAATACCAACTCTCATCTGGGCATCATTTCACTGTTTTGTTTAAGCAGGTTTAATTGCCCAATTGTATGCCCATCCTTCCTATGATCCTTCTGCTGTAGGCCCTCTGGAGCTGGCTAATGCACTGGCAGCTTGCTGCCTCTCTTCAAGGTTGTCCTCACAGCATAGGCAGTGGGCTGCTCAGCAACTTGTGCGGACACTTGCTGCACATGATCGAGATAACCAAACTAGTCCTCAGACATTGGCCGATATTGGAGGAGATCTGAGGAAATGCTTCTTTATAAAGTTGGAGGCTCATCAGAATAGGGTATGTATTATCATGGCTCATAAAGTTAGAGCTGGAAATATTATACCTTAGAAATATTCTAGTCCAACTTTCTCATTTTGCAGATTAGGAAACTGAATCCTAGTGTGGTTAAGTGACTTGTCCATGATCTCATGGGAGGTCCTCTAACTGTAGATTTCATATTATTTCTACTGTAGCTTGCTAACTTTTGTGATTTATCAGTAATAGATTTTGAGTGTCCTGAATGATTCCAAAAATGTTTCTAACATATAAAACTAATTCCTGATATGTAAAACTCAGTATTTAAATACTGTCCAGTCTTTCCATTTTGAAAATCTGAATTACTTAGATTTCTTAGATAATTGCCAACTCTTGACTTTAAATAGGTCTGTGTGGACGTGGTGATGCTCAAATAGAAAAAATGAGATTTAAGTAGGACAAAGCTCCCAAGGAAAATATTCACAAAACAAATAGCCTAACTCTTTCCCCCTAACTTTTAGTCTCTTGAATAGTGACAAAGCATTGTAGAAAGTGGATACTGACTGTTCCTCCCCCCTTAAAATTAAAAAGGGGTAAAAAAATCCCTTCTTATTCTTTTTGCTTTATAGATTTTAAAGTATGTTTTGTTTTTTTTTAACATTTTAACATGTTTAGTGAAGCTTATTAATTTTCAAGTGAAACTTTAACTAAACATCCCTCACCACAACAGAGAATCCATCATTATTTGAAAATTACAATATGTTAACTCATATTCCAAATAACCAAAAACGTGATTTATAGCATATTTAGGAAGGAATGAGCCTATGCAAATTACATTGCAGAAGTGATAAATTTTCTTTTTCAATGCTATGGGAATTTTCCCCCTTTGTTTCAAATCACTTTGGACTCATCTTTTTTCAACTTCTTTAGGTAATGACATGTGTTTGGTGTAATAAAAAAGGACTTCTAGCTACCAGTGGCAATGACGGTACTATAAGGGTTTGGAATGTTACCAAGAAACAATATTCACTACAACAAACTTGTGTGTTCAACAGATTGTGAGTTTTAACATAAACATTCAACTTTATAATAATTATATACATACTAAAAAGTCAATTATCCCAAATGTTTATTACTTTGTCTTTTTAAAATTAAAGAGAAAACAAGATTTTACACTAAAAATGTTGATTTTTCACATGTATTCAGGAAAAATATGCTGTCTTGATAAGAAATGTCTTTAATTTTCTATTAAAATAATACAGAATATATACATTTTTTTAAAAGTGATGAATTTGAATTTATTTGTGGTTAAGCTAAGACTTGTCATGCTGGCAAAACATTAAGCTGTTCAATGCATCACACTTTAAGTATATTTTTGGTTCATAATTCTTTATAGATTATTTAGGAATTACAGCTATTTTAATTCTATTTTTGCTTTAGTTTCTGTATATACACATTTACATACATACATAAATGCATACTACATGCATACATAAGGGGCGGGGGAACCAGACCTGTGATTTCATTGGTATAGGGAACTCCCAGTGAAAAAACTTCCTCTATCAGTTAAGACACTAGGGAATTTTGTATGAGTTTGATCCCTCTGGCTTAGGGCATGAAAAGATGAGGAATTTGTTCTGGGTCACATGGTCATTAAACATCAAAGGTGGAATTTGAGCCTAGGTTTTTCCAACTCCAGAGACAGACCTTTATCCACTGTACTACATGGTTTCTCACATATTTAGTGATTCATAAAGCAGAATTGGATGTCCTGTATGTATAACAGTTGACAGAGGTAGACAGTCATGGGATTATCACTTCCCTGGGGGATTTAGTAAATGGGAAATAATGAGTTCTGGATTTCATGTACAAAAGCTTTGAAAAAATCAGTATACTATTTGGTTAGTAAATTGTTTTCCTTATATAAATGAATATTGAATATCATGGTAAGAAAGGGGAAAGGTGGTCTAGATTTGGGATTTCATCATTGTAAGTTCTTCCTGTGTATTTCCTGTGTATTTGGTGATTTCATCAGTGTAAGTTCTTCACAAATGAAGATCAGGAATTTAATTTAACATCTTTAAGGGTTACATGACATGGAAAGATTAAAGGTTTTACCCAGAGTCACCCATCTAGTATGTGTCAGAGGCAGCAGGACTTGAACTCCAGGCTAGAATGCTGTCCACTAAGCCATGGGTTCTTAATCTTGTTATGTCATGGACTGTTTTGGTGTAAGTGAAATCTCATAAGAGCCACTTATCAGAATGTTTTTTAACTGTATAAAATAAAACTACAAAGGAACCCAATTCTATTGAAAGACAGTTATCAAAATATTAAAAAAAAGAAATCCTTAGATTACATATTGAGAATCCTTACCATTAAGCAATGCATTTTCCCTCTGAATAATAGTATCACTATACTTTTAGATTTATAAATTTCTCAAATGTTAGATATAAGAGAGTATAAAGCTCAGATAAACTCGCTGTCCATGTAACTTATGCCTCCATGATGAAATAGACATAAATATATGAAGCCCATCCTTTTGTTTGAGGGGCTTAATATGATTTTTAATAGGAATGGGCTTAAAGCATAGATAACTCCACAGATTTGTACATATATTGCCTTTTATATTCTAGGGAAAGCGAATCAGAGGAAAGCCTGGGATCACCTAGTGATCCAAGCTTCTCACCTGTCTCTTGGAGTATCAGTGGCAAATATCTAGCCGGTGCTTTAGAAAAGATGGTGAATATTTGGCAAGTTAATGGTAAGATATGTATATAATTTTTATTTGTCACAGATGCTTCTTCAATACGAACTTAATTGTTTAAACCCTAATAGACTATGAATATAGAGCAATTATACAATTGTCATAATTAAAGCCAATTTGTGTATAGTATCAGGGGTTGGGAGCCTGCGACTTCAACCTTCTAGGTCCTTGAGTGTGACATTTAGACTGAGTCCAAGCTTTAAAGAGCAAATCCTTTTAGTAGTAAAACTTGGACTTAGTCAAAAGGCCACACCCAAGGACCTAGAAGGCCATATGTGGCCTGAAGGCCACAGATACCCTGTCCTTGATGTATACCTTTCATTTCTCTTTGGTTTTTAGTCTAAACATTGATACTTTTAAAAACAAACAAAAAGACTTAGACCTTAAGGTAAAAGCTCCTAAATAGCCAGGGTACCTTCAGGTTCCTACAAATAAAATAAGCTATTTCACAGAATTGCCAGTCTAATTGTTCCAAATAATCCAGTAGTTCCTATCAAGCTAAGAATTCTGTTTGTTTTCTGGTTGGAGGTTGGGGTTAGGAGAGAGTAAAGAGAATTTGTTTGCGGTTGCCACACACATAATAGGTGCTTCAGAAATATTTGTTAAATTGAACACTACCCCAGTATAGATGATAAGGTCAGTTCTTCATATTTATGGCAGGTGACCCCTCATCTGTAAAGCCTTCCTTGATTCCTCTCCTTTCAGTTGGTAGTGTGGTCTCACTTCTCAAATTACTTTACTTTGTGCTTATCTGTGTATGGGTTTTATCCCACCATTCTCCTCCCCCTCAGTAGAATATAAAAGCAGGGGTTATTTTATTTTTTGTCTTTGTATTACCAGAACATAGCTCCATGTGTTGGACATCATTAGCACTTAACAGTCTATTGGTTTGCATTGAAATTGTCTTTTTTAGTATAGAATTTTGTGTTATATTTATTATGCCCACCAAAGTCCTCTTTTGATGTCTCATTGTTGGCATAGTGAACTTCAGATCCAGAAGGTTATTCCAACATGATACATAGCTGTAGTGGTTTCTACCAATCTCAGAAGTCTTTGAGTAGAGATTCAGTAATAGACTGTTGTCCCAAAACCAGCTTAAGTGTGCAACAGTTCATTCTCCTTCAGAAGGTTATCACTAGGTGATAAATTATTTTGTCACAACAGCTGATGAAATTATTTATGCTTCCTAAGACATAGGAGGAATTGTGATCTCTATTAGTGGAGGAATTACTTATACCAACTAAATCACAGATTTATTCAATATCGAAGAATATTAACTAATAATTAGGAATGAAAGTGCTTCATATAGATATACATGCAGATGTATATGCATTTGTATACGTGTTTACAGATTAACTACAGTTTCTCTTTTCTTTCAGTAAGTATCATTTTCATCATGTTATTATTCTATATGGAATCATAGAATTTCAGAGTTGGAAGGGAACCCAGTAACCATCTAGTCCAATTCATAACTAAATAAGAATCATGTTTTTACAGTATTTAAGGAAGTCCACTGAGTCTTGGGGACTCACTATCTCTATTCTGCTTTTAGATTACCATAATCCTTAGTAAAATTTCCTTTATATATCAAACCTAAATTGATCTCTTAGTAACTTCCAACCATTGCTTCCAGTTTGCCCTTTAGGGCTGAAAAGAAACAAGATAATCTTTTTCTTACTTGATAACCTGCTTTTCATGTACTTGAGGATAGCTTTTAGGCCCTCTCCTCTTAAGTCTTCTCACTCTTAAGTTGAATATACCTAATTCCTTCAAGCAGTCTTGATATGACATGAATTTAAGGCCTATTCCCATCTTGGTTAACTCTTTTCAGGATGTTTTCCAACTTATTAATGTCTTTCCTAAAATGTAACACTGAGAACTGAACACTTAATGTGTTCTGACCTAGTACATAGTACAAGACTGTCACCTTCCTGGATGAAATAATCTCTTTAATGCAACTTAAGATCAAATTAGTTTTCTTTGTGTGCCATATTATACCATTGATCCATATTGAGCTTGTAGTCCCCTAAAATCCCACTTCTTTTTTAAACTGTTCTGTCTAGCTACGTCCTCTTACTCCCCCATCTTGTACCTGAGATTTCTCTTTGAACCCAAACAGAAGACTTCACCTTTGTTCCTTCTACATTTTAGCTTTTTTAATTTCCCCAGTAATATAGCTCATACTTTATTAAAAATAATACATTATTTTGAAGTATTGTACAGAATATATTGGGGCAGATAGGTGGCACATTGGATAGAGTGCTGACTTGACTTAAATTTAAATCCAGCCCTGAACACTTAACTGGTTGTGTGACCCTGGGCAAGTCACTTAACCCTGTTTGGCTCAGTTCCTCATCTGTAAAATGAGCTGGAAAAGGAAATGGCGGACTTTTAGTATCTTTGCCCTAAAAAAGCCCAAATAGGGGCAGCTACGTGGCACAGTGAATAGAGCAGTGGCATTGGAGTCAGGAGGACCTGAGTTCAAATCCGACCTCAGACACTTAACACAAAACTAGCCAGGTGACCTTGGGCAAATCACTTAACCCCAAGTACCCTGCCTTCCCCCTCCAAAAAGCAAAAAAAAAGCCCAAATGGGGTCACAAAGAGACAGCCATGACTGAAAAATGACCAAACAACAGAACATATTATTTAACAAAATATATTGAATATAATTTAGGCTTTTTTTTTTCTCTTTTGGAGAGGGGAGATAGGGTAATTGGGGTTAAGTGACTTGCCCAAGGTCACACAGCTAGTTTTGTGTTAAGTGTCTGAGTCTGGATTTGAACTCAGGTCCTCCTGACTTCAAGGCTGGTGCTCTATTTGCTGCGCCACTTAGCCGGCTGCCCCATTTAAACTTTTCTTGATTACATTGTGAATATCTATTGTACGATTCTGTAATATTGTTAATATATTTAACTAACTGAGGAAGATTTGTCATTCTAATTGAAAGTCAAAAACTGTATAGCTTTTGTCTTCTCTTATTGTGTCTTTTCACTTTGCTGTCTGCTTATCAGTTCTCACTGATTATCTGTTCAGGATACCTGCCTCTAAGGAAGTCCCTCTGGCTCAGCTTTTCCTATCTGCCCACTTGGTGCTTTGAATCTGCTGTGCCCTGGAAAGCCCTTATAGTTCATATAGTACTATAGTAATGGTACATTTTGATGAACTGCTACCTCCATTATTAAATATTATTTTGCTATAATTTCTAATTAGCAAAATAGAATTATCAATTTTAATGATGAAGATGAACTTCTATTCATGTAATAATAATAGTAGTAGTAATTGTAATAATAATAGTAACTAGCATTTATATAGCACTTTAAGGTTTGCGGAGCACTCTCTATATTTGATCTCCTTTGGCCCTCACAATAACGCTATGATGTAGGCTAAGTCCAGAATTCTATTTGCTGTGCCACCAATTTCCCTGTAAAATGTTATTTAATATAAAAGGGATCATGGCAAAATTAATTCTTTAAGATCTGATTGCTTTCACTCTTTAGTGGGCTGTGAAATGATTTGACATTTTAAAACTATATAAGAACTAAGAAGTGCTAGTTAATATTTCTTTCTCTTAGGAGGAAAAGCATTAGTTGACACTCAGCCACATTGGGTTTCTGCTCTGGCTTGGCCAGAAGAGTGTCCAGCTGCAACATGGTCATCAGATTCTCCAGAATTATTGTTAGTGGGACGTATGGATGGATCTCTTGGGCTCATTGAAGTTGTAGATGTGTCAACCATGCATCGAAAGGAGTTGGAACATTGTTATCGAAAGGATGGTAAGAGATGATTTCTGTCTAACCATGGGACTTTGATAGTTTAATCATAAATTTAACATTGTTATATCTGTCTTCAAAATGGCTTTTTCTCTAGGTCAAGTTGGTGTTTCATTTGAATTGGATGTATTTGAAAAGGGATTTTTACCCAAAAAAAGGAGAATAGTAATCTAACATAAATTATTGATATTTTGTGTAAATGACCTGGGAGTTGAAACAGGCTCCAAGACTCATCTCTGAAGTTTGAGCCTTCAGAAAAGTAGCCAGAGGTATAGAGTCAAGGGTATTATTACCTGCTTTCCTTTTAGAATTCGGTATTTGCAAACAAATAATAGGTCACATTTGTATGGTGCTTTATGCTTTACTGAGCATTTTTTCCCCAGTAGCCTTTTGAGGTGAGTAGTATCAGTATTTTTTGTCCCTATTTTGAGGATTAGGAAGCTGAGGCTTAGTAAGACAATGCATTGTCCATAGTCACATAATATAGTCAGAGCCATGGAGCCAAGCATCATGATTCCCATTCCAGTGCTTCAAAAAGACTGGAAAGCTAGATTTTTTCCCTATTTAATTTGTGAAAATCCCATTACCACCAATTGGCCACTTAGAAAGGGGTATTAGAGGTTTATTTAAAACTGTCTACTGTCAAATAGCTTTTATTTTAAGATCAACTGATAGACATTTGTTGACCAAACACATCCAGTAGGGTATTTTGGATAAATAGAGAAAAGATAACATGTAATGTAATATAAAAGTATCTGCATGTTTTGTTTTATTACGTAGTTCATTTCTTGCCAATCTTTTCAAATATGAGGATCTCTTTAATGTAAAAAATGTTTTGCTTTCCCTACATAATATATTCATTTGGTCGAATGAGAAAATATATGCTGAATCAAAGCTATTTATTCAGTGGCGATTTTGGAAAGTTAGGATTTAATCAATAACAGCATTAATTTTATACATAGTAATGCATACATATTTGAGATATTTAGTTTACAGAAGTAGGTTTGCTTATTATATTAAATCAAACAGTATTTTTCCCAGTTAAATAAAAATTACAATGATAGAGTTTGGGGAACATGTTGATTTGTGAACCCCTTGCACTAAATTCTTGGTCCTCAAGCTAGACACCATTGACTTAGGATATTTGGTTTGCCCCTTTGGGGTATATGTAAAAGGGATAAAAGAGCAGCATAGAGTGGGGGTAAAATCAGAGAAGGTACTTGTTAGGATTGTCACTGTTTTCTAGTAAATATCCAAAATAGAATGAAAACCCCAAATGAAGTTATTCTTATAATTCATGAATAGTACTTAAAAAGTACCAGGTTAGATGTGGGGGAAGCACAGTTCTTATCTTTGATCAACATGTAGTCTAAATGCATTCAAGAAAATTTGGAGAGAATACCTATATTATTCACTTCGTTGATTTAAATCATTGTCTATATTATCAGTTGCTATTAAATTGTGACCAATTGATCTAGTTTATTTGTTTTGTTCTCTAGTATCTGTTACCTGCATTGCCTGGTTCAGTGAAGATAAACCATTTGCAGTGGGATATTTTGATGGTAAATTGTTGCTAGGCATGAAGGAACCACCTGAAAAAGGAGGAATTATTCTGGTTGATGCACACAAGGTATGACCATTTTTTTTTTCAGATCATAAGTTCTTATTTTCACTGATTAAAATGATGTTATCTTAAAATTTTTGTGTGTGCATTTTGTTTGGCTAGACAGATGTTTTAAAATAGTATACTGCTTTTCAAGATCTTCAGCCCTTCTATTTTGAATGTAGAAGCCTGTGAAATATAAATCAGTTTACTTGTATGCTTCCTTATTGTTTAAAATACCCTATGAAAAGAGATGTTTTCTTAAATTTCCTTTTTTTCCTCTTCTGTTTTTAAGGACACTCTTGTTGCTATGAAGTGGGATCCCACAGGTCATATTCTTATGACATGTGCCAAAGAAGAAAATGTGAAGCTCTGGGGGCCTGTGGCAGGTTGTTGGAGATGTTTACACTCACTTTCACATTCTTCCATCGTGAATGGCATTGCCTGGTGTAGCCTTCCAGGGAAAGGACCCAAGTTGCAATTATTGATTGCTACGTATGTTACCATTCTCTTATCTTATAGCCAGTATTCAGTTTTGAAGTTTTTGAATTTAGTCAGTGAAATGTCAGCCTATAGTGTGGAAACAGTAAGGTGTGTAGGTCCAGTGTAGAGAAGTGAAGAAATGCTGACTAAAATTATGGGACACATATTACATAGGTAGCATGACATAGTAGTGGATCTAGAATCATCCTTGGAACTAGAACTGGATTCAAGTAATATCTGTAGTGCATTTGCCTGGGAGACCCTGAATGAGCCCCTTAACTTCTCAGTATTCCAGGTAACTCTCCAATATAAGTTGTAGAATAGCTACCATTCTGCATTAATAGAGGAAGTTTCCTTACTGGGAGTTCCTTATACCAATGAAATCACAGGACCAGAGACCCCCAATACTTTACCCCCCCAAATACAAACATCAACACATACACACATATGTTATATAGGAATAATATATAACATATACTATGTAAAAATATTGTATAATGTTTTTGTTGGTGTTATAAATAATATGTGTATTGAAATACACACTTATACATTGATATATTCTGTTTTTGTGTGATCTATCTTTTCTTTTAGTGGTTGTCAGAATGGTTTAGTGTGTGTGTGGCGTGTTTCCCAAGATGCATTGAATATATTACAGTCTAGCTTAACTAGTTCTGAAGAATGGTGGGAACAAGAGTCAAACAGCAAGGTAAATATTCAGTGTGTTGTAGAACTTGTTGAAAAGGGTTTTGGCTATTTGAATATATTAAACATATGCCAAAAATGAAAGATAATTTAGAGGATTTTAAATGGTCATTAGAACTTTTGACCTTAGTGAACTATAATTGAATTTATTTGCTTTAAATTTGATTTATTTCATTATAAAGTCATTCTACATTTTGTGTGTGTGTGTGTTAGTTAATGGAGTAACATACCACACTGTACCCAATGATTTTTGAGTAAATATTTGTTGGTGATGATTGGTTCTGCTTGTACTGAGAAAGTTGGCCTTTTGTAGGATGGAATTAGAGACTTTATGGTATTATTTGAAGAGTGCCAGGAAAGTTGTGTTCCCCCTCCCCCAACTGATGTCTCTGAAGTTCTACTGTTAGGGACTTAGTTCTTTATATTGACTTCATCCTTTGATACAGGCTACAGATCCTTCTGGAATGCATAATAAATTGAATCTATAATATTTACATGTGAATGAATTCAGCCCAGACTTTCCTACCACAACACAGAGAAGGAAAAGCCTGATGGGAAAGACCAACCACTCAAAAGGAGTGAAAACTACCCCCCAAAAATGGGAAGTAACTAAAGACAAATATGACCTGCTTCACAGTTTTACCAGTATCTAGTCTTACTAATTTAACATATCAAATTGTATTAAAATTGAATCGTAGGATCATAAAATTATTGGCTCTCTGAAAAAACCACAAGCCTTCATTTAGTCCAATATATTCATTTCTTCAAGAAAGTTGAAGCCAAAGAGGTATACTACCCAGTGTCAAATAGTGGCAGAGTCTGGGCTGCTTCCTGCATCTCCTGACTTAGTCCAGTACTCTCTAAATGTAGGCCTGTGTTTTAAAAACACTGAAATAGAACAATTCTGAAAACTACTTTAAGCAATTTATGTTTTAAAAGACTTAAGTCTAATTTCAGTTATGGGGAAGTTATACTAGAATAGTTTATGCAGTTATACTAAAAAAGAAGTCCTGTTTGTCTTGTTTTCAGTTCTTTATTAGCACGCAAATAGGAAAATAATTATTATCACTGAGCTTAGGATTTTTAAATACTGTTTTTATTTCAAGATCTATAACTGTGAAAATGAATTACAGGATAACTACAGAAAATCTGCAGGTGCCAAGTGTGTTTATCAGTTGAAAGGGCACATCACTCCTGTTCGTACAGTTGCCTTCAGTTCTGATGGTTTAGCATTGGTATCTGGTGGACTTGGTGGACTTATGAACATTTGGTCTTTAAGGGTAAGGGCATAAACTTTATTTAAAAATAGAATTTTCCGAAGTTTTAAAATCAAATGTTTAAAATATATATATATATATACACACACACACACACACATGCATACTATTATTAATATTATTTTATATGTAACTGGGAAATAAGACATACAGGCACTGGGGCAGAGAGATCCACTGTGCCCTACTGGAAAGTCAGAGAGGATATGGGAGAAGATATGGGAGAGAGTAGATTGGAGGAGGGAATATTTTGGGGTGGTGGGTAGGGGAAAAACAGGGAGAAATTTTGTAACTCAAAATCTTGCAGAAATGAAAGATGTAAACTAGAAGTTAATAAAGCATTTGATCAAAAAAAATTGAATTTTCCTATTTGCCTAAATAATCATATTTAAATTAGCCCAGGCAATACTAAAAGTATTTTACTTGATAATGTATCTTAATTTGAAGATATAATTCTTTTTAGAATCTTCTGCCCTTGATTATTGCAGTAGATCAGAAATACTTTGAAGACTAAATTGGGTGATAGGAGTTAGTGAAAGGCACACAGTGGACAAAGATGTATATATGTTTGAAGGGTTAGTTGGTTAGAATGTAGTTTTGGAACCAGAAATAGGCATTTATCAATAAGAATTAAAATATAAATTTATTTAATTTCAGGATGGTTCAATATTGCAAACTGTTGTGATAGGATCTGGAGCAATTCAGACTACAGTGTGGATTCCTGATGTTGGGGTGGCTGCTTGCTCTAATAGATCAAAGGTAACCTTACTGTTATAGAGATAAAGGAATCTCATGGCTCATCTTCGGTTTACATCTGAAGCAAACTTAGAGAAAACATAAGATTTGCTTAAAGTCATGCAGCTAGATAGCAGCAGAGACAAGACCAGAAATGAAGTATTTTGACTCTCATTTCTTCCTGGTTTATCACATTGCATCCATTTTGTTGTCAAGTTATTCTACTTTAATGTAAATCAAGAAAGATTTGCTTATTGACTCCCTCATGAATATTTTAAGATTGTACCAAACTAGGTCAGATTGTTTATACTAAAATTACCTATGAAGACTATAGTTTGCAAATTTAATGTTAGTAAAGTTATTAGCTTCCATTATAAAATAATTCTGTGATAGAGTTACTACATATATTATTGTTTTGAAGCTGCTTAAAAGTTACATACAATACAACCACTCCACTAGTTTTAACAAGTGGTTAGAGAAAAGTGGAGGTCAGAAGTTGGAGCTGTGTTTACTTTTAATTCTGCCTGCTTCTAGAAGTAGAAGAAGGAAATATAGTTTCTTCCTGGGTTCTGGTGGACATAAGAGAATTTTGAAAGGTGCTGAATTTGGTGTTTAATGAACCCTAACCAATAGGCAAGTAGCTCTTTTTAAAAGATCAAATTCATTATAAATTCATTCTAAAAGCCACTTGCTCCTTGAAAGGAAAACTATGGCAAATCTGTACATGTTAAAAAGCAGTCGTCACCTTTCCAACTTAGGTCCATATAGTTAAAGCTATGGTTTTTGTGTAGTTAATACATGACTCTGCAAGTTGAACTATATAGGAAAAGCTGAGCGCTACAGAATCAATACTTTGCATTTGTGGTGTTGGAAAAAGACTTTTGAGAGTCCCTTGGACATCAAGGAGATGGAATGAGTCAATGCTTGAAGCACAAATTCAAACTACTTACTGGAAGGACATATGCTGAAGTGGAAGCTTAAATACTTTGGCTGCATAATGAGAATACAGGACTCATTGGATAAGATTCAGAAAGATTGAAGGCAAAAGGAGAAGGGGATGGCAGAGAATGAGATGGATAGTGTCATGAAAGCAACAACTTGGGCAGACTTTTAGGAGATAGTGGAGGATAGAAGGGCCTCTGGTGTGCTATGGTTGGTGGGGGTCAGGAAGAGTCAGACACAACTGAAGAAATACACAATAAAAACGTAGTTAATGTAGCTAAGGCTTATTATTTCCTTAGTTATTTCATCCCTAAATATTTAGCATAATGTAATATTTCATAATAGGTAAAATTACAGAACAGAGTGTATAATAAACTAATATGTTTGAGACTTCATTTTATTTATATTTCATTCAGTCATTGAAAGAAGTTTCTGAAGTAGTGAAGTAGAGCTTTTTTCTTCTCTGTATTAATTGTGTATATTGTATTTTAACCAGGATGTTTTGGTTGTAAGCTGCACATCAGAATGGGTAGCTGCTAATCATGTTCTAGCAACATGTAGGACTGCCTTGAAGCAACAAGGAGTTTTGGGATTAAACATGGCTCCCTGTATGAGGGCTTTTTTGGAACGATTGCCCATAATGCTTCAGGAACAGTATGCATATGAAAAGGTAAGCTAAACCTAAATTCAAGCCTAAAACCCCAGAAGTGACTAAAACATTCTCTCAATATAATATTTTTCCCTCCTACATTCTTAGAGCAACTGCTCTAGTTTAAGCTCTTATTCTTTCTTACTTAGACTATTTTAATAACCTTGTTATACCAGATATTTCTGTCTCCGGGTGCTCCTCTGTTTAGTCCATCCTTCACATCTCTCCCCTACCAATATTCTTGCTAATGCACTACTTTGATTATGTTCTCTACTCAGAAATTTGCAGAAATTCCCAATTGCTTGTGCATCTGTCTATCTATCTCGTTCTAGTCCTGGCATCAAGGCCCTTCACAGTCTGCCTACAACTTATCTTCCCAGGTTTATCTTACATATCTCATCTTCTTGTAAATCAACACAATCATTTGGCTATACTTTTTTTTGTCTAACTCATGGTCTTATTTATAGATCATTCTCCATTTTCTAGGAAATGAGACTTACAACATATATTTTGTTCATTTCATTATGGCACAGTTCTACTGCCAGCTTCTACATGCAGGCTTCCCCTTTCATCTTCCCTGTTTCTCCCCTCCTGTTTCTCCCAAGCAAAGGTAAAAGTGCTTTTCCTCACCTCATATGGCTCATATTTGTTGGGGGTGTTTTATGTCAGGTTTTTGGGGTGGGGTGCTGGGCAGTTGGGGTTAAGTGACTTGCCCAAGGTCACACAGCTAGTAAGTGTTAAGTGTCTGAGGCCGGATTTGAACTCAGGTCCTCCTGACTTCAGGGCCAGTGCTCTATTCACTGCACCACCTAGCCACCCCTTGTTGGGGGTTTTTTGACTAGAGTTCTGTTTTGTATTTTTCTCACTCTCCCTTGTTTATATCACAATTATTTGTACAAATATCCTTTTTGCATTAGATCATAAATTTCTTAATTCTTGTGTTTATGTTTGTTTAGCTAGACTTCTTTGGTATAAGTTCCTAAAGAATTATGTGAAAAACATTGGCAAAAACTGAGAATTTACCCTCTAAGGAAAGGAAAATATCCCATGATTTAGTTAATCAGATTGCTATTATTTACTTCAATCAATATATGTGCACTTGGGTTACTTGGTTTACTTAATCATCCAATTTAAGTGAAAGAAAAAGCCCCTACTCTCATAACCACAGAACGAATATGAATTACCTATGATCCCTGAGAAATACTATAGGGAATGAATTTCCATCCAAACATCCTATTCAAACTATCAAAATAAGCTGATCACTCCTAAGATTGTGATAAGTGATGATGGTTGATCAGAGGTCCAAGAGTTGGAGCTGAATCCAGACCAACAAACCTTGTAGTTGTCATTGTTTTCTGAGGACCAAGACCCCGCCACCTCTGATCTCTGGTGAAGGTACAGTTAGTACCCATTATGATCTAGGAAGCCAGAGGCTCAGTGTAGTTTCTTCTCAAATCTTAAGTCATTACCAACATGGACCGATTTGACTTTGCTTGGGCAAGTGACAGTTGGGTCCAGTGTTCTTTTTTATTTTTATGAAATTTATTTTTTCAGTCAGCAAATTCACCTTTTCTCTGTCTTTTCTCCCATTAAGAGCAAAAGCCTTTTAAAGGTGGGGCAGCTAGGTGGCGCAGTGAGTAGAACGCCAGCCCTGGAGTCAGGAGGACCTGAGTTCAGATCCGACCTCAGACATACATAGCACACACACAAAATAAAAGCCTAGCCGTGCGACTTTGGGCAAGTTACTTAACCCCAATTGCCCTCCAAAAAAAAGCCTTAAGGGAATTTGACGAATGAGCCTTTTGCTGATGTAATCACTAAGATTGTACCAATATAGAATGTATTGAATATATTGGATTACTTTGGGGTGATAAATAGTAAACATCTGGCTGTCCTGAACTGCTGTAGGGTCTTAGAGTGTGCATATTTGTTACAGGTTTAGAATGGAATCAAGTTGCTCATGTCCAGAGTGCTTCTTTGACAGTGTTGTATCTTTATTCCCTAGAATGTTTTGTATAGGAGGTGCTTGATACATTTTGGTTGAATTGAATTTTGTCTCAAAATTCACTTAGATAAGGTTTTGTGAAATGCCTGTTACACATTCAAGGTAAGACATATGTAGCAGCAAGCACCCCAGAGTCCCCAGGGTGTCTGCCAACACAGGTTCTTAGATCTGCTTTGTTAAAGGAAAGCTACTCAAAATGGGTTAACAAGCTTACTTTAATCAGTCAAATATGTATCGTTTACCTAGTTCAGGGGAAAAAGGTCAGCACCCCGAACTTCAGAATATACAGACAGAATTATCAAGACAGAGAAACAGATCAAGTAGACAGTTTCCAAACTGTCTAACCATTACATCCAAACCAAATCAACATCTGGGTTTTTCAAAGCTAGGGGACTCTCAACAACAGCTTCCCAGAGTTTCATCTGATCAAATCACAGAACACTTCTCAAAGTGAGCCCCAAAACAAAGCTACACATCAGGGCTTATATAGCCTTCTCCTGGCTCAGAGAATGTAACAACCTTCTGGACCTACTGGCCAATCAAAAAGTATCTCTGAAAAACAAGCCTCCCACCCCAGGCTCCTGGTGCACTTTAGCCTAGGGGCAGGGAAGATCTTAAAAATTTACATTCCCATTACAACATAGTAAAATTTTAGGACCCTGCCTTTATGGAACTCACTTTCTATTAGGCAAATATAACACATATCAAGATAAGTAAATGTGAAGGAGATAAAAAAATACAAATAACTGGGGAGAATAATTACTGCACTCATGGCATCTGATTGATATCACCAAAGGAGAAGGCAAGAAGAGAAGACAGTGTCTTGAGGGGTGCATACATGTAGATGAGAATCTAGCAAAGGAGACTGAGAAGGAGTGATCAGACAAGGTTGCAAGAGAACCAAGAAAGATCTGTCACAGAAGGCACAGGATGAAATTGTATCTTGGACTTTTGACCAAGGTGTCTACCTGAATAGAGGCAGACTGTCCGGCTCCCTTAAACCCACTCACTCAAGCAAAAACCCAAAACTTGTACTAGACCTAATACTGATGAAAAATTCTAATGTGAAAGTATAGTAAGTTATTTCTTCCACCCCACAACTGCATAAAAGTTAAAAGCCCATGCTTCCCCATGAGAGAGGAGGCAGTCGCCAGTGCAGACAGCTAAGCTGGCAGCTTCCCAGCATGACCAAAAGTGGACAAGAGGTATGTGTAGCCCCCTGGTTTCTGTGTCTGAAGAACAACAGATAGATTAAAGGAAGCTTTAGTCAGAAGCAAAACAAAATTTTAAAGAGGGAGTAGGGATAAAAAGAGGGTGGTTTAAGAGAATAAGGATAGAAGGAAATAATGCAATTAGTGATAAGAACTATAAAAGTGACTGGGATGAATTCACTCATAAAATGAATTGGCAACCAGAATATATTGTTTAAAAAAAAAAAACACCAAACATACTTGAAACAGAAAGATACAGAATTAATTAAAGAGCTAGAAAGAAAAATCTGTTACACTTCAGGTAAAGTTAAATGATGCGGGTATAATCATGTTCTTCTCAGACAAAGAAAAAACAAATAGACCTAATTAAAAGAGAAGAACAGGGAAATGACATTTTGCTAAAAGGTATCCTAGACAGTGAATTGTTAACAATACTAAAATATATGCACCAAAGAGCATAATGTTTAAATTTATAAAAGGAAAGTTAAATCAATTACAGGAAGAAATAGTAAAACTATAATAGTGGGGTGAGTGGCTAATTATACTTCTCAGACCTAAATAAATAGATTTAAAAAATTAACATGAATGTAGTTTGAAACCTGATTAGAATTTTATAAAAGTTAGATATGATAGACCTCTAGAGAATATTGAACAGGCATAGAAAATATTATAACTAATTCTCATTTATGCGTGGCACCTGCATGAAAACTGATTGTGTGTATGGCATAAAAGCCTTAGATAAATGCAGATAAGCAGAAATATTAAAGCATCTTAAATGTAATTAAAGTCACATTCAGTAAAGCACCTTTGAAGCAAAGATTAAAAGTTATTTAAACAGTTATTTAATTCTAAAGAACGTGTGGAACAAATCATAATAGTCAAAGAACAAGTCATAGACACAATTATTTCATTAAAGATAATTACAACAATGAGAGTACACAAAGTTTGTAAGATACTTCCAAAGTAGTACTTACGGGAAAGTTTATATCTCTAAACTCTTTCATCAGTAAGAGAGAGAAAGAGTAGATCAGTGAATTGGGTGTGCAACTAAAAAAACTAGAAAAACAACAATGATCTTCCTCCCCCAATTGGACACCAAAATAGAAATCCTGAAAGAATCAAAGAAATGAATAAAATTGAAAGATTCAGAAACAAAAGAATCACTGGATTAATAATAAAACTAGAAGCTGTTTTTTTTTAAAGGAACAACAAAATAGATAATGTCTTAACTAATTTGATTTTAAAAAAACAAAAACAAATTACCATTACCAGAAATGAAAAAAGTTAAATTCACAACCAATGAAAAAATAATAGCAATTATAAGGTGCTACTTTCCCCAACTATATGTGAAATAAAACCAACAACATCAGTGCATATTAACAAAAATACTAATTTGCCTAGATTAATAGAATAGGAAATATATTATTAAATAACCCTATCGTAGAAAAAGAAATGGTACAAACCATAAATGATTCTCCCCCTCCCTCCAGAAATCTCCAGGACCATGTGGCTTTACAAGCAAATTCTACTAAACATTTAAAGAACAATTCTATTGGAACAATACCATTGGAATGCTATTGTGATGTAAAAAGTTGTAAAGGGGGTAGCTTCAGAGAACCCTAAGAAGATTTGCATGAACTGATACAAAGTGAAGTGGGCAGAACTAGAACAATTTGTACATTAACAGCAATATTGTAAAAATAATCAACTTTGAAAGACTTAGTAATTCTAATCAACACAATAACCAACCACAGTTAACAAAAGACTGTATGAAACATGCAGAGACCTGATGGATTCAGAGTACAAATTGTAGTGTATTTTCTTCATTGTCTATTTCTTTTTTTTTGGACAATACAGATGCAGGTATTTATTTTGAATCATTGTATATATTTGTACATATTTGAAAAAGGAGTCTTGTTTATCCTAATTGGAGGGGTGAGGGAGAGATTTTGGAGCTAAAATAATTTTAAATGAGGACCCAATTGAGGTTACATAACATGATTTTATAGTATAAGTAGTATGGTTGTTGATTTCTTCCAATTTCAGCAGCTTGCTTGTAAGAACAGAAAAAGCTGATGGTAGGAGTAGCCTGGCATTAGCCTTTGATGAGGCATCAGTAATGAGAGGGCAAAGGAAAAAGAAATGCACCTTAAGAGTGAGAAGTTGAAAAGTCAAGGCAATGGGTTGGTGGTGTTTAGAAGTGAGAATGAGGAGCAAAGAGTATGCTTTTTTTTTTCCTTACCCATTTTGTTTGGGACATGAGAAAAGGTGTATGTAATACTAGAGAGATGATGAATAAAATGTAAAGCAAGTAAATAGGCATGGTTTTTGATGGAACTCATCGGAATGAATTTGCCTTTCCTAGGCTTACAGAAACTTTGATCCTGTGTTTTCTAACTTGTGCCTGAATAGGGTTTCTTTCTGTTATATCTCCAAGAAGTTATCCAGCCTGTGCTTGAAGATCTCTAGAAAGGGGAAACTGACCAGCTCTTAGGGCTATTCCATTCCACTTTTGGTCAACTCTAATTGTTAAGCATTTGTTAAGTTCCTACTCTTTGTTAAGCATTCTGTAAAAATATTCAACAGTACAGAGACTAGAGTTGGTTACTCTAGCAATTCACTAGGAACCTCCGCATAAGCTGATGTGAGCCCATTAATCACTCCTCTTTGGGTCCAGTCATTTAGTCACTTCTGAATCCATACAACTATTACCATTTAGCCTATATGCTTTGATAAAGCCTAAGCAAATCATGCCTACTGTATCCCTCTGATTTATTGATTTATTTACTGTCTGAAGAGGAAGTAAGTTTAGTCTCATGTACTATATTATGTTATGCTGGCTCTTAACCTTTCCCATAATAGTGTATTCCAGGATTTTGCCAGGAATTGACATTGAGTAAATCATCCTGTTATTTGCAGGATCCATTCTTGTTCCTTTTAAAAAAGTTGAGACACCTTCTCTGTCATTCTGCATATTCAGATTTTTCCATTCTGTTTGTCTGTTCTGCTGTGCAGGCCATAAATTCTGCTATCAGAATTCTCATTTATTTTTTGAAATGGCACGTAGTAGTACAGCATGCCATTTGTACAGTAGTAGAAAATCCACAGGATTCTCAGTTGTTAAATCCTTTAGCTTTGTTTTGCATTATTTAGTCATAGGTTCCTGAACTTGTTTAAAGATCTGGAGGCCTTTTTTCCTTCTGCTATTAAATGTTTCCCCTGTTGGTTTATCTTCTTATACTAAAAATTTTTGAGGAGATTTTTCTCCTGAGATCATGGTAAATTTCAGTCACCCCCCCCCTCCCATTTTCCCTTATTGCTCACTTTCTGACTCCCTCCCCTTTGATAGTAGTTTCCCTAGGGACTAGATCTCAAAGTGTCTCTTCCTATTCTGGACAAGTCACAGTTCACCAGCCTAGGCCTATGGCCCAGGTGTATTTTGTGGGGACAGAACTGGCACCTCTCAATGCTGGACCCTTTTCCTCAAGTTCAGTGGGGTTCCACAGTTTCCTCAGACACAGTGTCCTATTACCTCGGTGCCTCATTTCTCTGGCCTGTCAGTACAGAGTGTTGCCAGGCTACCATTGCATTCTGGCCACATTTCTGTCCTTTAGAGTTAGGAATTCCTGGCACTGACTGAAACAGGGCTGTGGTCTGAGTATAGGATTGAATTATATGGCCAACCTATGACCTATTCTGTTCTCTCCTACATCCCTTGTAGAGAATGCTGCTGTGGCATTGGCTATTGAGACCTCAGCAAATTTAGGCAGTTTAGAGGTTGGATCTGCAGGGCACTTGTAAATCAGGGTGTGGGGTTGCCTTTTGTTGTGCAAGCCCATGAGTCAGGTGCCTAGTGCAGCCTTGCCACCTGGAGTGTGAGGAAGGAGATTTTGTGTGAATGCTTTTTGGGTGTTAATTTTTTGGAGTTTTACCTTCTTTTGGGTTCCTGGTGTTCTAGGCCTTGGAGACAGCTGAAGTGGCTTTATCTTTTTTTATATATATATATACATATATATGTATATGTATATATATATATATATATATATATTAAACATGATTTATTTGTGAAATAGTACCCAATTCACCTTTACACCCAGTCTTGGGGTCAATAACTTGAGAGATAGATCAAATCTCCTCATTTTATGAATGAGAGAGCTGAGGCTCAGTGACAGCCTCCCAGGAAGGAAATGACAACAACAGCATTCAAACTCCGAGCCTTCATTCCAGATTCATCACTTTTTCCAACATTCCATGTTACATAAGAACATGTTTTTAGCACAAATGAAAGCCCAGTAAAGGTTCTCTTAAACTTTGTAAGCCCTCTGTCTACTGTGATTGGTTGAGTATACCCCTGAAGTAGCTAAGGAAGTCTAAAGGTTGCTCTAACACAGGGTCAGATACACAGCAGATTAAAAACAAAGAAACAAAATGTGCAATTCTCCGTTTTTCCATTCTACCCCTTCCCACCCCCCCACGCCCCCCAAATTGCTATACAGGCTGTAAACAGAATACCTAGGGCCTTCCTCAGTTTCTTCTGATACCATCAGGATACCAGTGGTACACTAAAATCATTCCACAGGTTACCATCACTCTTCCCATGTGACTAGTCTATACTCTTTTTAAAAATTTACACATTTCTCCTATAATTCGCTTTAATCCAGTTTCTCTCAAAGTAACATACTAAGCAGTTTATAAAATTTACACATACTGGACTGACAAAGGGGACAGAACACTGACCCTAAAGCCAGAAGTTCAAATAGACCCTTACTAGTTGTGTAACCCTGGGCAAGTCACTTAATCCTGATTGCCTCCAAAAGAAAAACAAGCAAAAACAAAATCTATAGATAAGTAAATTCTAGGGGAAAACGTTTTTAAAATTGACACAAATTCATTTTATCATTCTGTTTTCACTTAAGCTCTTGATTATTCAAAGCAAGTATTTTCACTTGACATAGGCTGAAGTGGCTTTATCTTTGCCATACAATTTCTGTTTTGAAGAAGTTGTGAGGATCAGAGAAAATACCTTATCTGCCATCTTGTTTGGTCATGTGACCCAGAAGTCTCCCCACAGTCTTTCAAAGACCATCTGACTGGATTGACAGTTGTGTGGATCTAGTAATTTGAACTTACTGGAGTCTGCTTGATTGCTTTTTTATTCATCTCGGTTATCTAGGGTTTCCATTTCTTGTTAACATTTGCTTTTCAGACATCATTCTCTTTGGCAGAGAAAACAGAAGCAAAATAAAGAGTTGAATAATCCTCCCCTCTGTGTCCTCCTCTCTGAAAAGTTTTCTATTTCCCAACACGACTTTAAAAAAGAAAGCCCTTTTTTATTTTTTGGAATTCATCATCAATCTCATTTCATTCTGACTTCAGTGTACCTTTAGTTCTTACAGAACTAAAGCATTCTTTTATTTTCATTTTCCTTGATTTGCTCTCGCTTCCATCTTTTATGCATGTCTTTTGTAAATTGTTGAGGTCTTTGTAAATATCCATTGATTTCTCTAGATGGTTTCTTTTTCCCATTTGTGATCTTTGTTTTTATCCAAAGAATTTCATTTGTAGGAGTTTCTCATTCTTTTTGAGCCAACTTTCCTAATTGAATTTTAAGCACTTGGATCGTGCCTGTCTTTTCTCTGAACTCTGAAATTAGTTCACCTGGAAGTTAAGTTATATGTCAGAATATATACACGGTTCTCTCCTTTTCTATCATAAATTCTGGAGTGGGCTGTCTTGTTTCCTTATCATTATTTCTGTTTCACTATAAAATTTCTTTTTGTTCATCAGAGTCAGATCTGGAATAGTAGTCTTCTTGTTTGCTTCTCCTACTTTTAAAAGAATGAAATTATTGAAGTATTGCAAACATTTATTAGTTCTGCTTTTGACAGAGAATTCCTGCCTCGGTTGTTAAAATCTAGATTCTAGGTGCCTAAATTGTTGTGATTTTTCCAAAACTGCATATAAATTGCCTCCTCTTTCCAATGGTCATTAATATGTTCCCATACCAGTATTATTCCTGTTTTTTTCTGCCATTTATTCTCATCAAAATACTCTCTGCCGAGATCTTGACTTCAGATTGTTGAATTTCCTTATGTGAATATGTCTTCTTGATGTACTATTCCAACACTTCTTTTTATTGATTAAGATATACCCTTCTAGAGCCATATTTTAGTCACAGGTCAAAGAATTATAGATTCTCAAAACTTGAAGAGCCCTCAAAGGCCATGTAGTTCAGTCTTGAATAAAAATTCACTTTTCAGCATATCTGTAAAATAACAATCCATTCTTCTCTGGAAATCTTAAGTGAGGGGGGTACTCTACTTTCTACCAATGTAGCCATGCTTTACATTTGATAATGTATATAAATCACTTTGCAAACCTTAAAGCATTATATAAATGCTATCATTATTATATTAGTAGGTACATAAATTTGTGTATAGGCATCTGAGAAAATATTTTCTATTATTGACTCTCTCAGAAATTTCTTTCTCTTGAATTACTGATTATCTCTACAGTTCTTCATACTTTGTTGTACCACTGTTCTCTATTGTATCTGCCCTGATGGATGTGTAAGAGCAGTTTTCTTTCATCCTCAACCATCTTTAGTTTATAGCCTACTTGATCACATTCTCAAGATTGTTCAGCATCTTTAACCATCTCTCATTAATTGCATTCCATAATTCCTTTGTTTTAAGTCATGGTCGGGACATCCAAATCTAATTCACAGATAACATCTTCCTAATGAGTTATTCTATTCTCAGATGCCCCCTTCTTTTTCCCTTCCATCCATAGGAGTGGTAGAAACATCTGTTCCCCTAGGAGCTTCATCTCTTGACCCAATACTTCTTAATGTTACGTGCTTTCTGGGTTCCTTCAAGTCAGCCAATATTAAGTACTTACAGCATGCCAGACACTGTTCTAAATGTTAGTAATTCAAATATAAGTGGAAAGAAACAGTCCCTGCCCCAAAGGAACTTAACTTTCTAATGGGAGAAGACAACACATGAAAAGTAGCTGAAAAGTAAGAAAGAGAGAGTTTGTGTGTGTGTGTGTGTGTGTACGTGTACGTATACATGTACATGTACGTACTCATGTGAGTATGATAGAGAAAGTCCAGATAATCAGGTGTGGATGCTGAAGAGGAATGAAGATAAAACTGACATAGGTGTACTTGCCTGGGCACAAATGTCTACTCAGAGGAAAAAGCCTCAGGGGCAGAATAATTTTCTGGTGTGAGAAGTCTCAGGTTGTAAAATGACCTTCCAGAGTAAGGAGGCTTTTGTAACATGATAGAGAAAATCTGCAGAGTAAGAAAAATGATTTTTCTCCATCTGAATCACTAGGAATGCTATGTTTGGGGACCCTTGTAATGTACTTAAAGTACACCCTGGGAAGATAGCTAAGCTCTCCTATTCTTTGTTAGGTCAACAACTCCCTTGCTTATTATTACCCTTTTTCAGGGGGTAATCAACCACTTCTTTTTTCTTCCTCTGACCATTATTGGATGTATACTCTGTTGGTGGTATCTCTGGATCTATGTCATCATTGCATTGGTCACTAGAAGCTGCTTCACTTGTTCAGAGTCTGGATAACATACTTTTTTAGTCTTCTAGATTTTTTTCTAGGCACTTTCTCTATTTGAAAAATATCCTTGCTATGAACTAAATTGAATTGCTGTTTTCTCTGTGCTGCTACAGTTTTCTCTTACCTACTCTACTTGCTGAAGTGAAATCCTCATTCTTTTAATTCTTGTTGCTAGTTTTTATGACCAGTTTCTTATATCAAAATTTTGCTTGTTTCTTTGGAGTTTTTTGCCCTCCTATTCCTGTTAACAGCCCTAGAGGCCTTTGAGCAAGGCTTTGTAGAGAGCTTCTTGCCCTTTTTGTACAGTATAATAGTGAGCTAGTTGCTTTTGATGAGCTAGCTAGTTATTGGGTTTTTTTCCTCAAACCCCAGTGCATATAGAAGACATTCATACTTGTTTTCTCCTGCATGGGATTGTTGTCAGGTCCAAATGAGATAATGTGTGAAAAGAATATTGCTAACTTTAAAGTGCTGTATAAATGTCCTTTTTTCTAGTTGTGATATTATTGTCCACAGACAGTCTCAAGCAGAACCCAATTAATAGTTACTTAGCACTTCTTATGATCATTTTTCTCTTTCCTACTAAGAGACTACCACCAGAACCTCCTTCTTGTTTCCTCTCAGCCTATGATGCCCTCTCTCTTAAAGTATACTAACTTTCCAGTTTATCTTTTGATAATTCTCAGATGTTCATTGCTGCCCACTTCTAGTGACTTTCCAGAATATGATCTTTTTTCAGTTTCATTTATCAGAACTGCTTAATAGTGATAGATACTTCCCAACAACATGAGGTCACTACTTTCTAGTTCCACTGTACTGTGTGAACAAAAACTCTGGCTTATTTTTGATCAGTTACCGTTGACCCTATGCTGTGATAATCAGTGTTTTATCATTAATTTCACTAGGGTATTGAGACTAGCCTACTTGATTTTTTGGTCATAGAACTTTACCATCTGTGTGTGGAGCGTCGGGAGAAGAATGAATTATTTTTTTTTAAAGGCTATCTTTCTTTTTGCCAAAGGATAAACCTTTAGAACTAGACATAATACTTTAATTTCAGTTAGTTAAATTGAAATTTATGGTTTTTCAACTTGAGCATTTCCATTGGTGCAGATTACAACCCAGCTGCTTCCTCATCTTCTGTAATTGTTGCCCATGTTTTTTCCTACCCAAGGCACTGGAAGATCTTTCCAGGTTACTACACTGGCTTTTCCCCAGGTCTTTAAATATTTGATGAGTTCAGGTGCAATACTTAATTAACCTGCCCAGCTCTTTCTACATGATTGGGTCCGTCTCCTTTTCATAGCATTTATTTCCTCAGTGATGCTGTTTATACAACTTTATAACAAAGCCAGTGTGCATATTATGTTACAGTCTTCCATCTTCCATGTGTTTCTTCTTTGACTGTTCTGTTATTTGAAATGTTGATTCTTTAAAATGCTAGGTGCCATATGATTTGTAGTCACAAAGAGGACATTGATGTTTTTTGAAAAATGGGTTTTTGTGCCGTGGAGCATGTTGGTAAGCACTTTGTAATTTTCTACGTGTAATCTATCCTAACTCTTTAACATACTCAATTCTGGTATATTTCATTGTTCATCTGCAGTGCCTGGCTGAGATACCTATATTGTTGAACTAATATCTCAAGGGGAAAGCTTGTGTAAGGGGAAGTATGGGTGTTTTTGTTTTTTAACTTTGATGGAACCGTGATATCATTGATAGGGCTCTCTCCCATATATATTCTTATCTTTCAACTACATCTACAGGGAATCTCTTCCTTTTGGACTATGCAAGCCACACTCAGTGACAGATACATTCGGTGAACAGAAATCTCCCTTTATGCATTAATTTATGTTTATGATCAGAGACTTTCTGTAGTAGGATCTATTGGGAAATCTTGTATAATTATCATATGCATGGGAGGCACTTTGTTCTAGGAGAACCCTTAAGGGGTTGTGGGTTTTTTGGTTTGTTTGTTTTTTATAATAAGCTGCTTTTTTGTAATCAACAAATAGGATCTTGTAGTCTTTACAGTTTTCCACAGCTTGTCTACTATAAGAAATTGCAAAATGCTACCTACTTCCCTTTACATTTTAATCAAGAATACCTTCAATATGTATAGAAAACATTCTAATAAGTAATTTATAGAAATAAGAATAGTTTAGTAACAGTTAATGTCCTCTTCAGCTTACGCACCATCTCTCTGTCTCTTTCTTTTTCTCTCTCTCCTCCCTCCATCTCCCTCTCCCCCTCCCCTCCAAAATGCTGTTATTTTTCCAATTCTTTTGGAATTTTCCCCTGTTGGATACCTTGAAACTCAACCCCTGAGCACCTTCAGAATTGTCACCTTATACATGAATTTCTTTGCTGTGTACTTGGGTCACCTTTTTCTAAAAGTGAAAAGAACATTTCATGAATTTTCAAAAGCTATATTTTTTTTTGGAGGTGGGGGAAGGCAGGGCATTTGCGGTTAAGTGACTTGCCTGAGGTCATAGGACTAGTAAGTGTTAAATGTCTGAGGTCGGATTTGAGCTCAGGTCCTCCTGACTCCAGGGCCAGTGCTCTATTCACTGTGCCACATAACTGCCCCTACTTTTAGTTTTTCAGAAAGATTTTAGGAAGTTTAGTCATCTTTGTTATATACCTTTCTCAGCATATTTTTTCCTTATATTTTCTTTTAGCCACATGTAGTTTGTGGGGATCAGCTCGTTCATAGTCCTTATATGCAATGTCTGGCTTCGCTTGCTGTTGGACTGCATCTCGATCAGCTTTTATGTAACCCGCCAGTACCACCTCATCACCAGAGCTGTCTTCCTGACCCTTCATCATGGAATCCAACTGAATGGGCATGGTTAGAATGTTTCTCAACCACCATAAAAGCTGCTGAAGCCCTGGCAAAGGGAGCACAGTTTCCAGAGTCTTTCACTGTTCCTGACCTGGAGCCAGTTCCAGAAGATGAACTTGCCTTCCTGATGGTAAATTACTCTAAAGTGATTTTTATTTTTATGTGGGTTGGGGAGAGGTATTGCAGTATTTCCTAGCATCTATAACCAGGTGATATCAAGAGATATCAAGTATGGTACAGGGTAAGGAATGCTTAGCCAGGAATGCTAAACTTGAGCCACTGTACTCAAATTTGATTCCTGTCTTTGCTACGCAATAACTGTGTGACCTTGGGGAAGTCATTTAAGCCCTTCTGGCACTCAGTTTCCTCATCTGTAAAATGAGATTAGACAGGTAAAGGTGTCTCTAGCTTCTAGACCTATGATATATTACTGTAACTTGATAGCAAGTAATTCCTATGAATAGAAACAGACCTATAATCACAGAAAATCTAAAATGCCATACAATCAGATATTAACCTTGATAGAATGTCAGACCAATAGTTAAAGGGGATTACTTAAAATCAGTGGAATTTTCAGAAACTCACCAACTCTTTCATTATAACTGAATAGCCTTTTCTGATATTTTCCCATTTTCTTTTACCTTAGACTTTTTTTATTTCCTAATTAATGTGTACTTTAAAAGATATTTTTTTTGCATCATTCTCCTTTGAACACCTGATTTGATTTAAACAAATGTAATCAGTTTTTATTAATCCTGGCCACCTCTACAGTCATTCTTAAAGATGATCATGAAGCTTATCATTAAATATGGCCACAATAGTTTTAATGTTTTGGCATTTTCTCTTGGCTGCATTGAAAGCTATTTGACTTCAAAAACCTTATAAAGATCATAAATGCCTGATCAGATAGTATTGCTTTATGTCAAAGTAGATCAGCCCAGTGATAAACTCTTATCTTTTTCTTCTCTGTTTTTTGTAAGCATATTTTGGTATTTTAAAAATACAGTATGAGAGAGAGAGCACACTGAATCAGCAAACCCAGCACTTTTCAGAGTAGATATTCAAATTGATCAATATACAGCACTGATAACAATTTTGTAGAGATAATTCTCTTAGGTTTTTATAACACTAACATAATCTTGCCTGAAGTAAAGAGTTGAGCTTTCAGCAGATAAGAAGTAAATATTGATTACAATAATCACCCTAATACATTCCATGCCTTTGCAGGATAATAGTAAATGGATTAATGGTATGGATGAACAGATTATGTCTTGGGCAACATCAAGACCTGAGGTTAGTGAAAATGATTGATATATATATATATATATTTGAAGTACAGCCAAATATGATTGTTTTTCCTGTCACATAGCTTAATTAGTCATATTGTATCCTTGATCTAACAGGGATCACCAAGTTTTATTTCCTGACAAATTTTTTTTCTACCAGTCATTCTTTTATTTGGGAAATAGAGTAATTATTATTAAATATTTTCCACAATTGATGACTTTTACTTACTCCTTTTTAAAAATATAAAATTATTTTCCAGTATTACTACCCCTCCACTTTTGATTCCTCCCACATATAAATAAAAATTTAAGTAAAACCCCACTGACAAAATGACTACATCTGTCAGTTTATGCAGCATTTCACACCTGTCCTCACCTTTACGGAGAGGGACAAGATATATTTTCTTCCCATTTTGGGGGGACCAAGATTAGTCTTTGTAGCTAATTTGAGTTTGACCTCATTTTAAAAATATGTTGTTTTCATTTACTTTGTTGTAATTGTATTTATTGTTCTGTTTGTTTTGCTGTCTTAGTTTTATATCAGTCCTTACAAGGGTTCCCAAATGCCTTATATTTTTTGGGTGTTAGGACCCATTGGATCACATTCATATACCACAATTTATTCATTCATTTCCCAAATGGCTTTTACTTTGTTTCCAGCTTTTTACTGTTCCAAAGAATGATGCTGTGAATATTTTGTTATATTTGGGATCCTTTGCTATATATATATATATATATATATATATATATATATAATAGTAGGGTGATTGATCCAAAAGTAGGTTTTCCTATAAAATTTCAAATTTTTTCTAGAACATTTACATCAGTTCACAGCTCCACCAGCAGTATATTAGTGTTTCTGCTTCTCTGTAGTCACTACTGCACTGACAGATGCCCTCTTAAGTAATTTTTGTAATTTAATGAGTTTAAAGTGAAACCTCAGAGTTCTGTTAATTCATATTTCCCCTATTAGATATTTTTAGATGATTGTCTTTATAATGTTATAGGACTGGCATCTTGGAGGCAAATGTGATGTCTATCTATGGGGTGCTGGAAGGCATGGACAACTCGCTGAGGCTGGTAGAAATGTGATGATACCAGCTGCTGCTCCTTCATTCTCACAGGCACAACAGGTAACTAAGTTCAGGGATGGAGGAGAAATTTTAAGGGCTGAAAATTCCGATACCAGCACTGGCAGTAACTTTGTGGCAAAGATCTTATTCATGGTCTTATTGTCAGGAATCCCAAGTAGTGAACATAAAGTATATTTTACAAATAAAAGTGCTACTAAAAAGCTCTTTAGATTAATTTAAAGGGCTTTTAGTAGATTTCCAAGTATCTTTTTTCCAAGTGAATTATCATCATAATTCATTATTTCTGAGTGTATATTCATATAAATGTTATGTAGAATATTGTTATAAAAATAGTACTGTTTCTTAATATGCATTTACATATACTACTAATTAATAATTCCCTTTTTCATTCATTAACACTTCTTTGAGCATCTTAGTTTCTTACCCTTTAAAAAAAATTACCTACATTTCCCAAGTCTCTAATTGATCCTTCATGGTCAAAATAATCTTACTAGTTTACAGATCTGATCACATCTTCTCCTGCTCAAAAACTTGAGTCATTCCTATTGCTCATAGGATAAAATGTATTCAGCCTGATACTTCATAATCACCTCTAGCTCCATCCCCCCATTGACAGCCTTATTTCACCCTATCATGTACTTTACATTCTAACTTGTACTGACCATTTCTTCCTTTCGTCTTCAAAATGTTTTGGTTTATGTTGTCTCCCTGTTCTGTAATAGCTAACTTCATATTTCTCTATCTTGAAATTCTCCTCTTTATTTACCATTCAGGTACCACCATCATCCAGTATTCATTGATTTCTCTTCCTCTACTTTCTCATAATTCTCCTTTATACTTACTCCATTCTACCTTGTATCACAATTATTTATTTCTGATATGTGTCTCCCTGGTAGGGTTGTGTCTTCCTTAGGTATCCCAGATAGTATAGTGCTTTCAAAACAGTAGATGCTTAATAGTGGTTATGGAATTGAACTGAGTTGGGATTACTGATCTAGCTTTCTTTTTTCCATACTTCAAATGATTTGTAGAGCCTGTTTCACCTGACTTTTTCTAGACTCTATTAATTAGCTGCTCCTTGGTACTAGTCTCTGAACCAAGCCTTCTCCTTCTTAGCAAAATTATCTAGGATCTCAAATAACTCTGAAAGAGTTACACTAGTTTCACAGCCATCTTGATAAACTAGCAGTATTGTAATGGTCAAGGAGAAATGACTACTTTAACTTGAAGATTGAGGATTAGGTAGCTTTTTATCAACCATGAGAGAGTACTGTTTAGCATGTTGTAATTTTAAAGCTTATATATTAACAGAAATGCAATTTGTGACTCATAAAAAGGTATATATGTGTATATAATAAATTTGTGTGTGTTTTTAATTCCAGGTCATTTGTGGACAGAATTGCACCTTTGTTATCCAGGCCAATGGCACAGTATTGGCCTGTGGGGAAGGAAGTTATGGCAGATTGGGACAGGGAAATTCAGATGACCTCCATGTATTGACAGTTATTTCAGCATTACAAGGTTATAGTTTTTTTTAGTTGAAAATACATATTTCATTAAAACTTACTGGGAGCTAATTCATAGATAGAATTAAATCTAAAAGAGTCTATCTGTGCATTTAAACATGTGCATTTACATATACATGTAGAGTATTTTAGATGCTGAATTCTTTCTTGCATGTGGTAGATATATGGATGCAGCTTTAATGTTAAAAACATTTTAGCAGTATTGTTTCTGAAGTTACTCATCATTTAGTAATATTAGTATCTGTGGAAGTTATAAATATCATTGTAAGCCATTGAAGGATATAATCAAATGCTTGGCAGACACATAAATTATAGTTAGGTTAATAACATTAATATAATTTTGTATGTATTTGATTTAAAAATAAAATAGTTTGCACATGATAATATAAAGATATGATAAAGGATTTCAGAGGACCTCTGTATCAAAAGTAGCTTTTACTGGAAGAAAAAATGTCAATGAATGACTAGCTTTTAATTTTAATTTTAGTAATGCAAAAATGAACATTTTATGAAAATAAAACTATCTGGATCACAACTAAAAAATATAGAATAAATTCCTATAAAATCGGAAGTTGTCTATCTTAATTATTTGTGATGGTTGTTTCCAACAACTAATTACAGTTTTGCTAGATAAATAAGGAATTTTTATTTTTAAAATAAATAAGCCATTATAGAAGTTTCTATTTAGAGAACTCATGCTTTAGAGTTTGTCATGACAAGTGTGTTGTGGCTACACAGAATTTAGAAATAAATAGAATAATTTTTATATTAACATTCTTGATTTGTTTTTTCATTCTTTTATAGGCTTTGTGGTAACACAACTAGTAACTTCTTGTGGTTCTGACGGGCATTCCATGGCCTTAACTGAAAGTGGTGAGGTCTTCAGCTGGGGAGATGGAGACTATGGCAAGCTTGGCCATGGCAACAGTGACCGGCAGCGCCGACCTAGGCAAATAGAGGCTTTGCAAGGAGAGGAAGTCATTCAGGTTCTTAAGAGAATTTATCGTTCAGTCTTTAAATGTAGACAAGCTAGTTGTTGCACAGAAAATATGGGAAATATTGCAAAAAGTCAAAAGTAAATTAATTAGAGAAGGAACTGATATTATCTGAATATTGACTGAAGCATGCTATTTTTCATTTTCATTTTCTTTAATTCGAGGCTTGTACAAAATTACTAATATGGAAATAATTTACATAATTACACATGTATAACCTACATGTGATTGCTGAATTTAGAATGATAGGGCATTCTTTAATAAGTTGAGCATGTGTCTCAGGTGTTAAACATCTTGTTATGCAATTAGTGTAACAAACCTTATTGAACTGGTTATTTCAATTCAGTGTTCAAACTTTAAATTCCAAGATTTTATAGGCAGTGGAGACAAACTTAGGTTCTTTCTCGTATAAATGGTTTTCCTGTGATCTGGAATTGGGATCAGTATAAGGAGATGTTGCACTGCTTTTGATAGAAACATGGTATCTTTGAATGTCAGGCTGTTATTATTTGCAGAGCCCAAGTAAATTATAAAACAAAAGACTTCTTGAAAGCCAAATAGTTGTCCAGTACACACATAGCTTAAAAGCAGCTCCTACCTAGTTTGGTCTTTAACTTCACCTTCATGTGGTAGAAGCATAAAGGGTAGAATAAAGTAGTATTCAAGTCCCTAATTACTTAGTTTTCATGATTGTAGAGAGAGGATTAGATTAGGAGTCAGAGGGCCTCAAACTGGGTTAGAATTCCATCACTGCAGTTTGCTGTATCATTTGAACAAAGTCCCATTGTCTCTCTTGAGTTTCTTCATTTATATATAAGAATGGTAATTTTATAGTACCATCCTCCCAGAGCTGTGAGGAAAAGCACTTGATAAACTGTAGATATCTGTATACACGTGACTTAGTAAATAAAAATGTTTTTTAAATGAATTGAACTTGCTAAATTGCTTTAAAATATGTGTGTTTAAGCATGCTAACTATACCAATTAAGTTTCTTTTTTTAAATATGTATGTTTTATTTTTACCTCAGATGTCATGTGGCTTCAAACACTCAGCAGTGGTGACATCAGATGGCAAGCTTTTTACATTTGGGAATGGTGACTATGGTCGTTTGGGCCTTGGAAACACTTCTAACAAAAAACTTCCTGAGAGAGTGACAGCATTAGAGGGATACCAAATTGGACAAGTATGGAATGAATCTATAAAATAGTGCATCTGATAATGATTGCTTGTCTCTTCAGTGTTCATTTATGCACTCCATACTTAAGATTATACTAGTTATATTACAGGTTTATTTTTTTAATCACTTTTTTATGTTTTTGGAGTGGTTTTTTTTTCCTTTTTGGAGGGGGAAAAGCAGGGCAATTGGGGTTAAGTGACTTGCCCAAGGTTACACAACTAGTAAGTGTTAAGTGTCTGAGGTCAAATTTGAACTCAATTCCTCTAGACTCCAGGGTCAGTGCTCTAAGAAGAAAACCTTTTTTTTTTCTTTCTTTTTGGAGGGGGGAAGTTAGAGCAATGTGGGGTTAAATGATTTGCCCAATGTCACACAGCTATTTTTTTGTGTTACATGTGTGAGGTCAGGTTTGAACTTGGGTCCTTCAGACTCCAGGGCCGGTGCGCTAAGAAGAAAAACTTTTTTTACCTTTTTTTTTTTTCTTTTTGGAGGGGGGAAGGTAGGGCAAATTAAATGATTTGCCCAAGGTCACATAGCTAGTTTTTTATGTTACGTGTCTAAGGTCAAATTTGAATTCAGATCCTCCTGACTCCAGAGCCGGTGCTCTATTCACTTGCACAACCTAGCCGCCCCAAGAAGAAAAACTTCTGATTATCATTTGGAAGCCTCATTTCTTTTGTTGTCTCTTTTTTAGGATAATAAATATTTTTGCTTTTAATTAATAATTATATGTGTATTGTGGTAAGAATGTAGAGGTTAGTATTAGGGAACTAAGTCTCTCTCCTTGGTGTATAGAGACTATAAGTACTCTCTAGATCCAAAGAAGGTAAGAGAGAGAAATGTTGATTACTTGCGGATAGTTATATAAGGTTGACTAGTAGTGACTGAGTATTTTAAGGCATGGTGTACATACAAACCTTTTCCTAATGATTAACTTCTTTGATTCCTAGCTATCCTAAGATCAAGTATTATTGTTATCAAGGATGTAACTTTTAGGTAGCACCAGGTTTGGTTTAGTTTTTAATTCTGTGCTAACATTAGGGATTGAGATGTGTTGATGCATTATAGCTAACAATTTATAAATAGCTTTAGTATAGCTTTTCCAGAAGAGACTGAAGAAAATTATTTTATAATTGATGAGGGAAAAAAAGGTTTCAGATATGTGGTGGTTTGTTTTGTGATGTTTTGGTAAGCCTTTTCAATGCTTTTCCAATAGGTTGCTTGTGGATTAAATCATACCCTAGCTGTGTCTGCAGATGGTTCAATGGTGTGGGCTTTTGGAGATGGAGATTATGGAAAACTTGGCTTGGGAAATTCTACTGCAAAGTCTTCACCACAGGTTAATTCTCTTTATCATCTTGTTTTCATAATCTTTAAACATTTTAACCATGTGCCATTTTATTTTTAATGAATACTGTTTTATGAAAGAAAGCATGGCAGTGGCTAGAGAGTTGGCCTGGAGTCAGGAAGAACTGGGTTCAGTTCCTCTTTCTGAAAGATACTGTTCTGTAATCCTGGGCAGATCACTCCAGCTCTCTAAGTGACACAGACAACTCTAAGGGTGCAAGCTATGGAGGAGGTACTTACTTGCATTCATAGAGGGAGTTTCCAACAACAAGGAAATCATGAGCATACTTTAAAAAGCCCTTCTCTTTCATTACTTTATAGTAAAATTGGTAGCAGCTTTAGTAGTCATGTTCTTCCAGAGTGGTTGACGTGGTGTCAGCAAGAACTGGATTAAAATCCTTTCCATAACATTTTCTAGTAGTGTGACCCAGGGCAAGCCAGTCAACCTAAAAGAAACGAACTTTCTAGGGCTGAACTACTCAGTCATAGGCAAATGTTCTTTGGTGATGGATCATTCACATACTTAGAGAGAGTGAAATTTACAGCACAATATGACTTACCTATTAAATTATAATTGACTAAACTGAGAAATAATGTAGATACTGTAGACTTTAGGCTTTCCATAGAAAGAAATACATCCTTATAGAATGCATTTCTACAATCTGCAAAGTATAGAAATGAAGGGATAATCGTGAAATCATCTAAAAGAAACTCTTCGATGATCTTCTGTCACAAAAAAAAAACCACTTTTGCCAGGGACTATGGTTAATTTCCTTAAATCAAGTTTCATTTGGATTTTGCATGACCATGTGCTACATGAGTATAGTTTTTTAAAAGAGATAAAAGAAAAACAAAATACAGTAAGTATTTGAACTTATTTAAGTTCAAGAACTAATTTAGTGTTTCCTTCTAGTCATATTGTTAAAGGAGTCTTTACTTGGTAGAACTACAGAATGATTCACAATATAAATGCAACGTTCTGTCAGATAGTGAGTTCACATTAAACATTTAAAATGTAATTTGATTTATAAAACTTTAATTCACACTCTGTGAATTAAATTAATGTAATATGAATTAAATATGAATTACAAAATTAAATTCTGTAATATGCTGATGTTTAGATGAGTTCTCAGCTAGGCAGGGGAGGGCCAAAGTAAGCGCATCAAGCTTTTAAAGATGGTCCAAAATGACTCTTTTCACCTCTGGAAATGGGGGAAGTAATATCTTTTTTTTTTTTTAAAGCAGTTGGGGTTAGGTAACTTGCTCAAAGTTACACGGCCATTTATTTTTGTGTGGGTGCCAAGTATCTGAGGCTGGAACCTATCCCAGGTCTCCTGACGCCGGGGCCGGTGCTCTTACTCACCGCACCACCTTGCCTGCCCCATATCTTTGTGTAATAGTCATAGTTTCATAACTTTTGCTTCCTAGATTCAGGGGATGATTTTTGGAAGGAAAAATGGATTTGACGTCAAGGGACCTGGGTTCAAATCCTAGTATTACAGTTTAGGTGACCCTAGTTTCCCCATTTGTTAAATGAGTGCAATTGGACTAGATGATTTCTAAAGTTTCTTCTAGCTCGAAATCTCTAATTCTATATGATACCAAAGCAGATTTCAAGTGTATCTTAGTTCCCTTTTGTCTGTTTCTGACATGCCATAGTACATATTGAGACCAAAAAGTGGTGTTCCAGATCAGGCAGAATAAGAGACTGATTCTGAGTGACCTACTCCCCTTCATGCCCCATAATGGGTGCCCTGCTTTGTACTTTAGATTAAGCTTGCGATTTAGAGGAATTTTAGAGATTTAACAACATAAGATGATAAAATGCCTTGCACTTAGATGCCAATAAGAAATAAGCAATGTAACCATTCCATACCTGAGTTGTTAGAGTTTCTTTGGTACTCATATTGTATTTTATAGATTCACTCGTCGCTCTGTTTTTGTCAACGCATCCACCTCTCTCCCTGGGGAATGGTCCGTGTCTCGTCGGAAATGACTCGGTTTTATATAAACATTTGAAATGTTTTGTTTTGTTTTAAGCCTAGTGGTTCTGGTTCCTTGCTCTTAGCTATGTCTTATGAGATAAGCCCGCTTTTCTTCTTTGAATTTTCCCCATCCTTTGCTATATCTTGAGAGGTTTAATCATAAATTTCTCATTCAGATAAGTTTTAGGGGGTAATGAGTAAGAGAGAGGAACTAGGAAAGAAGTGGGTAAAGAAGAAGGTATTTAAATTTTGGTAGAGTTACATAAATAGTTTTAGGTATTGCTACCACCACCACCCCTCCCCCACCCCAAGCAGTAATAATTTTACCAAAAAGTGAGATTTTATTTTAATCATACATATATATATGTTAAACTTAGGAAATAGTATGTTTTTTCCCCCTTTAGAATGTGTACCCATAACTATACTTCTACTTTTGCAGAAAGTAGATGTTCTTTGTGGAATTGGAATCAAAAAAGTTGCTTGTGGCACACAGTTTTCTGTTGCTTTGACGAAGGATGGTCATGTGTATACTTTTGGACAAGGTAAGGAATCTTTAGTTTTTAAAAATCAACTTGAACAAGTTTAGTATGGGTGTAGGAGTCTAGTGAGGTGTAGGAGATAAGAAGCGTTTGAACATTAATTTCTAATTCTTTTTCTGTCTTTGTTAATGTGTATATGTATGGTTTTATGGAGTTGTAATCAATGGGTACATATAATTTTGTCTTTTTGTATGTAGCATTTATTTTATATATTGATATAGGCCACATATTTTAATAGTTTATATAGTATTTCATATATTTCAGTAACTCCTGTTGTGTGTGCCTAGTTAATCAGTCAAGCTCATTCTTCTTAATCTCATAAGAAAAACCAAACCTAGTACAAATATGGATAGCAATTCAAAACAAATATCCACATTGGCTACATCCAAAAAAACCTTTGTTTCATTCTGCCCCCTGAGTCATTCACTTCTCTGTCAGGAGGGAGGTAGTATGCTTCATCATTAGGATTCTTCTGGAATCCTCTTTGGTTATTTTGTTGATAAGAGTTTAGTTACAATAGTATTCCATCACATTTATATACCATAACTTGATCTTCCATTCCCCAGTTTATGGACATACCCTCAGATTCCCATTCTTTGCCACCTCAAAAAGAATTATAAATATTTTTGTACATTAAGTATTTTTTTGCTTAGCACCAATTCCTTCCTTAATATATCCTCCCTTAGATTCCCCCTCTCTCCTTTCTCCCCTTTCCCACTTATTTCCCTGTTGAATAAAATGTATTTTGGTACATGCATAATGTGTGCACACCAGCTGATATCTCCCACCCTCTCTCTTCTCTATGTGTTGTGTACCTGATTCTGTAAGATCATTGTCCCTAACCTTCCTTTTCCATCCCCCCAAGCACTTCCCCTTCCCTCTCTTTTTAAGATCATCAAGGGCATAACAGAATCACTCTTAGTCCTTGTCTAATTAAACTCCCTCTATGAATCCTGATGATGATAGGGTTCAGAAAAGACACACGTGTCATCTCCCCATATTTGAATATAAACAGAGTATCCTTGTTTAGTCTTTTATCATTCATTATTCATTTATGTTTACATTTCTACATTTCTTTTCACTTCTGTGTTTGAACTTAAAAGATTTTTGCAGCTCTGGTCTTTTCATTAGGAATGCATGGATGTCTTCCATTTAATTAAAGGTTCATTTTATCACCTTATAGAAATATACTGAGTTTTCCCGACAAAGTTTTTCTTGGCTGCAAACCCATATCCTTTGCCTTCTGGAATATCATATTCTAAGTTCTTTGTTTCTTTATAGTGTCATCTGAATCACATGTGATCCTCACTGAGACTCTTGGGTACTTAAATTCTTTCTTTCTAGCTATTTGCAATATTTTTTCTTTGACCAGAAGCTCTGGATTTGGGGTATGATATTTCTGGGAGTTTTCATTTTGGAGTTTCTTTCAGGATGTAACCAGTGTATTCTTTCTGCTTTTATGTTGGTCTCTGGTTGTGAGAGATATAGATAGATATCTTATATGATATTTAGGCCCTTTTATTGGTTGAGGTGATCAGATAGTCCAGTGATTCTTAAATTTTTCTTCTTGATCTATTTTCCAGGTCAGTTGTTTTTGCTGTTGATACCTTATTATATTTTCTTCTATTTTTTTCAGCCTTTTTACTTTATTTTAGTACTTATTGCCTCATGAAGTTATTGGCTTCTGTTTAATCCATTCTGATTTATAGGGGGTTTGTTGCTTGAACACGGTTTTGTATCTCTTATGCCAAGTTGTTAATCCCCTTTCTACTTCTCTCTTCTCTAGCTTTTATTTCTTTTCCATTTTCTTCCTCAAGTGCTCTAATTCCATTTATAAAAACTTTTTAAATTTTTGCTTGGTCCCTTCTGGGAATTCTAGTTGAATGTGTGCCCAAGCTGTGTTTTTCTTTGAGGCACTGCTTTTAAATGTTTTAGTCATTCTCTTCTGGGTTTTTGTTTTGAGGGTCCCTACCACCATAATAGCTCATTTTGGTGTGGTTTTTTGTTTACCCCTTCTTCCAGTCTACTTCCTGACTTTGGCCTTCATGTTAGCACTGGGCTCTGCCATACTTCTGAAGGGACATTCTGAGCTGATCCTATTGCTTATTTCTTAGTGTATTAACTATTGTATTATCCTAAGATCTCAGGGACAAGCTGGGAACCTACAAGCTTTCAGTGTTTCCAGTGGTCTGATCAAGACAGCGTTTGATTGCTGCCAGTTCCTGACCTGGTTTGGATCTGATCAAGAGTAGATTGTTGCTGGACTCTGCCCCTATCAGTTAGCTGGAAAGCTCTTTTAGATTTTAGAGTAGCAGAACTGTAGGCTCCCCTTTGATTTGGTTTGGGATTCCTGCCTTAATTATTTCTCTTCAAGCTGGGCTAGATGCTGGAAGTGAGACCCTGCTCTGTTCATAAGGTCTGAGCCAAAATGCTGCAGCTACTGCTGTCATCTCCTGAATTTCCTCCTTTCTACACACAAAAGTCCAAGACCTCCCTCCCCTGGCATGCTGTTCTCCTCTATAGGTCCCCATCTCACTCAAAACCAAATCTGTGACCTGGAACTGGGTAATGGGCAGCAAAACTGCCAGTTGGCCCCTGTCCCCTCCCAGAGCCTCACCTCTTCTGCCCTGTATCCAGCTTCTCCTTGAGCACAGTAGTGCTCTGACAGCAGCATGCTCTTGCTCTGTCTCTGTTTCTAGAGACCATAGATCTCCTGAGTTGTCTCCAGAGGATGCATTGTTAGGTTTTGGGGATTTTTCCCATCAGAATTTGAGCTGGTGCATTTTCTACATCTCTTTTTACACCCCTAGTGCTTAGGGCAGTGCCTGGAACATAGTAGATGTTTAATAAATATTTATTTACCAACAATAAAATTGTAGACTTGAAGCCAAGAGACCTGGGTTGAGTTTCTGACTCTAATCTATACTAGCTGCATGACCTTGGGCAAATCATTTAACCTCTAATTGTCCTACTCTGCTCTCAAAGGATCTAAGTTACACAGAATGTGCTGATCTTCATTGGTAAAGGGAGTTTCCTATATCAGTGAAATTACAGGGTTAAAAAAAAAAAAGATTGTAGAAGAAGAACCATATAGTACGATTTACCTTACATTCAACATTTTGTTTAGATTAACTGAAAGTTCTATATTATATAAAATTATAATCAGAAAAATAGAAGTCAAAGTAGAAGGAAATCTCAGTTCATTTAGCAAATCACTGTAAGTTGCAGGATTTGGATGAAGGCTTAAGACTTTTTATAAGCCAGCTAGCATTTTTTAAAGGGCAGACTCTTTTACAAGAATTATATACTCTATTCCCTTCCATTCACTTTACAAACAGTTATTAACTATCATCTATGTACAGTTTGTTGTGCTTAGGTGCTAGGGAAAATTTAAGATAAATAAATAAGATACAGTCACTGCCTTCAGAAGGGATCTTAGCCTCGATATTAGGGGTAAGATATGGTAAAATGTAAGCCTAGGTACTACTGAAACAACTTAAAATCTATGTGTAAAAGAAATATGTAATATCATGAAGGCAGATGATTTCACTTTAGTTCAGGTGCTTGGGTAAGGCTTTAGATAAAATTTGTCACTTAGACTTTTCTTTGAATGATAAATTGGGATATCATCAGATGGATATTGGCAGGGGCAAGAGGCATAGGCAGCAGTCTACTGAAATGCAGAAGAGCATAGACTATGGTTGAGGGACATAGGTAATCTGGTTTGACTAAGCAGGAGAGACTGCCAGTAGTGTGAGATAAAGGATGTGGTGTTCATATTCTATTTGCCTAAGCTGTCATCTCTTCCCCTAATTTTTCATAGATGTAAAAAAAAAAGGGCCTATCAGGTCCCCCCAGAACAACTCTATCTGTAACTGTAAGGAGTCCATAATTCCAATCTAGTAGTCTGACCGACTTGTAGGAAAATATTATTTGAATTTTAGTGATCTACATTTTCTTCAGGAGGGAAAAAAAGCCCCACAAAAATAAATTTGTCCCTTAATTGCTGTTAATATAAAAGATATATATCTCAGTATAACTATTTTAGAACCATGATGCATGAATTGCAAGGGTACATGCTTTACCTCATTTGAGTTTATACAAAGTTGTAGATATTTCATTTTCCAATTATAGACACACACGTATAGATAAACACATATAGACACAGGCAGGAGCTGACCATTCACTTTTCAGTGTGAGCAGTTACATCACAGAAATTGTCAAATGCTACATTTTATGACCTGATTTGTCATTTTGTTGATTGTCTAAACTTAAGAAAATGATTGAAAAAGGTTAACAATGATGTTTAAACTTTTAAAATGTGGGGGGAAAGAAGGTCAAAATGGTTTGAAAAGACTCAAGAGATGTGTTGTGCCAATAAAATCTTTGCTTTTTTGGTTGTTACAGACCGTTTGATAGGCTTGCCAGAAGGTCGTGCTCGAAATCACAACCGACCACAACAGATCCCAGTCCTGGCTGGGGTTGTTATTGAGGATGTAGCAGTAGGAGCCGAACATACACTTGCTTTAGCATCAACTGGAGATGTGTATGCTTGGGGCAGTAATTCAGAAGGACAGGTACATTTATCTATTTTGTCTGTTTCTTTGATTTCTAGCAAAATTGTAGAATATTTATTGAAGGGATAGTTAGTGGACATTTATTGAATCTACTAATTTTGAGGACATTCTTGACTCTTTTTCTCCTCTTTAAAATATTTTATTTAAATTTTTTTAGTCAGTAAGCATTTATTTTCTCTCCCTGCCTTTCCAAAAAAAATTGAAGAAAAACAATTTTTGTAACATGTTTAGTCAAGCAAAAACAAAATCTGGTATTGTCCATGTACAGCAATGGATTGCCTTCCTTTCTCTAATAGTTCAGCATCTAACTCAGATTTCCTTTCTGCTTTATTCCCTGTAGTGATCTTCAGTATTCACGTTCTTTTAAACACTGGTTTCCTTCATTGACCTCTTTAACTGAGAATGAGGGATGAGATAGTCTTATACTCTGACCTGGGTGTACTACATCTGTAGTATTGTGTGTTTTGTGCACCACAGTTTTAGAAAGGATCTTTATAAACTGAGGTCTGTACAGAAGAGGGCAGCCTAGATGAGGAAAGGTCTCAGAATTATATCAGAAGAAGATTGGTTGAAGGAGCTAGGGATATTTAATCTGAAAAATTAAGAAGACTAGATAGCTATCAAGTAGAAGATGGATGGAACGTTTCCTGCTTGGTTGTAGAAGGATAACAAAGGAACAAGTAATAGCAGTTACAGAGAAGTAGATTTTTTACTTACTATCTAGTTCATCCTCCACTTAGCTGTGAAATTGATATCCTTAGAGTCCAGGGCTGTTCAAGGCTCACCCCTTTTCAGTAAGCCCCAGTGACAAGGCAGAGCTAGGAAAAATAGTTTGAAAATTTCCAAGAAGCAAATTTAGGCATGATATAAAGAGAAGCTTCCTACCAATTAGAGCTATCCAAATTTGAAATGATATGCCTCTGGATAGTAGTGGATTCTCCTTACTGAAGGTCTTTAAGGAAAGGCTCAATAACCAGTTGTTTGGATAAGTATTAAAGGGTAAGTATTAAAGGATAAGTATTAAGTAAAATTAAATTCTGATGTAAGTTGACATATTTGTTTGTTGTTCAATTAAAAGTTAGACTAGACTTCTGAAGTCTCTCTAAATCTGTAATCCTGTGACACTAATTGTTTTTTCTCATTGTAAGCATTATCTGACATAAGCTTTAGCTATAACATAAAAATGCACAGTATAGGAGGAACATTTACATTTCTTTTATCCCTTTACTATAATGTATGAGGCATAATGAATAAACGTTATGTTAAGGTGTTGATGAAAGGAGGGGTAAGTTATTTTTTAAAACTTTGTTAATTGAAATATAGCCAGAAAACACTATTATGGTTTTTCTTAAAAAAACAATAATATATCATTTTTCCCTCTTCAGGGACTTAGGTTAAGGTTAAATGGGCTATAAGTTAAACATTTATGTGATGAATAGATGGTCAAGGACAAGGCTATTCATTCCTTAGACAAATACAGAATCTGAGGCACATGACATTAGGTCATACCACTTTTTTTCTCCTATGTGCTTCTTCAGACGTTTTAATACAGATAAGATCTCTTTAAAATAGCCTTGAAAGGGAAAAGAATTCACATAAGCTACAACAACCTGAGGTTGCCTTGATGGTGAAGGAATTTTTTTTTTAAACACCAATAGGTGGAGCTGCCCTCATCAGTGATTTCCCTGAGTCACTGATCAGGCTTCTTTATGAGTCCTCATCATTGAATTATTCCCCCATTCCTCTATTCAGCCAAAGTGTAGGTCCTAGATTTAGAGAGGCAAGAGGGCATAGTGGCTAGAGGAGTAGCCTGTCTCTGACACATACTGGCTTTGTGACCATGGGCAAGTCCCTTAAATGCTTAGTGCTTCAGGCAACTTTTGAAGGCGGTAATGTAGTAATTCCAAATCGAATCTTGACTTGATCACTTGTTACCTATATGCCTTGGGGAGGAAGTCTCAATCTCTCTGAGTCCTGTAAAGTGAAGGAGTTGGACTAGATGATCTCTAAGGTTCCTTTCAGCTTTAAATATTTGATACCTGTATGCCTTTGTCCTGATTAGTGTCAGTGTGGTAGAACACACAGCCAGCTAGGTGGCACCGTTGTGCATAAAGTACCAGGGCTGGAGTCAAGAAGACTCATCTCCCCAAGTTCAAATCTGGCCTCATACACTTACTAGTGGTGTGACCCTGGGAAGTCACTTAACCCTGTTTGCCTCACTTTATTCATCTGTAAAATGAACTGGAGAAGGAGGAAATGGCAATCCATTCTAGTATCTTTGCCAAGAAAACCCCAAAAGGGGCATGGGGCAGCTAGGTGGCACAGTGAATAGAGCACTGGCCCTGGAATCAGGAGAACCTGAGTTCAAATCCGGCCTCAGACACTTAACACAAAAACTAGCCCTGTGACCTTGGGCAAATCAACCCCAATTGCCCTACAAAAACAAAAACCAAAAAGGGTCTCATAGTTGGACATGACTGAAAACAACTGAACAACAATAATATGCCCTTGTTCTGATTAGGGTCAGTATAATGTGATAGAAGAAGCACTGGATCTAGATTTAGAGGACCTAGGTTCTTGTCCTGCCTCAAGGCTACAAGTAGTGGTAAACTTGAATCACCTTGACCAAGTCACCTTAGGCCTCCCTAGGCTTTAATTTCTTTATTTGGAAAATAAGTTGTATTGGATGTCCTCTGAGGTCCCTTTCAGTTCTAGATTTATGATTCTTTGGTCCTGTGATATTTATGATGGTTTATCATACTCTTTGATAGGGAAGATTCTTGTCTTTAGATTAAGGATGGCCTGAAGAATGCCTTGCTGGCCGTTAATTTTAATATATTTGTTTTAAAATTACAACAAAATTGTCATTTCTTTAAGTGTAGATGATCATATTTCTGTTATCTGCCCCAAAGGGTTGTTATGAAAAGTCCTTTCCAACCCTTAAAGTGCTATATAAATAAAGTTGTTATCATTGTTTTCTCTCTATTTTTTACCCATAAATGGAGGTTTGCTATCGCTTTTTAGTGGGAAAAAGAAGTAGACAGTGAGAGCCACCTATCAGAACTTGTTGTCTTACTCTTTTCCAATATGGAGTTATTTAATGGATGAAACACTTGGGTGTTCCAGTTTAACTCTTAAGGTAAAATCAACAGTGCTTGAATTTGCTCATTCAAGTATGTTTTCTGTGGAAAAATTAGAGATAATTTCTTTGATTTCATGGGTAACTTTGCTTTCTTTCAAAGAATTCATTTCCTCTTTAGAATTGGAGGCCATGGCTATGTTTGCTCATTAAGTGTATTATCTGCAAGATTTGAAATGATGACAAAGATAAGTTAAATGAGCTATTTCCACATAAATTTTCAGGAGACTGGCAGTCTAAGTCTGTAGAAGTGATCTTCATGAAAGAAACATAATTATGTTTATTATTCTTCTGATGGCAGTGATTAGAGCAAATGTTAGTAACTTTTCTCATTCTAATCATATTTCATAATCTTTGTTTCCTCTCTAATTCATTCTGCTTTTTTATCAATTACAAGCTTGGACTGGGCCACACTAACCATGTTCGAGAACCAACTTTAATAACAGTTTTGCAAGGAAAGAATATTCGACAGATTTCAGCTGGCCGTTGTCATAGTGCTGCATGGACTGCTTCACCTGTTCCACCAAGAGCACCAGGTAAAGAATACAATATTTCTTTGTTTCTTTTTTTTTCCATTGATGGATTGATTTGCTTTTCAATTTTGGATTGCATCAGGTAATCATTCTGATTTAATAAAATCTTACCCAAGCTATTAAGCATTCTTCATGAAACTAGCACTGCAAATCTTCTCACAGTATGAATCTTTGAAGATAACATATCTATAAAGCACTTACACAGTGAAAGAAATGACATTTCTAAGAATCAAAGATCAAATTTTCCCCAGCATATATAATAGCATTTTTGTTTTAATGAAGCAAAGAATGGAACTTTCTGTTGACCATTGTTTTTCTCTGTCAAATGATGCAGGGAGTAAAAGTTAATGAAGCCATGTGTTAAACTGTATTAGCCTAATTTGGTATATGGAGACATGCTATGGTTTGATATACTAGGCAAGCAATTCGAAGTAGTATATATATATATACATATATATATATATATGTCCTAATGTAGAACAGAAATTATCAGAAATGGGAATCCTTGATATCTCCTTTTTTTTTTTCATTTTCTTTTTTTTTCTTAAACAGTTCCTTAGAGTCCACTTTTAATACCTTCCTCAGGTGATTGGAACATCAAATTACTTAATTATCGCAGGAATCCCTAAGATGTGATTGTATCCTATCATATTGCTAGGCCCTTTAACATTGCTGGACTTTCCTTTCTGTCCATATGTTCTGGGGACCTATGGGAGTGTCTTAGCCTTGTATATATCTCACAAAGATGGAATTATATTGGCTAATATTCCTCAAATGAGATGTTTTGCATGACAGAACCTATAATGGCTAGTAAACCCTAAAAAAATTTTTTTCTTTTAGTGGATGGCATCTTTAATTTTCTTAGAAACATATTTAAAATGTAATGTGATTTAGAATTATACTTTATAAATTGTCATTTTTCCCTTCCTTTCCCAGAGAACCATTACTTTTAACAATGAATAAAAAAGAGAAAAACTAAAAAGTTCAGTGAAACTAACCAACACATAGAAAAAAATCTAACATATACAGTAGTTTTCTACTTATGCAAAAGTGGGGAAGGTTGGCACTTGTGTTCTAGATCTGTGCTTTTCTTATGCTTTTAAAACTGCATAGAATTATCATTTATTTTTAATGAATCATGTCTCCTAAGGGTAAAAGCCAGTTGTAGTGAAATTTTTGCTCCTTTCACATTATGGCACTCCTAGTTTTTACAAAATCCATAGTAGGCATTAAGTAAGTCAGTCACATGAGCATTCTATTTTCAAGAGCTTTGTCTGCTTTTTCTTGTTTTGTAGATGTCAGTAGTCAGTAACAAAATGAATCATGTAATTTTATTTTCATGGAAGAGCTATTAAAGTTGGATAATGTAGTGTTGAAGTTTTCTAAGCTGTTCTTTTTTTTTTTTTTAAAGCAATAGGGGTTAAGTAACTTGCTCAAGGTTACACGGCCAGTTATTTCTGGGTGTGGTGCTGAGTACCTGAGCCCGGATTTGATCCAGGTCATCCCGACACTGGAGCCAGCTGGCCGCCCCTCTAAGCTGTTCTTAATTGAAACAGAATAGCAGACAAAGCAAAGACATGTTGCAATGATGATATAAATTCTAAAAGATTATTAACCTCTTGAAATGTATTTGGTTTTGTGGCAGGTGTCTCAGTGCCTTTACAGCTGGGTTTGCCTGATGCCATCCCACCCCAGTATGGCGCTCTGAAGGAAGTGAGCATTCATACCGTAAGAGCCAGGCTCAGACTGCTCTATCACTTTTCAGATCTCATGTATTCTTCTTGGAGGTTACTAAATCTAAGTCCCAATAACCAGGTAAAATATTGGGGAGGAGAGGGAAGAATGTAATAAGTAATTATGCTTTAAGTGTATTTTATTTTAAAAGCATAATAAACTTTCACAGCTAATCTTTTTTTTTATTCTCAACATTTAAGAGAAATGGAAAATATTAGTGGTAAGGATGTTACCTGAGAGACCAGTCCTAAGATCAGTGTTAGGGCTAAGATAAGAACTGGTTTCCTCACTCTCAGATGGGTGTCTTTTCCATTAGACCAGTCTACCTTTCTACCCTTTTACAATTTTTTACCTGTCAGAAGTTGAAGCTATTTCAAATGACCAAGCATATGAAAATAGTGAGTCCCTTTAATTTATGTTAAGCCTTATATATAGTTTTAGGATTTTTTTAACATTCAGCGTTTGGCCATTTAACAAGAGTATAGATTTTGTGTAGTGTACATAAATGTTGGATTTATGCAACCACATATTTTTACAAGTAACCATGACCTTCCTGAAGTAAAGTAAATTTTACCCCAATTATAGTCTTTTATAATAACTTGTAACTTTCAGGGAAGGAGCAGTGTGGCTTAAATTTTTGGTTTATTTTTGGTAGAGAGGCCTGCTAAAATCTATGCCTAAGATAATTTTACATTGATTTCAATTATAAACGAGTTCCTTCAAGGCAAAAACTGTTTTTCAGTTTTGTGTATCCCTAGCACTTAGTACAGTGTCTTGAACATAATACTTGCTGAATTAAATTGAATTATCTGTTCATTATCCTTAAATGAATTTTTTCTCTGACATCTAGCAGATTTCGGGGGGATAAAAAAGTTTAAAATGTTTCCAACATATTCTTCATTAGGTAGATGAGATTTTTCATTCTAATAATGAGAATTACTTCTAAGCCTTGGTATATCATACTTTGTGAATGAATGAAAAAGCATTTATTAAGTGTTTACTATGTGCCAGACCATCTGCTAAGCACTGGGAATGCAAACACAAAAAGCAATGACATCCCTTCCTCAAGAAGCTTACATATTAAGGAGTGTAGAAGCCAAGGAGGGACAAGGGGAACTGTGGTTCAAAAGGATGCGGCATAATGCCTTTAGGGAGTAGATGTCTTCCCCATAGTTCATGATTGCAGGGTGAAGATTACTAGTGAGATTGTGAAGGAGAGATTTGAAAAGTAGGATTTCTGATAACATTACTCTTCGTTACAGAATAGCACATCTCATTATAATGCTGGAACATGGGGAATCGTACAAGGACAACTTAGACCTCTATTAGCACCAAGAGTCTACACGCTCCCTATGGTACGGTCCATAGGAAAAACTATGGTGCAGGGCAAAAACTATGGTCCTCAAATAACTGTGAAAAGAATATCAACACGGTTAGTATCTGCATGGTATATATTTTTAAGTTGTCTGGAATTCTTCTGAAGAATATTTGGAGTTGGTAATGTCCCAAATCATGCCAAATCTAATTTATTTAAATACCTAACTGCTTTGTTTATGTCCTGCTAGTCTCTTGACAGTTATGAGTAGACATTATGGGCTTTGGAGTGTATAAAATAATGTGTAATGTAGTGACTGCTTGTGGGGGGCTGTAGGAGGGCAGTGTTTATTTTAATACCAAAGAACACTGGACGTAAAGGTTGATTGCTATATACAACATGATACATGCAATCTGTGGGCAGATGCCCTCCATCTCTTTAAGACTATTAGGATAATGTATGAAAATTTGTGAGAGTTGATTTTTATTGCCTCTCTTCTTTTCTTTTAGAGGTCGAAAATGTAAGCCTATTTTTGTACAGATAGCAAGACAAGTTGTAAAGCTAAATGCTTCAGACCTTCGTCTGCCCTCTCGAGCTTGGAAAGTTAAGCTGGTTGGAGAAGGCGCTGATGATGCTGGAGGAGTATTTGATGATACAATTACAGAGATGTGCCAGGTATTTCTGATTCATGTGTGCTAGAAATAATCACTTGATGTAGGAGCAGTTTTGTTTTTTATTGATAGTTTCATAAGGAACCAAGTTACATATATGTTTGCACATTTAATTTTCATTAACTACCAAACATATATTTATGAATTAACTAGTAGACTCTTAATAAATGTCTGAATTGGACTTAATTCTATATGTATATAATTGTATATATTTACTTTATATCATATATGTAATAATATGCTATTAAGTATATAAAGGTAATATTTGAATTTGTAGAAATGAATATCAGCATATTGCTGTCTATTAGTATTTGCATCTGCATTATAATATTTTGACTTTTTAAAAAAATTTTCTCCCAATTTATTTATTTTTACTTTTCAACATTCACTTCCATAAGTTTTAAATTTTTTCCCCTTCCCTTCCCAAGACATCATGCAGTATGATATGGGCTCTACATATACATTCCTATTAAACACATTTTCACATTAGTCGTGTTGCATAGAAAAATTATAACAAATGGGAGAAAACACGAGAAAGAAAGAAAGAAACAATAAAAGAAAAAAGAAAATGGTCTCCTTCAGTCTGTATTCCAACTCCATACTTCTTTCTCTGGATGGCATTTTCTGTCATGATTCCTTTGGAATTGTTTTAGGTTCTTGCATTGCTGAGAAGGGTTAAGTCTATCAAAATCAGTCATTAAACACTGTGATTGTTTCTGTGAACAATATTCTCCTGTTTCTGCTCCCTTCACCCAGCCTCAGTTCATATAAGTCTTTCCAGGATTTTCTGAAGTCCACCTGTTTCTTAGTCATTTCTTATAGCACAATGGTATTCCATTACATTCATGTACCACAACTTATTCAGCCATTCCCCAGTTGATGAGCATCCTCTCAATTTCCAGTTATTGACCACCACAAAAAGAGCTGCTGTAAATATTTTTTGTATACATGTTACCAAGATTTTTAAAAGATATATTTGCATTCATAAAATTGAGAAAGCACCTATTCTTAGTCTTGCTGGTGCTTTGGGCAAAAGTCAGATATGCAGTCCCCTAATTCAGAGTGCAGCCCAAGACAGATTAAAATGTTATTGGGAAATATTTAACAAAATAAATAAAACTGCAGTAGAATATAGATAATATGTGGTTTTCCAAGTAACTGTGTGTCCTACAGGGATCCTTATATACAGTGTAGTTGCTCTGTTTCCATCTGAGTTTGATATCACTGCTCTAAGGTAACATTTCTAATCCTAAAACCCCCATTTCCCCAAGGAACTTATGGATGAACTTCAGGGAGTCCATAAACTTGAATGGGGAAAAAATACATCTTTATTTTCACTAAGGTCTAACTGAAATTAGTATTTCCTTCAATTATTATTGTAAGGAGCATCATTCTGAGAAGGGGCCCACAGGCTTCACCAAACTACCTGAGAGGTCCATGACACAAAAATATTTTTAAATCCCTTCCACTTTGGCAGCATTGACCCTATATTGGTTCTAATACATCTAGCTTGTCATGGTATTAAGATTTACTAGCAGTACATAGCCTGTACTAGAAGAATCTGTAACTAAATAATGTTAGTGAAAATCCTGTAACTTCAGAAGCTGTTTTTCTGGTGTTTATTTGATTGAATCATAGCAATATATGTTTCTCAATTATTCCCAGCTCCTATTCACATACTGTTTGTTTTCTTTCTTTGGTTCATCACACTGCTAAATATTTTCCACAAGATAGATTTCCTTATTTAGTTTTAAATGGAGAACTTAAAAAACTGAAATGTAAAAGTAAAGAGCTAGTTGGTTGTGGCATATTATAATTTCATTGAAAAGTGTTGGGGGTTTTTTTCCTCTGGGAGATAGGGTTTGGGAAATAAGATTTAAGTGCTTTCAGCTAATTGTGTTTAGGCACTCAATTGTTGTTTTTGAAGAAAATATGTTTTTAATCTGACAGGAACTTGAAACTGGTGTAGTTGACCTTCTTATTCCATCCCCAAATGCTACAGCAGAAGTGGGTTACAACAGAGACAGGTAAGTTAGTACAAATTTGCCCAACACCTTTAGTAAATTTTATAATCTATGTCTTGATTCATCTAACCCACTAAATGGTAGTATATATGAGAGTAGTATATATATGAAATTTTTGGTTTCAAAATCCATTAAAAGATAATCCTATAAGGTAAAAACTAAACATTTTACCTTTTGTAACATTTAATTCCTTGCCTCTTTGCTTTATGGACTTGTGAGAATTATAAATACAAGCTGTTTGGAAGGTACATCATTATGGAACAAATTCTGTATGTTTATTTTACCTTTTATTTATTATGCTTTTAAAAATATTCCAATTTATACCAAAGGCTATATACTTAAATAATAGTACTTCATAGATTTTGCATCCTAACTTATCACTAAGAGAACTGGGGAAAAGTTTGTCCAATTTCTTTTTTTTTTAGGTTCCTTTTTAACCCTTCAGCCTTCTTAGATGAACACTTAATGCAGTTTAAGTTCTTAGGCATTCTGATGGGTGTTGCTATCCGTACGAAGAAACCTTTAGATCTTCACTTGGCTCCAATGGTTTGGAAACAGTTGTGTTGTATCCCACTTACGTTAGAGGACTTGGAGGAGGTAGATCTGCTCTATGTGCAGACCCTCAATAGCATTCTTCACATTGAAGACAGTGGGATTACTGAAGAGAATTTCCATGAGGTAAATTACCAACTGCAACTTCTTGTTATTATTTATTGCAGGACTTAGGTAAGTTAACATTAATAGAAGTATTTCTTTAAAAATTCGGGTTCTGACATATAGTTGCTATGTAGTTTGACTCATTTTTCTTTGCTGCCTGCAACAAATATAATCTAACTTGCCGCTGCTAAAATACCTGCTAATGGGGAAAATCATATCACCCTCAGTTTCTACTGCTGGCCCTCCCCCATTAATGTATTATAAGTACAGAGGATCAGGTTCTTGTGGTACAGTGAATATAGTAGTAAACCTCAGTGTTGTGATTGTTCTTTAACTATGAAACTATACCTGTATGATGACGTGGCAAATCTATTTACATTTTTTGGTTAAAATTTTCAGAGTTTCAAGGAATACCATAAGAATTCTTCTTATTCTCTATGTCTAGATGATTCCGCTTGATTCTTTCGTGGGTCAGAGTGCTGATGGCAAAATGGTTCCTATAATCCCTGGTGGGAATAGTATCCCACTTACATTTTCCAATAGAAAGGAGTATGTGGAGAGGGCTATTGAGTATAGACTTCATGAAATGGACCGGCAGGTAAGATGAATATTATGCTTTTAAAAATCTGATATCAGTGATTATGATTTTTGCATTTCAGCTCTTGGGGATAGACATTTATGGTATTTGATTTTTATTTAAATTTCAAATCCTAAGTGAAGACTTTTCATAGTGATAACTCAGTATTTCTAACAATAGCATTTTCTTTCCAACATGTCTTACCTGTGCTGTTGGTATTCTTAGAATTCCCTAAAAACATCTTAATAATTTTCAGCTTTTCCTTTGCTAATTTATGCTGATCATCTTTGTACCTAGAATTCTTTCCTCTTCTTCACTCCAGTCCTTAAGAATTACCTTTTCCATACAGCTTTCTCTGACCAATGTTTACCCATAGTGTGATTGCTTTTACTTTGAATTTCCTTAGCATTTACTATAACATAGACTCCACACATACCATTTCTGTGCTGCTGTAATGTTCTAATGTTAATACTAGTCACCATAAGAAACTCAAAGAAGAGGAAAGGACATTAGGTAATTAATACATGTTTGTGTGGATGAATGAGTGCGTAAATGTTGGGGAAAGAATAGTGTAGAACAAGTGAAAATAGAACTTATCCAATTATTATTTTGTCAATAAAGTTGATGGTCTATAGGGTGATCTAGAGTTTTCTAGGAAGCTGTTATTCAGCACACTGAGTGAAATGAAAGTTAGGGAATGGAGATGCTAAATTATGTAATCTAGAGTCCATTTATTTTTGGTTGTGCTACTTACTTTGCCTTGACCAATCATTTTATTTCTGTCTCAGTTTTTCTATAAAGCTGATAAAAGTCCTACTTAACAGCTGCTTCACTGATATTTTTGATTTGTAAGAAAATTTTAAGGTATCCAAAGTCTTTTGGACCAAATGATCTTGTGAACATGCAAGGTAATTGTTATTCTACTATTATAGTTGTATACAAGGTGTCATTAAGTCATTAAACATTTATTAAACCCTTACTATGTGCCAAGCACTGTGCTACAGCTCTGGGGGTATGAATAAAGGTAAAAGACAATCCCCCCTCACAAGGAATTAATGTATGTACAAACAAACTATATACAGGATAAATAGGAAGTAATAAACAGAGGGAAGACACTAGACTTAAGAGAGATTAGGAAAGACTTTCTGTAGGAAAAGGAATTTTAGCTGGCTTTTGAAGGAAGGCAGGGAGATCAAGAGGCAGAGAGATGAGAAGTGAGTGTTCTTGGCATGAGGGACCAACCAAAGAAATAACTTGAAACTGATTGATGGAGTGTCTTGTCTGTGGAGGAGCAAGGAGGCCAGGGTCACTGGATTGAAGTATACTTTGAAAGGGGTGGGAGGAATAATAAGTTATAAGAAGATGGGGCGGCTAGGTAGCACAGCGAATAAGAGCGCCGGCTCCAGTGTCGGGATGACCTGGAGATCGAATCCTGGGCTCAGACACTTAGCACCCACCCAGAAACACCTGGCCGTGTAACCTTGAGCAAGTTACTTAACCCCAATTGCTTAGGGGCAGCCAGGTGGCTCAGCGAGTAAGAGCACTGGCTCCAGTGTCGGGATGATCTGGGGATCAAATCTGGGCTCAGATACTCAGCACCACACCCAGAAGTAATTGGCCGTGTAACCTTGAGCAAGTTACTTAACCCTGATTGCTTAAAAAAAAAAAGTTGTAAAAAGACTAGAAAGCTGACAGGGAAGGATGTCAAGTAGTGGAGGGCCTTGAATGTTCAAACAGGATTTTGTATCTGATCCTAGAGGTGTTATGAGAGCCGCTGGAGTTTATTGAGTAAGGTGGTGAACTGCTTTTTGGACATTTCCAATGTGTCATACAGGCATTTCAGACTCAACATGTCTGAATAAAAACTCATTATCTTTTACCCAAAACCCAGGCTTCTTCTGAATTTACTTTATTTCTGCCGAAAACACTATTATTCTTCTAGTCACACAGGTGCATAATTTTGCAGTCATCCTCAACTCCTCTCTCTGTCACTCCAAATGTCTAATCACTTGCGCTGTGTCTTCTTTATTCTACTTTCATGACATCTCACACCTCCATCCCTTTCTCTCCACTACCCTTGTTCAGGTCCTTGTCACCTCTTACCTGGCCTTTTTTTGTGATCTACAAATTGGTTTCCTTATGTTCAAGATCTCCCTTCTCTAATCCATCCACAACACAGTTGCCAAAGAACTTTTTCTAAAGCATAGGGGGACTAGGTAATGTCCCTGCTTCATAACCTCCATTGGCTCCTTCTTACCTCTGGGAACAAATACAAACTTCACTGCTTGGACATTTGAAATTGTCCCACTCTGGGTTTCAAAGTGCTTTTCCACTCTGCCATATTACACTCCTTCATTCATCCTTTGATCCAGCCAGACTTGATGCCTTGCTATTCTTTACACATGACATTATATCATGTGCTGTTGTACAAACTGTCTACAGTGCTTGAAATGCACTTACCTCCACCCTTTAGACTCCCCAGTTTCCTCCAAAGCTTAGCATAAAACCTACCTCCTTCATGAGATCTCACTATTGTCTCCTCTCACTTGAGTTACCTTGAATTTATTTTGCATAAATTTAATTGTTTTTATATACATTGTCTCCCCCCATACAATATAAACTGTTGAGGGCATAGATTCTCCTAGTACAGTGCCTGGTACTATATTAAGTATATCATTTTGAATGAAAATTTATGTAAAACATAAAATTAACATTAGAAAATAGTCTTTTGTCATTGAGAGGCAATGTGGCTTAGTATAAAAAGCATCTGGAGTCAGGAATTGGATCTAGCATAGACTATTATGTATAAGACCATGAAGAAGTAATTTAACTTTTTTCTTTCTTCTTTTTCTTTTATTTTTCTCTCTTTTTTCCCTTTTTCTTTCTTCTTTTTTTCTTTTTTTGGAGGGGGGAAGGCTGGGCAATTGGAGTTAAGTGACTTACCCAAGGTCACATGACTAGTAGGTGTTTAGTGTCTGAGGTCACATTTGAACTCAGGTCCTCCTGACTCCAGGGCCAGTGCTCTATTCACTGCACCACCTAGCTGGCCCAGTAACATTTTTAACTTTTTAGATCCTGTTTCCTCATCTGTAAAATGGGAACAATAATACTGTCACCATTTATTTCAGAATGTTGCTCTGAGAAATGTTTTGTAAATTTTAAAGTATTATATAAATGTCATTCATTTATTATTTGTTGCACCTTACTAATTAATTAGCCTCTAAAATGTAGATGAACTTGCACATACTTGCACAGTATTATTCTTATAATATTATTATATAATATTGCTGTATATTATATAATATTGTTATTTTAATAATATTGTATTATTACACAGTTTGTTCAGCTTGAAGAGACCACTGAGGTCATCTGGCCCAACCTTCTTCATTTTACAGATGAAGAAACTGAAACCCAGGGAGATTAAGTGATTTTGCCTATGGTCACACAGGGTATAAATGTCCAAGGTGGGATTTGAACCTGGTGCTCTTGGAGTGCATTTGGAGACTTGTGGCGTAACTGAAATAAAGGGCAGATCCTGAGGAGCTGAGGGAAATTCTTTTGCAGAAGTATCATGTGTGGGTAAATGAGATCATTGAATTGTCCTTCAAACTCTGTGGGGGCTTTCAGGTGGCTGCTGTCCGAGAAGGCATGTCCTGGATCATCCCAGTCCCCTTGTTATCCCTCCTGACTGCCAAGCAACTGGAGCAGATGGTCTGCGGAATGCCTGAGATCTCTGTCGAAGTTCTGAAGAAAGTGGTCCGGTACAGGGAGGTAGATGAGCAGCATCAGTTGGTGCAGTGGTTCTGGCACACCTTGGAGGAGTTCTCCAATGAGGAGAGAGTCCTCTTCATGAGGTTTGTGTCGGGGAGGTCTCGGCTCCCTGCCAACACTGCAGATATATCTCAGCGATTCCAGATCATGAAGGTTGATAGGGTAAGCTCTTCTTTATTATTGGCTAGTGCTTATAACAAAGAAAAAAAGCAAGCTGTTCTTATTTAGGCTCAGAATATATCTGATTTTAATAGAGATTTCTAAGTTCTTTCTTAATAAGTAATCAGACTTATTCAACACAATAACTTACTATAATGAATGTTTGATAAATTGAAACAAGTGTTACGTGCACAGCAGTTCGTAACATAAGAATGTTTCTGAGCCACGTTCAAAATTGATCAGTTATTTTGTAATCAACATTTTGCTTACTTTTTCCAAATCATCTTTGAACACTTTTTGCACTCAACTTTGTGTTTCCATTTAGGGATTAAATTTTAGTTACTGAAGTATTCTCCAAACAATGTCATGATTTGAGCCCACTTATCTAACAAAATTTGACTTTCTGTTATGCTGAAAAATCCATTTGTAAATAAAAAACAAGTGTTTATTTCTTCATTCTGATTGATGAAAGAAGCTTTGTGCAGGTCATATAGATATATATCATCAGTTCATAGATGACTTTAAAATAAAAAGGTTTTGTTGTTTAAGATTATAAAATCTAGGGGTGGCTAGGTGGCACAGTGAATAGAGCACTGGCCCTGAAGTCAGGAGGATCTGAGTTCAAATGCGGCCTCAGACACTTGACACAGTTACTAGCCGTGTGACTTTGGTCAAGTCACTTAACCTCAGTTGCCTTTAAAAAAAAAATTATAAAATCTACAACCAAAAAAATCAGCCAGTCCCTGCCCCCTAAAAAAAGTCATCGTCTAAGTTTCATAGTATTTTCTTTAGCAGTAGCAACATATGTAAATCTTCATTTTCAAATACAGTTCCTATAGCTTCTAGCTCTCTAGGTTTGGAGGCTTTAGAGGACTTTTCTTCCCTTGCCTATCTCTCAGTAGATGGCAGGCACAAGAAGTCCTAGGAAAGAGATTTTTTTTAAAATATGTTTTCTCCATGTTAAGGCCTTGCCAGAAACTGAGTAGAAAATATTTTTTTACAGTTTTGAAGAGAAAAAGAGATAGAGGAAAATACTCAGTTTACATTCACCCCTGAAAAAGAACAATGCCTTTTTATTTGATATACACAAGTGCACCCAACCTCAGTGATAACTAATCCACTAGTCTAAAAAATAACTTCAGTTACCTGGAACCAATTTAATATGTTCTTTATGCTATTTAGATAGTTTCTTTGATTTTCAAATTTGATTTAATCATCCCCATCTCCTTACATTTTTTCTACAGTAGAAATTGATAATTCTGTTTGTTTCCAGCTTGGCATCTTTTAATACCAAATCCTTTATTGTAAATATAAAATCTCATATATTACTGCTACAAGCCTGACTCTTTATTCTCCAAATATGGCAGTCTAGCAGCTAGTCTGTGTTTATGGCCCTGAGAGCTAATAGTACGTATGCCAAGAGAAATGTGCCAGAGAGAGTAAGATGGGATTTTTGTTGATTTCAGACAGTTTTCCTTCCCCTAAGTAGGCCATGGTTGACGAGGCTAGGACAGACCTGAGGTTCTATAGTCAGGTACCTTTACACCTCCTGATGAGTCTCACTTCAGTGATTTGATTCCAGAGTATATGAAAAAAACATGACTATGGTAATAGCAGTACAATGTCTGAGGTCCATCCAAGATTATTTCATGTTTAGGTTATGGCTATGAAAGTTGAATAATGGAAATGCAATGCTCAACAGGCAGAGAAGTGTGGCAGGGCAGTAAACAGTGTCCTTTTTTGTTTCTTTTAATAACCATACTCATAGATTTTTTTCCTTCTCTCTACAGCCTTACGACAGCTTGCCTACCTCACAGACCTGTTTCTTTCAGTTGAGGCTTCCACCATACTCCAGTCAGCTGATCATGGCAGAGCGTTTGCGCTATGCGATCAATAACTGCAGGTCGATAGACATGGACAATTACATGCTTTCCCGCAATGTGGACAATGCAGAGGGCTCAGACACAGATTATTGACCTGTGAACAAAATCATCTTCCTTTTATTACAGAATAATGCCCAATTCCAATTCAATGTCAACACACTTTTATGGTAAACATAGATGTTTTAGGAGCATAAACCAACATTATAAACAGTGGCCACATTTAGTTACTCTAAATGTAACAACAAAAGAGAATAGATGTTTTTATTTTTCTGTGATTGTAAAAAAACAACAAAAAAACAAAAAAAGAAATTAAAAGTGCTCTCGGTAAGGTTTTCTCCCCCGCCCAACCCCCCCACCCCCCACCCCCTTTTCCATATTTTGGTCACTTTTGATAAGTTTGCATGGAGCCATTTGGTGCATTTTTGGTTGGGAATGGTATATTTGTAAGCCCTCCCAGTGAACATTGAAGTTGTACATTGTGTATAATTGTTCATTAGAAAGGACAGTTTTACATGAATATTCATATATTTATTTTGTTTTAATTTGAATTGCCTGTGCAGGGTTCCTTATGCAGAGAAATAAAGCAGATTCAAGAATTTCTGTGTGATAATTTTATTTTATCATCCATTCATCTGGGCTTCTCTCAAATAACTGTGACTAGAATGATGTCATTGAGGCAGAGATTAGAAAAGAGAGAAAATGAGGTTTTCTGTGCTGCAAGAGCTTTGTCAGGTTGGTGAGTAAAGACATGTACTTTGTTCATTTAGCATCAAACTTTTCAGCCCAGCCTGGATACTTCAGTCATTAGCACATCTGATTTTTAACTTGAGAATCCAAGATTCAAGACCTTATTCCAATGTATTTTGGCTTTTAAGGCTAAGTATAGTATGGGTCCAATGACAGATGTCCATCTGACTAGGACCGGATGAATTTAGAGGTCCAGCTTAACTAAATCCAGAGAGGCTCATCACTAGGTCAACTACATGATGACCTTTGTAGACAACAGCACCTCTCAGATATTATATGCCAAGTCCCTAGAGGGATTTTATTCAGCCCTGTTGACAGGTATACCCACACTCATGAAACCACAGATCCTTGAGGAATTGTTGTCCCTTGCTTAGCGTTTTTGCATACACTGTATGAAATTAATTTGGGTCTGAAGAGTGCAGCTGGTAGGAGATATGACAGTGAAGGACACATTCCAACAGACTTTGGGCATACAGGCATGTGTTTTATTGGTCACATTGTGATCATCTGGTTGGGGATCTCTGCCTTGTTTTGATAAATTGGAATGAACAAGTTAGGGTGAGACCTATCCATCTGAAGAATGTTTTTATCTCTCCTTTATACATCTTAAACCCTTGATAAATTGTTCACTATTTGGAATTTTTTCACATGCTTTCTTTTAAGATGAGACTAAATGTCAATTTTGTTTTTCCTCTCTATAGAATTAGCTCTTTTAAAAACTGACCCAGTTTATATGGTCTTTGGGATAAAGAAAATAACCCAGAGCCTCCTAATTCTACCAGTAGAAGTCAACAGATTAGTCATGTAATAATCTGAATAGGTTTTATGTAATTTTTCACTTTGTATTGTGTTTTATTACTGATATATTGAGGGATGGTAAGGTTGAGCTTAGTTTGGTTTTGGCTTTTTGGCTTTAAATTTGGTGAAACTGATTAGTTTCAAGAAACGGGACTAAAAATGGTAACAGATAGTAGGCAAAACATTTTTATTGTTTGCCACAGTTCACTGACTCTTACATGCTTCAAGTATAGCCTGGTTTCCTTCTGAAGGAGGTGAAGAGATAAGAAGACTTTTCCACACTCCATATTGTTAGAGAGTATGAAGGGTTCCTAAAGAAAACAGAAGAAAGGCTTCAATGGGGACAACAACAAGAGGCTTCTGGGATGGAGGAGAATAAAGAGAATAGAGTTAGACAAAATGGAAGTAAAAGGCACCTGTGCAATTAGAAGTTAAACTCACATTTAAAAGGGTATTAAGTATTTGTTAGATCTCCTGCAAAGCTAATTAAACTAAGATTGACTATCTGCCAAGTTAGATACTATATAGGAAAAGAATAGCAGTTGAGACAAACACAAAATAATCACAAGACAAAATTCAAGAAAGACAGTAATAAAATCCATGGCCTCAAGCTTCCATACGCGAATTCCCAAAGGGTAGACAACAAGCAAGAAGTAGAAGTCCTACCAAACACCAAGTGCGCGTAACTGAGGCATTGCAGGTGTCACTAAGATTTTGTGCTATGTAACCCCAATTGGAATATGGCTCTGCATAAATGGATTTAGAAGAGAATGGGTAGACTTGTGGATGGGGCAGTGGGGGGTAGCATTGTGAATTAAGAAGGTAGTCTCACTGGTGTGAGGAACTGCAGAGACCACTGAGGGGGAAGCAGGATCAAGGCTCTTTGGGGGAAAATCACTGAAAGGAGAAACAGAAGTGATTCTTATTATTGGAATATGCTGTTGACCCCCTGGACAGAGAGGAGTCAGTGAGATGTTTGAAGAGCATCATGAGGCTGTGCAGACACATGAGATAGTCTTTGTGGGGGACTTGAGTTATCCAGGCATCTCCTGAAGTTCTTAACTACCCAAAACAAAGCAACTAGCAAACTTTGTGATTTATCTTAGTGGTAGTTTCATCTTTCAAACAGTGGAAGGACCAACAAGGAGGAAATTTTGTTTTGGATATAATGATTCTCACTGTCGAGTTAAAGCTAGGGTGGAAATTAGGGACATGTTGAGAAGAAATGAGCACTCCATCCTAGTATTTGTAATAGAGGAGAGGAAATCTGAGCTTAGTCTGACATGCACCTTAGATTTTTGGAAACTAGATTTCAAAAAGTCCAAAGGAAAGAGGTTATGAAGGGAAAATGCTTGGGGGGAGGAGGGGAGAGGTGGCCCAGGTGGAATAGAAGTTGCTCAAGAATGAAATTTTGATCACACAAAGGGAGACAATTCCAGCAAGGAATTAGGGTTTCAGGGCTTGGATTGGAGACCTCAGTCTCTGGCATAGTTTCCACTTGTTTGTGAAGGGTGGAGGGACTTGTGCAAGAGTGAGCTTCAGTATGCCATTTCTGCTTAGCATTAGAAGCCTCCTGTGCCCTACCCATTTTGTTAGAGGGGTCGTCCTTGCATCATTCCAAACTGTAATAGTCAGCTTAGGATAAAAGGTGATCTGCTTATTACCAGCTAGGGCCCAGTTACAGGCAAGGAACTGCTTTTCAAAAATGAAGCATTTTGGGATGTGGAGTAGAGAATGACTTTCTTCTCTAGAAGTCTAAAATTTATTTATTCTGGCTGCCCCTTGGTAACTGCTTTAGGTTTGAACATTCAACCTAGTTTTTAAGGACAGAGACCTCCAAAAACATGGTTCAACTGCTGTAGTCTCTTTTGGGCCCCGCTAGAAAGAAGTGATTTGTTAAATGGATGGGTATGGGTGAGGAGAGCATTCGGATAGCTAGGTGGGGGATGTGGGTCCTTCACATCCTGAGGAGTCCAGTAAGTCTCTGGGGAAGCAAATGCCAGAGCCTTTTTAGAGATGTCTGCCCAGAATCCTTGGTTTTCCCTACCTGCTGTATTCCCTTGAACTTGAGTGAGCAGTCTGGACCCTGCATTCTCTTAGAGTTGATTTCCCATCCTTTGTCTCTACTAGAGGCCACAGTCAAATCTAGGGCCTCTGCCAGTGTGGCCTATCTGGCCTGGTCAACATTTCCTCAGTATCGTAACATGTACCAGTCTCTCTGTCAGGATGTGGTAGTCTGAGGAGAGTTCGGGTGTCCCCAGAGAAGGATGGTGACGTTATATTGAGCCCCTTCCCTGGTAAAAACCAATTGCTCCTAACCAATCTGAGGCACAGAAATAGAAGAAAGTAGGCTCCTGTCCTTCCTCTTGGGCCTGTGTCTGCTCCATTGACGAGGTCGGGAGCAGCTCCAGATGCAGGGATGGCTGTTATGATGAGCTTCCTGTAGTTCACCATAAGATGCCCATTGCTGTCTGCCTTCCTTATGGGCGACACTTGTTGTAAGAGGAGCTTCATTATTATAGATGAAGATAATTTTCACTGCCGTGGGGGCCTAATATTTGTTCAGTTGTTTCAATCGTGCATGACTCTTCATGACTCCATTTGGGGTAGAGATCCTGGAGTGGTTTGCCATTGCCTTCTCCAGCTTGTTTCACAGATGAGGAGCTGAGGCAAACAGGGCAAAGTGACTTAGTGCCTAGCTAGGAAATGTCTGAGGCCAGATTTGAACTCAAGAAGATGAGCCTTCCTGACTCTAGGCCCAACATTCTATTCGGTATGCCACCTACCTGCCTGGGGACCTACTGTTATTTGGTGTTAACTTGATGGGATAGGTACATGCATAGAGTTTTCTGAAATGGCCCATACAGATATTCCCAAGAGCCCATAACCTACCTTTCTTCCATGGTCTGCCCTCTATAGCCTCCCTAAAATGATCCAGATATGGGGCAGGGGTGTTAGAGGATGTCTTAGACTTGCTTGGAACTCATAAGCCCTATGTTTCCTGGTACTGAATTTCCTTGCATAGTTTCCCCAACATCGCCATAGTTGCTTTCTTAGCTACATGTTTTAGGAGCCACATCCAAAGTTATTTCTGGGAGGTGTGATTGCTTTTAAGTCATCTAAGAGGGTGGGATTCTGTGACTCCTCCCTTCATTTCCAGACTGCATCTTCATACTGACAGCAGCATCTGCCCAAATCACAATTGTCTTAACTCTTGCTCAGATTTTACCAGTGTTGATCATCCTACACTCTTAGAGTTAAATTCTGAAGCCATTCTGAGAAAGCTTAACTCAGAAGGAGGGATCTGATTGCCCCCCAAAGCAGTCTGGGGCTAGGATTTGGAAGGCTATGTTGGGGGTCAGGTTTTAGGTGGGGATGGAGATAGATCCAGTTCATCAAACCCAGTCAAGAATTCCCCCTCCCTTCGAACTCAGTACACTCTAACTAAATGCTGAATTGGGTAAAGGGTAGTTCTTAAGAGATAATATTATTCTAACTTTACTACCATAGAAATTTCATCTCAGAAAGATTAGATAAGTAGTCTAATGTCATACAACCAACTGATAGTATAATGAAATGCTTAACAGTAGTTTTAAATTTGTAAACTGATGTTCAAAACTTAAGATGTTACTATGTGTCATATGTATCAGAAATTCCCATCTTGGTTTATTTTGTCAGAACATCCAAAGGCCCATTGATTATTCTGGAATGCAGTTTTCCTTGTGCACTGTACAAACTGACAATGTAGTCTTAGACTCTGCTGAATTTTTCTTACTGTGGTGTTGCTGGAACAGTATTTACCCATGTTATGATCAGAGCCTATCTGCTGCTAGATACATGAATTTCATGGTGAAGAAAATTCTTCCACAATATGTTACTGAAATAAATGTGAAACTGCATGTGCTTCTACTGCTATGTGTCAGAGAACTGACTTCTGAAAGCCCTGGATCTAATCACATAAGGTAAAGAGCCCATGATGAGGTGTTTAGCTCACTGACTGTAAAAATGGTTCAGCGTGGTGATTCATTTATAATTCACTCAAAGGATTGTTTCTGTGATTTCAGAGGCCAACTCCCTTGGATATAGAACTCCTAAAGAAATCCTTTCCTGATCCTGAATTCTTTATTTAAATAAAAAAAATTGTTGAGTTCAAAAAAAAAAAAAAAAAGAACTCCCCCTCCCTTGCAGATCCCTACTGGGAAACAAGCTAAATTCATCTTTATCAGGCCAGGAACAATATGGTCTTTGGTAATGCTGTGTGTGCTTAAACAGTATGTTCAGAACAGATTTATTTCAAGATAGGGAGTGAGTCAGAGAGAGAGAGAGAATGAATATGTATGTATACAGAAAGGGGACTAAGAAAGAGATTGTAGTTTTTGTTAGATAAGAAAAGCATCTTTCTCTGGAAGGAAAAAATGAGCTTTGAAAATGATGTTGACTAACCAGATTTCAAGTGATGACTTTTTCTTCAGCAACTGCTTAGTTTCTACTGCTCTGTCAGACTGAGGTAGTAAGAGTCTTTCTTAAAAATGAAACAACAGGGGTGGCTAGGTGAGTAAGAGCGCCGGCCCTGGAGTCAGGACCGGGGATAGATTCGGGCCTCAAATACTTAACACCCACACAAAAAACTGGCCATGTAACCTTGAGCAAGTTACTTAACCCCAACTGCTTAAAAAAAAATGAAACAACAGAATCCAGTGTCTGTCGATTGCAGAACCAGGTGTTTCTCATATCTTCCCAGGTGGCTTAAATAATAGCTTTAGCGCCCACTCCATAAAAAGGTCTGCAGTGGGTGCTGTTTGCCTAGTATAAGACTTCTCTAAGGGAGAGGGGAAGACATGACTCCTATGGAAGACAGGCATATTTGTGTTTTGATCCAGTATTTGAAAGATTCCAACATACCAGGATCATAGACAAAGCCTATGTTGTAGCCACTGAGGATTTAGCCTGCCAATGATAAGAATTCTTGGTTTCATAGATATCTGGTAATGTGCCTTCCTGTCTGGTCCTTAATAAAAGAGCTCTCAGCGAAAAGCAGCTTCCTCTGGCATTGTGTATTGTTGAATAAGAGATCATAGCTGAGGGCCCTGCTGGCATTACTGTGCTCAGATACAAGATGCTTCACCAGCTTTCCTCCCAACCACTCCCTGTGTTGAGGCATCGTCATTAAGTAAGGGACATTTCCCAAATGTCCCTTACAGGCAGACATATTTGTCACACAGGTTTTTTGAAAAAAGAAAAATAATAGTTTGCTTGTGTCTGTGCCCCAGTCTTTACTTTATCCCAGTCTGCTCATTACTTTTGAAACAAAACCGATAGAGCTGTTGCATGGTTTTGAATCTTGCAATTCAGAGTCCTTGAGGCCCTAGTATTGGCGAGCTTCTCAGCTCCATCCAACAGTAACTCTCTGGTATGGGGTACAATTTTAATCCATTGCCTATATTTCTGTTTTATACCTGTAGCAGTTTTCCTTTATTGGAAAAAAATCTCAGTTCCTTGTTTCGTGCACTTAGGGAGGCTCAGTGGAAGTGGTTCCTAGTCTGTGCTGTGTGTCTGAAGACTTGGACAGGGAAAAAGCAGGGGATTGTGACTGAGTTGGAGTAGAGGTAGACTTTCTATTTACAGGGACTTTGATTTCTCACAGAGGAAAGGAAATCTTGTTTATTGACAGGTTAGTTATTCCATTAACAAGTATTCCTCGTCTTTATGACCATTATTGAGATTAGAGAGTATTTTAAATTGTTGACCCTTTGTATATTTTAGATTCCCTAGTATGTTAAAGGTGCACCTAAAATGAGGCTTTATTTATAGCCACTGATATTTAACAGGAGGTTGTGTGTGCGTGTATACACACACACACACACACACTCACACTGTCTCTCCATCTGTCTCTTCCCCCCCCCCCCCCATTTCCCCCAGTATGGCCTTGTTGCCTCACATACCTGCCTCAAGTTAGGCCTCGTTCCTATTCTGTTAAACATATTTGCTATGTGACATGTGCAAAGGAGAGGGTGGTTTCTGAGGGCAAGGAAGGTCAAGGAAAGATTTATGGAAAAAGTGATCCATAGTTTGAGTATTAAAGGAAGGGAAAGACTGACAGATAGAGAAGGAAGTTCACTGTGGGCAAGGAGATGGTATCAAAGATAGTAAGCTGGGAGAGAGGGAGATAAGAATAGAGAATAGCAAGTAGTCCCATTTAGAAGATAATATGTGTGAAGTGAGTAGTTTGGGATAAGGCCAGAAAGATAGTGGGAAGGCATTAAATGCCAGGATTGGGAGTTTCCGCTTTATTTGGTAGGTAACCGGAAGCTACTAAAGTGTTGTTTGTTTTTTCAAACAGCTGAGTCATCAGAGAAATGGTGAATGAGTTAGAAAGGGGGATGAACTAGAGGAAGGGAGATGAGTTATTAAATCTGTTGCAAATAGTCTAGCAAGAAGAGGTCTGACTTAAGGTGGTCACTATGGAACTGCAAAGGAGGGGAAAGGTGTGAGAAATGTGGTGGAGATGAAGGGCTTGACAGTGAATTGGATGGGGAAGAACTTTCAGCTCCAGCTTACTAGGAGAAAGGATAAGTTTAGGGGAAAGATGAGTTCGGTTTTGCACATGATGAGTTTAATACGCTGGCAGGACACCCAACAAATACTTAAAAGTACAAGATGGAAGCTCTAAAGAGAGGTTGAGGTCGGAAGTATAGATTGGAATGTTACCTGTGTAGTGGTGATAATGAAAGCCAATGAAAGCACATGGGATTGCTGAAGAAGAGTGTAGAATATCCCTGGAATACACCATTCCATTGATCTTCTACCAGATGGCTTTGATTACTGCTGCTTTATAGTGTAGTTTGAGGTCTGGAAGTGCTATTCCCCTTTTAACCCTACTTCATCATCTCTCTTGACATTCTAGATCATTTATTTTTCCAAATAAATTTTGTTATTTCATCATCCTTTAGTAATCTGATTGGCATAGCATTAAAGATTTAAATTCATTTTAGTAGTAAATTCATTTTTGCCATTTTTGTTGGCATGACCTAATCACTGAATATTCCTTGAGCTATTTAAATTGCCCTTTATTTCTTTAAGGAGCACTTTGTAAGTGATTCTGTACAAGTCTTTTTGTGTTCTTTGGAATGTCAATCCCAAGATATATTATGCATTTTGTGTATAATGCATTTTGTAGTTGTTTGGAATGGGATTTTCCTTTCTGTTATTGCTTCTTGTGTTTATTATATAAAAGTGGAAAAGCTGATTTTTGAGGATTTATTTTGTAGCCAGTAATTTTGCTGAAGCTATTATCTTAATTAGTATGTTTACTAATTTCCTGGGTTGGTTTTTTTTTCTGGGGGGGAGGGAAGCCATCATATTGGTAGTAAACAGGAATAATTTTATCTCATCTTTACTTGTTTTTATTCCTTTAATATTTTTTGTCTCTTGTCTTATTGCTAAAACTAACATTTTTAGAACTTTGTCAAGTAATAGTGGGGAGAGTGGGCATCTTTGCTTCACTCCCATATTTATTGGATACAGTTCTAGTGTATTCCCACTGCATATGATGACTGGTTTTGATTTTAGATAGGTGTCTTTTATGACATTTTAGACGTTTCCTCTATGCCTATACCTTGTAGGGTTTTTAGCATAAAATAGCATTGAGCTTTATCAAAAGCTTTTTCTACATTAAAAGGATCGTGTGGTTTTGGATGTTTTGGTTTTTGATAAATTATGTTGATTGTTTTCCTAAAGTTGAACCATCTTTGAATCCCTGATATAAATCCCACTTGGTTATAATTGATGAGTTCTTGGGTTAATTGCTTTAGTCTGATAGAATTTTGTTGAAAATTTGAGTCAATGTTCATTAATGATATTGGCCTGTAGTTTTTTCTGTGTTGTATCTTTCCCTGGTTTAGGTATTGTGATGATGTGTGTAAAAATTTTTTAAAAGGACTATATTTGTCTCATAAAAGGATTCTGATTGGGTACTTTACAGTTATTTGTAAAGTATGGGTGCTAATTATTCGTTAAAAGTTGGGTAGAATTCTCCTATGAATCCATTAAGATCAGGAGTTGGGATTTTTGTGGTTTGTTTTTCTTTTTTTCCTGAATAATTCCTTTATAGCTAGATGTATTTCCTTTTCTGAGATTAGGTTAATTAAGATCTTGGTATGGTCTTCTGATAGTTTGGGTATTTTATATTTTTGGAAGTAGTTCTTTTGTGTTGTTCTCAGTTTTGTTGGTATATACTTGTGCATAATATGTTCTGATTCTTCCCTTTATTTCTTCTGATTCTGCTATGATTTCACCTTGCAAATTTGCTAATTATTGATTTGATTTTCTGCTTTCTTTTTTAGAATCAGATTAGCTAAGGGTTTATCAGTTTTATTTCTTTTCAAAGAACTAGCTTTTAGTTTTATTTATCATTTCTATGGCTTGTTTTAAATTTATCTGTTCCCCTTTTAATTTTTAACATCTCCTCTTCTGTGTTTTATAATACAAACTTTCAGTGACTCTTTAGGGAAGGACCATTACCACCCTGGAGAAGAGGGGTAGATGTTTTATTTTCCTTAATAAACAATGTTTTTTAAAAGTAATAAGCTTTAGTAGAAAGGATGCTGGACTTGGTCACAGTGCTTAAATCAGCAAGATTTTTTAGTCAAGAGGTCCTGGAGTTTTTTAGAATTTCCTACCTATGTGGGTGATTTTAAGTCATTTTCTAAAATGGAATTTAGGTCAATTTTCTAAAGACAGTTATCTACTATTTGCAGAATACATAGTAAGTGCTTAATATTAATTTAGTGAATTGAGGGGTGCACTTGACAGCATCATTGAGTGAGCTTATTGAATTGTGGAGTACTATTGGTGGCATAAATGAATTATATCATGCATTAAAATAGAGCCATTGGGTAAAGGCAGCGCCAAACAGCAAGGCGAAATTCCAAACAATTGAATTCACGGCTAAGTTGAGACCTCCGTGTAAAATGAAATGTTTTTTTTTTTTTTAAAAGTCACTTTTTCTGTTCTTTGAAGAAGCTCCGAGCCGGAAACAATAAAAACTAAACACCATATAGGCTTCATGCTTCAGGGGTGGTTTTGGTGGCGGTTAAATATTTAACAACACCTCTTGTAATGTTTGTCTGTTTGAAGCAGCAGGAGAAAATTAAGTACTTGCAAGTCATCTCTCCAGGGCACTGAAGTGTAAACCATGGAAAACACAAACAGGAAGAATCAGTAATGCTGGCTAGAACCGAGTCACCCCCAGCCCTGATCCAGGCCCAGGAACTGGCCATGTTTAGTTTGTGGTACTGGAGCATCCAGAAAATTCTTTCCTGTTGGGGAGGGTGATGAGTCAGGCTTCCTGAGCAGGAGGGCTGAGCACAGTGCCTTGCCGGGCTTGATTATTTCCATGGCAAACCTCGTGTACAAATGTGACCCAAGCATAGGTCTGGGAAGCAGGCCAAGGAGAGGCCACCTGGCCATATTTGAGCAGCTAGGTAAATATCAGCGTGCTGAGTTCATTGTGAGAGATGCTCTCAGGAGCACCTGTCTTTCTTTTTTCTGGCACCTGGCAAGGCTGTGGAAGGGCTTCCTTTGGGGCTCTGGGGATGGGAGAGGATTCGGGAGGGAAGCTGCACATTCATTGGAATTTGTATAACTGTTTAAATTTTGGGTTGCAGGGATGATTCCATTAGCATACATTCAAAAGCAAATGTCATTTTGAAAAAATCTGATACGGACCTTACTTCTCCTGCTCAGAGGATGTAGTCTCCCAATTCCAGCTCTATCCTTATTGCTTATGTGATTTGGGGCAAGTCATTTCTTTTATTCTGGCCTCAAATTTCAACTGTATAATGAGGAGGTCAAAACCCTAACATTATTTTTTCATAGGATCTGACATAATGCACTACATACGGTAGTTGTTTAACACAGTCTGCATACATACCATTGTGTAGCATACTAAACTTGTTTGCCTTTAAATACCACTTGTACATTCCCCCCCAATATGTAATTAAAGTTTAAAATTGCACAAGGACCTTATAAAGGTCCCGTAATTATTATCTATATTTGTATGTTATATTTTTGTAGCTATGTAATTACATGTGAGCAAGAGCTCAGACCAGTCACCGGGAACTAATGATTTTATGTCATTAGTTGAGCAAAATTTGATTCCAAATAGCCCAGAGGAAGCTAAGCCCTTGCAAGTCATCAGTGAATGAAGGTGGGGTGTCCTTTAGTAGAAAAATAACCTTTTCAAGATTTATGACTTCACTTTTTCCCCCTTTGATTCTGGTTTCACCGCCATTATTATGCATTTGTAGGTGATGTAAGCCTCTGCTAATTTGGAATAATTCCACTGCAAATGATTTCACCATCCATTAGTGTAATCATTTACTTCTGGGTGACTGCCTGGCCCGCCCTAATTAAATGATTGTGGTCTTGCCCTCCCCCATCTTCTGTTGCCCCAAACTTGGTGAAGACAAGGTGGGAGGTGATTGAAACCAGTCCCAATGCCAGCTACTGTTAACTGTTTGTTAAATGATGTATGTTGCTACTTCTGAGTGAAGCAGGTAGGTTAGTGATACCAACAGCCTCAGGCATAGTTATGTCCCCTAGAGCTCAGTGATCTGAAATGTATACCCATCCATGTAGATAAGGTGTCCCCAAAGTCTTAGTGCAGCCATAAGTGAATAAGGCTTCAGACTGTACTAAGACTTTGGGGACACTGTGTCCATACAAAGCACTCTATAAAGATAGAAGTGATATTCTCTTCTTTAATCAGTGTCACCATCAGGCTGGTGGGGGAAATGACAAAGAGGGTCTTAGAGATTGGCTCCTGATTTTGGAATTGATGTAGAGGTGTGCCCCCCTCCCCTACTGATACGTGAAAATTCACGTTTACGGGAAATAGAGATGAGATCAGATTACAAAGAGAGTTGCTAAAGGATTTATTTTTAAAGCAGGCCCCCTTAATGTATTTAAAGATTCTTTCTGATTTACACAACTGGGAAAGAATATGGTTTTTATATAAAGTGAGTTCCAAAAGGATAAGAAAGTAGACTGTATGTAGGCCAGAACCATCAGTGTCAAATACATGACCTCCAGTGCTGGTGGGTGGGGGAGGCAGATTCAAATATAAATGGGAAATAGTTAACAAAATAAATACAATAAAACATGGGTAAGATTACATTTTAAAACTCAGTTAATACATGTGGTCAGCAAGGGGCTGCGTGTATGGGCCAGTGGCCTCTGTGTCTGTCCGAGTTCACCACCATGGCTGTGGCTACATAATCTTTGCAGGTTCATATGAGAATGTAACTAGCTCAGCTGCTCAGGAGTGGGCAAGGGGAATCCATCCTGAATCAGTCATCAGTGGAAGAAGGAAGCTGAATGCTTATGTCAGCGTGGTTCCCTTTTCAACCCATCACCAAATTGGTCCCATTCTTCCTAGTGGGGGTAAGGAAAAAATGGGGAGAAAGACCTTGTGTGTTCCCTCTCCTGGCTCTTGGGCTTGGCCAGATCTGGTAAAGCCAACTTTCTGTTTGATCAATTGATTTCCTTGCTCCTCATGGTCACTAATCAACTTGAAGAGAAAATATCTATCACATGTCAGGAACTATGCTAAGCGCTTTTTACAAATATCTTGGGGAACAAGCCTGGGAGGGAAGGGCTGTTACTATGCTCATCTTACAACTGAAGCAAGCAGGTTAAATGACTCACCCAGGGTCACAGCTAACAAGTATCTGAGGTCAGATTTTAATTTGGGTCTTCCTCACTGCAGGCACAGGTGACCTTTCCACTGCCACCAGCTGTCTCTGCAGAAAGGACCATAAGCAGTTCAATGGCTGAACACACTGGAGATATTACTGACTCAAATTTGATTAACTTTAGGAATCTGCTGTTGCCATTATGATTTTTTTCCCCACAGAGCTTATGAACTGATTCCTGGACCAATCATTTGTAAAGAGTAAAAAAAGCTTTCTCAGACTTTTGAAACTTAAGAAAATGAGTTGACATTTTCCAGAGGGTCAAGCAGAGTTTCTGAATCTGTAACCATAGCAGCCATTTAAAAATCTCATTTAGCTAGTCTGGTGCTAGATTCCTGCTGATTGCCTAATAGTATTTTGCTACTACAGTGTGATCCAGCAGAGCTGGAGGGACACAGGTTATAGTTAATAACGGAAAATCTGTACAGCTCTGAGGTGTAAATCTCTCCCCCTCCTCACCCCACACCCTCAGCTTTTGAAGTGATGATGAGGAATTTCTTTCTGCTGATGGCCCGTAAAGGGCACCCGGGCAGCCAAAGACTTAAGGCTTTGGAATTGGCAGGATGCTTGAACCAGCATTTTCCTGTATGTCCAAGATTCCTGAAAGTCAGATCCATGGCACCATCATCTTCATCTTCACCAGGGAGGAGTGGGGTTGGGTTCTGATGGATTGAGACCTGGAGCAGTTTTAAGAAATCTCGGTGGGATGACTGAGAATTGTGAGTAGTATTAGTACTTGACTGAAGTCGGGAAACATGTATTATAATTACAACCTCAACACAATGTGGTAAAAGCTTTGGGACTTGACTCTGGGTCAGTTCTCCTTTCTCTAAGAAGGCATTGATTGATAGAACCTGTTCCTCCTCCCTCACTTGACCAGGTCACTCACTCTCATCTCTGCCTCAGTCCCCTTCCCCAGTGAAAGGGGAGAATGAAACCTCTTTACCTCATGGGACTGTTGCAAGGTTCAAATGAGATAATATGTGTAAACTCTTTGCAGATTTCAAAATGCCATGCATGTCTGTTGTTTTGGGGAAAATGACCCTTTTCATCTTGGAATTAAAGAAATTAGACCAGAGTATAAACTTTTCAGCCAAGCAAAGCACTTTCATAATCCTCATACACAATTAATCTTAGGGTGCAAATTAAGAAGGAAACTGGACTGTTCTAGTTGGAAGGGACCTCAGAGACCATCTAGGACACAATTCTTGTTTTAGAGATGAAAGAACTTGAGGACCCCGAGGTTAGGGCTTGCCCAGGGAAGCAGAGCTAGTCAGCTAGAGTGAAGGCTGGTTGATGATGATTAGAAGGGCTAAACTCCCCTTGGCCTGGGAGGGAATGTACCCCCGCCCGCACCTCCCGCCGCGATCTCTGATCCGGGCTGGGGCGGGGTGGGGGGGGGATCCACTCTTGGCCCCAGCCACGGCAGCAAAAGGGCCGCCCCTGGCATCATTTCCCCATGGAAGATTGAGAATGTCACAGCTGTTCTGGCAGACACAGGCCTAGAACGTGAGACATCATTGCAGCCCTCGGCACCGCCAGTGAGAGCCTTTCACCCGGGAGTCAGGGCTGGGTCGCTGCTCCGAGCCGGGCCCCAGCCCCGCGCCCGCTGGCGTCAGAGTTTTCTGCCCGCTCTGTCCTGGGGCAGCTTGACCTCGGGCAGCATGTCTGGGATCATGTCTGCGCTCCTCTCCGCTTTCAGAACTAGCCACGGGCAGCGGTCTCGGACCTGCAGCAGACCCGCGCGGCTCACGTTCCGACAGAAATCCACATGCAGAGTCCGCAGGGAGCGCCCGTGAGCCGCCACGGCAGCCAGGGTTCGGTTGGTGATCCGAACGCAGTTTTCCAGTTTGAGGGTCTGGAGGTTGGGGCAGCTCCGGAGCAGCAACGCGATGCATTCATCCGTGACGTGGCCGCAGCCGGAGAGCGTCACGGACAGGAGGTTGGGGCACCTGGAAGGTACAGGAAAGCACAGGAAGGGAAGAGTGAAGGCCAGATCAGACTCCCTTCTGCGCCTCCTCCCCTCGCCGCGAGGCTTTCCAAACTGTGTTTCTGCCTTAAGGTGGAGGACGTTCCCCTCCAGGTCACTGAAGCAGCTGGCAGGATCCTATCCCGCCTTTACCGAGGTTCTGTTGCGTTTGTTGATTGGCATCTGAAAGCCAAGAAAACTCATTTGTGCTGCTTCAAAAACTGTCCCTTCTAACAATGGGAAGTAATTTCTTCCTTAATAAAATGAGATTTATCTATTATCCGCACTCAGAATGTTCCTGGACCAGTAAGATCAGGATTGTAAAAAAGTAAGTTATGCATCCTCACCCGCTCGCTATAGGGTCTTTCTCTGACCCCTCAAGGTGGGTGAAAAAATCAGATTGCACAAGGGAGAGAATGCTGCCGCTCCCCAGCTTGGCTAACCAGCTACATGCGTTGGAGAATGAGCTGTTGCATTGGAAGGCACTTCCAGAGAACTCTTCCAACTGTTTGCCTGCAGACTGCATTGTTTCTGACAGAGCCTGCTGAGAGTTCTCCTGGGGCGAAAAATCCAAAGCCTGCCTACAGCCTTTTGGCTGATCCTTTACCATTTGTAGATAAAAATGGATTAAGCTTTGATCTTTCATCCTAAAAATGCAGCAAACTGCAGATACACCCCCTGCCTCGATCCTAAACATTTCCTTTTTTTTTAAATAGGTAGAGTATGTCGGTTTCTGGTTCCTTGCTCAACATTTTAAAAGGCGGTGCCCTCCTACATGCCCCTCTGTGCTGACTAAAGATGGATTCAGAACTTGCTCGGCTTCTCCTTTCCCTTTCTAGATTGATGTTTTCAAGGAGAAAGCCTCCGGAGCGGACATTTTCTCACCGTCTAATCTAGCTAGGATAAACAGTAGATATTTAACCTGTATGACAACAATAATGAGCCCACCTGGATTTTCCATTACAATTAGTAGTCAGGTTAAGTTAAAAAAAAAAAAAAGCGGTAAAAGGTTTTGTTTTTGCCCTTGGGTGGGGGGAAACGGACAAAAGATAAACTCGTGATTGCTTTAGTGAAATGCTTAATTTTGTTGATCTATATATAGGTTCTTGGAGACTTGAATTCCAGCAAGGACATTGCCATATTAGAGGAACTGCACTAAAGTTATGATCCCTTTGGTCTCAAGATCAGTAAAGATGAGGGACACTGAATTCTCCTACCTTCTCAGGCTCTGTATTTTTCCGACTCTCTATAGACCAAACCCTAAGGGCAGAATTAGCTGGTTATATACTATGTTTGTCAAACTCTCTCCATAGAGGAAATGTAACATGTCCCAAGTGACTAAAATCAGCCCAGGGTTATTTTAAGGCACTTTCTTTGGTGCTGGTTTTCTCTCATCTGGCTCTTTGGATGCCCAGACTGGGCTAACTTGATTGACAGTGACATTTGAGGGTCATAGTTCTCTCTAGAATATAATCAAGTCCAGTGTGTAACAAACAGGCCTGCCCACCTTTATGAGCAGCTGATTTCTCAAGTGTATCTTATCCACAAAGCTGTTCTTCTCTATTACTGGGAGTTATTTATGCTCTCTTTACCCCTGTATTCTGATTTCTCCCCTGAAATATTGAAATCTTGGCCTTGTTACTTTTTTACCAAATGGTATGTAGTTGAGGATTTCCTTTAAGTAAATCCCCTGTCTTAGAAAGTGAAAGTCTGATACTTCTTAGTATGGAAGAACATATGTTCACAATTTATGACAACCATGACCCAAGCCTGCCCTGTGTGGCGAAGATTGCTGTCCTGGTTGTTGAGGCCTACCCAGTGATATGCCAGATGCTTTCCCTATAGAATTGAATGGAGATTGCAGTGCAAGATTTTTCATTGATTTTAAACAAAACAAAATAAACACCTTAATAAATCTCTCTAGGTCCATTTGGAGTTTTTGGTGATGGTGGCCCTCAGTATCTACAGAGAGCTGGTGATTCTCCAAGCTCTTAAGAGATTTGTTGACAAAGATTTAAGATTGGCGTTACTAACAGACAGCTGTCAATCACACTCCACCTACCTGTTGCACACTTTCACTAAAAAGTCATTGGCGAGGTGCGCATGAGTGCTGCAAACACCTTTCTGCAAGGCATTTTTCATCCAGTCTTCAACGTTGCATACTTTTACTTGGCTCGAATGCCAGCAAATCGACAAGCACCTTAAAGCGGGGCTCAAGAGGAAGTTATCTTTTTTCAGTTCCATGAGAGAATTAAAATGCAGCAGCGGCCAGAGCAAAGGATCAAGAAATACATCCCACAACTGAGAGCAAGTTTTTGCTAAATTCTTCCTGCTGTCCTTGTCCAGAAAGGAAAATAAATGTAAAAGACATTCCCGGTTGAGCTGAGTTATATGCATGGTAGGAACAAAAGCACTTTGTTAGGGAAGAGAAGGCACAAGTTGAACCGTGTGTGCCTGCTGTGCTGAAACAAGTCTGGGGGGCCTGACCTGCCTCCTTCTGGGGCCAGGGCTGGTGGACATATATGGCTGAGGAATGGTGTTTATTTTTGGCCAACAACTGGTGTGGAAGGTGTGTGTGTGTGTGTGTGTGTGTGTGTGTGTATAAAAGAAAAAGGAAAACCCAGACTTACATGAGACAACCTGTGAAAGCAGTTTGCATTCAAAAAGTCTAGCAGATCTGCCAAGTAGTTAATTTTTTTTTCCTTAAAAGGGATTTATTTTTCTTTTAACCAACAATCATGTAACAAAGGGATTGATCTTTGGGCTCTAGTAAGAAGCTTTCAACAGATGTGGTTCCTCAAATATGATGATTAGCTCTAATGTGGACAGGTTTGTGTTTGTAAATATTAAGAATGACTGGAGGTTGGGAATATTGGGTAGTGCTTAAATATGAAATTTCATTCACATCCTTAAAAGGAAAAGGCTTGTCCTATTCACAGAGCAGATGTCTATTTATAACTGTTGCCCCAGTCTGTTGAAAGAATCAGTGATTGGTTTCCCTCCTTTTCATCTTGCTTTTTACAAAGCGATTGACAGGTTCGGGTCAATTCCAGACTCCTATTACACCCCACCAAGGTAAACAGGTTTGTCTTTTGTTTTTAGGTTTATTTTTAGCCCGATAGTTTATAGAAAAGTGGCTTGTCTCTTAAATTGAGAGCCTGGCGTACTGGTTTCTAAGCCTAGTTACTTTCAAGACACACACTGCATTAGTTTAGGAATATTGCATTTTCTCTAGTTTTTATAAATAGTTGGTATGTGGCCTGGTATATTTTAATTTCCCAAGTGTCACATCCAATACAGCGGAGTTTTTTTTGGCAAACATTTGTTCAAAATCATTTCACTCTATTTGATGTGAACAAGTGACAAATTAGTGACTGTACTGTTGGATTTGAGGACAGGAACTGTATTAAAATCTCAGAGAGGGTCACTCCCAAGTTCCCATCTCTGTAAAATGAAGGGCGTACATCTTGAAATGTTACCTTACGACCCACGGAAGCATTTCAATGCATGGTACAGTGCAAGGGAAAAGAACTTAAGTAAAAAATGTTTTTGACGAAGTCCCCTGGGAGATTTCCCTATTTTGTTAGCTTGGGCCTCAATGATCTTCCCTCAGCCCTCAAGCATGTTCCACAGCCAGGAACAGCATTCCCCAAGGAAGGAGTTAATAAGGCTATTAAGTTGCAGATAAACAGAATTTTGGTTATCAGTGTATTCAGTCTCTTATCTAATTGGACCTAGGAAAGTAGGCTGTGAGGCTACCAGCCTGATGGTGTAGTAATCCTTATTTGAAAGTTCCCCCTCCCTTCCCTTCTAAATCAATCCCTCTGGCTGGGAATTTACTTACTCCTCACTGAGAAGAGGTGCTGCTGGGGGTTCTTTCAAGAACTTGAGTCAGAACATTTGAATCCTTCCTCCTGCCTGGCAGCATTCTAGTCATTTAAGATTTCCCTGGCTCTTATTCCACCATCTCCAGGGACACCCAAAAAACATCAAGACAAGCAGGGATGATGTTCAAGCCTCTCCTTTCTTTGTGACTACAAATCACAGTGTGTAAGGGAGGGAAAATGCCATTATTTAACACCTGCTATGTGCCAGGGACCGTACTAAGTGCTTTAAAATATCTTATTTAAAGGGGCAGCTAAGTGACACAGTAAATAGAGCACCAGCCCTAGAGTCAGGAGGACCCGAGTTCAAATACCGCATCATACACTTGACACTAGCGGTGTGACCTTGGGCAAGTCGCTTAACCCCAACTGCCTTACATTCCCCCCTCCAAAACCATCTTCTTTAATCCTCACAACAACCCTGGGAGGTAGGTGTTATTACTCCCCATTTTACAGTTGAGGAAACTGCGGCAAGCAAAGATTAAACTGACTTGGCCAGGGTCACAGTGTCTGGATTAGAACTTTGGTCTTCCTAACCCAAGGCCTGCAGATACTTACAGTACAGGTAAAGCTATAAATTTATCTAGACACACACGTCCAAACTACGGAGGGAATAAGCATAGTTATGAGAGGAGTGTTTAAATGTCAAATTTTACTTATGTCCTTACAAGGAGACAAGGCTCATCCTCTAGATGTCGCTAGGAATGTCTGCTTTCTGGTCTAGAGAGAAGCCCTGTCATCCACAGAACAAAAGGAAGGCCGTCACCTCTCTCAGGAGCCCCTCTCTGCTAACTTCTCCTTCTCTAGTCGCCTTCACATCATCTCGTGCCCCATCCCAGACCCTTCTGTGAACGCATCTCTGCTTGGCTCTTTCACAGTAAAGACTCAGGGTTCAACATAAGATGACTGAAAGGGGTCAGAAAGAGAAGCAGAACTATGCCAAGCACCTTCTCTGTGATGGGGGAGGGTCAGGTGGGAAAACAGCGAGTTTATTTTTGCCATTCTGCAAAATGAAGGCAATTTTTCTTCAAAGGATCAGTGATGGTTTCTCCCCCACCCGGAGGGCAGACATAAACGGGTCCCTGAGTACAGGGGCTAGCAGTCACCACCTTGAAAAAGGCGTTTTCACGGTTTGATAAAAGAAAAATTATTTTGCTTGGTATATAACCACACAGCAGCTGGGATGCTGACTGCTCAATGCAAAGTTTAAAGGCATCTTAACAGGTAGTTGCTACTGCAGTGCACAGAGCGCTGCACTTGGAGTTAGTAAGACCTAAGTTTAAATCTGGCCCCAGGTACTTACTGTGTGAACCTGGGCAAGTCACTGAAATTGTCTGCCCTGGTTTCCTCACCTGCAAACAGGGATAATAATAGCACCCACTTCCTGGGGTGGATCCTTGTCAAGTACTATAGAAATGCTCACTGTTATTGCAGCACTTCTCTTCTCCCTCCATGTGGGGTGCTCTGCCCCAGCAAAGGTGTAACTTCACAGGGAGCCAGTATCTGGACACCGGCACCATGCACCGGCATGCAAATAGCCATGGGACCTGGAGTATTTATCAGCAGAATCTCATAGCTGGTTCCACTAAAGGACATTAAAAATTATTAACAGTCAAAGAAAAGAGACCAGATCTTTAATGATACTTTTCCATAAAACATCTCAAGTTGGCAAAGAAGAAAAAGAATCAAAGTACAACTTAAAAGGAGAGATTATTCACGCAGTGAAATGATTTTTTTTCTGCATTACACAAGCTAAATTTTAATGGCAAACAATGACACCCACAGCACCACACGACTTGAGGGCTCCTCGCATGTCAGCAACAGAGCCCACTTGGTGAGACACAGAGACAATGGAATGAAGCACGGCCATGGCATAGGAGTCTTGGCCTTCCTGTGTTCTGTGTGAAGGCTCCAGCACAGGCAGCACACTACAGGGACATGTCCTGCCCTGGGGATGTTCCAGGTGGGATGCCTTCAGAGGAGTCTCCCAGCAGGCTGACTAGAGAGGCCCCAGTCTCTCTGGGCCCACCTGTCTGCCTGAGCTGGCCAAGGCAGCTGCACATGTGATGTCCGCGATCTGAGTTGTGAAAAGGTGGTGTGCTATGGAGAACCCAGTCCCATGTGACCCTTCAGTAGCTTAGGGGAGAGAGGAAGGATAAGGAATATGGAAAAGGGAGATATGTACATTAGAACAATGAGACCAAAAAGACAAATAGGTTTCAAGAAATAAATATGCCCCAATGCCAGGCCCAGAAACCACACTGACTGAATGAGTTTCACAGGCAACTTACACTTTTAACACTCAAAGACGGACAGTATACTTTACTGGTTCAATTGTCAGTTACATTTGTCATCACTACACACTGAGTAGAATACAGTGGATAAGCAGTTTTCTCCATCATGGAGAGATATCTGTGTTGCCACAAACAGACTGTTTGTATCATACATTTGTGTTTGCAGTGGGAGGATGTTATAAAGTTTTCTTCTCCAAAGGAGGCATGTACCTTGATGCATCAGGCCTTGCTTGTGTTTTCTAGCCAAAGGCCATTTATACATAAAGGAGACAACATGGCACCAAAAGAGAAAAAAAGCCCAGGAGGAGAACAGAAAACAGAATCAGCTTTTAAAATAATTGTGACAAAGATTACAGTGAAATTTCTAAAGTACAAAACAGGCACATTTACATCACTGTGTTCAACTATGCAGCTTAGTCTGATTAACCCAAATGGTTTCAATTCCCCTTTCCAGAAAGTCTTCATGATAACATTCTAAAATGTGTGAGGAGAGATTCTGCAGCAGAAGCATCACAGCAGGGAGCCAGGGCCCAGTGTCCCCAGCACTTCTTCTCCCCAACATTTCCATCCACCTTGCCACAAATCCAGGTGTGATTTACAGCTACTTTCCTCCATTAGAAGGAAGGCTGCCAAAGCCTGTGAGTGTAAGTGATTAGAAACAACTCATTTTAATAAAGAACAACGATCAGATGCAAATGGCAGACAAGCGCACTGGGAATGCCAGTATCTAATCCAAGCAACACATGATTTTATGCACCGCCCACTTGTTAAGCACAATAAAGTCACTCTGCTTTTCTGTGTCTTAAAAGGGTCCTGAAGGGGAATCAAAAGTCAGGCTCAGCCAGGCGAATTTTCCCATTTTTGTACAACTAAGCAACAATGTGTGAGTTGTATTTCTACACATACCAACATTTTCCTTTTTTTTCCTTCCAAATAGCTTCTAAGATTTTGGGAGGTTGGCAATATAGTCTCTTTAGGAATAACATTTTATATATATTTTATATATGGTTGTTGCTTTTCATTTTTAAGTGTTCATCTGGCAAATGTGTTAAGCTATGACAAAACTTAATACTGAAATGGAAATGATATCCAATGTCTGTTCTGGCAGTTTCAAATATGTGATTGCGAGAAGAAGATCGCCGAGTAGTGTCATCTTTACATCTCACCCTCTCTTTTTGACTTGTCAGACATCATTCCTAAGAAGTCTGCTTGGTTGGTTGGCTTGGCAGGAATTATGTTCAGTCCTTCATTATGACTTTTAGAAAAGAAAAAAGGGAAAAAAGCACTAGAACAAGGGATGAAAAAAATCAGTATGATGAGTTCATTTCAGATTCTCTCTTCTCTACATACTCAAGCAGCCTCCTCTCTTCTAGCCTCTAAATGAACCAACAATACAAATAATGCCCTTGGATTGCAGGGGACACCTACAGAACTGACACAGCTATTGTTGGAATCTGAGTCTAAAATCCAACCCCGAAGAGTTAGCTCTGAGGGCCTCCGTTTCCTCTTTTTTTCTTCTCTAGAAAACAATTTTAAACAAGACCTGCTGACCTTGGGGAGAGAATTTCTCTTCCCATAAAATCCAATAAAGAAGCACATTTTCAATCTGACCACAAAGGGCAATGACAGCCACTAAGTTCTGAGTTCTAAAAATTACAATGCCCTCTTCCACACCCCAGTAAGTGATATCCAAAGCGTCTGAAGCTCAGCTTTGACAATCAACATCTCAACCAAGCTGTGATGTATAAGCACAGATATTGGCAAACAGGACTGAATGAGTCCTGTTCCTAGAGGGATCAAAGAACAGCTGCAGAAGGCAAAGGTTTAGCTAGCTCTTTATCTAAATGCCAGTGACAAAACCTACTCTGTGCATCCCAAATTAACCTTGAGGACTTCTTCAAATATTAACCGAGAAAGGACAATTCACTTACAAGGTAATTGAACTTAGTTTCTAATGCTACCTGAATCTGCAGGCCAGATTCTAAACCAGCAATTATTTAAGGTTAATGCTAAAATACAGCAGCCTTGATATTAACTGATAGCAGCATTATCTTCATTAATGATGCAACCTCTTTCTCTTCTGTAGGCAAAGAATGACCATTCAGGTCACTGGTAGAATTCATAGGACAGAGGAATATATGCAAGCACAATTCTTCATTTACAGGGTCAAGCTGATCTACATTACAGCCGTGAAAACGCAGCAAGAACTTCCATTGCTCGTCAAAAAATAATGAACACATTTATCTTGCCTGCTGCATATGATGATAATAAAAATGTCTGATGTAAATGTGCCTTACAAAAGTGAGAACTGAAAACATTAATATAAAGTCAAATATAACTAAAATTCAAGAAACTATATGTATATGTATACATATACATATGTATATATATAAACACACACATATATATATATAGTTACCACAACTAAAGCAGCAAATCAAAATGTCTGCTGGGGTTTTCTGGTAAAACTAAAAAAAAAAAAAGTTAGTTTGTGTCCAAGTCAAATGCTACCATTGACACAACAAAATGAAACCCACGATAGGAAGCTGAAAAGTGCACAATGAAATTAATAGTCTTGGATCAAGTATTTGTGGAAAATTGGAAATGTTTTGCCCGGTGGGCTTGGCGAAGGGTGCCGACGGAGGATCAGAGCTTCTCGGAGCCAGAGCGGGCCTGGCGCTCCACGTAGAAGAGGATGTAGGCCTTGGCCTTCACCACAGTCTCCTCGTCAGTCAGTGTCACGGTGCTGTCATTGAAATGGAACCAGCGACCTTCATGAGCTGCATAAGCTGTGTAATGTCCAGAACCAACACTGCAAGCAAAAGGGAGTTGGAGAATTAATGGCAGTACACAAAAATGAAGTCTAGTTCAACTCCCATTTTATAGCTGAAGAAATATACTTCAATTTGATAAATACTTTTTGAGTGCCTTTGTACAACTAGTGTTTATTTATATAACATGACTGACTGAAAGAGGTAGAAAACACAAGATCTCACTATGATATATTTTTATTATTAAAATTTCTTTATTTAGTAGCACAAAATGGCTTTTTAAAAGGTGTTCTTCCAAAAACGTATTTCCCATCTCTTCATCAAAGTGTATACTGATTGTATATTGATTCAATCAATTAAATCAAGTTCTTTGTAGAATTTCTCTGATTTCCTCATCCTCTATTAGCACATTAGCTACAGGTATTTTCTTTTTTCAAATACTTATCACTGGGCACTAATTTCTGAATAAAATATATGAAATGAAAATCACAAAGTGACCAAATAACCTTTGAGTGTTTCTCACATCCCTCAATGATGCTTAATAAAACCTGTCAACATTTTATTTACCTCTCTTAGAAGGACTTGTTAGCCATATTCCATTTAGCTACAACTGCCTTTTGTCTTTTGGTTTCTTTTCTAACAAGAATGTCATGATTATTACAATTTGATTCCTCCAGTAATTTACTCATTTGTTGGTCACTGGACATCAGACTGTGAAGAGATGATTTTAAAAGTATTTGATTCTTAGCATCCTTTGTCAGTTTTCTGTTATTCCAAAAGTGGAAGGTTATGCATAGGACTGAGGGTCATTTTAAAAGATGTTTGTTAGTTTCATATAGTTGCCATGGACAAAGAATTCATTAGAAGTGGCCAGCACGCTGATGATGAGCTATTGAGTCCTTAGCTTGGCTGAAAGCAGACATAGTCTGTCAGGACCATATTTTTAAAAAATCTAAACCAAAACAGAGATGGAAAGGCATTTTGGAAAAGTGGAGCTATTACCATCTTCTATTACAAGTAGCTTTTATAGTTTTCCACTTGCAATTTAAGGGTGAAGTAAATTATATTTTGATGGCACAAAGAATAATACAAGCTACAAAACCAAACCTGTTCTGAATACCATTGTGGAATTCTGAGCCTATTTTTCACTTCTCTTTACAGAGAAATGCAAGTTCTAAGATCCTTTCATTTCAAGCATGCAAAGAGGAAAATTATAACTTTGTCTACTGTATGTAAAAACTGATGACTCAGCATTTTAAAATTTACTATCTACTATTTGTCAAGCACCATGTTAGGCCCTTGGGATACAAAGACACAAGATGCTCACAGACTACTAGAGAAAGCAACATGTACAAAATAAATAAGAGGTGGTTTAAGAAGGGAAAGTAATTAGCACTTGGAGGCACCAGGAAAGGCTTTGTGTAAAAATAAATTCAGATACTGCAAAGTGGAACAAAAACATCAACATTCATGTAACACAAAAGTTTTTCGTGAGTCTAAGTTCTGTGTGCACATTCAATAACAGAGAATCCCAATACTCACCCTGAACCATGATGCACGACAACTGCAGCAAGGTCATAAAGGCAGCTTTCTGGGCCACTATTCTCAGGCTTTAAAACAAGGGAGAGAAAACACATTCTTAGGACTCCACTGTCACCAATAATCAAACTAATAATGACAGCGCTATCAACCTCACCCCGAACCTCATAGTGAGATCATTAGTGTGTAAAAAAAAGTTATTTTAATATAGGTCTTTCTAAAGTTAGTCATCTTACCTCTAATAAGTAGCATTTCATATCTAGGCCTCTCAGAGGAAATTCTACATAGGTATCAACCTTGTTTCTTAGATAGGCTGTCCAATGAAATCTTTTCAAGTGTAAGCATAGCACCTGCATGACAAAATAGGGTTGAAAAAAATGACATATTTGTACATGAACATTTCATTCACCTTTCATGAAAAATTCAGTGTCTGGTGATGATATAAGAGATAAGAGCTTTATCTATGCATCCCATCAGTTTCTTTCTGTCAGTTCTTAGTATTTCCTGAACATGCTGTGGGGTGTATACAGCTTTGACTGAAAACTCTAAAGGCAAATTGTGAACATCTTCCAAAGCTGAGCTTACGTTAAAAGCGAGATATTTTAAAATTAACTTTGAGCTGACAGTTTGAGTGATCTCCTGTGTGAAATTTCATGAAACACTGGCCTTTACCTTTGGTAATTTCTGAATCCAAAATTTTTTGGTGGATTTCTGTTTCTTTTTGCATTTGTGGCACATATATAGTTCTGTCTCATCAAGTTCTTCCAAGTCTGTAAAACTACGAAGACAATCTAAAAAGAAATTGATTTTAGAAAGGTTAAAATGTGGTGCTTTTCACATAGAACACATCTAGATATTTCTAAGAACAATCAGTCATGCCTTGGGTCTAAGTTTACCTTTATTTTTATGGAAAGTTCCAAGTTTAACTCCATTAATAACCTATACTATTGAAGGAGACATCTATTACCCCCATTTTACTTTACTGGAGGAGGAAGGTGCTTGAGAAGTCCAATGCCTTCAGACAGTGGTGCCAAATTCAAACTGGGGGTCACATATTGATTTAAAAAACCTTAAGTTAACATTATTTATGTTAAACATTTCCCAATTACCTCAGGCCAGACTAAGGACATCTGTGGGTTGATGATTTGACACCACTGCCTTAAGGTCACAGTTTGTCCAAGTAGCACAGAGAGGTTTGTCAAGCTCATTCTGAAAATTTTTTTAAAATGTATCTTATTTTTTATCTATCCCTTTTGATTTTCAAATCACCTTTGTCTTTTTTTTCTTTGATTTTATTTTTCAACTGACAAGCACATTTTTTCCTCTTCCTCCCAACATCTGTTTCACCAATTTGAAAGTAAAACAAAACAAAAAAACAAATATACATAGTCAAGCAAAACAAATCCCCATGCTGTCCACGTCCAAAAATTTATGTCTTATTCTCCATTCTGAATCCATCACCACTCTGTTGGGAGGTGGAAAGCATAGATTATCACTGATTCTCTGGAAATACTTATCTTTGGATATTGCTGACAAATTACATCCAAGACCTACAGTCCTTGCTGAGGGGAACTCCTTACAGAAATCATTAAATAGACAAATTCAAATTTCCTGAAGCACTATTTAATCTCTCCAAAATTATAAACAAAGGATCTTAATTTTAAAAGCCCACCCTTCTAATTCCTCTTTATCACTAACCTATAGAGACCCTTTACTCCAGTCAGAACAGTTTACTCAGTCCCTCAAACATGTCATGTTTAAACAATTTTCCCTATTCAAATGCCATTCACCTGCCTACTTCTGCCTTGTTCCTGCCCTGGGTACCCAGCTAGATAAGACCCAGTTCAATTTTCAACTTCTTCACAAAGACTTCCAAGACCTTTCAAAACATAGTGACATTCCTCCTTCTAAATATAATCATTGCCTATGCCACTCATATAGTAGGGTTTTTTTTTTTTTACTACTTTATGGTATCTACTTCTATCATTAATCTTGAGCTATTTCACTTTGGGGTGTGCATGACTTGTCTCTCCAAATAATTTTATAATCTCCATGCATTTATGACTTTTGTTTTATTTCTTTAATCCTTAGCACCACACTAAATACTACTTGAACACATAGTAGGTGCTCAACAAATTTTAAATATTCTTGAATACAGTTATTTTCCTCATTAGGAATAATGAACATTTCTGAAGCTCCCTAAAGTCTTTTCCAGCTTTATGGTTCCAAGACATAGGGATGTCATTTTGGTCCTTTTCAAAATGAAGGACAACCACCACTAAAAGCTTTAATGATTCCCTCAACAAAGAATGCCAATTTCTGTTTAAGTATTAACCTTTTAACCTTACTAAAGCTCTAATTCATATTTTTCCTCTGTTAATTAGTTATCTGAACACTGTAACCTTGTACCTATGGTAAGGTACAAAAGAAGGAAAAATAGTAAAAAGGAGTATATTGGCTATATTTACCTTAAGTGGCAAGTCAGGCACAGAGTTTATATGGATGGGAAACCGAGGCAAAAGGAAAATGAACACAACCTTTCTAAAATTCCTTATAGTAGCTGAAATCAACTGACGGATTTTAAAGAATCCTCATAACATTCCTTTTCCTATCTCAAACATTTGCCTTTCAAACATAATGTAAAAACTAGTTTTCAATAAACAATAACATTTTGTAAGAAATTTAAGTGAGTATTTTCTAATTCGATGGCATTATGAATTAGGTGTTTAATATTTTTCTGACCCAAAATAGTCCTAAGCTTTTTGTGTGAAGTTGCTGCATATGCTGTAACAAAACAAGTAAACTGCAACTTCAGATCCCACAGGTCAAGTAAAGTCAAATCATTATCAACAAATTACACTGGGAAATGTCATGGTGATTTCTTTTTTCTTTGTCCCCCTAGTGGTAGGTGAATTGGGTGGAGAGAGGGAGGAAAAAAAAAGAGATTTTTGGTAGTTGGGAAAAAAACTAATTTTAAGAATATATATTAAGAACATTTTAAATAAACATTTAAAAAGAAAAGAAAATGCCCTGCACTCTTGTATGAACAAAGTGATTTTCAAATTCTGGAGACCAGGGGTCATGTGTTATAATTTCTTTGTCCAAACTCAAAATATCATAGGTACTTTGTGACATTTCATAACTGTTATTGTTACTGAAATCTTTTCAATGAAACTGTAAAGTTCTTTGGGGCAGAAACAATGTTTTCTTTCATCTCTCATCTAATATACTGCTTTATATACACAGTAGGTGCTCAATAAATATTTGCTGATTTCTGGGCACATAATAGGTTCTCTCATATACTTGCTTCCTTTGGGTTCAACCTAAAGGATTTTCTGAAGATTTAAGAAAAATTAGAAATATTGGCTCTTGCCTTTCTATTTGGATGGAAACACTGAATTTGTATACATTTATTGGCTCTAAATCCAGCATCTAACTAGACAATTTTAAAAAACATCTTATTTTAATTACTACAGTTTTAACAAAACCATCATTTCCAAATATCTCTTTCCTCCTTCCCATTCTTTTGTAATAAGAACTCGATAGAAGATGCCAATTTAAAGACATAAAACCAGATAAAGTTCCCCATAAGTCAAATATTGATAATCTATACTAACATTTCAATGGGACACAGCTAATTCAAAAAGTCCTTCTATTTTTCTTTGGAGTCCTATAATTAACTTTGGAAAGTGTATCTGCTTTTTAAATTTCATTTTGCTTAATACTAAAATTAGTATGCAGTTTCTGAACATACTGACTAGTCTTTTATGGCAAAATAGCAGGAAAATCCATTTGCCACAGTTAATCCACAAAATGGATAATTCAGCTCCAGATATTCAAGTGATGACTGTGTTTAATTAAATTCCATTTGAAAACTATTATAAGACTAGCATTCAGGGCTTCACTCCCACTCTTTAAAAAAAATGTGTATGAATCTGTGTATGTGCTTTGCATTTTAAGATTTACAAAGTGTTTTCTTCACAACAGTCTTGAGATCTAGGGAGTGTAAAAATATTACTTTTCTCATTTTACAGATGAGAAAATCAAGGGACAACCTGAAATTCTGAGAAGTGCCTTGCCCTAGATAATAAAGAATTCTAATAAAATTAAAAAGTGAATAAAATTCTGACTCCCAGTTCAGTTTTTTCCTACTATTCCAAGTATTACTCATCTCCTAATAAACCTTCATTAGTCAATTTACATTTGCTATCCTACCAATTTCCTGAACCAAATCTCAATGAGACAACAGAGTTGACCACTCTTCATGACAATGGTATAAGAATTCTCAGATTTCTCGTTTTCTCTTTTCATAGACAATAATGACGTAACACTGGCTTTCTATAGAAGTGCCTGATAATCACTTTTATGCTTGTGTACTGAGGATGAGATCATAAGAGCTTTCATAAGTAACCGTTGCATCATGTAAAATGTCTGGCCTTGGGGGAGGGAGGGAATTATAAAGGATAAAAATAGAATTCTTTTTTTTTTTAAAGCAATTGGGGTTAAGTAACTTGCTCAAGGTTACACGGCCAGGTGTTTCTGGGTGGGTGCTGAGTATCTGAGCCCGGGATTCGATCTCCAGGTCTTCTCAACACTGGAGCCGGTGCTCTTACTCGCTGTGCTACCTGGCCGCCCCTAAAAATAGAATTCTTAAAGTCAATTAACATTTATTAAGTATTTGCTATATCCCAAGTCTTGTGCTAAGAGTTCCATATTTGAAATAACTTCCTCTTGATTTTTTTTACCCAGACAAATATAAGAAGGGGAATTACTGCCACACAATGCAGCTTTGATTAACATTCCAATTTGATTATCACAATAGCATAAAATCAACCAGCAAAATAATGGACAAGGAAGGGAATAAACATTTTATAAAACACCTACTATAAGGCCAGGTACTATGCTAAGTATTTTAGAAATGTTATCTCATGTGATCCTCAAAATAATCCTGCAAGATAGGGTGCTATTGTTATCCCCATTTTACAGATGAGTAAACTGAGGCAAGCAGAGTTCGTTAAGTAACTTGCCAAGGGTCATACAGCTACTAAGTGTCTGAGGCTGGATATGAACTCTGGTCTTCTTGACTCAGGGCAGTGCTCTGTGCCATCTAACTGCAAATTGTTCTTCCAGGCCATATCAAGGATCACAGATTTAGAGCTGGAAGCTAACTTTTAGGTCTTTTAGTCCACCCTCCCAGAACTGAGGAAACAGGTGGCAGGTCCTTTTTTTGTTCCACATGACAGCCCAAAAAAGTTCCCCACGTAATCTGGGGCAAGTCACTGAATTTTGATGGGCCTCAGTTTTTTTTTTAATGTAAAAAGACTTGCTCTAGGTAACCTGTAAGTTCCCTTCCAGTTCTAAATCTATGATCCATTCCATTTTTCCTTTTATTGACCCATTATTTCTATATGTTGTGTAAAAGTCTGTGGGAGAAAGAGGACTATCAAGACACATTACAAAATATATACGGTATAGTCCCTTTTTTACAAAGTACTTAAAATCTATTTTGGGGATAGATGATATACACACATGAAATATCAGAATGAATGAACAAACTGATTTATCCATGGCAGTCCCATTTGGGTGGTTATCAGAACTCTCATCCCTTCCCTATTAAGAATATCTGGGAACTTTTCCCTTCCTCATCTACCTTCCTGCTGCCTCTGGCACCTCAGTAATCCTGGATGTGTTGCTATGCTAAAGAGGGGAGAAAAGGGAGACCATGCACACTTGCAATGGGACAGTGCACTGATGGAAGTCTCATGGTAGAACTCTAAGGACAACTTCATGTTAGATGTGATAGTCATATTCTACAGTACCATAGCTATACCTCTAATGGTACCCTGAGATCAATCACCATTTAGGAAATTGTTTCCATGTGGAAGATGCAGAAAATTACATTACTTAAAATCTTCAACCAGATTTATCACTGAAGACCTAAATTTTGTTTTTTCTGCTTTCTTAGATATAATCAAAATTTGTGCTGGATCATTAAAAAATCACTTTTGTATTCTATATCAGGGGATAAATATCTGACATATGATTTAAATGAATTTTGTGAAATTTATTTCCTTTAAAATAGCCTTACCACCTACGTCCCCAAAAAAGTTTTGGAAAGATTTTTCCACAGTATATTCAGTATACATAAGAACACTTGAAGCTAAAGCTCTTTTTTTTTCTCCTCTCCTAGGCAGAGGTGTACCCTGCAGATGGTGATATAAGGAATAAGGGTAAGGCATCAATTAAATGTAGTTACATATATAGCTGTTTTGGCCTCAATTCTTATACTAATTAGGCACTGAAATAGTCTTACAAAATTACCTTAGTAGACGATTACTACTTAGCAGCATGACTAAAAATTTTTCTTTTATTTGTTTTTCTTTTCTTTTAAAAAAATGTATGAACTACCTTCTCTCCCTTCTTTGCACTGGTAAAGGACTAGAGGTGTGGAACACTGCATCTACTGTCAAGAAACACTTTATACGTTGGTTAGTTTTTCTCAGTTGCCTTTGTGTTCTTCTTTCTTTTATATTCTTTGTTACAAGGAATGGCTCTCTAGGGAGGGAAGACAAGAGGGACATACTTGGAAATAAGTGATATAAAAACAAAAGATATCAAACTTTATGTATGTGTATCCTATAACATAGGGGCAGCTAGGTGGCACAGTGCCAGCTCTGGAGTTAGGAAGACCTGAGTTCAAATTTGGCCTCAGACATTTATTAGCTGGGTGACCCTATACAGGTCATTTAGCCCTGCTTGCCTCAGTTTCCTTATCTGTAAAATATGCTGGAAAAGGAAATGGCAAACCACTCTAGGATCTTTGCCCAGAAACCCCCAAATGAGGCCACAAAGAGTCAGACAACTGAAATGACTGAACAACAAGGACATTCTGTAACATGTGGAAGGAAATGAATGATGTGTTCTCCAACTTCCTTTCTACACAGGAAAGTATAAATTTTCACTCTTAAGTTCTAGGCAAACTGGGCTTAATTCTGTTTTCTAAAAATGACCTGTATTCTAGCCTTTGTTCATGCTATTCCCCCATAGCTATGCCATCATTTCCTCCTAAACTATTCAATTCCTGCCTATCCTTTAAAGCCTCATCAAATTCCAATTATTACAGGAAACTTTCCTTGATCCCCTCTTACTATCCCTCCCCCAAACTACTGATACCACCCGATAGTACCTGCTGGTACTGACCTCCCACTCATGAGTCTCTTTAGTTGCCTAATATACTTATCTGTTATTGTGTCTTACCACTTTCTATGTATGTTTTCTCCTCCTACTTAACTGTAAGTTCAATTGGGGGTGCATTCTTACCTATATTTTGTAATTCTCCCAGCACCTAGTATACAAAATAGGGATTTAAAAATGTTTTGGGATATATATTTTTCCACTTTACCTGGAAAACCAGCTTGGTTACAAACCTTAAATTTTAAAGGCCATATCTTCTCAGTAACATTAAAAAGAGAAGGGAAAATATTTCAGGATATGGTAAAATAAACATATAAAATGGGCTTTGTTGAGGTACAAGAACCTGACTCTGAAAAGTCACATTAACCAAGTAGCCCACGTGTCCCAAAGGTAAAGGAATGCACAAAACACACTTTAGCATGGTCACATTAATCCAGGGAGACTTCAAGACAATAAAAATGTTCTTACCTCGGAGTGAACACAATGGCCCATTTTCTTGATTCTTAGAACGCTTGTTTCTAAACTGACTGGGAATATCTAATGAAAGGTCTTAAAATAGGGAAAAATTAGTTAAAACCACATTGGCTTAATCACTATTTTTCTTAAATATCAATTTTATGGTTTCTTTGAAAATATTCAAACATTTTTATCATAAAAATAAAGCACAAATACCCAAATATATCTTACCAAGAAATGGATCAAACTTTCTAGATTCTGTCCCACATATTAAGCAGTTAACTTCATTTTGAAGAATTCCTCCAAATATAGCTGTGACAACAGTAGATGCTCCATTTCTAAAGAAAATCACCATGTGGGAAAATGTTTTAATCACAAGGTCTATATTTCTTTGATAACACGCCATAAACTTTTTTTTTTGCTTTTTTTTTTGGAGGGGGGAAGGTAGGGCAATTGGGGTTAAGTAACTTGCCTAAGGTCACACAGCTAGTTTTATGTTAAGTGTCTGAGTTCAAATTTGAACTCAGGTCTTCCTGACTCCACAGCTGGTGGATTCACTGCGTCACTTAGCCACCTCTAAACATTTTTTTAAAGAATCATTTAAAATAAGTTTCTCCACTGATACTGGCTGTGTATTTTTTAAGTTCTAGAGGAGGAATGAAGGGAGCAGAGAAAGGTCCATGAGAGGTTTTCATTAGGCACAATCAGGGCTAAGCCATTCTTACTGATGAAACAAACTAAACTTCAGTTTAAATTTGGGGAGTATTGTCTATAAAAAGTTTGTTTCCCTTTATGTTTTGAGGACAGTAATAAGTGACTTCAGACACAGTAAAGTCTACAAAACAGCCTTCAAGTGTCTTCAGTTTTGACATAAAAAATGCAAATTGGATTTTAAAAAACTAACCCGTGGTCCTAATAACACTAGAAAATCTAAGATATATGAGAGAATCTAGAAGGTACAATGTCCATTCTCCCTTGTGGTTTAATTTCTGTGAGAATCACAAACCAGTGCTATGTACACAGCATATAAAAAAATAAATTCTTAACTATTAATAAAGATATCTGAAAAGAAGAAATAGAAAAAAATTAAATCATTCATCCTCTTATGTTGCTACTAAAACACCATGTTAGCTTTAAAGATCAAATCAATTGTATTTTACTGTCAATTTAAACTCACTATAGTTCTTTCCCTTCTCAAAGACTCTTTAAAGGTTAGAATAAATTCCAAATTCTAGTTCCAATTTATATCAGATTTATATAGCATTACTAAGTTTTAGTTTACCATGATTTTAAACACTATTCAAACAGTTAAACCAAAATATGTTCTTATTACAAATGTATACTAAAAATGTGATTTTAAAAATGACTACTTTAAATAATACTACTTCCATTTGTAGAATGATTTAATAAATCATGGCTTCTGTGTACAAATTGTGTTCTACTAGCTTAAAATAAATGCATGTTAATGAGTAATACATTCCTTAACCAGTAATAAGACCAAGTCTTATAACTGTGTGCTCAAATGCATTATATAGTTTATTATTATTAAGTAAGATAGTTGTGTCCACTTTCAAGATAGCTGTAGAGACCTCAATGAATAGGAGAAACTGCAAATTTCGCTTCTTGTACATTTTAGGTGCCGTATTTTAGTTAATATTAAAAAACTATAATATATGAAACATAAAAAGCATCAGTAGAATGCAACAGAAGAGCAGCACTGGTTTGTGTCAGAATTTACTGGAGATAAGTTCACCCCACTGCAAAATTATGATATTCAGTATTCAATGATGCAATGTGATAGAGGTCTGTCACTGTCTCTCTCATTTATGTCTCAAGTAGCTGACTGAACAACATTATACTTAAAAGTTTCATGATGTTTTAGTTTTAGGCAGGAGCTTCTTAAAAGAAACATATTAATAATAATAAATTACAACAGTTTGGGCAACAATATGAAAACAGGACATATCTATGGGTTTCCTATATAAAATAAATGTAGATTATATTGTGTGTAAAATACACAAACTATATTATGTCATATCATTTTTCTTTGTACACAAAAATGCTGCTTTAATACATACAGTTAATTTTTCCAACAAAACTTTGAATGTAATATTGTTGGGAGGAGATAACTCACCAGCACCTTCTTTTCTAAACTGGAATTTGGGTCAGGGGAAGCTGTATATTTATATATTACAGACTATAAAGATCTATACTGGGTCCACTCCCGTAGGACAGGTGGCCACAGGAGGCTGAAAGTGGATGGAGGAACCCTACTTTAACAATAAAAACAAAACAAAAAACCAACCTAACTACACTCACTAATAAGATCTAGAGAATGCTAGGTGGGCAAGACTACAGTCACACCTATATACAACTTACCTTTCTTTCTCTGATGAGTTTAACTTGTAATCCCCTTTCCTGCACAGATCAGGACTGACAAAAGTCTCAAAAATTACAACATAAGAGGAGACTGCACATTGACCAAAATCCAGGCTGAAATGACTGTAAACATCCCTGCCTAAAGCAAAATAAATGTTTTGGTCTCAGTGCAGGTTTCAGTCTATCAGAAATTACATGGGAAAACAATTCATTTTTTTTTCATGTTATGGGGCAAGAAACACTTCTGAAAACTTACTGGTGCTTCAAGGTCAATTAGGGAATGAACAAATATGTTTCAGGCAAATTCAAGTTCCAAAACTGCTCAAGTTCAAGTTTTCAATTAGAAGTACAATTGGTTTGGGTAGACTAAAAAAAAATTCCATCCCCCCCAATTATCTTCACTATCATTTGAGAACTATTTATAAAAGATCAACAAAAACTCAATATATCCTATGGTTTTTCTAATTTTCAAACAATTTTTACTGAATTTCAGTTAAAGATCTCAGAATAACTAAGAACAAATCCAATATCAATGTGTTCAAATGCAAGAAAAAGCACGATTACTTTGGTATGTTACTTGTAAAGAATTTAAATAAGAGTTATGTACAAGATTTAAGCTAAACATTAACATTTAAAACATAAAATATCAGCAGAATAGTACTACAGATAAGCCCTCCCATGAAACTCCATTAAAAAAACAAACAAACAAAGTCTTACATGCAACATTTGTTACTTGCAGAAAGACTAGAATTCTCTTGCAGAATTACTGATCGAGAAACTCCATTGAAGCCTCCCTGGAGTTCCAAGTGTAGATGGTCCAAAAGATAGCGCATAAATTCATGGGCATCCTGCTGTTGATAACCCCTTAAAGAAAAACAAAAACGTTTGATGAGTATGTGGACTTCACATGCCCAAATCAGTCAAGGGATGGGCAAAGCAGTTTCTACTACCCAAATCAAAGTGGTTTCATTACAAGAATAAATTTTGTGTCCCAATTTCATATCTTACCGTATCAAAGACATTAAATTCTAAAACACTATTGTAGGTGACTGAGAATGTGTGAGCTAATGGCTTAAATTAAAAGAGGTTGGATTAGCTTTTAAATCTTGTCTTAAAAGAATCTTTAAAAAAAGCTAGTCAAGAGTTTCTCTTTCTTTAAGTACATCCCAATTAATGATATAGAAACATTTTTTAATTTTTAAAACTATGTTCACTCATACAATGAAATCTTCCTCTGATGATAAATATTAATACCTGACTGAACAAAAGACATTCACAACACATTTCTTATGTGCTTTCTCATTGTAATAAACAAAATATTCTTATATTGAAACAGAAGATCACTTAACAACTAATGAATGCTGGCAGCAAATAAAAATAAGTTAGGAAGCAATAAAGTTTTAGAAAGCTATTTGAGTTAGAAATCCCTATGTCTCTAATGTTTAATATTTTAATGAATTCAGGAGAGAAAAATGCTGAATTTTGATAGGCATGGTTCTAAATATCTTAAAAGATAAAACTTTCACTAGTTTTCTTAGCAAAAAAATTCTATAACCATTTCTTATGAAAAAAATTTCTCTCAATATTTATTTTTCCCACTCAATTCCTAAATTTCACTTTTAATTTTGTTAATTATGTTAAATAATTCCCCTCGTCCATAAGAATCATCATTATTCATTTGTCAACTGTTACCTTGACACTTCCCCTAAACCTTTTCGTTCAAAGTTAATTCACTCTACATTTATGAGGAAATATTTAAAAAAAAATCATAAAAAAGTAATGTTTGTATAGATACTCTATTGATTTGCTTGTTAGGTGATTAAGTGGCAATCAGTCTAATTAATGTTTGTACTGTCTAAAATGCTAAAAGACCAAGTGACTATGTAAAAAAATGTTCTGTGCTATTTTAAGAATGAGCCTGGTTTACCATCTCCTAAGATTCATCACACATACTAGCAACCTTACTTTAAATATTATTTTGTCTTTAGATCAATTTGCATTTATCATTTATAAATATTCCTTCTTTTAAATAGTGTAAAGTTATTCTTGAAAGCATAGTGTTTTTTCTATACACTGTTTCCCATTAAATTTCATTTCCTCACATAAAAAAAATTATGTTCTACTTTCTTCCTTGTTATTTCAAAGATGATAGTATTGGAGAACAGAACCACTCTCTTTTCCTATAAAAGTCAATTAATACTTGTGTCTACTTCAGTTCATGTAATTTCATCAGAATATACAAATATTACCCATTTTTCTCTAGGTATCATAGAACTATACTGGTAACTTTGGGGGGATGTTGTGACAATTCAAGGAGTCATTTACAATAACATAATTTTGATAAATGAAAATCTAAGAACCACAGCACATTGGGGAGATTCAACAAATATCTCTTAAAATATTATACCAACAAACCTCACAATCCCACCTGGATAATTTTCTAACTGGGTTTTGTAAAGATTTTACAAATACTCAATTACATTCTCAGAAGGGGGAAGGAAGGGAGGGAAGGGATATAAGGAAGGCTTACAATAAGAGGAAAGGGAAAGTTTTCCTTCTTCAATGATAATGTTTCCTACATAAACAATTGCTGCTGTGTCACCCATGGAGCTATTTGTCAACTACTGATGGAATGGATTTTGAGGAAAACAACAGATATCTTTAAAATAAAATTAGAATTCAGGCCCACAGGAAACAAACAAAATGGAAACTCAGTGGGGTTTGAGTTTTAATCACATTACTACTTTTAGTTGTTTTCAATTTCAAAGTCTTATCCTTATATAGGCCTCACAGTTTCCTCACTGACAATAAGAATTAAATCAGTAAATCTATCTCATAAGTGACACTAAAAATAGTCACTATAAAAAACTTCACACCTATAAAAGGCTAGAATAACAATAACACTATGTTCCTCTTGAGGAGGAAAGGCTGAGTATAAAAGGTACAGTTGAAATGTGTGGGAGATAGAAGGGCAAACGTATTGTTTTTTTCTATTGATTCTTGAAACAAAAAGAACTCACTTAAGACAAAGAACTTTGCTTTTAACTTATTTTCAAGAATGTGACAGTTAAATTAAAATATCAAGACAAACACCACAGAGTCTAGACACACACAGGTACTTGTGTGATATCACAACATGCACAATAGTGACATGTACCTGTGCACTGTTCTCCATGTGTTAGGAGTATCAGTACATAATCTGTAAAATGGCAAAGACCAATAAGGAAAATGATATGCCTCTGTAAGACCAAGTCAAGTCACTCTAGAACAAACATTCCAAAATATCTGGGATGCACTTAAAATTTCGGTTTTGTTAAAGGTACTAAAAATCTTTAACATTTAAAAACCAGCTCTGATAACTTTTCAAAGTTACCGATATGGCTTAGCTCAGCTCCTCTTCTATAGTGTCTGCTACTGAATCTGCTGAGGTTTTTCCAAGGAACACAAAATTCAAAGTGAACTCAGTTCACACACACATGGAAAAATAGCAAATTAAAGTGTTTAAATTGAAAATGTTTAAACATCTAAGCTATCGGAATCTCATATAATTCTATATTTAAAATTCCCTTTCCTAATAGAGAGCAGTATCCAAAAAAACTCTTTTGGGTCAAAAATATACATGTTACACCCAATAATGGCCTAACATCCTACACAAAAAAAGTAGCAAATATATGAATTAGATTTCAACCATTCAGTTGACTGAATTCATTCACTCATATTCCATTTTAAGTGCTAGTATGCTCTTCATTAAACAGCATGGTCAAGACGGCAGTGTAAGTAGTACAGTGAGATACCCTCCAAAGAGAGCTAGAAAGTGAACCAGACTGAATCATGTTGTGGAAATCCAAGAAAAAGTCACAGTAACTCCTTTTTCTGGCCCTATTCTGCAAAGGAAAACAGTGGTTTTCAGACACTGAAGACAGTTTTGGCCAGAGCAGAAGTCCTAGACTAATACCAGGGCACCTCAATAAGGACAAGTACCAACTGGCAGCTTTGTTGCGCATTACCCAGCTGTAGATCATAAATCCCAGGCAGACTAACAAGGGGACCTGTTCCTTGGAAAGGAGACCAAGGATGGTATACTGAAAAAGAAACAAGCAACAGTGCTACACCTCTGAAGCCTTGAGAGAAATAGCCAGGGTAGGAGTCCCAGATACAAGGGCATCTTGTGGCTCTTTCCATCTGAACCAGCAGAGCTCCCCAGCTGGCTGATAACAGCTGATCCCAGCAGCAATCTACTGTTGTTCAGACCAGTGAGAGCATCAATCAGACTTCATCCTGCATCAGACAACTTTGGAAGTGCTGAAAACTTACAGGTCCCCAGCCTAAGCTGTCCCTGAGATCCTGGAATAACACATCATTCAATACAGCAAGAAAACAGCAACAGGACCAATCTAGACTTTCCCTCCAAAAGTGCACAGTCAGGCTCTAACATCAAGTTGAAAGTCAGAAAATTTTTTTTTTAAGAATAAGCAAAAAATAAAAATGCCACCATAAAAAGTTATTATTGAGACAGGGACGCCCAAGACATAAACCCAGAATAAAAAAATGACCCCCAAACATCTACAAGTAAAGCCTCAAAGAAAAACACAGCCCAATCACAAATTTAACTAGAATTCCTAGAAGAGATGAACAGTTAAAAATATTTTAAAATGTTTTTGTCATTGAAATGAGAGCACAAAAAAGTTACCTTCTGAAGGAACTTGACCCAAGTAAAAATGTTGAGTTACAGGATAGTAAAAATGACCTTTCAGGTCAAAGAAAAAAATGCTGCACACAGCCAGAAAGAAAAAATTCAAGTACCTAATTTGTATGATTTAGCAGCCACCACTATCAAGAAATGGAGAATTTGGAATACCATACTGCCAGAAAGGCAAAGGATATGAACTTATGGCCAAGAATAACTTACCCAGGAAACCTGAATATAATCTTAAAGGGGGGAAAATGGACAAAGTAAAAGAGTGGCATTCCAAGCATTCCTCCTGATGAAAATACAAGAGCTGCATAGAAACTCTGAATTTTAAACATAGGAGTTACGAGAAACATAAAAAAGTAAACCTGAATGATCAATCATAAAGAACAAGGAATAAAGCAGGGCTAAACTGCTTACAATCTAATACAGAGAGAGAATACCTGTCTCCCCACTGAATTCTTTCATCATTAGAGGTCAAAGAGAGAGTCTAATTAGCCAGAAGACCCAAGACAGATTCTATTATATTTTGATGCTTTTAAGAAAAGAATGGAAAAAGAGAAGAATACACTTGGGAATGAGTAGGAGAGTGAGGAGCAATTGCCGCTTGAAGCTCATACTTTTATCTGAACTGATCCAAGGAGGGAAGAATACAAGCACACAACTGAGTATGAAAATATATTGTACTCGAGAGGGAAACTGGAGAAGGAAAAATTAGTCAGTCAATAAACATTTAGTAATGGCCTGCTATGAGCCAGGCACTGTGTTAAGCACTGAGAATATAAATACAAAAAAAAATTAGTCCTTGCCTTCAAGGAGCTTACAGCCTAACTGGGGAAGAAAACACACAAAAGGAAGTTGAAAAGTGAAGGGGGAGGGGGGACAGGAAGAGAAGGTACCTGATGGGGGCATGGTGAAGTGTCAGAGCTCTCTCTCTCCTTAAATGGAGGTTTAGAACTCGTGGGAGGGTAGTTCGAGAAAGAGATTAGTCTTAAGAAAAACAAACTCTGAGGACATGCAAAAATATTTATTGCTATTTTTGAGGTAGCAAAGAATGGGAATCTGAGGGGCTGCTCATGAACTGGGGAATGCCAGAACAAGTTATGGTATATAAATGTGATGGGGTACTACTGTGTCATCAGAAATGATGGAGATAAGTTTCAGAGAAAACTGGGAAGATTTATATGAACTGATACAGAGGGAGTGAACAAAACCAGGAGAAAACTTATGCAGTGTAAGTAATATGGTAAAGACAAATAGCTTTGAAAGAATTAGGAACTGATTGGTGTAATCACCAACCATGATGCTGTGATAGTAATGGCAATTAAAGATTCCCCTGTATTGGGCTTGGTTTTCAAACAGATTGTGTTAAAACCCAGAGCTTGTTAATCCCACCTGTGGGATGGACTTTTTGATGTGAAAAGAAAGTCCTGAACTGGGAGGAGCTGGTGACATAGATTTGGAGAGACAAGAGAGAGGCGGAAGATCTTTTTTGGAAGCAGCACTTCGTGGAGAGAGAGAGACTAAGAGAATTGCTGGTGGCCGCTTTGAATTGCCCTGGACTTTTGAGACCTGCCCCCTGAGCTGCCAAGGACTGAGGAGACATGGCTGTTTTGCTGGTACTTTGTCTGTCTGTTTTGGTGTTATTTTGCCAGATTTGTCCACTGGTGAAAGACAGTCCTTTTGTTGAAGAAGTCCTGGAACCTGGCTGTTCACTAAGAAGCCCTGAGACTGTCCTGCAGACAGAGTGAATACTGTCCACTGGTGAAGGACAGTGCTGTTGTTGCAGGGGTCTGGGAGCCTTTCTGTTGGTTCAGAAGCCCTGAAGAAGGATTTTCTTGTTGTATGTTTACAGAAATCCTGGGAGAGGGCTTTGCTAACGTGTTCAGGGGTTCTAGGACTGTTCTACAGACAGAGGATAAATTCATGAAGGGATTGGCAATGTATCTTATGGCCTTGCTAAACCTTGTCTCCCCAGGAACTAAGATTGCTGAGAACTTGCCTCGTGTCAAGATGAAGAAAAGACCTCCATTTGGGTATTAAGTGCTGTGTTTAAACTTGATGTAACTCTGGGGTAGATTCAATTGTGATCCAGGGGTGGGGAACTTTTGACCTTATGTTTGGAAACTAATCTCCATTTGAGAAGAGGGGCTTTGTGGTGGACTTAATTAAGGTATAGCCTAGGGGTGGAGAAGTATTTAGAACAGAGACTTTGTAATTGATTGAATGATTGGAAGGTCCTGGGGTGGGGTAGTCCTTGGAGATTATTGAATCACACTTAGTAAATGCTGTATTTTGAATGATGTCATGTTTTGATCTTCTCTGTTCTTGGTTTGTCACTGAATAAAATGGAGAGCACCTATGCTGGTATTTTGAACCTGGGAAGTTGCCTTTCCTTGGCATTATATTACATTATGAAAACCAAGCCAATACAGGGGAACCTTTAATTGCCATTACTATCACAGATGCCAAGAGGGCCAATGATGAAACATGCTGCCCATCTCTAGACAGAGAGATGAAGGACTCAGGGCAGAATAAGACATATTTTTTTTTACAAGATCAATGTGAAAATTTGTTTTACATGATTATATATGTCTATAATGGAAGTTTTTTCTTTCTTATTTAGGGGCAAGAAGGAGAGAAGGCTGATTTTTGCTGATTTAAAAAACAAAAAATAATTATAATGCAAAAACGAACAAAATGGAGTTGATATAAAAGACAAAATGTTGCCCTAGAAAGATAACAATTCACGTAGGGATCCTAAGCAAAACATAAGCAAGTTATAAATACTGAAGTACAAGTGGTATTAGAAAGTACTCCCTAAGTCAATGCAAGGTTAAGCTAAAGAAACTTAAAACCTGCATGAAGACTTAGGAAAAAACCCTGTGTAGGTGCTGACCAGTGGAGGATTACTGAGAGGGCTGGACTTTTTTGCTAATGACAACATGAATATTAAAGTGTGTCTTGAATGAAGGTAAGGACATGAGTTGGGAGACAGGAGGTGTGAATTTAAAACAAGGGAAAAAGAATGTGCTAAGACACTGAGGCAGAAAATATGTGTAGGAAATAGCAAAATGCTTGGTTTAGAGCAGCAAAGGGGCCCAGATAATAAGAAATATGAGTGGACAGACAGTGGGCAAGGGGTCAGAGGTAGAGGGGATGACCTTAGAGGTCCTTAAAACACTAGCTTGAAAATTCTGCTATCATTCAAACAATGACAAGGAAACTCATGTAGATTCTTGAGCAGGGTACTAATGTGATGAAAACCATGTGAGAAAATTATCTGGGGAGCTGCATATTAGTGACTGATAAGACCAGAGGGACGCCAACAGGATGATCATTTTAGTTGTTTTTATTTCTAAAGCTGTTGGCATTTCAAAGTGAAGAGTGTCTATTTTAAATAAAAATGTTTTCATTTTTCTACACATATGCTGGATTTTGCAGACTGCAAATTAAGCCAAGGAGTCAACTTCCCCCAATATTTCATATGCTAACTGAGGCAAAAGCTACCACTTATTGCCTGGAAAGAAATTTTAATAGAAACATAATTCATTAGTTACTTGTGTTTTCTTCACTAGAGATTGACAAATACCTGAAATTCTTCTGGAATAAATGTGGTGAGACCTTTATGTGGTGAGACTCCTGCTACATTAAAGATAAAGTTTCACCACACTTTATCCACAATGTAATCAAGAGGCCTGACAGTGACAATTAGAAAAGAGATAATAGATCAGCCCAAGGGGAAAATTATCCCTGTTATCATGTAAATAAAGCCCATTCTTGATTCTTCAAGAGAACAAAGGAAAAACTTGGCTCAGAAAACTTAAGCTTTCTACTTTCATCAGTAAGGAAATCAACCAACTTTACCCTGGCATGCACAGAGCTCTGTTGTTTAATATTTCTCTTTTCTTTCCGTCAAACAGCTAAATCATGGTCATATACTAGAACTATACAAAAAAATATTAACCTTGAAAACTACATCCACCAAGCTTTTCTCACCTGAAGAGCTCAGCCACAAGAAATCTACAGAAGACACCAAGCTGTGTCAAGCTCCATGGCTGGTGGCCCCCACTCAATGAATATGAACACATTTTTGTTGGGATATATGGTGTAAAACAACATACTGTTAACATATGGAGAAAATGCTAATCTTTGGGGCAAATTACTTAGATGATCCCAATAATCTGTGCATAAATTCTGTTAGAGACGACAAGCCTTGGAATCTTGGTACAAAGCTGACAGCAAATCTAAAACAGCAAGTTTCTTTCTCTCATCCTGCCTTTTATTGAGTAACTAGAAAATCTGTACAAAATTAAATTCTCTCAGATTAAAGTTTAAGTAGCATGATATCTGAAAGAATTTCCATAAAAACAAAGACCTAATGGTTGCTAATAAATACAGTGGTTGCTAAGTAAAAGTGGTACCAGACATTTCTGTCATGTAGAATCAAGGCAAGGATTTCAACATTCAACAATTTTATAATATTTAGGCCACAGTTGGGAAATAAGGCAGAATGTGTCAAGAAGTTTCCCAACAATGTCTGTTTTCAGGAAAGAGGAAGACACACTATTCATTAAAAACCTAAGGAGTAACATGTCTTCAAAATAAGATGAATATATTCAGGAGAAAATGGCCACATTTTGTGAATAACAAACATGTGAAAATGTCACAGTCGAAATCTAATCTTGAATACTTCTGGGAAAAAGAGGTTAGATTTATCTGTGACAGCAAAAATATAAATTCTGAGGCAACTGTGCAATACTATTATGCTTTTTGTCCATTGTTTGAATCTAATGAATGAAAATTCCTTCATTCCCAGACTTCACCTGAAACACATGCTAGAAACAAGAAATAAATAGAAACAACCTGCAAGCGTTCTCTTTCTCAAAAGTAATTCAAGTACAAGTAGATTGCCACATTGTAGAGTTTTAATACTCACTATATGATGCATTACAACTTAACTTAATAAATTCTAACTGATTTCCAGTAAAGGCCAAATTTTATAAAATTTACTGACAGCACTTCTTTTTGTTCTGGAGTCAAAAAATGATTGAAGGTTATTTATAATGTATACACCCCTCATTATCATTTAACAATTACCATGTTAAAGCACTGTGAGGTTCATCCAAAGTATTTCTTGTGAATCCAAGACTGTTTTAAAAACAGCCCCTCTATTTATAAATACCCAAATTCAGTAAGATGTTTTGCTCTTAAAAAAAAAAATCAGTGCTTCCCTGCAACAAACACCAATCAATGTTTTAACTATGTTACTGAACCAAATAAAATTTGTTCTCTTAAGTAAATTTAATTTTTGCTTATCTTCGGAAATAAAAGTATACTCCTTAAAAAGGGATTAATTTCTTGACTGAAGACACCACTTAGACTTACATTATTTCTTCAGGTTACATGAGGGTTTCAGGAACTAATAACTTCTCAAAGTAGATAGATGCAGATGGCTGGTTTTAAAAATGTTTTAACTATTACTTTTATTAAATAGCACTTACCTAAAATTTGGCATGATTTTCCAAACAACATAAAATAAGGATTCTGGGCTAAATGCAGTTTGGCTGCCTTGCCATAAAGCACACAATGTTTTTCTAAACTCCTCTACCAAGGAACTAGAAAAGCAGGAAAGAAAAAGAAAAGATATCATTACCTTTAAAAACAGTGTTTTTAATCTAAAATTTCTACAAAACAATAGGAAATAAAAACAATAAAACCCAAACCCCCACATCCTACCTGCTTTCCTTTAACTACCAGGCATGGGATACTTTCTCATATCTCCACCTTAGGGTCAAGTTTGGTCATTAAAATTTCAGAGCATTAAGTTTTGATTATTTTTTAAAGCCATGAGGTTTCTATTTATTACAATTGCCAATTTTATAATTCAAATATTGCCAAAGCCTCTGCAGAGTGCTAAGTCCATTTTGCCTAAAAATAATGAAAGTATCACCTACTAAACAGTTGTTAAATGTTGTAAAATATATGTGACTGCTTGCTATTTGAACACACAGTGCATCCACACTGAAAATTTCAATTGTGCCTATTAGTTTACATACTACCCAAAAAGCATTACTACAAGTCATTTTTTCCTCTGTTAAAAGCCAGAAAGAACATATTCCTATTAACTCACACATTGTTATCCCCTTGGCTCCTGGTGTGATAAGTCCGCCTTCCTGCTGTTTTCCCATTTCGTAATTCCACAGCTGGAAGTTCTTTGAAATAACAGCAAAACTGCTGAATATTACTGTTTTAAAAGCAAAGACAAGGAGAAAAAAAGGGCATAAAAAAAGAAATAACATAAGCCTGAGTAAAAAAGCAAGTAGTGCACAATTTATACTTGACACTTGGAAATATCTTTTTTTTTCCCTTAGAATTACATATAACGCAACTATTTTTCAGTCAGGAGCTTTGTTTCTTTTTTAATAATACAAAACAAATGGGGGTAGTAGGAGTATTTTCCTGAGATGAATACACAAATGAAAGGGAAATAATGTATTAAAGCACTTTTCTTCTATTTTTAAAATATCACCATCTATTCAGTTACTCTTTAGTTTTTCCATTATAGAAACAATCACATTTTATCTTCTTTCAGGTGTTTTTACCCCAGTTATTCTCTTTAGAAATCAGTGATTTCTACTTTACTCAAAAAAGTTTCATAACAGTACCTTTCAACCTCTGGAATAGATAGATGTTTAGTATAGTACTATAGGATGTCTTCAAGGTTCCTTCTATGAAACTACATTTTATGTGCAACTGAATTAAAAAGAGTAATTTCTAAAACACACTTCAGTGTCTGACTTCCCTTAGAGTAGGGAAGGGTTCTCAAAAGCAAATCTAACTCGATGGCAAACAGTGTTAAAGTACTGCACTTCTTTTTTTTTTTTTGGCCTTTTTGGAGGGCAATTGGGGTTAAGTAACTTGCCCGAGGTTACACGGCTAGTATTTTTGTGTGGGTGTTAAGTGTCTCAGGCGGAACTGAACTCGGGTCCTCTGGGCTCCAGGGCTGGAGCTTTACTCACTGCTCCACCTAGCCACCCCAAAGTACTGTACTTCTATTTATGTTACACACCAGTCAGAGTGTGAATACAATTTCTTTCCCAGTGACATTATACACCGTGATGGACAATACTAGGTGAAGATGAGACTGTTAAAGTTAGTAGTTTAAAATTCCTCAAACATAAAAGATTTCTTCTCCTGTTCTCAGCATAATACTTAATGCTCATCTTCTTGTCACTATATTCCTTCTGATATAGCATAGAAAGCATTTCTCTGACAATTCTCTAAATGTACATGACACATACATGTCAACAAGATGCTGAAATATGACACTTGAACACAATTTTTCCAGTTTCCATCGGACACAATGGGGAACTACAGAATCCTTATGGCACTGGGTTAGGCTATCATGGTAATGTTACCTGAGTGACTGAAGAATAGCATTCATAAAACATGTGTTCCCCAAATTCCGAAGGCCTGTAGCACAAAGGGCAGTGGTACTTCCCTACAAATTGGAAGTAAATCAGTCAGTAGGATATATCACTAATTCCAAGTAATAACCAATTGTTCCACACCACAATACTATCATTTAAAATAATGATGCTATATCAAATCAGGTATCAACTTTCCTATCCAGAGGATATTTGTCAAGACAAACTTTTTCCTCTCTTCGGCATAAGTAGTACTGTGTTTTTCCAAATCACCAGTTCAAACTCTAGAAAAACACTTTCCACTGTTTGGAGAGATTATCTAAGATGAATTTGTTCAACTCTGCAGACAAAAAGACCTTAATATTTAATTATTTACAATCACTCTAAATCATCACCTATTCTTTGCTTTTGTACATACGTATGATTACATAGTTGTAAATCATGTTATACTACTACTGCATGTTGTTTTTTTCCTAAACATTACTTTATACATACATTTTTAGGTATTCACATACCTGCCAGTAGCCACACAATATTCCATAGCAGTATTATATCATTGCCAGTTTATTCAGTCCCTATTGATGGAAAATGGTTTTTCACAATTTTAAGGAACATTATATACATCTCTGTACAAATCACCTGGCTTCTTTTTGACATTATTCCCTTGAAACATGACACAACACAACCCAAAGTGGAATTGCATGGTCTAAAGTTATGAACATTTTAAAAAAAACTATTACATATCACAAAGTTTCTCTCCTGAAACAAGAATCTACTACCACCCATAATATGTAACCTTTTTCCTAACATCAACATTTTATTTTTATTATTTTGACATATTTTCCTTTCACAATTCCAGCTCCCGTGGTACTGGAGGTCACCGTGTTCTCAAAGCCTATACTGTGACACACAAGGTCTAGTAAATCTATTATGCTGAAAAAACTTTGGGGACGGTCCCAGCGACTTTGTGTACTTTCTAAGAACCAGTCTAGGTAAGGTGAAGCTTATCAGCTGTAGCTGTAATGAATCTTTCGGCTATGCCTTTAAATGACAAAGTAACCATACACAAAAAGAAAACATTTCTCTGATGTAACTTATTCTTGAAAGAAAATGTCATACTTAATCTTAATGATCACCTCCTTCCCTTTATAAATGCTCATAAACTATCTCTTAATAATATGTAACCAAAATGTCAAGTGGCATTCCTGAAACCCTCTACGCTTGGCAACAAAACCAGGTTTGACCTTGGGAAATGTCTCTCTAATAACACAGTCTGTGTTTTGTCCTCACTTAGATAAATAAGGACACAACTGAATTTGTTTCATTTCTGTATTGGGATCGGCTCATCTGTAAGTATATACAACTTATAAATGTTTGAACATAATTAGAACAGAACTCACCTCTGAGCCACAAGCAAGGGAATAGAGTTACTTTGTTTCCTTAGCCTAGCCGGTTTCCCTATCTCCCACCTGTTTTTTAATATTCTTCCTCTTTGCATTTGTCTTGGAATCTCCCTAATTCTGTTCAAGGTTCAAGTCCTTCAATATGAGGATTTCCCAAATCATACCAGTTTTTAATGCTATTCTTCCTCCCTCCCCCTCCCCAACTGACTTTGCATTTACTTATGAGTACATCTACTGCTTCCTGCCAGTAGAATGAAAGCTCCTAGATGACTGAGGATTGTTTAGTAATCTAAAGGCCAAGCAGAGAGTCTGGCACAAAGGTCTTTAATAAATGATAACTGAATTGAATTGAGTTGAATTCCTTATTATATAGGGTGGGTGAAGGAGGGGAGGGTAGCAGTAAAGTCCCTCTACCAACACAAACTGGCAAAAGTTCTACAACTTACAGACTTAAAGAGCTGCCTGGGGCCCTGAAATGTTAAGTGACTCGCCCAAGGACACTCAACACACACACACACACACACACACACATGAACTGGAACGCAGGTCTCAGAGACTTGAGGCTGGCTCTCAAACCATTATACCATACAGCATCAAGCAGTCACAAAGTATAAGAAAAAAAATGGACTGGGAGTCAAAAGACATGGGTTTGAAATCTGATTTTCTTATTTAGGATCACAGGATTTTAGAGCTGAAAATGCCCTCAAAGTCATCTGGGTCAGTCCCTTCACCCTAGAGAGAACCTTTTAAGTGCCAAAACAATGCTGACATCTTTATTATAATTCAACTTTCCAGCAGCAACCAAAGCATATCTTCCTATTTAGTCATGTTCCCTTTATTTATCCTACTATGGTTTTTAAATTGACCTTGAAAAAACTTAATTTGTCCTAAGTTAACCAAATATTTAACATTTTGGTCATTATTATAAATAGAATCTTTTTTCACTCCATGTATGGGACTATACCATAGTAACACAATTGATTTTATGGGCTCTTCTCTAAAAATCTAAAATCTATGAAGGCAAGGACTTTGTATGATTCCTCCACTTATCTCTTGGTATTAGTGGGCACTCAATATATTTTGCTGAATGAATGAATTCAAATCACATTTCCTATCTTAGACACTGCTTAGATCACAAATCACTACTAGCAAATTTTCTGGTTGATTTCTAAGCACAAAATAATATCTGAAAAATAGGTTAATGGAAATATGGTATTACATAAGTGCATAAAGGTAATACAGCAAAGAGCTGTTTGAGGTCTGAGGGAAGGTGATTACAAGAGCAAATAAGGATAGCTTATTACAGTTCATGGTCTTTGAAATTAATGTTTTACAACCCAAAAGGACAGGGAAGACATAAGAGCCACCTTAGAGGCAGAGAGGTTAGGTTGCTTGAGAGTGCCAACATGAGTGTTTCAGTCTCTAAGGATAAGCAGGGAATAAAGTGTAGAGAAAATCTAGAGCTAATTACTGAAGTCAGTGAACAAGTTAAGGGGAAATGCCAACAGCTGGTAAAAAGACAGCCACAAGGACAGAGAAAGAAGAATAGAAAAGGAGGTATGGGGATAAAGAACAGACTTGAGGAATTTGTAGAAAAAAGAGTGGCCTCTAGTGAATAGGGTTACAAAGGACCTGATATAATGAGAGGAAAGCCAAATTTCCACTAAATATAGGTAGAAGGAAAATTTGTTCACAATAAGAGTAAGGGTTCTAAAGACCACAATGGAATTGGCTGAGCTGGGTTCGAATAAAACTGGGAAGAGTAGGAGTGATGAGAATAGGTTGAAGATTTTAAAGGCTGTAATACAAGCATGCTGCTTAAAACAGTGAAACTATATGGACCAAAACTGGAGAACCAGTACAACAGAAACAGACCCTATTGCAAGAATATATTGATAAAAGCTTTGCAGAAATGTTCAGAGAATTGGATGACTTTATTTCTGTAAAGAGTTTTTGGTGACTGAATTCATATAGTTTCTGCATGTATCCTGCTAAGTAGATTTCCAAGTATTTTATACATTCCATAATCTTTTAAATGAAATTTCTGTCTACTCCTGTTGAATTTTGCTGCCTAATGTGTAGGTTTATTTTATGTTCCACAACTGTAATTGACTTAAATAATTTTTAGTTGATTCCTTGGGGTTCTCTAAGCAAACTATTATATAATCTGCAAAAAGCATTTTTTTTCTTTGCCTATGTTTATTCCTCATTTTCTATTTATAGTCTTATTAATGTGGCTAACATTTCTAGTCCTGTATTGAACAGCAGTGGTGACAAAAGACATTCTTGTTTTACACCTTGCTCTTACTGCAAAGGCCACAGGTTTATCTTTATTACACATAAATAGAGTCAACAGTCAATGGGCTATGGATTTTAGATATATACTACTATGTTAAGGCAAAGGTCCATGTATTTCAATGTTTTCTAGTTTGTTTTCTTTCCTTTAAAAAAAAACAAACCAGAAATGGTTGTTGTAGTTTGTCAAAAGTTTATTGTATTTATTAATATCATCATGACTTTTGACCAGCCCTGAGTTCCTGGTATACCTCCAACCTCATCAGAGTGTATGATCTGTGATATTTTGCTAACACCATTTTGCTGTTATTTTATTTAGAAGTTTTGCATCAATGTCAATTAGAGATATTGGTCCATAGTTTTCTTTATTTTGATTGTCCTTGTTTTGGGTAAAAAAGACCATATTAGTTTCACAGGGTCTCTTCTTTTTCTATGTTTTTTCAAATAGTTTGTATAATACTGAAACAAGATTTTCTTCAAATATTTGATAGAATTCACCTGTAAATTCACTTGATATAGGTTTTTTCCCCCCTATTGGAGTTTATTTGTGGCTTACTCCATTTATTTTCCCAAGATCAAGGTGTTTAGATTCTCTACTTCTTCCTCTGTTAATCTGGGTATTTTATGTTTTTGCAACTAATCATCTATTTCATTTAAGGTGTTGGTTTTATTGGCATATAGTTGGGCAAATAATGCTCTTTCCATAAAACAAATCTACATTCATTTTAGAGCATAAAACCAGAGGAAAATTATTGTTAATCTTAGTTTTCTGAAGAATTATAATATATAGTTATTTTTCCACTATCAATAATAATAATTAATTAATTAATAATAATTATTGAATAATAAGGAACTAAACTAAAATTTTCAAGACTTTTATCCAAACTCAAAATCTTATAAAAGCAAATGTTAAAAACTATCTTTACATGTAATTGGAAAAAATAAAATACTATTAAGTGAGGGAAAAATAAAATTATGGTATTTCTACCTTAAGAAAAAAAAAGACTTGTATCCAACTATAAGTATTTTAATAGTATCCCATTTTTCAGAGAACCACTGTAAAGAGTATTGAAGCAGGCTACCTAAACTTGAATTGACTGAGAAATACAAGAAAGGAGATGCTTGGAATACTTATAAATTGGGAATGTATCTGGAATATTATAATTTAAGTCTTCTAACTCCAAATCAAGTTCATTTCCCACTAAACTATAGCTTCTTGTTAGTCAGATCTCTTAATATAAGTAATCAAGTATAAAAAGTTTTCATCTATATGTATTGGTAACCTCCCAGATCCAGACTTTGAGAGGTAAGGTAAAGAAGAGGGAAAACAAAGGCAATCAGTTTGTAATAACAATACTACCATACATTTGTGTATCACTACACAACATACAAATAGTTTTCAAGCTTCTTCGCGTCTCAAACATTCTATTGGGGGAGTTAGGGCAAATTTTATTATGAGATAAGGAAACAGACTCAATGATGTTAAATGACTTTCCCAAAAGTTTTAGGTTATTAAATGGTGACATTACTGCAACTAGATTTTCTGACTCAAATATTCTTCCACTTACTTGTCTCTATAATTTGGGTAGGTACATAGTTAGTGAGAACCCTGATTTGCAGATTCTACTCTGTCCATTTTAGTTTCTTCTATCAAGAGAGGTTCTATGGCCCCTGGATCTCACTTTTAACTATATAATATCACTTCCTTAGCCTCTCCTCAACTTCTTACTCTTCTTTATTAGCAATTGCATAGCTCCATAGATCCTTGTTGGAATGCACTCAAAATCCAGTCTTGGATTACTTATAGGAATCTTCAAGAAGCAAATTGCAATTTTAGAAATGTATCAACATAACAGCTAATTCATACCAACTAACTCTGATCTCAGAACAAAGTTTAATTACTTACATTTACTTTTAACAACTTGCTGTTTAGAGATGAGTTTTCCAAAAGTTTCCTTTTCCTATGTCTGTCCGCTGTAAAAGCTGAACTATAGAGAAATAAATTAAAGATTACTATAAAACCTAAACAAAACAGATTAAGGTTTTAAAAGATACCCAAGTAGTTGAGTGGCACTCCAGAGTTGGGACTTTATTTACATACATACTCTCCCC
>NW_027186296.1:40981944-41011670 GCF_028583685.1 Petaurus breviceps papuanus
CCCCCCCCATGTCATAAACTTTCATCTCCCACAATATTCACTCTTCTTGCACTGGAGGCTTCAGGTGGGGAAGAATAGCTTCTGAACACAAAAACGTTGGAGTACTGAAGGCTAATATCCTTCAGGAGCCATAGTTTTTAGTCCACAATGTCCTACTCCTTGCTTTAACATATGGTTTTGAAATTTATAGTAAACATTTGCCTTAAAACCAATAATACCTTTCTAAAGAATTTATTCAAAATGAAGTGGACATCCTAAAATAAATTTAAATTAACATGAAAATTCTTAACTAAGATAACTCAATCTTTTGCTAGATAAAAAGAATGCTTTACATGGAATTTATCCAAGAGTAATTCCTCATCTATGAAAAATCATTTAAATATCAAAAATCACTTTAAAGTTACTATAAACATGGCTTACTAATTTTAAAAAAGGAGCTATAGTAAGCTAACACTGACTATTGGTGCACAATCTACCCCCCTCTTAAAAATGTCTATGCTGTTACATTGCCTCCAGTCAATTTCTATAGAGTAACTACATAAATAATACTACAGATTCTAGTCATATCTAGTCAAGTACTACAGGGCTTGAAAATATGGCCAGAAAGGATTATATCAGAACTATGTGGATACTTTGTCTCTTTTTTTGTCTTTTTAAATATAAGCAAGATCTAGTTCCATTTTCTCTATCATACAGGACGAAGTGAATTATTACTGACTACAATTTTTTTTTAAAAGTGTGGATCAATGGAGAATAAGATAAAAATAAGAATTCATTATGTTTATAAACAAGCTATGTGCATTAGGAAAGCTATAATTCTACAAGAATTATAAGAATTATGTGACCCTAAATGTTTAAAATAAGTGACACCATGCCACCCCTCAAATAATCTTTAATTATAATCATTGCCATAATTCTAACATATAAAAATGGCAGATTTAGTAGTCAAGGAACAGCAGTAGCAACACGATACTGAAGTTGTTTGTTTTTTAAAGACAAATAAAACGTATTGGTCTAAAATGTAAGAACAACTTGGTAACACTCTCTAAAAAAATGGTCATAGTCTTTACTGGTTGAATTTTGGGGCCTAAAACTAAGAAACAGAAAGTTTACCCAAGTTTATATGTAAAAATATTTTAAAGTCAGAAGCTTGATCCATATAAAGAACAAAGGAAATACTATTTAATATACCTAAAAGCAGAATATAAATTCCTTGAGGAAAAGGCTTATTTCCTTCTGTTGTGGTATCCTCAGTCTTAAAATAGTAGGTGTTTAAGAAATGCTTGTTGACTGATTTTGTTTTGTTTTGTTTATTTAAAATTACCTAGACTCTTTTTAAATTTTTTTTTTAAAGCAACTGGGGTTAAGTAACTTGCTCAAGGTTACACGGCCAGTTATTTTGTGTGGGTGCTAAGCATCTGAGGCCGGGACTGATCCCGGGTCTCCCAACTCCAGGGCAGGTGCTCTTACTCACTGCGCCACTTGGCCGCCCCTAACCTAGACTCTTAATGCTAACTAAAGTGATACCCTAAACTTGTTCAAAGACTTCTGTGATTTCTAAGGCTGTTTCTACAAGGAGGGAGCAAACAGTAAAGTTCTTCACTATTAAAATGAATGGCCAATTCAGTTAAAGCAATCATACAGTGGGCCTTTACAGATTACCTTATCAGACTGCAGACTGCCTGAGGTTTCTAGGGCACTTCTAATATTTATATGTATTTTTTTTGCCTCAGTTTCTTGTAGACAAAGTTCTTTATTTTTTGCTTTTATAACTATCACATAGGTTTTACTTGATTCTCTTTCCTCTCAAAAAGATCACAAAAAAGTAAAAATTATCCAGCATTTCTTCACTTGGCGATATCAGAAATTTGATTTTCACAACAATCCTGTGAAATAGACACTACAGGTATTATGTACAAATAGGATGGTAAGAGAGGCAGGATTTTATACCTAGACCCATCTGAATCCAAGGTGAAAACTTTCCACTAAACTATACTACCTTTCTGAACTATAGAACCAATCCAAAATTTCATTTAAAAAAATTCAATTAAAATGTTTTCCATTGCAGATGAATCTATCTTGACGAAGCTCAAGTACCATGGCACGGTAGAAAGAGCAATAAAACTTAGGAGTCAGAATATCTAGGTCCGAATTGTCTTTGCTACTTACTACTTGTGTCTTCCCAGCTGCAGTTTCCTCATTTCTAGAGTTGTAGCCAGGAGTAGAAGTGTCTAGATGATCTCTAGGGTCCCTTCTAGATCTAAACCCCCTCCCCCACCCAAAACCACAGTAGAACATACCTACAATAATAGTTATCTACCCCTTCCAAAAAAGCACCTGAGGCTTTGTTCATCTTTTTAAATGGGGGACAATCTAATTCAATAAGCATTTATTAAATTCTTGGAAGGTCCTTTTAGGCTCTAACAAGGGGTGCTGAGTAAGGCAGATAGTACCATGAGATTTTTCACTTGCCTAAATGATCCTGAAGTGAAAAGAGAAAGTGATTTTTCCAGACATTTTTAACACCTTCTTTAGGCTACATTTGGTACACTTTTCTTTTTCTTTGAGAAAAATAAGAATAACATAAAAAGACATTATGATATAATAGCTACCCACTAATTTCAGAAAGAATAAAGACAAAGCAAAATACTTATTGTGCCATCAATATTCCAGAAAATTCTAAAACAAAAGAAGTAACACTACCTATCACTTAGGCCTCACAGTTAACTTGCACATGATACACTGTAAGAAAAGTCAATGATTTTGGTGTATGTATGTCGGATATGTAGGCTCCATGTTCTTTAAAATAGAGTTTATTGCTAAATTTCCTAAAAACTGAATACTGAACCATCTAAAAAGTGACAGTTATGTCTATTATATCATAAACACTAATGTAATGTATTTCTTGGAAGAAAGATTCCAAAGAGAACAAATCAATGAATATATTTTAATACCGAAATTTTGAGTTTTAAGGTTTCATTTTCGCTCATTTATTTTAGAAAACAAAAAATATCCATTCTTCCTTTTGATTCCAAGTTCATCAAAATGTAGTTGAGAGCAAGTATAATCAATGTCCCAAAAAACTGAACAAGATAATGGTTTAATTCAGATGCATGGAACTACCACTAATAAGAACTAAAGCATCACAGGATCAAGGAGTTAGAGCTAGACGAGCCCTCAGAAGTCATCAAGTACAACTACCTCATATTACAAATGAGGAAACTGAGGCCCACAGAAGTGAAGTATCTTGCCCAGCATCATACAATCAGTAAGCATCTGTGGCAGGTCTTCCTGAGTAAAAGGACAGAACTTTACATACTCTCTACTATGTGGCCTTTCTAGTCAGCTTCATGTAAACTGGAGAATGCAGTTAGGGGAGTAATTTTAAAATGTTCATTTAGCAATACCACCAAATTGTGTGAGTGCTTCTGGCATATTTTAAAAAAAATTTTTAGTGAATTAACTGCAATTAACTGTAGGTAGCTAGTTACTCAAGACAAAGAGTGACTAACATGTTACAGACTTCAGTCATTGGGCTTCTAGGGACACAATTCAGTACCATAGTGACCTTCAGTATAACAAAGAACTGTCAATTGGACTTTCACTCATGGCTTGAAGCCTGGAAGATGGCAACTCATTTCTAATAAATCACATGTGCTCATCTATTATAAAAACAGTACCGTGTTCCCCCGATAATAAGACCTACCCCGAAAATAAGCCCTCCCCTTACTGTGTAAGATTCCTCTAAAATAAGCCATCCCCCGAAAATAAGCCCTATTGAGATTGCTACTGTAGTGAAGGTGATCCCCTGCACTACACGCTACATTACGGTACCCTCTGTATGCACCGTCCCCCCCCACATCGGTGAAACGCACGCCACGCTCCGAGCTGCATCCAATCAGAGCTGCAGCAGTGAGAGCATCATCCTGTTCTTCCCCAGTGATTTGCTTATTGAATAAAGGTACATTTTTTTGTTCACATTTACCTGTTTATTAAAATTGCTGTCAATGTTCATTAAAATAAGCCCTCCCCTGAAAATAAGCCCTCTGGTGTTTTTCTGTCCAAAAAAATTAATAAGACAGTGTCTTATTATCAGGGAAACACGTTATTTATCCATATACATTCTGATGGCTGAAGGCAACTCACAACTCCTTCACACCTACTTAAGTGACCTTCTGGTCATGCAAAAAAGGGAAACTGAAGAGTTTGCTATCCCAAACATTTATACATTTAAGATAACTAAGCACGTAACAGTCAAAACTCCATCTTTTTAGAAACAGTTTATATATCTCTGCTGCTACTAAATTGGCCTTAAATTACTCTGAATGATAGAAGACATGCTGAAAAGTATCAGCCTGAACCACACAGATAATTCTAGTTTATATATTCTATGTCAGTAGTTTTATAAAACCCTCTTCATGTGTTTCCTTTCCTCCACCTATACTCCCTGACCTGCACTTTTGAAATAACTTTTTTGAAAAACCCTGTAGTGGTTTGCCCATAGCTCCTGCTTCTAGAAATTTTCAGAGATTTATACATTTTAATTATACTGAAATATATTTATGATATTCAAAAAGGGGAAAAAAACATTTTAAATTAAATTCCTCTACATCTGGGGGTGTCAAACTCAAAGAGAAATGGGGGTCACTAAATCATACATATGGATCCCTGTAGGTCACATACTGACATCAAAACTACACATTAACATTATCTATGTTCTATTGTATTTTTATTAATTTTGTTAAATTTTAATCTCATTCAGGACCATTGGTGAGTGTCAGTTTTTCGCCGTTCAATATTTTTTCCCCATTTATATATTACTTACTTTTCCAAGTTCTGTAAGTGTTCTCTGACTTTCTGTACCAGTCCCAGCTTGGTATCATTTACCACAAAATCATCACAGCGATAACTGCAAGGAAAATATTCATCAGTGTATGTTAGAAAACCATAATAATGAAATCATTCAAAGGTTTAGCTATTGCCAAGATGATCACATGTTTTTGTGGGCACTTACTGTGGGTGGTCAGTTTTAAGAGGAGAACTAAAATCTAATGAAATGCTTTATGAACACTAAATATACAACTGTCTTACAGAGGTCCCTTTCACATTTTTCTATGTAATAGATCATAGTTTTGTCAAAATCTCTACAACTCCTCTTTCTAAAATGATACATGGCATGTTTTTAGTTTGTTTGTTAAATTCTCTTAATATAAGAAAAATGTAGTAAAAAGCACAAGTCCTATTCAAGTTATTTCAAACCTAAAGTTACCAAATGGGATTATTACTGTATACAGTTTAAATCAAGGGATTGAGGGAGGAGTCTTTAAATGAACAGGGAAGGAACCACACACTTTAAATTTTAACTAAAAAAATTAAGTTTATTTTACATGAGTTTCTGAGGGAAAAGAGAAGTTATACCAATAACTAGGAATAATCTTTCTCTCTGAAGTATTAACTCTTAGAAGAAATATGCAAAGTGTGTGAAAAAATGGCTGTCACTATAAAAAATGGGTAACTACCTTGAAGGAAGGAAATTCTTTCCCTCCCTTACACTTTAACCCCTCCCTGAGACAGCAAGCAATTTTATATGTTACACATGTGAAATCTTATAAAAGATATTTCTATATTAGTCATGTTGTGAAAGAAAACACAGACCAAAAAAACAAACAAACCCCCCTCCCCCCAAAATAAAGTGAAAAACAGTATGTTCCAATCTGCATTCAGATTCCATCAGCCCTTTCTTTGGATGTGCATACCATTTTTCATTACGAGTCCTTTGGAATTGTCCCTGATCACTATATGGCTGAGAATAGCTAAGACTAAGTCATTCACAGATGATCCCTGTGCATGATTGCTGTGTTTACAGCGTTCTCCTGTTATTGCTCACTTCACTTTGCACCAGTCAACATAAGTTTCCCACATTTTTCTGAAACCATCCTGCCTCTTTCTCTGTCTCACAGGGAAAACAATCATTTCTTTTATTTTTTGCCATTCTATTGGGTATATGGTATCATTTTAGGTGCATCCTGATGTGCATTTCTCTAACCACTAAAGAATTTTTTTTATGTGGTTATTTATTTAACAGTTTACATTTTCTCCTTCAAATGCTACTTATTCCTAATCCTTGATCACAACACCCAGGAGTATGATTAATACACAGAAATATGTATGAATTGCTGCTTAATTTTTGCTGACACATTTTATTTTGACACAACAGATATTTCCTACAAACAATCACATAAATTTTCAAAGAACTTTCACCCAAGACAAATTAAGTAAAACCCATAACTAAATCTGTCATTGTCCAATATGCGGTGTGCTGACTGTTAAAATTTAAAAAGGCCATCTGCTTTAATTTTAATAATGCAATATAGGTTCCGTCTGTTCTACCCTTTTTAAGCACTGTGTTTCTTTACACTGCTATAGTAACAGAAAAGATGGTGGTGCCCACAACAAAAACAGGTAAATTCAGAAGGTAGGGACATGTAGAATTTAAGATGCCTACTGGACTCTGGGTTGGAATACGCAATAAGCAGTTGATGATCTGGGACTAGAATTTGAGAGACTAGGAATTAATATGGAGATAGATAACTGAATGAACATTTATTAAGCATTTACTGTGTGTCAATCATTTGTTAACTGCTGTGGAAACAAATGCAAAACCCAGTAACTTCCTGCTTCATTCAGAGGCAGATAAACATTCAGCTCCCACATACATACTCTAGTAAAATCCTAAACTGAAGTTCACTTCAGATTAAATAATGATCAAAAAATCCCATGATTTTTTGTACATTAAGTTACTTCTTCCAATCTAGAACTACTCCAAAAATCATCCAGAAGCCCAAAGACAACAGGAAAAAGAGGCCACATCAACAAATCCAATGCACAAGGTAGCCTCCAAGCAAGACCACAGACAGAGATGGGTAACCTAGAGCATTTTACATCCATACTGAACAAGGGGGGAGGACTCCCCTGAAAAGACCCAACGATGGTCAGAAAGCCTGGTGATCCTGGGAGAGGTTGAGGGGTGAGGAGAACTTGGAAGGCTCAGGAATGAGCATACACTGAGCAGCCCAGTGTTACAGTGCTAGAACAATACACCACAAGTCCAGGAGCTCTGAGGACCTTAACACTGTTCACATAGGCCAAAAAAAGGCCCTAAAAATCTAGTGTTTTACAAACCATAAGGTGGCATATACAGGTTAGTTATTATTGTATTCCTACTCTACTCCACCCTCCAACCATTCACCTTCCCTTGTATATGACCAATGCTTTGTTTCCTCTATGCCTAACCTTCCACTAAAACCTATTTTTGAATGTTACTCCCATATCACCCTTTGAAAGCCTAGTTATCCTAGATAACCCCACTGCCATCTATAGGAAAATTATGATGTCATATTTGTCTTTACAACACACACGTGCAATTCTTCTATTTAGATTCCATTCATACCCTCTAAGGTGGAGTCCACAACACCCCTTTCTGTCTTTTCAAGTCCAGTCTCACTTGCAGCAGGCTGCCTTTGCTACACATACATCTTCTCCTGGGGATTCTGTCATCTTTCTGGGATATTTGGTCATGAGGGATGAATATTTTCAGTAGTTTCTAGAAATTAATGAAAATGTTCATCCTTCATGATTGCAAAAAAAAGTGGGGAGCATTCCCCTTGTGCTTCTGTTTGTAACATTAGGGATGGAGAAGCAATCAAATATGCCGAAGAAAACCTTTCCCACTTTATGAAAGCACAGCTTTTGCCTTTATCACTGGGTTGGCCTGGTTGGAAGCTGATAGGTTAGGAGTAATGAGGGAGAACTAAGCAAGTCTTAGCCTTTTTATAGAACCATCAAATTAAGGTCTGGTGTGTTAACTAGTTATGTATTTCTTCTCTGCCCCAAATTGGAGTGTTGGCTCATTGCTCTAGTTGTATCCTTTGCTGCCTCTGTCCCAGAATGTCAATTCAATTCAACAAGCATTAATTAAGCCATCAATATTTGAAGTACTGCAGACACAGGTATAAAAACAAAACAGTTCCTTCCCTCGATTAGCTTATATTCTACTAGAGGAAAGTAACATGCATAAAGATAATACAAATTTACATAAAGTAATTATGGGATCTGTGGTAGAGTGGACTAACTTAAGCCTTCCTTTTTGTAAGTATAAGGTAGGGAAGGCCTACTGCTTTATAAAAGCATTTACTGGCCATTCTGATTTTTTTTTAATGAAACCTCCTTTTAGGTCCCAAAACTAGAACAAAGTGGAACATATCTCCCAGCAGGAAAAATAATAAAAAAAAAACTCTTTGCTTTCAACATGAGTCCCTATACTTCTCTTAAGCAATTATGTTACAGTTTGTATTAGAATCACCACATAGCTATTTGTAGAATATTACATATTTCTACATGTCTTTTATCTCTCCTGCTGTAATGTCAACCTCATGAAGGCAGATATATTATTTATTTATTTTTTCTGAGGGGGAAAGGCAAGGCAATTGGGGTTGACTGGCCCAAGGTCACACAGCTAGTAAGTGTGTCAAGTGTCTGAGGCTAGATTTGAACTTGAGTCCTCTTGACTCCAAGGCCAGCGCTCTATTCACTGCACCCTAGCTAGCCCCATCTTAATTATTTTTGTGTTTCCTCCAGCACCTATTAATGATTAATATAAAGTAAGCACTTAAAAAGTGGTTGTTCAAAAGTCTACTTCTTTCAAATCCGATCTCAGATATAATTACTAGCCGTGTGACCTTGGGCAAGCCACTTAATCCCAACTGTCCTGCCCTCACCCCTCCAAAAAGCAATAATAATAATAAAAATTTTAAAAAGTCTACTTCTTGCTCCCTCCCCATCCCTACCAATGTTATTCTATCTTTAGGTCACTTCCCATTAACCATTTCATTCTTTCTCCCTTTCAGTCCAATACTCAAATTCCTTTAATCACCCACTGCCACCTACAACAAAATTATGATATAGTATTTTGTCCTTATAAATAGTGGGGCTAATACAATGCATAAACACTTAACAAATACTTGTTTAAATGAATTTATTTTCCACTATTCTTTATTCTGTCATCTATATTAATCATTACTTTCAGTTACACATATCTTCTGCTTTGTTCTATTTGTTCCTCTTATAGGCCTAGACTTTTTTCTAACACCCTACACACATTTCATAGAACATATTGACAAATATATACCCAAATATACCCAAAATCATACAACATTCTGATAAACCCTTTCCCTACCCTTTGTTTCAGATCCAGTTTTAACTATCTATTACATGAAAATTACCTAACCACGTTAAAAAAATCATTATAGCTTTACTGGTCTACATTATATGTACCTCTCTCTTCTTGTATCTATTTTTCTATCCACTTTTTTTCATTATTTTGCTTAGATCTCATTTGGTTAAACTTATTTCTTAGACCTGCCATTTGTAGGTCAGTAGTCATCCATGGACATTCTTAACTTTAAAAACACTAATAATAAGTTTTGTAAGACTGATTACCTTTGAAACCTTTATCACTCACTTCCAATTTGGGTTATTATATTTTATTTGTTTCATTTAAGTCACATCTCAATTCAAAATTATTCAAACTAGTTTCAAGTAGATTTCACTAAAAAAATGTCTTTAGAACATTTTTTCCTATTATTATCCTCTATCCTTAATTCAAAAAATATATTGAAATAACAGCTCTGACATAAATTTGATTTAACTCTCCAAAATAAGGGCAATTTTGATAGAAAAATCTAAGTTAGGTGCTTGGCAAGTAGCTGGTTTCTAGTCCAAGATCTGCTACTAGAAGTTGTATGAATGAGTAAATCATTTCAATTCAATAAGCATTTATTAAGCACCTGCTATGTGCCAGGTTCTATGCTCGGGGCTGACGATATGAAGGAAAAAAAAACCCCAAAGAACTTACATTCTATCAGAGGGAAAAAATATGTTTACAGATAGGATATTTATATATGTACATGTAATACATATATAAATATCGTGTATGTATATATATATATATAAACACTCTACACACACATATATAGATATAGACATAGATATAAAATATATTACAAAGTAATTTTGGGAGGTAGAAAGAATTCTAACTGGGAAAACCAGGAAAGGATTCTTATGGCATGGAACTATCTCTTGAAAGAAGTAAGTGATTCCAACAGGAAGTAATGAGGGGACATTCCAGGCATCAGGACAGCCTGTGAACAGACAAAGAAGTGAGAGATAGAATGTCATGTATGGGGAACAGCAAGTAAGCCAGTCTAGGTGGAATATATAGCAGATAACAAAGAACAATATGAAATCAGTCTGGAAAAACAGAGCCATATTATAAAAGGCTTTAATGGCAAACTAGAGGGAAAAGGGAGCCACTGATGTTTCTTGACCACGGGAATGACACAGAATCTCTGAACTGAAAAAGACCTTAAAGACTGTCTAGTCTGATCTGACCTTGAACACTAAGATCCTCTATAACAGCTGTAATAAGTAAATAAGTAGTCATTCACCCAGACTTGCTGAAGGAGTCTCTCTCTTTCTCTCATCATTACGGAATTTCTCCTTACAATAAGAGTTATTTTGCATTCCTTTGACTTCCATCCACTGCTCTTCATTCTGCCTTGTGGCACCAAGGACAGGGCTGGCTCTTAGATACAAAGTGAATTAGACTGAGTCTCTGATTCCCATAAAAGCTTTAAAAATAAAATGATTTTTTTTTATGACAGAAAAGTTTCTTTTAAATAAATTTTAACTGTATATCATGTTTGCTGGCTGACTTTTAATAAGGTGAGGTGTTTTTCTTTACTTTTTTACAAGTAGACAAATAAACTACATATATAGTACATACAAGACAAATTATCTACAAGCAGACAGATATGTTATACATAAATCTGTTTAGCATTTGTAAGGTGTAAGGATATAGGGATACTAAACAGAGGAAGCATACAGAATAGGAGACAAAGTTTTTCTGTTTTTTTGCTTTTTGAAGGGGAAAGGTAGGGCAATTGGGGTTAAGTGACTTGCCCAAGGTCACACAGATAGTTTTTGTGTTGTGTCTTCAGCCAGATTTGAACTCTGGTCCTTCTGACTCCAGGGCCAGTGGTCTATTCACTGCATCACCTAGGCAACCCTACAAGGTTTTTCTAAATCATCCCAAGACATGTTCAATTAGTGCCAAATTCTCATTTAAAATAGAGTAAACTTCTGATGACTTTCCTGACTCTTCTCTGTTTCAGGGAACATCTGAGAGATACTGCTTTAGTGTTTTGTGATTCTCCTCATTTCTATATACTACAGTCTGTAGAAATTCTAGCTACCTCAAGCAGATTAAAAGGAATAAATTTTTCTGTTTTAAATTTTTATGCAATGAAAATGTTTCATTAAAAATATCATTAAATATAGAGGGGGGACAAAAGTCTTATTCTCTCATCAATTTGAAAAACCCAAGAAATGAAAGAAATGTCTGATTTCATTGCTTGTCAATTCTGCTAAAACAGGAAACTTTCGAAGTAGAGAAATTCCATGTTCTAGGTCACACACTGAGAAGCTAAAAAGATATTCCCAAACAATTTATAAAAAGTAAGGAACAATAATCACCCTTCTCCTGAAACTATAAATATTACAATAAATTTATTTTTCAAAAATCTCTTATCTAGGGGCGGCCAGGTAGCACAGCAAGTAAGAGCACTGGCTCCAGTGTCGGGATGACCTGGAGATCGAATCCGGGCTCAGACACTTAGCACCCACCCAGAAACACCTGGCTGTGTAATCTTGAGCAAGTTACTTAACCCCCATTGCTTTAAAAAAAAAAATCTATTATCTATCAAATTCAGCTGGATCAGCTTTAGTCAGCAAGTCAGCACACCTCCAAAAAAAGGAAAATTGTGGGTACTGACTCTTATAATCTAATGGCTTTATAAAAGACCTGGAAATGTGAATGCAATAGGAAGGAAATCATTAGACTGTAAAATGCCCAAACAAATTCAAGAAAAAAAATTTTTTTTTTAAAGCAATTGATGTTAAGTAACTTGCTCAAGGTTACACGGCCAGGTATTTTTGGGTGTGGTGCTAAGTATCTGAGCCCAGATTTGATCCCCAGGTCATCCCGACACTGGAGCCAGTGCTCTTACTTGCTGAGCCACCTGGCCGCCCCTAAGCAACTGGGGTTAAGCAACTTGCTCAAGGTTACACGGCCAGGTATTTCTGGGTGTGGTGCTAAGTATCTGAGCCCGGATTCGATCCCCAGGTCATCCCGACACTGGAGCTGGTGCTCTTACTCGCTGTGCTCCTGGCCGCCCCAAGAAAATTTTTTAAATGCCAAAATAAGACAAAATATCATATTTGTATTTTAGATCACAGGACACATAACGCTAGCAAAACAAACGGTTACTTTAGAATACTCCATATACAACAAATAAAGAAAAGTTTAAAATTTCAAAGTAGTATTTTTTTCAGGCAGCAGAGGTCTTTAAAGGAGAATGTCCTGGCCACAAATCAAGCAACTAAGAAAAATTAGGAATATACATCTGGGGGGGAAGGTGGGGAGAGGCAGGAAGGAAAGAGTGAAAAACTATATTCTTTATTTAGGAGGTCAAGAACTAGATAACCAGCTGAAAATAAAAGCAAAAATATTTTTGTAATTGGACCACCTGTGTTGCAAAGTGTGTTTAAAAGAAACCCAAACAAACCAAAAATACTTATAAACTATTGTTTTGCTTTTTAAATTAAAGGATTCTAGGTCTATAATGGTTTGCCTGTTGTATCACTGAAAATATAGGTCAGGAATTGGTAAATAAAAATTTACTAGAGTTGTTTTTAAAAAATTTTATTTCTTTCACCTTTTAAAATGGTTTCATAAAATAACTATTTGCAACCCCAACAACAACTTTATTCTTACTGAACTTAATAGAAGATGATCCCTTTACACAGATGCTGTAAACCCTAAAAAGGAGATAAATTTTTTTTAAGGGATAGCCTTTGAGAACTCTCTCAATTTAAGGATTCTATGATTCTAAAGGAATAAATTTACTCACTTTCCCAAATCTTTCTCATTCTGTGAAGGAAAGACTTACTGAACTTGGTAGTCCAAAGACTTGATATTTCAGTGACACATACTAAAGTTAAATAATACAAAAATTTAATGACCTGAAATCACACCTAGTAGATGTAGACTATTAAACATCACTTGTGTTCTAAACCATCTGGTCAGAAGACCAGAGGGTCATTTAACTATGTGTGTTTTTGAAGAAACAGCTATATGTTACATGAACAAAGCAAGTGTTTACTGTAAGCTTCCTGAGGACAGAAAATGAAATATTTAGTCTTAGCATCTTCAAGCACAAAATTTAATACAGACTGAATTATTTAGTTTGTATTTAATAAATGGTTATTTACCATTTAATAAATGCTTGTCAATTCTGTTAGAACATGAAACTTTCAAGTTAGATAAATTCCATGTTCTAGGTCACCTTACTGGTTATGTATTCCTTAGCAAAAATACTAGAGAGAGCACGATTTTGGAAGCAGCTAGTTTGATCCAGTAATGGTGGATCCATATTTACTGGTTGAGAATCCTTGAGATTTTATACTTATACACAGACAACTACATGTTATGCCAAAAAACACTGACTTACCAGTATGTACTGTAACTACTGCAATCCATACACACAGTATGTTGAACTTTCTCTTGCTTTTCTGTTTTCTTATGGTTGGTTAAGGGAATCTGTGCATCTTCATAATGTTTTTTTGCATGACCATTCACATACCTTAAAAAACATAGTAATGAGAATCCATTTTAATCTAAATATTCCCTTAAAAACCTTAAGTATCTATCTCTTGTAATATAATTAGACCACACTAATCAAAACATTATTATGAAGAGAAATAAATGCAGTATTTCAAATATAGTTTTATATATACTACATTTTGTATTTATCTGTTGCAAAAATAAACTCTTGATTATCTACAATTAAGTATAGGTTATTTAAGAAGGCATTACTTTTAAAATAATTTAACTGCCACAGATATCAATTATTTATCTTTTGACAATATTAGCATCATGACATTGCTGTATATTAATTATTCTGAATTTTGACTTCTAAATCCAAGACAAACTGTTACTAGAAAAGACGCTTTAAAATGAAATAATTTAATTATCTTACTACGGAAAACATAAAACAAAAAGCATTCAGGAAAGGAAGAAAGAAAAAGAAGAAACAAAGAAGGATAAAAGAAAAGGAAGAAAGGGAGGAAAAAAGATACAAACTCTAGGCTGGTCTTATGTCCAAAACAATAATCAACAGGAGCAATGGATTGTGAGAAACTGAGTAAGTAACAGCTAGACATGGAAGTAGGACAGCATTTCCAACTCTTCTTGATGGCTATTTACAATGCGGTTTCAATTCTTTAATTTGAGGATTTGAATCCTCAGAAATGCCTATATCCTTATGTATTTTTAAAAAGCATTACAAAACTAAATACAAATTAATTTGGGAAAAGCTTCAGTAACTTCAATGTCTTACATGAGTGAATAGACAGGATGTGTAATGGAAAGAGTGGCTACCTGAAGTTAAGAGAGGCACAGATTCTCATCCTGCCTCTGACACTTAATATCTGTGACCATAGGCAAGTCACAAATCACACTACTCTGAGCTTTAATTTTTCTTATCCCCAGAATGAAAAAATACCTAATTATCTTACAATACTGTTTTGATGATCAAATGATAACTCATATAAAACACTTGTAAACTTTGAAGTGTCACATAAATGTTAATGTGATATTAAGATAACATGCATTAATTATATTCATAAAATATTTCAGTTCTTCAATATGGGTTTAATGATTTTCAGTCTGTATAACTACTGTAACATTTACACTAGAATGGACACACTTAAGATTTATATGTAAACAGCCAATAATAAATTACTAAGTTCACAATTTGAAACAACCAAAAAGTTCAATAAATTCACTAACTGGTATCAGTAGAATTGTGGCAACCCTTAAAAAATTAATTTCTTGTGCTTAAAAACAAACTAGATTGTACAAAAATTAGTCCTATTTGAAAAGTGAAGAGTTGAAAAAAATGCTTTTCCAGGGACACACATTTCATGATGAGGATAACCTAATATATACACATACATATATATGTACATCTATGTGTGTATCTATGTATATCTAAATCTAAATAACCAAAAATCAGGCATGTCTCTTACTCTGGGTATTTTGAAAACCATCCTCAATAGCCTGGCAATAAGGAGAGGGAAAGAGCAGTTTCTTCCCCAGTTTTCAACCACCAAGATTTCCAAGACTGCCAGAGAAAAAAGGAAAGAAGCAGCTCCTCTCTTCATAGTGGTAAACATAGACAATATCTGAGGTCAAAAAGACTATCTGAGGACATAATTTCTTCTGTTTACATAACCTTAGAAATGCATTAAGCTATTTGCCTTCCCATGTATAATTCATTTACCCAAAATCTAACAGACATAAATGACCAGTAATTTTTTTAGGGAGGGGGGTGTATACACATACTTACACACATATATCCTATACTCTATAAAAAAGAAACTAATGATTATTACATAATTACTCAACAATCAACTTCATCTGTGATCTCATCAATTTAGGAGTTCCCTCCAAAAACCTGCTACCTGCTGTGCAGACTGCAATCTATCCATGACTGCCCATCCTTTATGACTTTCATCCAAGACCTCCTCAAGGTTCACTGAGGTGAAGTCCTGAACCCCTGTGCTGAAAAGCTTTCTTGTTCATAGACATTAGGACAGCAAGTATTCTTGCTGTCTACCTGTCATCCTTTGCCTCGCCACTACTTTGTCCTCTCTTTCTGCCATCCAATTCTTTGACGACATTCATTCATCTATGTTTTTGTTCAATTACTCATTGGTAACATGCTGTAGCCTGCTCACACCCATCAAGCACCTTTCCACTGCCCTCTGTATGACACCCATCTTTAGTTCTTCGGAGGCAGGGTGTTACAGGTCTTGCTCCCATATGGAAAAGATGAAAAAATGTTTATACCGAAAAGGTGGCCTGGGCCTCTGCTCTTATGGGAACCTTGAGGTAAGTAAAAATGTTAGCCATGTCCAAAAACTCATCTCACGCTCCTCTTCCTATTCTATTGATTCCCTATATCTACATAATATTGGACAAAGTCTATAAGGTGTCTATTCAGATGAATGTTAAAATTTGGGCAACAGACATTCTTCATCCAGTCTGTCTTTCCTGGGTGTAGAGACAAGTTGAAATCCTTTCAATGAATGCAGATCTGGCTTGGGGCATGGTCAGAATATCTCATCACCCATAAGGAATCCCTCCTTAAGCTGAATTCCGAACTGGATCTTGTATATCACAGAAGCAAACATTTTTGGGCAAGTATACATCTTGTTTTCTGCCTCATCTGATGTTTATTATCCTCAGAGTCATTATAGAACATTATTTCTACTGTTAAATCTTCCATGGAATCTTAAATTATCTAGATACATGGAAGGAAGACAACTTGTTACAAAAGATGGCTTAATCTCAAAAAAAGTGTAAATAGGCATTTTCTCCTGATTCAAACTTTTTTTAAAATAATCAACAAAATCAATAAGAATGGGATCTTATATTCTCTACAATTCAACCAATTGTGAAATGGCAAATATGTAACCTAATGCTGAATATAATTTTTAAAAGTTTTGATTGTTCACTACTAATACCCTCTTTAAGGATGCCATTAATTCATGGGCAGATGAGAGAGTAGGTATATAGGTTAGTATCTGATGTTTCCTAGATCATCTTTTCTTAGAATCAGTAAGAACCAATAAGGTCTGAGATTTTCTCCATGCTTTTGGTATCTTCCCTTACCTTGTAAATTGATTTATAGATAATCTGCCTTCAGAATCATCCCCAGCACTGATGTTCTCTATATGTTCTTGATCTAATTCAGTTACATTCATCATCTTCATTCTCTTTAGTGACATTTATACTTGCTCTGTAAATACTTTAGTTACTGTGATATTGGGGTCAAAACATAGTGGTTTCATTATCCTTGCTGGAGAAAAGTTTGCTGTTATTTTTGAGAACCTAGGTTCCCATTTAAAAAAATATTTTAAATTTTCTTCCTATTTTCATCCTTCCACACTCTTAAAAAGATATTGCTTATTTAGATATTTTGCTAAATTTTCTTTACACAAGTTTTACCTCCACTGCTTCTCTAATTTGAGATGAAATTTCTCCTGTTTTTCATCCTTCTTTATAGAATTTTGTAGATAAGAGAATATTCTAAACTAAAGCTGCTTTGACAATCATCTCCGCATTTGGCAAGTCAGATGATTACTTAATATGGCACTTGATGGGTTCTTTTGTTCTCTTTGGACTGATTTCTGGATGAAATTATTTTGAATCAGTGTCATTTATGCTGTCCACTTCTATATTTTATTTTCAAAAGCTTGCTTAAATAATTCAAGGTTAAAATCTTTTTAATCGTATGCAATACTTTTTCTTATAATATTGTACTCTTATTTATTATAAATCCTAATCTTAGTACAGACTTTGTACAGACAGCTGTCTCAGAGCTAATTGCAACCTTTAAGTCTTTTCTGTTAAAATGCAGATGATTTCATTTTTTGTGGTGATGTTTGATGCTCACAAATGTTCACTGTCTACCAATTATTTTTCCTTTTTCAATAAATTTATTTTTATTTTAAATGTCTGTTTAAAAAAACACTTCTGAGTTCTTAATTTTCTCCCTCCTTTCCCCTACCCACTGAAAAGGCAAGCAATATGATATCAGTTATACATTGTGAAATCATGCAAAATATATTGCCATAACAGCCACAGTGCAAAAAAATAAAGTGAAAAAATAATGCTTCAATCTGCACTCAGACTTCATCAATTCTCTCTCTGGAGGTAGATGGCATTTTTCATCACAGATCCTTTGGAACTAACAAATCTTACTGAGGAGCAGTTCATGGTATAGATGTATGTGACCTCTGTATTATCTATAAGTCTTTGCCTTTCTCATTTCTTTCCTGTGAACTATACTTGCCCTTATATTTTTCCCAACTTTGCTTGGAAGTTGCCAAGTACCAGAGTGAAGGTTGATTTGATTTGGAGGGTCTAAAAAAGTTCTTTGTAACATTACATTACATTTCACCTTCTGCAGCTGCTGATGGTGTATCAACTATAATTAATATCACATCTGCCCTTTTGTAAATACTAATCATTATTAAGGCAACATGTAATGCTCAAATGCTCCATGAAATAATATTTGTTGCAGCTCTGGGCATTCAATAAAACTCACTCCATCAACTCATTTATTTGATTTTCCAAGGAGTACCTGTGAGCTATCCTTTCTTGTGGTTTCATTTATAACAAGAATGTAAAAACCAATATAATAGCCAATAATAATAGCTACTATTTAGATATCACTTCAAGATTTTCAAAGTCCTTTATAAATATTGTCTCATGCTATCCTCACAAAAACCCTAGGAGATAGGTCCTATACTTTATCCCCATTTTACAGAAGACAAACCTTAGGCGGACAGTGATTAAGTGACTTGACCAGGGTGACAGAGCTGGGGTCTAAAGCTGGAGCTGAACTCGGGTTTTCCTGAGTTTAGGTTCAATACTCTACATATTGAGCCACTTAGCTGACTCATATATTATATGATTCAGTTTCCCCAGCAGTATATACACACATTATCGGACAAGGAACTCATATTTAGAGGACCAACAATCAAACTGAAGTTTGTTGGCCCTATGCCTCATTTCCCATTCTCTGTCACCAAGGAATAAGCAGAAAGGGACCACACAGACTAGAAGCTATTTCAAAAAGTTTTTCCTTGCTTCATAGGTTGCCATGAAAGCCAAAAACTTTCATTAATCAGCGACTAAACTATTGGTGATGTACTTCTGTGTGTCACAAGTTAGGCTGGTCCTCAGAAAACAGACATAAGTCTGTTCCTGGGACCATGTTACATAAACTTTGGCATAAATAACGCAGAGATTCATTACAGAAAGCAACTTCCAAAGCATTATAGAGCTGGTATTGGATTTGGCCCAATCTCTTATATTTACTATATTTCACAGTACAGTAATATAATGAAAACTGATAATCACAATAATGGATCTTAGGCACAAGATGCTGAAGTTACCTCTTGAACTGAAAGAGGAAAATGTGTTCAGTGTAGTTTTATAAACATTTTTAATATTCTTATATTTGAGGAAATTAATTGTTCATTCATTTGTGTACGTGTATGTAGTTCAATTAAATAGCATACCCCATTCCCCAACTATTCTAAATAGAAAATTAGTCAAAATAATAACTTAATATGAGCTTGATGGAAGCTCCTTTCTTGCTTCAACAACTAACAGGTTTAGAAGGTCAGGTGAATTTAAAATGATCAAATACTTGGAAGACATCTTTTCTAACTCCCCCAAATTACAGAATAAATCATCTACTCCAATTTCTATAATTTACACATGCATAAACTGAGACCTAGAAAAGTAAAGTGACTTGCTCAATACACAAAAAAAGTTGCAGAGCTGGGAACTAAACTTGATCTTGGAAATCCAAATCTAATATTCTTTAGACTATACCATACTACCCATTGTTTCAATTATTAATAACTTTTTACTTTGCACCATAGCATGAAGCCATATTCCTTTCCATGTAATAAGCACAATAACTAAAAGACTCTCAACACTCATTTTCCTATTAAATCAATAAATGTTGTTTCTTAAGTATAAGATCACACAAATTACATTAACCAAAATCTGCTAATGATTCCCAGTTGAAAGTATGTTCTGAGTCTACTGTTTTTTTTTTTTTTACAATGTATTAGCTTAATGAAAATTCTTTATACTTCAAAAACTTACAAGCATGAAAAGCACAGTATGGGGGTTTGTATGATGAAAGACAATAAACCAATCAGCTGCTTAAAATGATGATCGTGAATAGTCATTTTACAAAAAATGGAATAACCTTATTAATTTAATTAACCAAGCTTCTTTGTAATAATGTAGTTTCTAAATTGTTAAGCTGTGTATAAACTGAAGGAGCCCACCTGCAGAGACCAGAAGTTTTCAAATTTATTCTTCCATATCTTACTTATGGAATGTGTTGCCACTTGCATTAAGAACTTTAATCTCTCCGATTTGGGATCCAAATGGGGCTTGTCTGGCTTTTCACTGGAATATGAATTCCATGATTCAAGATTTTAGGTTGTTGAGCACTGTGAGACAACTGGTGAACAGAACTATATAAATTTTATACTATTATAATTCTCACCTCTCAAAATCTAGGAAAGAGAGGAATCTGTCTCTTCAAGTGCAGAAATTAAATGCTTCTACTTTTCTTCTTTTTTGTATTAAATGTTATCTGTACAAAGTATTTGCAGATTTCCCAAATCCTAAAGATTTCAAAACCACAACAGCCAGTTAAGAGATGCATTAATATTGTCAAATGTACTTCAAATGTACATTTTTAAAATGTTTATTTCCAGGTTGACATTTTTAAAAGCAAAAACAAACTCAACAAAACTACTGCTTGTGTATTATAAGGATGTTATGACAACAGTAAGCCTATTACTAACAGTATAATAATATGATTTCTCATCTCCTGAAGCAATTAGCTTCCCAAATATTTATTTAAGGCTGATTTTCTAAGCTATAACATTACATGCAAAAATAGCAGTACCACATTGTTACAATGCTAAAGAAGAAAAATAGCATTTAATAAGAGTCTGATAGGAAAAATTCTATTTAGGTAGTTGCCATGTTTACAGCTAAAATCTGAGGCCAAAAAACATTTGAAAAATTCAGGGAGAATGGCTGTGATTAGGGCTTGAAATTTTTAAACTGAACCAACTAGAAACAATTATCTATATAGTAATATTTGGGTAATTTCTAACAAGGATTCATTATATACTTCATAGAAAGATACTATGCTCTAGTAAGAATATGTATGTAAAATATCTTGTAAATCTAAAAGGACCATCTATAGAAAAGTCCACCATGATTATTACAAGATTTCTTCCTGAATGACTAATACAAAGCAATTCTAGACATCTAAATTTCTTAATCTTTTTTCTACTTTTCCACAGTAAGATATCAGAATCTAAAGCAAAAATATATATTAAGAGCTTCAAAAACCAAAAATACCATATAAGTTTACACTAATGATTATTACTACATTGTTTTTTCAGATGATTTAACATAAAGCAAATTTTAAACCTTCAAATCCTATGTTTTTTCTAGGTTTTTAAAAAAAATATCAAATACTGCTAATTAGCCTGTATGATCAAAGAACATCTTAGAATGAGGCTATATTCTCTCAACTAGATTTTCCCACTTGCAATAATTGTGAGGAACACTGAGACTGACTGTACAAAATAGCACAATACAAATAAAACCTTAACAAAAAGGAGAAAACATAGAGTAGTACTAACAATTTAGTACCTACCTTCCACAATGAACACTTGAACAAGTCAAACAGACCCATGGGCTTTTGTTGGACCGGCACACTATTAAAAGACAAAAAAGAAAAACATACAAATATACCAACTGAAATTTCAATTGTTCCTTGAAGCAGAGCCCTAAGGACATAATTATCATGTGGTAGTAATTTTGAGTCGGAGGATCTGAGTTTGAATTTAACTTCAGTGTGACCTCAGTCAAGACGACTGATAGCACAGAAGCTCATTTTCTTATATGTAAAAGGGGGAGGGGGGGGATTCTATTGCTACTCCCATCTTTAAATCCTATCATTCTAATTCATTATTATTCTATTTGTGGTTTCCCTGTGCCTCCCTCACCAATAATTTCCCTTGCAGGAAGGGAGGGGGGGTAGCAGTGGGGGGGGGGGGGGGAAAGGAAGCTAGAGGTGGAGGGAGTAAGAAAAACGCTGAAAATTTCTGTGGCATGACTACCAAATACTATTTTCAAAGGTTATTTAAAGGCAGTAGTCTACAATGACACAAACTATCAGGTAGGCAGTTAAGGCACAATGTTAAAGTTATTCCAATTTATTTATCTTTTGAACTGTACACCAAAAAAACATGTAAAGTTCTAGACTATATAACTGCACACAAATTTTGCTAAGAACATGATCAGTGTTAAGATAATCATGGTTTTAGTGCAAGGCAGGGTGAGAAAATGGTTCTGGAAATCTAAATATTTTTTTTCTCAGTGTTTAATTGTTCATTTTAAAAATACCTTAATCTATAGAAGCAGCTGAAGGTGATATAGTGGATAGAGCACTGAGCCGGGAGTTAGGAAAACCTGAGTTCAAATATAATCTCACTTATTAGCTGTATGACCCTGGGCAAGTCACTTAACCTGTTTGCCTCAGTTCCTTCAGCCATAAAATGAGGATAATAATAGCATAGACCTCCCAGGATTGTGATGAGGATCAAATAAAATAATATTTATAAAGTGCTTAAGAGATGTTTATTTCATTCCTTCTTTGTAGAGGCATACTTCAAGACCAAGGAGAGAGGCTAAATACTACAAAATGAGATTCATCCTATTTCTCTTTAAACAAGACCAGCCAAGACCCACTCTAGTCTAGTTCTGCCTGTGACTAGCATATCTCTTTGCTCATTCTTATAGGAACATACGCACAGATAGAAACAACCTTCACATACTTATTTTTAATTGTTACCTTCTACCTTGCCTGCAAATATCTAAATTTCCTCAACACATACTACAGTAATAAAATTTTATAAGACAATGTTGCCAAAGTCACTGCAAAAAATAACTGAAAATGAAGAGGGTGCCCATCAATTTCAGAATATCTAAAGAAATAAGGGTATATGACTATAATGGAATATTATTATATTGTAAGAAATAATGAAAGGCAAGGGTTCAGATAAATCCAAGAGGACTTTTGAACTAACGTAAAGTGAACAGAACCAGAAGAACAATTTATACAATGAATACCATGCTGTAAAGTAAAACAGCTCTGATGAATGCAATAAACAACCACTCACAACTCTATGAAACTTGCTCCCTACCTCTTGACAGAGATTTGAGGGACTAGAGAATGAAAAATACATGTCATGTTTGGACAGATTTCATGAGTGAATCTGCTTTCCTTGAGCTAAGCTTATTATTGGGGGTAGAGGAGAGCAATGACAGTAAGAATGGTACAAAAAAAAAAAAAAAAAGAATGTCAATGAAACATTAGAAAAATGCTGACTTCCAGCCAAGATGGCCTCATGATCAGAAAACAGATCAACCAGCTCTCTCCTATCTAGTCCAACAAAACCTTAAATTTTTCACCAGAGCAACAAGAGATCAGCTAGAAGCTGAAGACAATAGGTAAAGAGCGACTGACAGAAAAGCAAGCACCAAAGCCAGGCAGCCTCTCAGTGTAACCAAGGCCTGGACAGAGACACCTGAAGGCAAGACACTGTATCCAGAATCAGTGTGAGCAGAGTGCTCTCCCAGGAAAGCCTCAAAGTGAGGACCTTCAAAGTTTAAGGAAGTAGGCAACAGAAACAATGGCAGCAGCAGATGCCAATGTACCATCTTAGGACTCAGAAGAAATTCTAGATCTAGGGGCTCTGAAGTCCTTAACACGTGGTTCTGAGATTCCAGAGAGGGCTTTAAAGAGCTAACACTCTGAACCTCAAAGATCCAGAGGGGCCTAACCCCAGGAGGTATAGAGTAGCAGGAGGTGGAGTTCAATCCTGGCATAAAGCCCCAATTCACAAAGTAAAGCTGGAGAGATGAGTAAATTAAAGAAACCACTATGCCAAAAATATTCCCGAGTTAAAGAGCCCCCCAAAGAAGGAGAGGGTAAAAAGGTAACAATTACAAAGATTCAAAGGAAAAATTGGATTTTTCACAAAAACTATATGAATACCTAAAGAAAGGAAGCAAGAGATGTTTAAAATGACATAAAAGTTCTGGAGGAAAGAATTAGAAGAATAAATAGCTTAGAAGAAAAAGTGGTAAACCTTATCCAAGTAATAGACTTCTTAAAAATCAAGAGACTAAACATAAATCTGTAATTCCATGGGACTACAAGAAATATTAGAATAAAATCAAAAGATTGAAAAAATTAGAATATATCTGATATTTTTAAAAAGCTGACTTGAAAAACAGGTACAGGAAAGATAATTTAAGAATCACTGAACTCCATGAAAACTATAATTTTTTTAAAAGCCTGAACACAATATTTCAAGACGTCATAAATGAAAACTGTCCACATCTATTAGATCTTATACACCTGCTGAGAAGAATAGAAATCCACCAATCATTTCCAGAGATAAGCCCAAAGAGAAGTCTCAGAGATGTCACGGTCAAAATCCAGAGTTCTCACATCAAAGAAAAAAAAATGCAACAGACATCAAGAAAAGGAGTTCAACTAACAAGTATAGTTTTGGATAACCAAAAAAATCTGTCAGGTTCTACTATAAATAAGAAATCTTGGAATACAATATTCTAAGAGATAAAAGAGATAGGTTTACAACTAAGAATAACTTTTCCTATGCAAAAGCTAAGTATAATCTTATAGAAAAGTGGATTGTGAATGGAATAAAAGCCTTTCAAATGTTTCTAATAAAAATACAAGAGCTGAACTGGGAATTTAAAATGCAAGCACAAGAATCCAGAGAAACCTAGAATAGTGAATTTATGTGAACAATTAAAAGGAGCTGCATGATGATGTAGTGCTAACACTCTAATGGGAGAGAAGTAGTAAGTGTCCCTTCAGAACCTTAATGTCTTCAGAAAGTACTGAGGGAATTAAATAAAAACAGGCTAGGTGTGTGGAATGGCTCCACTTTGAGGCTTGAAGAGAGAAAAGAGAATAGAAAATAAAAGGAATACACTAGTGTTGAAAGGAGGAAAAGATATAATTTGCTGTTTCCCATAATTGGAGAGCATATGAATACATGATTATGAAGGATGGGAGGTGATAAGGAATCTTATTATTAAGAATGTGAAGGGCAACTGAATTAACATGAACACACACATACAATTTGGTGTAGAAATATGCCAAACTCAACAAGGAAACAATCGAGGATATGGAGGTTAAAAGGGTGTTATAATAGTTACAAGCAAAACAAACTTCCTGATCCTGAAGGAGGGATTGAGGAGAAATTTAAAAAGAACTAGAATCTAAAAAGGTGGGGGAAAGGGCTGCCTCTTAGACAAGTTAGGGAATGAGTGGGAAAACCCTGACATGTGAATGTAATGAAATATTACTGGGCTGACAGAAATAGCAAAAGATGACTTCCAAGAATCTTGAAGAGCATGCCCTGAAGTAGAATGAAGTAGTATAACCAGGTGAGCAATACAAAGACAGAAACATTGTAAAGAAAAACAACTTTGAAAGAGTGAAGAATTTTGATCAATGCAAATACCAACCCATGTCTCCCGGGAACCTATGATGAGTCATGTCACCCATTTCCTAATAAGTAATGGACACAAGGTACAGAAAGAGAAATAAATTTTTGAACATGGCCACCAAGATGATTCATGCCACATATGTCTTACAAGGGTTTATTTTTCCCCTTCCCCCTCTTAGTTTTTCTGAGGGGGGGTGCCTAATTTTAGGAGGAATCTGGTTTGACCCCCCAAAAAGGGTTATTAAAACTTTTTTTTAATGCAAAGAAGAGAACAGAAGAACATGAGTTCAAAAGGAAGCAAAAACATAAGCATGATGGTTTTGAAAGTAATATGCATAATTTATTATGTATCTCTATATTTTAAAGCAAACAGCATGAAACAGATATTCAGAGTTCCATAAAGAATCCTTTTTTAGTGTTCTATTATATGCATGGAAATGTTCTTTTTTTGTTGTTTTTAAGTTTAAAAAGAAAAACAACAACTATAAAACACCCACTAAAAACAAAAATAGAGACAGTCCCTACTCTGGAGATTTCTTTGTAATAAGGGCTATACGAATAGTGGCCAGGGAAGGCTCTTTTTGTGTGAGAAGTCACAAAGATGGTAATAATCATTCAATGTTTCAGTAGATATCCTTTATTTGGGGTGTTTAAGTTTAGAATTTAAAAAACTTAATGCGCAGCCAAGACCAGAAAGTTCAGAGGGAGATATAGACAAGCAGGTCAATTTTCTAATTACCATACTGAATTTGTAATGTAATTTCTAAAAAAGCTTTAAGATATGAGAAACTTGTATTTTCAAATGCAATCCTATTTTATTCCTTTTTTAATAAGGAAAGAGTGTTCATCAATTTTTGTCAAGATTGCAAAAATAAATGTCTAAGGTCACTGCAACTCTCAAGCTCATGGTTAATGAGAATAAAAAGTGAGAATTTACAAAAAATAAGCCAGCAGAACTAGAAGGAATCTGAGAAAGGTTACTAGAGCTTTCCATATTCTTGAAAGTATTTAAATTAAAAAACACTAAAAAACTTGCTCTTTTGAAAGACAGATTAATGATGTCACAATTCCCATGCTGATTCCTTTGATGAAAAAAAACTATAAATACAAAAAGAAATTCAATATATTAGAAGTCAATACAACTCTAGGCAAAACTGTAGACAACTTGTCTTTGTTAACTCAAGTTTGTCAGTGTGCCCTTTCTCCCCTTTCACCAGTCATATTCCTCCTATCTCACATTTCCCATTTCAGAAACTAGGTATTCTTACATTCCCTCCTTGTCAAAACTTGCTCTATTAAGTACATATTGACCTTAACGTGCTCTGCCTCAGACCTGTTATAGCACTTCTAGACATCTCTATGCCATACCATGTCTGTAAGGCCACATCCCATCCCTGTGATCCTTGCTCTAAGGAGGGCATTCATCTTATCTTGCCTGGTCTTATGTCTACCACACTACTTCTCAGCAATCTCTTTGCTATGTGGAAGTGTGTATACCTACCCTCTTCCTTCCCCTCCCTTCCAACTCAAGCTTCAAGAATAATATTCAAATAAATATCACCACAATTCCAAATAAGGACAACCACCCTATAAAACTCCACTCACCATTCACTATGACTTCCCTGTTAAAAACTCATGCCTGTGCCCTGACCATCACTCCCTATGTGTCTCCATAAGCCCTCATGACTGACAGTATGAAAGGCACTGGTCAGATCTATAAACGTTGTGTACAGGCCTCTATTCTGCTCCTGTCATTTTTCTTGGAGTTGTCAGGCAGCAAGCACCATATCACCCATTCCTTGGCCCTTTCTGAAGCCACACTGACTCTCAGGTAGATGACCTTCTTCCAGATGAAGGATCAGCCTATTAAGGAGGACCCTGGCAAGAATCTTGCCAGCAATGACTACCAGAGAGACCTCCCTGTGATTGTCACAGGATAATCTATTTCCTTTGCCTTTACAGAGATGGACAATGGCAGCATTCTTGAACTCCTAGGAGATAATCTGGAAAATTTCAGTCAGCTTTTGTATGAGTAATGAACCTTGTAAATCTCAGGTGGAATAGAATCAGCAGCAGGTGCTTTGCCACAGGGAAGAAGGCTAATGACATTCAAAACCTCTTCTTTAGTTGGAACTTCAGTGAAGGAGGGATTGACTTCTACCTGAGGTAAAGGGTCAATGCCCTCAGCATTGACGGATGATGGTCTGCTGAGAACACTACATAAGTGTTCAAGCCCATCTCTCTAGGATCATATTCCTTATTACTAATCAATATGACTGTTAGTACTGAGTAGCTGAGATGTACTATAGGTGTTTGGCCCATAAATAGCATTCAGAGCATCATAAAAGCACTTTGGATTGCTATCAGCACAAAACTGAATTTAATCTGCCTTCTTACTATGCCAAGAATCCTGCATCTCCCTAAACTCTGCTTATACTTTACTTTTGATGGAATTAAATGCTGCCTTCTTAGAGATGGATGAACTATCCTTCTGGTAAACCCTGTGGAGTTCTTGTTTTTCATTTAGCAACTTCTGAATTTTCCCATCATTTTCATTAAACCACTCTTGGTGTTTGTGAGTGTTCTGACCCAGATGAGCAAATGCAGTGCTATACACCAAATTTCTGAAAGTTGCTCACTCTTTTTCTGCTTCACTGTTGCCAACTGTGTGTTTGGTTCAACTTTCCCTCCAAGTCAGCAACAAACTGTTCCCACTCAGAGGAGAGATCTAATTTGTTGACATTAGTTCTTCTGTTAGTCATTTTGCCTTGAGGATACTACTTTTGTTGAATGCAAATATTTAGCCTGGAGAGGATAAGTCTATGTCAGAGAAGTTCACCATCATTTTCCATCATGGGCATGCTTGCCCAAGTTCTAGATAATAGACAATGCTCCTGTGCTTTCCCAGTCACCAATGGAGTGAAACAAAGCTATGTGCTTGCTCCCATGCTTTTTAGTAATGATGTTTTCAGCCATTTTGTCAAATGCTTTCAATGGGCATGAACATGGCGTCAAGGCCAGCTACCACAATGATGGTAAATTCTTCAACTTGAAAAACTACAAGCCAAGATCAAGATGGAGGGAATGTTGGTGTGTGATTTTCTGTTTGCAGATAATTGTACATTCAATGTAGCCTTTGAAGCTGAGATGCAACAAAGTATGGATCAATTTTCAGCCCAACAATGGGAAGAGTATTATCATGTGGTTTCTTTATTTCCCCCACCCCTCCAGTCTTCATCCCTTCCCAAGGTTATCCTAGAATAAATCACAGAGAGCCAGATAGGAAGGCCTCACCATCAGGGAATACAGTACCTACTTGCCTGGATTGCTGAACAGTTCAGAAGGTTTGAATAAGACAGAAGTCAACAACTTCATTCCTTCTGATAAGATGGCAAGGTCTATCTAGTATCTACTGCCTCCTAAAACACCCTAGACCCCACCACCTTCTGCCCTGCCTCTATTAAGTAATATAAGGATCTCTCAGGTCTTGGTATTCACCTACAGGTACACCCTTAAGACTTCCAGGCCTTTACTTCTGCCAAGAAAAGCTGAACTTTATTTTATGTATCACTTTCCCCAACTTATAGCATTAGTTTCTTAAAAGCAGGGACTGTTGAACTTTTTCTATTTTTATCTCCGTGGCTTAGGACAGAATTTAATAGGTGCCTGATAAATACTCTTTCATTTATATTCACTAATATACACGTCCATAGGCACATGTGGTAGTTTATATGCTGATTAAAAAGTGAATGTTTCAAAGTGCTATTATAACAAAATAGATAGGTTATAAGCATAATAGTTTTAGTTTAATATCAAATAGTTTTATGTGGTCCAGTCAATATCCCTAGCATTTTTTCCAATTTATTTGTCCCTAGGGCTTTGTGAACAGAGTATCACTTAGCTAAAAGCAAGTCGTATATCTCATAGTCAAGTTTTACTATTTTGTTTAAATTTCAAATGACCATTTTCAGATACTACTTCATTTCTCCATCTGGATTTATTAGGTGCTGATATTTACTATGATATATGCAACACAATTTCCATTTTAATACAAATATAAGTCCTGATTTTAAGAATTTTTAACTTCATACATCTGAAATTAGAATTTAAAATTTTTCTATTTCTTTCTAATAACACAATTTAGAATATCACACTTTGATGTTTACAAAATAAATTATGTACTGTGAACAACAGATACTTTAGGCTGGTGGTGCCAAACTCATATTTGCTACTGTGTGTTTTAAAGAAAGAATTTAGGGGGAGGCTAGGTGGCCCAGCAAAGCAGTGGTCCCGGAGTCTGGTTCTGGCCTCAAGACACTTAACACCCACAAAAAAAAAAAAAATAACTAGCCATGTAACCTTGGGCAAGTTACTTA
>NW_027186296.1:41011770-41096156 GCF_028583685.1 Petaurus breviceps papuanus
CTTAACCCCAACTGCCCTCCAAAAGGCCAAAAAAAAAAAAAAAAAAGAATTTAGAGGAACTTTAATGTTTTCTAGGGTTCAAGTCTAGTTGAGGAAAACAAATACAAAGTTACCTAAAATTGAACATTTTAAAGTTGTTGCTTTGTATACAAAGGTGCATGATTGATGTATTCCTGAAAACTTTCATTAAAAAAAAAAGTGGACAGTCCTACCAGAAAATGGAAGGATCTAATATGAAATGATGCAAAGTGAAGTAAGCAGTGCCAAGAAAACAATATACATAGAAACTACAACAATGATATGGAAAGGACAAAAAAAAAAATAAACAAAAAAAAATTAAAAGTAAATGTGACAAAATCATGAAAATCAAGTGGACTTGAATGAAGAGATGTGGAAAATCATTTTAAATCTACACTTCTATGGGAGTCAGAGATCCACAAATGATACATATTGCACGTGTTTTTGGACTTTTTCAAACTATCAATAAGTTGTGCTGACTCTAAAAAATAATATCTGTCATACAGGATTGTTCTCTGGAAGGGAGCATCGAAGTGATACGTGAGATACTATAGTAACGTAAGAAATTGAAAATATCAATAAAAGTTCAAAAAACATTATTAATAAGACAAAGTTATGTTGTTCCCATGCCTCAGAAATACTTCTCTTCTCCCCCATCCTTTTTGTACTGAAATTCCTTACTATCTTCAAGACCCAATGAAAGTATCACATCCTCTATGATCCTTCCCTCCCCCAAGTTGAATATGAACTCTCCCTTCTCAAATTTCTCATGAGCACATTGCCTGTACATCTCTGTACTTATCACAATCTTTCTTGTACCAAAGTTCTTTGTATTACTGGCTTTTCTCTGCTACTAGACTGTAAGCCCCTTTAGAACAGGTTAACTGTAGTATTAAGAATCAAAAAGACCAGGGTGGCCAGGTAGCACAGTGAGTAAGAGCACTGGCCCCAGAGTTGGGATGACCTGGGGATCAAATCCGGGCTCAGACACTCAGCACCACACCCAGAAATAACTGGCTGTGTAACCTTGAGCAAGTTACTTAACCCCGATTGCTTAAAAAAAAAAAAGAATAAAAAAGACCTGGATTCAAATTCCACACTTGTCACTTACTTAAATTTCAGTCTCATCACTATAAAATGAAGGGTCAGTAATGACTGTGATGTGATATTAAAGGATATCAATAAAACATACTAAAAACAAAACCAAAATAGTATAATAATGCCTATAGCACCCAGGACAAAAGTGGGAGATTCACTTGAGATAATCTATACCATCTGGTAGTTCCAGCAGTAATATCAAGAGCAGCAGCAACAGCAGCAGCACTCAGTCCCCAAAGCTAATTGCCAGAATGAAGAGGACCACTGCTGATAAGTCACAAGGGAGCAGCAGCCCTGGTTAAAGTTTCAAAACAAAAAGGAATATTAGCAGCTGCATGGGGCCATTCTACTTGTGAACAGCTCTAAATATTAGCCAGTCTCCCCTGATATCTGGCCTAAATTTGCCTCCTTGCAATTTGTACTCATTTGCTCCTGTTTTTCTCTTCTAGGGCTGCCCCCCCCTTGGGGGGGAGAGGAGATCAACCAAGCATCCCATCAACAAGTACCGGTTAATCATAAGTATGTCTACTCTCTTCTGCACATAAAAGTCCTTCAATTACTTGAAGACAGCTATCACATTCCTCCAGAATCTTCTCTTCTCCAGGTTAAATGCTCCCAGTTTCTTCAACAGCTATAACACAATCTATGACAAAATTTTCACCATCATGGCTACTCACCTCCAGATATGCTCCAGCTTATCAATGTATGTCTTAAGTTGTGACACCTAGTACATAATACTCCAGGTGAATTCTCATGAGGGCAGAGTATAGTGAGACTACCACTTCAGTATTCTTGGAAGCTACTGGTTTTACCACAGCACTATGCTGATTCATACCTCCTTGTTGTTTAGTCATTTTTAGCTGTGTCCAATTCTTTGTAACCCCTTTTTTTGGAATTTTCTTGGCGTGGTTTGCCATTTCCTTCTCCAGCTTAAGTCTCTAATGACAGATCTGAACCCAGGTCCTTCCAGGCCCCAACTCTATCCACAGAGGATGATTCACAGTTTGCATTAAAACCCATTAATTAAATTAAAAACCCCTCAGATCTTTTTCAAATATACTGCTAATTATGCCTCCCTCAACTGGTACTTGTGAAGTTGACTTTTTTGCTTCCAAGTGCTTATAACACATTTATAGATTTGACAAGTATACTTTGTAGGCCTTTAAGTCATTGATACGAATGTTAAATAGCACAAGCCAAGCACAGATCCCTAAGGTATTCCACTGGACCTCTCAAGCCAAACTGGCACTAAACCATTAACAACTACTCTTTCATTCTGGTCATCCAACCAACTATGTCCATCTAATCTACCTAAATTCTTACCTAATCTATATTTCTCCATCTTTTCCACATGAATAGTTTGAGATGCATTATCAAAAACTTTACTAAAATCTAGGATAAACATTATCTAAAGCATTTCCGCTCACCTAGATCCAGTGGGGGGAAAAATGGAGTTGTCTTGCATTAGTACACAGGAACATTAACCCTTACATCAGAAAACTGTTATAGTTACACCTGACACTAACTAATTGAATTAGCTCCCAAACTTCTTTGGGTTTCAGGTTTTCTCTCCCACCTCTAAAATGAGGCCTTTAGACTAAAAGAACAAGATGAGGTGAACCTTTCAGTTCTAAAATTCTATGACTCTTACTTAGAATATAGATTCAAGAGAGAAGGGCAAAACTTGAACAAAGAAATCATGTAAACCATTCTCCCAAACATGAAATTCTTCAGAGAATACTAAAACTTTTTTTAAGGAGGGGAGGATTATCCAGTTAGAATGAAGAATTTTTCATAAATATCAACTTGGACTTCATATCCTTACATAACAACAAGTCTTACATTTTAGTATTGTAAATAAGAAAAGATGCTACAATAGTAAAACAAGAACAGTGAGAAAGAGAACTTAGGATATTCATTAAATTACTGGATAAGCTCAAAGACACTAACAAAAAAGTACTAAAACAACCATCTTATTTGAGATATCATAAATTGTGGTATAAATCAATATTAAATATTATAGCTCCATGGTTTGAAAAAGGCATGATTAATAACAAAGTTATGTTTTATAAAAGGGTTATTCAAGTGGCACTTCAAATGAGAGAAGTTATAAAGTATTTTTCATCATGAAATCTTCACAATTCTAAAATGGCAACATGAACCTAAGAAGGGATATCAAGATTTCAAAAACAATTAAATTTCTTTATCCTCTAAATTGCTTATAAGAGTTCATAAGTTTCACAGCCAAATCTAAACACGAATTATAATTGTTGTTCTCAATTTCCCATTCACCCCCACCTTTCTGCTGTTCAAACTCCTGAAATCTCATGTCTGAGATTGGGGCAAGAAGCTGATAAAACCAGGAAAAGAGCCAGGGAGGACAAGAGAGAAAGTGCATAGACTAATAGGGCTTGGCCTAAATAATATAGACCACCAAAAGTGGCACCAGGAGGGAGGCCAGGTGGCGCAGTGAGTAAGAGTGCCGGCCCCAGCATCGGGAGACCTGGGATAGGTTCTGGCCTCAGATACTCAGCACCCACTCAAAAATAACTGGCCATGTAACCTTGAGCAAGTTACTTAACCCTGATTGCTTTAAAAAAAAAAGTGGCATGAGGAATGACTATGTGGTACAGTCATAGACAACTTCTCTCCAGCAAATCCTCTTATTTTCCAGATGTTTCTCATTCTATTCCTGTTCTTAGCAGTCTGTCAATTAATCCTTCTCTGATAGAGTACTAATAGATAACTAAGCTGTTTAGTGATAAACAATGAATATGGGAACATTCTATACCTATTGGTGTCTCTCACCAATACCCTTGCCAAAGGATTGTTCAGATAGTCTCATATCATAGTAGCTTGTGGATAAAGAATGTTGAGAGGCCAAGTCAGAAGTGAAACCTGTCTACTCATTCCCCCCCACCCCCACAGACCCTCATCCCACTTTTACTATAGGTGGTCAATAAGCAAAGATTTGGCATGTCACTTTGCAATTGTTAATAATCTTTGGATTAGAAATTTCTATATTTCCATCCATAATGGCTAAACTAAAAACTAGGTCTAGGACCTAGTTTTGTATCATCAATACCATAATGGATGAAAAACAGGACACAATGGATGTTTCTCAATTGTATTTACCAGAATCCTAGGGGTTCCACCAAAAAGTAACACTGGTAAGCAGAACAAGCATACATAGCACACCTGCCTACTTTGTATTCCACGGAAGAAGTATTAAAACATGTGCATTCAACTGACAGAAAGAACTCCTAGTTGGATTTAGGGTGAAATTAATGATGTCAGCAAAACCTGGTTTCTTACTGACCTAGAAACAATCACTGAAAGTGACCAATAAATTAGGGCATACAGCCAAGTGACTGTCCTTCTAAATCAATTTATTTATGGTCATGTTCTGTATTTTTTTTGGTACCAATGTTCATTATAATTAGGTAGAAAAGAGAGACAAGAGGATAAAATGCCAAAATATAGTTAATATAAAATACCAAATAATCTCCAATTTCTTATTCTTATTTTTCCATCCAGTTAAACTCAGTGTGAACAAAAGTAGTCACCAACTATCCCCCTAAACCTGTTTGCTCTTTTATCTTCACAATTTATCACTTGTACCAACATTTTTGACTGTTCAATTAAAAAACTTATTAGGCACCTACCCTGTGCAAAACAATTGTACTGATAAAGAACCATAATGTAAGAGTTCTTGGAGACTTCACAGTTCTATTGGGTGAAACAGGTGAATATACACACACATACATGCACATGCACACATACACAAAGGGAGTGATGAGAGCAAAGGAACAATCCAGAAGAGGTGGCAACCTGAGGAGGACCTCAAAGGAAGATGAGGATTCTGAAAGACAATGATTAGCAAGCATATTTTCACCAATCTGATGAATACAATGACCAGCTATAACTGTGGTAGTGAAGCATGTCTCAAATCTAAAGCAAGGTAACAAGTGTAAAATGAAGCATATACTTGCAGACATGGCTAATGTGTTGATGTTTTGCTTGACAAATTATCTGTCAAAAAGCAGTGTTTCTACTGAGAAGATGGTAAGTTAAATGCTTAGGTTGAAAAAAAAGCATCAGTAAAATTTTTTAAACAACTTTTTAAAGAGTAAAGTGTAGAAAGAAAAAAAAATTGGGGGTCCAAGGGGGTGGCTTGTGTTAAAGTAGAGGCAGGAGTCAGGAAGTCTTATTCAAAGTTAGTAGTACAATTTGACTGGAACACAAAGTACAAGAATGGGAATAATGTGAAATTAAGTTGGGAGGGCAGGTTAGAGACAGAGAAATAGCATCATTTCTGAATTCTCATTCAGACGTGAAAATATTAGAGACAGATGGAGGAAAATATAAGCCTAATTCTCATAATTTTAATGTGAATGGATTAATCAAGTTAACAAAAACATTGGATAAAAAAACCCAAAACTTTACAACCTGTTGCTTATAAGAAACACACCTAAAATATATATATATATATACACAGAAAAAAAAAATGATAGGTTAGAATAAGATCTACAATGCATCAGGTAAATTAAAAAAAAAAAACACCCTGGAAATCCAATCATGATATCAAACAGGTAAGATCAAAACACAAATTTGGAAGAAGACAAGAAATTAAAAACTGCTCCATCCAAAACCTCAAAGAAAAATATGAATTAATCTCAGGTTAAAAAAAAAATTTCAGAACTCAAAAAGGGTTTTTTTGGAGGGCAATTGGGGTTAAGTGACTTGCCCAAGGTCACACGGCTAGGTTTTTGTGTTAAGCATCTGAGGCCGAATTTGAACTCAGGTCCTCCTGACTCCAGGGCCGGTGCTCTATTCACTGCACCACCTAGCCACCCCTCAAAAAGGATTTTAAAAGTCAAATAATAGAGGGAGAGAAAAAACTGGGGAAAGAAATGAAAGTGATGCAAGAAAATTATATAAAAAGAATCAACAACTTGGTAAAGGAGGCACACACACACACAAAATACTGAAGAATATAACACCTTAAAGAATAGAATACGTCAAATGGTAAAAAAGGCACAATAATCCACTGACAAGAACTCCTTAAAAAGCAGATTTGGCCAAATGAAAAAAGATGTACAAAAACTCACTAAAGAAAAGAATTCTTTTCTTTTTTTTTTCCCCAATTTTTCAAATGCTTTATTAACTTCTGATTTACATCATTCATTTCCGACAGATTTTGAGTTACAAATTTTCTCTGTTTTTCCCCTATCCACCACCCCAAAATAGCAGTCCCACAGGATATGCCCTCCTCCAATCTGCTCTCTCCCATACCCCTTTCAACTTTTTCCAATTACATGTAAAATAGTATTAATAAGAGTACATATATATAATTTAAACACTTGATTTTAAAACTTTGAATTCCAGATTCATTCCCTTTCTCCCTTGCCACCCACCCTTACTGGGAAGATAAGCAGTTCAGTATAGGCTGTACATGTGTAACTAATGCAGAACAATAACATAGTAGATATATTGTAAAAGAGTGACTATATTTCCCTCCCTCCTATCCCACCTCCCACTTGTTCTATTCTCTACTTTGATCCCTTCCCTTTACAAAAGTGGGTGCTTCCAACTTCCCTCCCCCCAGCCTGCCCTCCCTTCCATTATCTCCCTCCCCCCTACTCTCCTGGAGGGTGAGATACCCTATTTAGTGTGCATTTCATTCCCTCCCCAAGCCAAATTCAATGAGAATAAGGTTGACCCATTCCCTTTTGCCTTCCTATTCTTCCCCTCCATTGTAACCATTTTCCCTTGCCTCTCCTACATGAGATAGTTTACTCCATTCTGTCTCTCCCCATCTCCTCTCATTATATTCCTCTCTCACCTCTTAATTTCACCTTTTAAGTATCATTCCTCCCTATTAAATTGGTCCTGTGCCCTCTATCTATGTATACCCGTAAACATATATACACACATTCACATATGTATTCATATGCCCATATACCCTCACATATAGACATATATATTTCTATTCCCTTCAACTATTTTCATACTGAGAAAAGTTTCATCAGTTACAATTATTGTTTTTTCATGTAGGAATGTTAATAGTTCAACTTTGGTAAGTTCCTTATGATTGCTTTTCCCTGTTTACCTTCTCATACATCTCCTGCTTCTTGTATCTGAATGTCAAATTTTCTATTCAACTCTGGTTTTTTCATCAAGAATGCTTGAAAGTCCTCTATTCCACTGAATGACCACATTTTCTCCTGAAACATAATACTCAGTTTTGCTGGGTGGGTGATTCTTGGTTTTAATCCCAGATCTTTTGACCTCTAGAATATCATATTCCAAGCCCTTCGATCCCTCAGTGTAGAAGCTGTCAGATCCTGGGTTATCCTGATTGTGTTTCCACAATATTCAAAGTGTTTCTTCCTGGCTGCTTGTAATATCTTCTCCTTGATCTGGGAATTCCAGAACCTGTATATAATATTCCTAGGAGTTTTCTTTTGGGGATTTTTTTCAGGAGGTGATCGGTGGATTCTTTCAACCTCTATTTTGCCCTCTGTTTCTAAAACATCAGGGCAGTTTTCTTTGAGAACTTCCTGGAGGATGATTTCTAGGTTCTCACTTTAATCATGGCTTTCAGGTAGAGCAATAATTTTTAAATTATCTCTCCTGGATCTATTTTCCAGTTCAGTGGTTTTTCCCATGAGATATTTCACCTTGCCTTCTATTCTTTCATTTGTTTGGATCTGTTTAACAGCATCTTGATTTCTCATAAAGCTTCCATTTGCTCCAATCTAATTCTGAAGCAATGATTCTCCTCATTGAGATTCTTTTTCCATCTGGCAAATTTGGCTTTTTAAGGCATTCTTCTCCTCATTGCCTTTTTGAGCCTCTTTTGCCAATTGAGTTAGTCTATTTTTTAAGGTATTATTTTCTTCAGTCAGGCTGTTGACTCTCATTTCATAATTTTCTTGCATTGTTCTAATTTCTCTTCCCAATTTTTCCTCCACTTCTCTTATCTGCTTCTTAAGGTCCTCTATGGCCTATAACCAGCTCCTATTTTCCTTTGAAGATTTTTTGTGCAGGAGTTCTGACTTCACTGTCTTCCTCCTGTTCCATGCTTTGCTCCTTTTTTGTCCCCAAAATAGGAGTCTAATGTTGGAATCTTCTGTCTGCTTTGTTTCCTCTGCCTGGTCATGTCGCCCCTCAGTCACTTGACCCCTGGGCTTTTTGCCACAGTAGGACTCTGCTACCAGACAGGGGAGCTTTCATCCCAAACGCTGGGGTTTTCTCAGCTGCCAGAGGTATTAGATGGGTGCCCTCTCTGACGCTTCCACAAGCTCTGGCAAGCTGGACACACACCCCAGGACCTCCACCCTAGACTGCAATCCAGATCCAAGCAGGTTAAAGCAAGAGTGATTACCCCTCAGACTGGTCTCTTGGTCCCCCTACACACTGCATGCCAGGAGCTGAAGCTGCCACGCGGCGCTGGCTGGTTGTGCCAGGTGTCTCAGCAGCTTCTCGCCCCAGGGGCAAAGGCTGACGCACTCCCACTTACTGGGTCCCAAATTCCAGATTGCACTGACCTCTCACTTTGTCCTTCGCATCTATGTGTTGATAATTCTGGAAACGGCCACAGCTGCTGCTGATCTGGAGTCCCTTCAGCCGGTGGCTGGTCAGACCTGCCCTGGGGTTAAAACCTACGGCTCACACAGGCCTGAGCTTGGCTCCCAGAGCACTGCGCTGGCCGATTCCTGCCAACTTGCCAGGCTGTCCTCAGCGGGAGGTTAGCTTCTCTGTGTCATTTTTTGGGTTCTGCAGCTCCAAAGTTTGTTCAGAGTCCCCTTTTTCATTGATTGGGGAAGGTGGAAACTGGAGCCACTCAGAGGTCCAGCTTCTACTGCACCATCTTGACTCCTGAAAAGAATTCCTTTAAAAGCAAGTTTGGTCAAATAGAAGAGGAGATACAAAAGCTCACTAAAGTAAATAATTCTTTAAAAATCAGAATTGGGGGGGTGGCCAGGTGGTACAGTGAATTAAGAGCGCCGGCCCCAGATTCGGGACACCTGGGATCAGTTCTGGGCTCAGATACTTAACAACCACACACAATAACTGGCCGTGTAACTTTGAGCAAGTTATATATAACCCCAATTCCTTAGGAGTGGCCAGGTCCTGCAGTGAGTAAGAGTGCCAGCCCCAGCATCAGGAGACCTGGGATCGGTTCCAGCCTCAGATACTCGGCCCCCCCCACACACACACACAAAAAATAACTGGCCAGGTAACTTTGAGCAAGTTACTTAACCCTGCTTGCTTTAAAAAAAAATTAGAATTGGACAAGTAGAAGCTAATGACTCCTTGAAATAATCAAGAAACAATAAAACAAAATCAAAAGAATGAAAAAATAAATGAAAATGTGAAACATCTCATTGGAAAAACAACTAACCTGGAAATTAGATGGTGAGATAATTTAAGAATATTGGCCAACTGAAGGCCATGATCAAAAAAAGAACCTAATCATCTTTCAAGAAATTATCAAGGAAAACTGCCCTAATATCCTAGAATCAGAGGGTAAAGTAGGAACTGAAAGAATACAGTGATCACCTCCTGCAAGAGATCCCAAAATGAAAACTCCCAGGAATATTATAGCCAAATTCCAGAGCTCCTAGGTGGAAGAGAAAATTCTTCAAGCAGCCAGAAAGAAACAATTCAAATATTGTGCAGCCACAGTCATAATAACCCAAGATTTAGGAGCTTCCACATTAAAGAAATAGAGATACATGTAATTTCTAAGAACTTTATCGTTATTATGGCAGTAAAAGGAGTTTACATGGACAGAGGGCATGAGTACGAACTGATTATGTTGAACTGATCTCCAAAAAAATGAAGGGGGGAAAAAGTGGGATGCACTAGGAGGAGTAAGGGAAAGGTAAAATAGGGGAAATTATCCCCCATAAAAGAGGCATGACAGAGCTTTTACAATGGATGGGAAGATGGGGGGGGGGGGGAAGCACTGGAACCTTTCTCTAATCAAAATTGGCTCAAAGAGAGAATAACATACACACTCCGCTGGGTACAGAAGTGTATCTTACCCTACTGGAAAGTAGGAGAGAAAGGGTATAAGAGAAGGGGGAGGGGGGCATGTTGATAGAAGGGAAAGTGAATTGGGGAAGACTGTAGGCAGAAGCAAAACACTCTTGAGGATGGACAGAGTAAAAGGAGTGAGACAGACAGAGAAAGGGGCAGAGAGACAGAAAGAGAAAGATAAATAGGTGAAAAATAGGATGGAGGAAAATACATAGTAATTATAACTGAAAAAAAATTTTATAGCAAGTTTTTCTGATAAAGGCCTCATTTCTCAACTACATAGAGAACTGAGTTAAATTTATAAGAATACAAGTAATTTCCCAATTGATAAACAGTCAAAGATATGAACAGGTAGTTTTCAGACAGAAATTAAGGCTATCTACAATAATGAGAAAAATACTCTAAATCACTATTGATTAGAGAAATGCAAATTTAAACAACTCGGAGGTACCACTCCCCACCTATCAAATTGGCTGATATGACAAAAAATGAAAATGACAAATGTTGTAGGGAACATGAGAAAATTCAGACACTAATACTGCTGGTGGAGTTTTGAACTGATTGAACCATTCTGGAGGGCAATTTGGAACTATGCCCAAAGGGTTTTAAAACTGTGCATAATACCCTCTGTCCCAGCAATAAGTTTATATCCCCAAAGAGATAAAAAAAACAAAAAGGAAAAGGGCCTATATGTACAAAAATATTTATAGAAGTTATTTTTGTGGTGATAAAGAACTGGAAATTGAGGGGGTACCCATCAACTGGGGAATGGCTGAACAAGCTGTGGTTTATAATTGTGATGGGATACTATTTTGCTATAAGAAACGATAAGCAGGATGTTCTAAGAAAAACCTGGAAAGAACTCACACTGAGTACAAAGAGAAGAACTAGGAGAACACTGTACACAGTAACAGCAATATTATACAATGATCAACTGTGAATGACTTAGCTATTCTCAGTAATACAATGATTCAAGTCAAAGGACTTATGATGAAAAATGCTATCCACCTCCAGAGAAAGAACTTGTGGAGTCTGAAGGCATATCAATGCATACTTTTTATCAAATCACTTAACCTTTTCAAAGGGGGGAGGAAAAGAATTTAGAACTCAAAATTTTTAAAAACAAATGTTAAAAATTGTTTTTACATGTAATCGGGAAGAATATTAAAATAAAAAGAATATGTCTCTTAGTACCATATAGACTTTTTTTTTTTACACAAAAACTGACCTTCTGTTAGGACACAGAGATCTTATAGACAAATGTAAAAAGGTAAAAATTTAAATAAAGACCTGAAAAGAATGTTAAAGTGAGGTAAAATGATCTCTGGTGAATAAGGAATGGAAAGACAAAGGTATATCCCATTCTCAGCTATATATGGGACCTTTACAAAACCCAACCATAGGCTAGGGCGTTAAAAAAAAACTCTAAAAATGTAGAAAAGCAGAAATAGTAAATATATATGTATATATGTACACACATATACAAATATATCCTTTACTGTCCACCACAACAATAAAAATTATCATTTAAAAAGTGCTTTGAAGAAAGGATTCAAACTTAAATGGAGATTAAATAATTTAATCCTAAAAGACTGGTCAACAAAGAAATTACAGAAATAAAAGATAATTTGATCAAAGAAAACAAAAATACAACATTATTAAACTTTTGGGATATAACTAAAGTATTCCTAAGGGGAAATTACATATCTATAAAGACTTTTATCATCAAAAGAGATCCATGAGTTATGTAAGAAACTAAAAAACTAGAAAAGCAATAAATAAAAAATCCTAATGAAATACCCAATTAGAAATTCAAAAGATTTTTTTTTAAAGATTAAAAATTTAAAAGCAAAAGAGCTATTGAACTAACAAATACAGGAGCTAGTTTCTTGGGGAAAAAATAGTAAAATCGATAAATCATTAGCAGATCTGATCTTTTTTAAAAGGGAGAGGAAAACCAAATAATCAATACTGAAATGATAAAGATGAAGGGAGAGCATTCCAAACATGGGGAATGGCCAGTAAAAAAAAACAAAAAACCAACAAACAAAAAACAAAACCTCTGAGTAGGGAGAATGAATATCACATCCAAGGAATAGCAAGGATGTTAGTGTGGCTAGAGTAAACGAAAGGCAACAAATGATAAGACTAGGAAGATAGAAAAGGGAAAAACTATGAAGTGTTTTAAATGACAAATAGAGGATTTCATACTTGATCTTGAAGGTTAAAGGTAGTTTTCTGAGTAGGGGGAAAACTGCTTTAAAAAAAATCACTCTGGAAATTAAACAGACAATGGATTGGAATGGGGAGAAATTTGAGGTAGAAAGACCAACCAGAAAGGCAAGAGGCTTTCAATGGGGATGCAGCTGTGTTAAGAGTAGAGAAAGGAGCATAGATGGGAGATGTTATCAAGGTAGAAATGGCAATACTTGACAATAGACTGGATATGCAGGGTGATTATGAATGGTATCAAAAATGACAGTAAAGCTACAAACCTGGCTGACTTGACAAAAATGAGAAAGCTGGGAAGAGAAGTGCAGAGGATTAATAACCATTTATTAGGTACATACTATGTGTTGGCTACTGTGCTAAACACTTTACAAATATAATCCCATTTGATCTTCATAATAACCCAGCAAGACAGATGCTATTATTTCCCCATTTTATGGCGGAGGAAACCGAGGCAAACAGAGTAACTTCTCCAAGGTCATATAGGTAGTAAATGTCTGAGGTCACATTTTAATTTAAGTCTTCCTAACTCCAGGTCCAGTGCTTTTGCTACTATGCCACCTAGCTGCCTAGAGGAGAAAGGGGAGGAGTTGGTGTGAAAGCTACTAAGTTTTGTTTCTGACATTTTAAGTTTGCCTACAGAACATCTGATTTGAGATATCCAAAAGGTAGTTACTAAAATGGAAGTGGAATTCAAGAGATATTGGAATTAGGTATATAGACTCTGGAATCATCTGTATAGAGATGATAACTGAGTCAAATGAACTGATGAAATCCCCAAGTGAGATAGTATAGAGGAAGAAGAGAAAAGTATCCCCAGGACAATATTTTGGTAAACCCACAGTCAGTGAACATGACCTGAATGAAAATACAGCAAAGGGTATTGTAAAGGACTGATCAGACAGGCAGGAAAAGCCATTCCCTAACAGGCAAGTGGCCAAATGATATGAACAACCAGTTCTCAAAAAAATAACTGCAAACTATTAACAAACATATGAAAAAATGTTCCAAGTCACTATTAATAAGAGAAATGCAAATCAAAACAAATCTGAGGTTTCACCTCATACCAAACAAACTGGCATAGACAACAAAATATGGAAATAATGAATGTTGGAGGGATTATGCAAAGACAGCCACACTAACATATTTCTGATGCAGTTCTGAACTGGTCCAAACAATCTAGAAAGCAATTTGGAATTATGCAAATAAAGTGACTAAAATGTCTATACCCTCTGACCCAGAAATTCCACTGTTGAGTATATCACAAGGATATCTATCACTAATAAAATGGAAGGCTCCCTATACAGCAACTGACTTTTACAGATCCCTCTACAACTCTCACTCCATGAATCTTATACTTCTCAGTGAGCATTAACCGTTGTTTCTAAGCCACTGTTACTAGATGGTCTGTTACCCTGAATATAAACCTAAAATTTCTAGAAAAGTTTCACGTACCTTAAAAAACTTCCCTACAGCAGGTCTTGGTCTCATTTTGGAGGCTGAAAACTGTTGTAGAGTTTTGGCACAAGGATAAGTTTGGTGAATAGGCATAAATAAGAGCAACCCTGATGAAGCCAAAAGCCTTGGCTATACCATATAATTTTCCCTAACTCCTTACACTTTTTTTTTCTCAAAAAAAAAAAAAAATCATTCATATATACTAGGTTTGCTTTCCTCAAAAGAGGAAAAAAAAACCATATACCTCAGTCTGGCATAGAAAGTATACTTAAGAGTCAGGAAGACTTGAGTTTGAATCTCGTTTCAGTATTTACTCCTACCACAGGGAAGTCCCTTAACCTCTCAGTGACTCAGTTTCCTCATCTATAAAGTGGGTACAATAACAGCATGACCTCTCAGGGGTGTTGCCAAGAGCAAACAAGATAACATGTTAAGCATTTTGCTAATTTTAAAGTGTTATATAAATGCAATCATTATTATAATAGGACTAGACCATTAGAATTTTAAATGCACATGTATTAACAAAAAAGCAAATCAGTTAAGTAGAACTATAAACTCCTTTAGGACACAGACTTAAATCTGTCTTCACATACTCAAGTGTTTTTATCACAATGATTTGCAGAGTAAGTGCCTTTAATGTTTACTGAATTATATATGCCACCAAAGAAAACAACTGCTAATTTATAGTACTCTAGTTTTCCTTCTCATATTTCTTTTTTCCCCCTTTTTTTCTTTTTTTTGAAGGCAAGGCAATTGGGGTTAAGTGACTTGCCCAAGGTCACACAGCTAATGTGTCAAGTGTCTGAGGCTAGATTTGAACTCAGGACCCCATTACTCCACAGTCAGTGCTCTATTCACTGTGCCACCTAGCTGCCTCATTCATATTTCTTTTTAAAAGGAACCTATAGATAACTATCCCACATTACTATCTTTAATGCACTTTTGGTTCTAACTGAACTGGTCTTGAATTTCCTAAACACAATATTCAATTTCCATCTCTGTACCTTTATACTGGTTGTCACCCAATCCTGGAATGTACTCTCCTCATCTCCACCTTCAAAAATCAAGCATCATCTTCTACATGATGCCTTTCTTAACCTCCTCTAGCTGTTAGTTTTTCCCATTTCCTCCACCCACACTGAAAAATCTTTCATCAACTTTATATATATTTTTTGTATTTTGTATATGTACATGTTTACCTTCCTCAATATGAGCTTCTTCTGAGCAGGGACTATTTTCACTTTTGCTTTGTAACATATGCCTAGCCTGCTCCCTGGCATATGGAAAGTATTTAATAAATGCCTGATTGATTTTCACAGTAAAAGAAACAAATACACCTAAAAAATATACAATCATACAAAATATGGTAAAACACCATATATTTTTAAGATTAGCCTAAATGAGTTAAGAAAGCAAGATGTTTAATTCTAGCAACTTAAGTTGAAGTTAAAATACGTAAAAATAAGTATTTTTAAAGACATATTTTAATATATCTAATGGAAAAGAAATATTTCAGAAAAAAGTGCTTTAGAAGCATATTTGGAACAGTACTGAGCAGATTTTCAGCAACTTGGTTGCTACTGAGTTAAAAATACTGAAAAGCCGGGATGACCGAATCCCAGGCTCAGACACTTAGCACCCACCCAGAAACACCTGGTCGTGTAACCTTGAGCAAGTTACTTAACCCCAATTGCTTAGGGGCCGCCAGGAGGCTCAGCGAGTAATAGCACTGGCTCCAGTGTTGGGATGACCTGGAGATTGAATCCTGGGCTCAGATACTCAGCACCACACCCAGAAATAATTGGCCATGTACCTTGAGCAAGTTATTTAACCCTGATTGCTTAAAAAAAAATACTGAAAAGCTAAGTGTCAACACAGTATGTAAATAACACATCAGAAGGTGTTTATAACAGAGGTGGAATTTTACTATTGTTTGCCGATCTTAGGTCTCAAAATATACCATTTTAGTATATCTTGTCCCTTTGGTACTCTGTGGTGATTTTATATAACTTTTTCAGTATGCATACACAGAATAACCCAAAAGTCTTAGTATGTCTTTAAGGTATAAAGCTTAGAAGTTATATAGCTGAAAACCAAAGCCACACTAAGACTTTAGGAACATGTTCTATTTCATGGCACCTCAGGTCTTCCTTACCTATGAACTGTCACTTCCCCTCTCCCACCCCCAGCACCTCAGAAAGCTCTTCCATATTCTAGGAACTTTATGGGTTGGAACCCTCTCCAAATCATAGCTCATGAGTTGCCGATGATGTGTTTACTTTTCACGAATCTGCCAGAGGACACACAGGTTCAAAATAAAGGTATTTAATGAAATAGCAAAAGAAACAAAGCAGAACACACACACATACAATCTAAGTAGAAAAAGTGGGAATATATTAGAATCATACAAAATACATGGAGAATACACATATGATGAATATATTTGTCAAGGAACCCACACAGGGGCTTACACAAAGAGGGAACACGAGTGAACAGAGCAGTGAGGGGCAGCTCACACCTTGGATGGTACTAATATTCTGGTGATGTCCTCACACTACTCACTGCTGAGCCTGCTTCATGCCCATATGTAGCATGATTCAGATGGTCTTCAGCTAGTCAACGAAGAAATCAACAAGCATTTACTAAGTGCTCACTGTACAGGTACTGTGCTAACCACTTAGACACAAACACAAGAGTAAAAGCTTCTGTCTTCAAAATGCTTACATTCCACTTGAGAGACATTAAGTACATAAACACGTCTGTACATGACACAGATGAAATGAATACAAGTTGGGGAGAGAGTGCACTTGCATTTGGGGAGAAAAGAGGCAGGAAGAATCAGGAAAAGCTTTAAAATAGCATGCCCAACATGCTAAGTCTTGAAGGAAATCAATTCCAAAAGGTGTAGGTAAGGAGTACATAGCTCTTCCTGGAATGTTGACATGTTACTTATGGGTAGTAGGTCAAAGGGAGAGACAGAGAACAAGGTCATCACAATTCTTCAGGCACTTTATTTTTCTTTAGGAAATCACGCTATGCAAGCTTTGTAATATTTTTGAATGTACTTGGTAGTTTGCTCAGATTCCAAACTCTTTTCTTTAGTCACAGAGTTTTGCAGGAAAGTTCTTCTTCTGGGTCAACTTCCTGACTTTCCTGGTATTGGGGTTCTGAGATGTCTGAGCTTTTGTCTTTTATAGGATGACAGGAGCATCTAAATTTAGCAGCAGAACTAACTCTTCATCCAAATAGTCCACAGCTGGCTGTATTGATGGATGATTTTCTGACAAACCTCCAAAGAGCACAGCCTGAGTCCATTTGTACCTGAAGGCAAAGGACAACTGGCAGGACCAGAGATCATCACAAGGAAGAGCTGTCTCATTCCATACCCTTGCCACTTCCATTTTATTTCGTTGGGAACACTAAAAGGGGCATAGACTAAATTGACTCAGCAACCACCTTTATCTACAATGAGAGAGGCAGTTCTTGAAAAGTTCAGACCAATGCATTAAAGACTCCAACATCATTGACTGTATCCTGGGTATCCAAAACCAGTTGTCTTGACTTTTGTCCTGCCACTGGACTTCTATGACTCAGGATGAGAGTAAGGCTAACTAATTAGTGAAACTCTGCATCACTTAAATCCAATCACATACAAGACATCACCTGTGATGTTATCGGTCCTCTTTGAGAATAAAAGACAAACCACAACAGATCAGTAGGGTCAATCAAACACAAATGGAAACCAGAGCCACTAATTCATACATAAGCGTCCCTATAAGTTTTCTATTGTTGCAAAATATAAAATTATTGTTTAAAAAAGTTGTAAAATATAATGGTATCCAATGATATCAAATCACTGTATTTTTATTTACTTTGTTAAATATTTCCCAATTAAATTTTCAATCTGATTCAGTCCCACTAACACTTGGTGTGTTTGACACCTATGGCTTAGAATTTTCATTACCTTCACTTGTTTTCCTCTTCCCAAAAAATTGTGTGGAGTCACCTACAGAGTGAAGCACGACAATTTCACTCCACTGATTTTCCACCTTCGGTTTCTGCTTCTTTGTCCATATCTTGATATTCATCCATCCCAGTTGGAGATGATGTTCCTAAACCTCAGTTTTCTCATCTTCAAAATGAGATGGTTAGACTACAGAATCTCTAAGGTACCTTCTAGTTCTAAATTTATGATATTAGGATCTTCCTCTATAGTCCCTTCCCCATACATTATAGTCTTCATAGGTTTCTGAATCACTGTCTTCTATTTGGCATTTAAAGCTTTTCACAAAAAGTGGTGCCAATCTACTTATGCCTTATTACACATTACTTCCTTTCACAAACTCTTCCCTCTAGCCGAGTTAGACTTCTTACTCTTCCTCATATATTATATTCATCGTCCCCCTTCTCTAAGCCTTTGCAATGGCTATTCCTTATACCCAGAATCAATTTTCAAACCTCTACCTCTTAGAATCCCTAGTTTCCATCAAGGTTTAGCTCCAGCACAGGTCTTTTTTTACATGATGCCTTTCCTGAGCTCTCTAGATGGCATTAGCTCACAGTCAAATTATCTCCCATCTACTTTATATAAACCTGTAGATGTACATAACCTCCCCCTTAAAAGAATATAAATTCCTTGAGGGTATGGAATGTATAATTTCTTTTACATGCCTTTGTATTCGCAGCCCCTAACACAAAGCTGGTGATTAATAAGTATTTGCTTATTGATTCTTCTCCTCATGGTTAACTATTTTTCAAGTGCTTATCCCGTAAAGTGGGTTCAATTTTTAGCTCTTTGCTTAGCACTGCGAGCTCTTTAGTTTAGTTGTTAAAATTATTTTCATCTGTTGATTCAAATTTTACTCTTTTATAAAGAGACTGATTATTCCTCTCCAGGGACTTCTACATGTGCCAACAACAAACATCTTGTTGGCTGCTGCTGCTGCCATCACTCCACGTTTAACCCAGCCACCTTTCCCACCCATCTGATACCAGGCCAAGACAGCACTGCAAACCCTGGTTGCCTCAGGTCCTTCCTCCAATCTCTCAGTCACTACAGCAGCCCAGGTCTTGGAAGCAAGTGGAGAGAAGGATGTCCCTGGTTGCTCAATAGGCTCTATGTATTCCATCTCCAAGGCTTCCATGGTAGCTTCACCTTGCTTACCTCCAGCATTCTTGCTGGATGCTGCCCCAATCCCTAGTATGTTCTTGAGGCCAGTAGTGCCAGGTTTTTGAAGAGAGACAGGGAAAATGAACTAGCAGCATATGCCACTGTAACAGAGCTACCAGCAGCAGCAATGGATTATTTTCTTCCCACACCCCCACAGACGCCAAGTCCCCATGATAGAGACCAGTTCTGCACATAGGCAGCCAATCTAATATGTTATCAAGAAATATAGAGCATCTCACATTCTCATGCCCACTTAGTAGCAAATGCCCAGAAGTCACCCCTCATCTGATAGATGAGGTCTACGGAAGGGAGATCCAAAATTCCAACCCTATAGTGGAGTGGAGAATATCACCAAAACAACAGCAGTATCTTAAAGCACCCAACAGTGTTATGGGACCTACAGAGTGCTCCAAAATGGTTTTTGGGTTTTTTTGGTCCTATTAGTAATCATCCATTCCTACTACAACTCCAAATTCAATTTCTACTGTATCTAGAATCATTAGTATTCACTAAAGGTGTTTAATCACACTAAAACTAAAGGAAAGTTGGAAAGCAGTATCAGTAACAGCTGCGTCTGATGTAAGAAAATGGGAGGTATGCTTAGGTTGCTAAGAATGCCTCTGAGTTTGAGGTGCTTAGACATTCACCTCCCTAAAATGAGCCTTAATCTGAGAACACATGATCAAGTGTCCCTTGGTAATCCTCAACTAAATGAGCTCTTAAAGATGCACACAGCTACACTCTTCAACAATTACTATGAAGTAGTAACTTTCATCAGTCCTGAATAGATTTATGTAGAACTGGGCAGAAGGGAAAGTTGGGGTAAATAGGCAAAGAGACTAAAATACTAACTACTGCTTTAATGATTATTCAGATATATATGATTCTACACAGAATTTTAAGGTTTTTTTCTCCAAATTAGTTAAGGTTGTTCAATTAAAAAAAAAATTTAAATAACTTCAGCACTGAGTCAAGCAGTTCAATAAACCTAGAGCTAGGTTAGCTATGTTGATGGAAGATAAACTAAAGGGGGAACCAAGCCAGTTAAAAAAAAAAAAGTTACAACACATTAATTGCAGCAATCCAAATGACCTTATAACTATGTTTCTTTCACATGCATACAAATCCAATTCAATTGCCCACTTGTGGTTTGGCTCACAGAGCTGAGTCAGACCCCCTTGGCTTGCTTCCTTTCTGTTTACTCTGATAACAGTAACAATATTTTGCTCTGTTCATCAGAGAAGATGAATCTGAGTAAGAATTTTTATTCAAGTAGTTTGATGCAAACAAGGCTCCAGTGATGGTGAATCAAATCTTTCAATACAAGCAATAAAGTCCATTTTGAAGGGCACAGATATTCTACTAAAAAACATGGTGTCCTAAAATCTAGTACAGAGCTAAATTTTTAGGATTTAAATACTAATCTATTTAAACTATTGTGATTTTTCATTAGAAAAAAAGAGCTAAAAGATTTGTTCATGATTTGCTAACAAAGTTAATTCAAGTAAACTTGTTTCAAAAATCTAAATTTTATTATATGTATCCCCTTATAATTTTTAAAATTTTAATATTCTGAGCCAAGTACCCACCCACTCTTCAATCTCTATATATGCAAAGAAATTAATTCTACAGAGTGACTCACGTTTCTTTTTGGCAAACTTTAGAAGCTAGTCATTTTAAAATAAACCAAAAAGCTTGAATGGCTTATGGCCCAAAATGTGTCACAGCAAGTTCAAATGCCTACAGAGCAAGAAAGAGGGGGCATCTGGCCCTGCTGGCTTCCCACATGGTCACAGATTTCAGTCCATGAGGTCTCCTATTGGAATATGTTATTTTAAAACGTGAATAAACCAATTTCTCCCCTCGCCCCCTAAAAAATAAAAATGTCCATCTGTCAATATTAAGAACTCTGACTCTTCAGTTACAGCTCAGGTATCATAGAAGAGCTTGCTTGGTAAGCAGGACAAGAGGAAGTTACAGGTATCAATATTCCACTGCTTCTACCAATAAATTGTGCTTAGGAGTAAAGTTAGCTAGGCTCACAAAAGAACTCAGATTACAAATATATAAAGGAGCTATAATTACAAATCTAATTTTACTCATTTCCCTACCTTAGTGCTAGAATAATATCCCTATTCCTTTAGCTTTAATGTGATTAAAAACCTATAAATAATAAATATAATAAATCCTAATGATTTTTTCAACTTTAGAAATTGAACATGGAGTTGCAGTAGAAATGATTATTAATAAGATAAAAAAGATTTTGGAGGACCCTATTCTAAAGGTTCCATATCATTGCTGGGCATTATAGAAGGCACAATTACTATTTTGGCAGTGTTCTTCATTTAAGTAAGACTCAGCTTAGACTTAAGGTTATTTCTGCTTTCGTCTTCCCTTTAGGATACTAATCAAAGAGTAACAAGTAACTAGAAAAATGGTCAGAAATTTTAACAATTCTCAAGATTTCAAAAATTGTTCTACTACTCATAAGAATACATTTCCTGTCTCCGTGCCTTTGCCCAGACCATCCTCCATACCTGGAATATACTCCCTCTTCACCTCCAACCCTCACACTTCTTAAGTACTTCTTTCTATATGAAGCCTTTCCTGCTCTCCCAAGATGCTAGTACCCCCCCCCCAATAACCTCAGATTCCTTCTGTATATACTCAACATGTTTTCTCCCTAAAAGAATTTAAGTTCCTTAAGGACATGCCTATTTCATTTTTGTATCCCCAGCACATAACACAGTACCTGACACAGTGGGTACTTAGTAAAATTCTTGTTGATCAATCCATTGTAAATAAAACGAATAAAGGAATAAAGGTCTAACTATACTCACAGACAGAAAAAGAAAGGTGGAGGATAGAGTGGGAGAAAATGGATCACTTTTAAAATGTATTTTCTTTGCAATATTGCCACATCAACTATGACTGACTCCCTGCTGAGATAGTACATGCTATAAGACAAAATATACCATCTTTAATATTTCAAAGTAATAACTGAGAACATAGTAAATAAAAATATAGTATTAAAGAAGTATTCCTTCTAAATAACAAAGTTAAAGGTTTTAAAGATAATCCTGCTAATATCAGAAAATAATATGGTATAATAAAAGTGTATGTAAGGAAACAAAATCAGACACTGAAGTATATTTATTGCATTTGTTGGTTTACTGGGAAATCTCAACCCTTTATAACCAGAAGTATTATTTCTTGAGGAAATGGAAACAAGTTATATATTTAAAATCTACCCATAAAAGTCAGTATGTTCAACATTCCAGTGAAAACAGGCTCAAAGAACTGGATTTTTTTTGTTTATACTGTTGTTTTAATAAAATACTGAAATATGATTTATCATCATCAAAAATTACTTTTTTCAAATGTCACAAATACATAATGAATATTACATAAGACAAAAATAAAAAACCTGAAGACATGTTGAAAAATAATAATTCAGCAAAAAAAACAAAAAATAACTAAAATGAAACTGGTGGCACTTAAGTCCTCAGGGCTCAATGTTTATGGCATGAATGCTGTCCTTTCTTAGATGCTGAAGAATTATAGTATGATGTTCAAATTCTTCAGTGTTTGTAGAACTATTTCACCAACATATTTGCCAAAATATTTCATTATTAAGATGTAGAGTAATTTAAACAAAGTCAGTACACATTTATTAAAGTCAAAGGATATTTTACTCTATAAAATAAAAATTAAAATAGGTCAAACTAAGAAAATATACTAGTTTCTTCTTTACATGTATTTTTAAAACAATGTCACTACAAATAGTAATCACCTATTATAAAACTAAAACTTTTTAAAAAGGGGATTAATACATGGTGATGAGTATTTTTTAAACCAAGGAATACCTTAATGCATGATAACTGGTGAAATCTAAGGTAGAATTCCTAAATTCTTAGAAATCCCTTTATAAATATTAAGACTTAAAGACTCTCCAATTCAAATAATCTGAAATATACAAAGGAAAAGAAAGATGTATGATGAAAAAAGATACAATCTCAGCTATTAATAGTAGATTATGAAAAATACTGAAGAAAGCTAAAATCAACATAAAAATAGTTCAAATTGAGGTGGATAGGTTACAGCACTTACCAGCTCTGTGACCTTGGGCAAATCACTTAACCCCAATTAGTTCCTATTTATATCCAGACTTAAGTTTTACAGTGCAGCATTTTCCTCACAAGAGCCCTGTGAGGATGGTTGTTTAAATATCATATTCATTTTGCAATTAAGTTCAGCGAGCCTTATTCCTCAAGTTAGTTGTCCATAGCCATACAACTCCTAACCTGCAGAGCCAAGACTCAAATCAAAGGCTGCTGAATAGTTACTGTAGTTTCCACTAAATGATGCTGCCTCTCAAATACAGGTATCATACATCTTGGAACTACCTTCAAGTACATATCTTAACCTTTTCTCTCTGTCTTTAGTACTTACCTAGCACTAATTGTCAAAAAAAAAAATCTATAAAAACATCCTAAAGGACAAAAACAAAGGCCCTAAGACTATAGCATTTAAAAAACCTATACATACCAATCCATCTTAAATCCACCTCAAAAGGATCTTGTAAAGTTTAACTAAAAACCAGGAAGTCTGCGTCTACTTCAAAGATAAAGAATTAAGACACAGCTCGAATGAATTTTTCTATTACTAATTTTCAGTTTAACATTTTCCAAATTCTAAAATAAGCATTCATGCTCTAAATCTTAGTGTAAATAACACATTACATAACAAAATCATTTTTACTGCATCATATAAAAATTGTTTTATACTTTACTATCTAAGTACTACAATGAACTATTACAGGAAATACAATTGTAATAACCACACAGAAGCAGAATGTCTTCTAAAAGGAAAGGATTCAGAAGAGATGCTGAATCGCCATAGGCAAAAGCCAAATTTCTCCCTTTTTAGTGTTAGGACTCATTTAAGAGGAGAATCCTAACCATGAAGAAGAAACCACCAGATGAAAGACTTCATAGCACAAAGAAAGAATTCAACTTTTTTCATTGAAACCAAAGGGAAAAAAAAAAGCTGACTAAACTCGATGCACTTACACAATTGTAGTAAGGAGCCCAGTGTATCATGTATAAACTATACTTGCCTACAAGTCAGCAAATACAAACAAAATATACCTAAGATGATGGGGTATTTTAAAAACATTTATATATATATAATGTTTCTACATCACCTGTTTCATAATATATTTCATCTCTTACCCCTCTCAGAGAGCCATTCCCTATAACAAACACAAAAGAGTAGGGGACAAAAACAGCTCAGCAAATCTAAACAACACAAAAGCCAAGTCTGACATCATATGCAATGTTCAATACTGATGGGTCCCCCAGCCCTACAAAAGAGGGAGGAAGTACATTTTCATCTCTTCTTCTTCGAAGCCAAGCTTGGTCACTAACTGCACAGCAGTTAAGTTTTCATTTTATTGTTTTGTTATGCTTTCCACTTACAGTTTTGTCGTCCTTGGATATAATATTTACCTGGCTCAACTGGTTTCACTTTGTATCAATCAATCAATTCAATTTGTTTACATAAAGCTTCCTATGCTTTTCTGTATTCATCATATTCATCTTTCATTACAATCAAAAAGCCAACAAATATTTAAGTGAGTCCTATGCACTAAGCAAAAATAGTATCTGCCCTCAAGGAGTTACATTCTAATAGATAAATGCTTATATCTAATGGGGAAGATAACATATACAAAAGTAAGAATACACAAGATTCATACAGAGTCAACATAAGGTAAGCTTAGAAGAGAGGTCACTATCAGCTAGAAGGGAAGGAGATGAATAAAGGCATCCTGTAGAAAAAGGTGCTGCTTAAATTAAGTCCTGAAGGAAGACTGGAAATTTCAAGAGGTGATAAGAGAAGTGCATTTTAGGCATGGAAGATAGCCTATACAAAAGCACAGAGACAGAGCTAGAGCATCATGTGTAAGAAACAGCAAGTAAGATTATAGCTAGACAGCTGGAAGGCCATCTACTTCAACCCCCTCATTTTACAGAAAAGGTAAAGGTAAATGAGGGAGGCCAACATAGCTTGACCACAGAGTACACTGGAGAAGTAATATGCAAGAAAACTGGAAATGCAGGAAGAAACCAGGTTATGAAGAGTTTTAAATACCACAGGGTTTTATATTTAATCCCAGAGGTAAGGAGGAGCCAACAGAGTTTCCTTAGTCAAGGAGTGACTAGGGTAGAACTCTGCTTAGGAAAATCCCTTTGGAAGCTGTGTAGAGAATGGAATGGGGAAAGCTTAGAGAGAGGAAGTACAATAAAAACACTATAGCAAGAATCAAGAGGAGAAAGGATGAGGACCTGAACTATATGGTGACTATATTAATGGAGAGAAATGGACTATAGGAAAGGTGTGGTTGTTTAAGATGTGGTAAAAATGACAAAATTTGGTAAGTGACTGTGTAGACATAAAGGGTGAGTGGGAGTGAGAAATCAATGGTGATAAAGACTGCAAATACAGATAACTGGAAGGATGGTGATGCCATGGACAGTAACAGGAAAGGTTTAAAGAGGAATGTTTGGGAAAGATGAATTCTGTTTTGGTCATGTTAAGTTTAAGATTCCTATGAAATAGCCTGTTTGAAATGTCCATTATAGTCAGATGACAATGCAGGACTACAATATTTATGTGCCACAATATGTTTAGCCATATCCAATGAAATGGAGCATCTACTCCCAATTCTTTACTATTATACAGTGATGCTGAAAATAATTTGGTGCACTGTATATGGGACCTTATTTTTATCAATGACCTTCTTTGAGGTATTATGACAAGTAGTGAAATCTTTGTGTCAAAGGCTATCGTTATTTGTGATTTTCTTAGAATAATTCCAAATTGCTTTCCAAAATGGCTGGACCATTTTAAAGCTCTACCAATAGACAATGAGTGCCTGTCTTTCTATAGCTCCTCCAAACATTAACTATTTCCATCTTTTGTCAAATTTAGCATTTTGCTGGGTGTGAGGTTAAAATCTCAGAATTGTTTTGATTTGCATGTCTCTAATTTGTGATTTGGAAAAAAAAAAACTTTCATATGGTTGCTAACAATATCCAATTCATTTGAGAACTACTTATTCATATACTTTGACCTCTAATCTATTTGAATAGCTTTTAGTCTTAGAAGTTTCCATTAGTTATCTATATTATCTTGGTTATCCGAAGTTTAGTAGCTAGCATTTATATAGAGTAAGGTTGGCAAAGCTTTACATGTTGTCTCATTTGATCCTTATCAGAGAGATACGATACAAAGATTTTCCTCCCAGATAACTGTTACCTTTTTTTACAGCATTGCTTTTGTTTGTGCAAGTCTTTTCATTTCACATGACGATAGTTATCTATTTTACCTTTTGTGATGTCTATTCCTTCTCTGGTTAAGGATTTATCTCCATAGCTGTAAAAGTTATATGATGTGATTCTTTACAAATTTGTAAATGGTATGACTTTTAATATCCTGGGCACATATCCATCTGGAGTTTACTGTAGTATAAATTAGGAGTATTTAACCTTTTTGTGTGTGCTGTGGACTCCTCTTGAAGTCTGGTGAAGCTTACAGATCCCTTCTAAGACTAATGTTATGCAGAAGTTATTGAAAATAAAGATGTACTTATTTCTTTCCATCCAAATTCACAGACCCCCCCTGAAATCCATCAGACCTCAGATTAAGAGCCCCTGGCTTAAGCCTAACTTTTTCCCAAATGATTTCCAGTTTTTCCAGTAACTCCTGTCAAATAGAAGGTTCTGTTGTGAGACAAAATAGTCCTACCGTGTTCCCCCGATAATAAGACCTATCCCGAAAATAAGCCCTCCCCTGTGTAAGATTCCTCTAAAATAAGCCCTCCCCCGAAAATAAGCCCTATTGAGATTGCTACCGTAGTGAAGGTGATCCCCTGCACTACACGCTACATTACGGTCCCCTCTGTATGCACTGTCTCCTCCCCCCCCCCCCCGTGAAACGCACGCCACGCTCCGAGCTGCATCCAATCAGAGCTGCAGCAGTGAGCGCGTCATCCTGTTCTTCCCCAGTGATTTGCTTATTGAATAAAGGTACATTTTTTTGTTCACATTTACCTGTTTATTAAAATTGCTGTCAATGTTCATTAAAATAAGCCCTCCCCTGAAAATAAGCCCTCTGGTGTCTTTCTGTCGAAAAAATTTAATAAGACAGTGTCTTATTATCGGGGAAACACGGTAATACCTAAACCATGAAAGGATAAAGCAAAAAAAAAAAGTCATACATCAATATTAGTGAAAATCAATTTTAAAATTTAAAACAAAACCTTGGCAAAAATGCTATGTACAGTATATCCAAAAATAGACTGCATATGAGATTTATACCAGGGATTCAAGTATTATTCAACATTAGGATGAAAGTTAACAATTAATCATTTTAAAAACAAAAACATTCAAAACCATATGGTTGTAATAGATACAGAAAAAGCTTTCACCAAAGTACAATATTCAATTATACTAAAAACCTTACAAACATAGGCCCAGGACTTTGTAACAAATATAATAAAACATATTATCTAAAAAAAGTTTCCTACAATATGCAATTTGGAAACACAAGAAGAAGTTTTCCTAATAACATGAGAGTAAAAGCAAAGATGCCTCCTTTCCTCGTTATTTAACACCATGCTAGAATACTAGCAGTAGCAATCAAGACAAGAGGGGAAAGAACAGGCAAAAAGAAGAGAAAACTATTATCCTTCTTTGCTGATGCCATGTTGAATTAACTTAGAAAATCCTGAAGTATTAGAAAATAATTGAGATGACATCTTCAGTAAAGTTAACAGGGTAAAGAAAAAAATCAATTGCATTCCTGTACATCAATAACAAAACCTAGGAAGAAGCAATAGAAAAGAAAATCCCATTCAAAACAATTTTGTAATTATATGCCAAAACTATCTGAGAGTCAAACATAACAACACATACTCAAAACTTACATAAATGCAACTACAAAACTCTCTAAAGAAATAAAAAACAAATTAACTAGAGGAAAACATAGGGCTCATGTCTGGGTTGCACCAATATTAATAAAAATGAAAACATTACCTAAATTTAGAGATTTAACACTATTTCAAATTATCAAGAGTTATGGAGTTAAACAACATAACAAAATCGAGTTAAAGGAACAAGAGACCTAAACTATCATGGGAAATGATAGGAATAAAGTAGAAACAATGGACAGAACTTACAGGTATCCAATATAAAGCAGTAATGATTAAAAAATAGGTAGTGATGGAATGTTATATAAAGAAGTTAGAAAGCCAAACTTGAAGCCAGCAAGACTTGGCTGTGTGATCCTGGGCCAAGTCACTTATCTTTTAAATGTTCTAGACAATTAGAGACTATAAATTGCAGAGAAGGTGCTGACTTCTAATGGTAATGGGAGTTTTCTCACCTGAGAATTCCCTACCAATGAAAACACTAGGTCTAGACTATTTAAAAATAGAAAAGTGTAGCAATGAAACAGAATGGATGAGAAATCAGAAACAAGTGAACTGAATAAATTGGAAAGCAAAGTATTTTTAAACGAATTACTTTCTGCAGCAGTGGTGCCAAACTCAAATAGAAGATCTACATATCAACTTAGAAAATCACAAATAAACTTTATGTTGTGCTGTATTTTTATTTATTTTGTTAAATATTTTCCAATTACATTTTAATCTGGTTTGGGCTGCATTCCTGAGTTCTGCAGATGCTTGCTGCAGAAACCGCCAAGCCTGACCCTGTTTTAAAGTGTTAAAAGTTCAGAGTTTGAAATAATCATTTGCATTAGGTTCTTTTTATTCACCACCACCTTACCTGAACCACACAATCTCTGACTGTAGCTTGCGCTATCTTGACCTACTTTGAGAGCAGGAACTGATTTTTGGCTTTCTTTGTATTCCCAGCATTTAGCACAGTGTCCAGCACATAGCAGGTGCTTAATACATGCTTACCGACTTAACTATAACTTGTCCATTTTAGCCTGTATAACACATCCATCCTAACTAACAGCTAGGCAGTGCAGTAAATAGAGCACCCACCCTGGAGTCAGGAGAACCTGAGTTCAAATCCGACTTTAGACACTTGACACTTACTAGTTGTATGACCTTGGACAAGTCACAACCCCAACTGCCTTGCCTTACCTCCTCCAAAATAAAAAAAAAATTTAACTCTAGTGTTATTAATCAATAAAATGGGAGAGGGACTACAAAAATGAGAGAATTTGAAAACTCTCTACAATAACTGACTTTAAAGGTATTTTTTTCTGTATGACTCCAAATAACAGTATTTTAAATTCATAAAAATGATAAGCATTGTTATTAAATGGATAAAGATTATTTTCCTTAAAATCTCACAAAACTATGATTAAAATGAAATTACAAGTTAAGACTCAAGAGTTTTAAACCTTTAATTACTTTCACTGCCTAGGAAGGTTAGATAAATTATTTGACCTTGGTCTCAGTTTCACAATCTATAAAACAGGAAAAACTACAAGGGCAATAGTTAATTACATTATAATGCTTTGAAGTTTTGTTTTCCTCATTTCTCCTCCTAACCTGTGAAACACTTTAGCTTAAATGAGAAAAGCAATAAATATTGTAGATAACTATATGTTCTGAATCTAATCAGTTGAAAAATAGATGGTCTTCATCTTTAAATTTTTGTTAGTAAGCCAAAGTTCATGCAATGTCCCAGAATTGAAAGATTTCAGAATTCAAATGAAATAGATAATTTAATTGTTCTGGGCTAAAATGACATTTTTAAAACAAACACAAATGTTGTCAAATGGTACTGTTTATAGCATGTCAGAGCATCCTGAATGATTTGAACATGTCAGCCTATATAGGTAAGATGAACAAATTGCTACGACTTGTTTTTACAGATACAGAGTTTCAGCATTCTAAAGCATAAATCAAAGTACATGTCACTACTCTTAATACAAACTCCAAAGCTATCAGGCCCTGCTTGAGAACCTATCAAAGTACTTCCTTCTAAATTATCAAAATGTATTTATTACAAGAAAATTTTTCCACCTCAGTTACTTCATTCCAAAGCACATCCTACCGTTAAAATGGAGTACAATACCTCATAAGAAAGCAATGAATTTATCAAAAGGGGCTAATACAAATAAAAATGTAAAAGAAAAGCTCAAAAAAATAAGGATTGGAAAATGACGATGTATTTCAAATAAATTGAAATTACTGACATTTTCTCTTCCTCAATAATATAAACATTATGAAAAATCTCTCTCAAACAAGTCGATTAACCCCTCTCTCTAAGTTTCCTGAGCAAGTCAGTTTTTCATCTATAAAATGATAGGTCTGAAGAGGATGATTTCAAACATTCCTTCCTGCTCGAAATATTATGATTCTAATATTACTTATCAAGATCCATTTATAATATCCTTATAACTTATATAACTGCAAAATACAACATTTTGTTAATTTTATTCTCATTCTTGTGGCAATGGCTAAATAAATTACATGGCACATGAACATAATAGATTATTACTATACTATAAGAAAGAATGAAGAGAAGCCTGGGAAAATTTACATGTACTCATCCAAATTAAACTAAGCAGAACCATCAAAACAATACAGAAAGAACAAAACAAAAAAAAAGAAACACTGTATAATTATGATGATCAAGTCTGCCCCCCCCCAAAACAGGAAATTCAAGTCCCTCCCTTCTTTGGGAAAAGGAAGGGAAGAGAATAGGAGTGATAGTTCCCACTATGTGCCAGGTACTGTGCTAAGTGCTTCTTACAAATATTATCTCATCTGATTTTCACAACAACCCTTTGTAATGTAATGCCAAGGAAAGGCAACTTTCCAAGGTTCAGAATACCAGCATAGGTGCTCTCCATTTTATTCAGTGACAAACCAAGAACAGAGAAGATCAAAACATGACATCATTCAAAATACAGCATTTACTAAGTGTGATTAAATAATCTCCAAGTACTACTCCACCCCAGGACCTTCCAATCATTCAATCAATTACAAAGTCCCAGTTCTAAATACTACTCCACCCCTAGGCTGTACCTTCATTTAGTCCACCACAAAGCCCCTCTACTCAAATGGAGATTAGTTTCCAAACATAAGTAAAGTACCTTCATTTGTTCAATCACAGAGCACAAAAAGGTCAAAAGTTCCCCACCCCTGGATCACAATTGAATCTACCCCAGAGTTACATCAAGTTTAAGCACAGCACTTAATACCCAAATGGAGGTCTTTTCTTCATCTTGACAGGAGGCAAGTTCTCAGCAATCTTAGTTCCTGGGGAGACAAGGCTTAGCAAGGCCACAAGATACATTGCCAGTCTCTTCATTAATTCATCCTCTGTCTGTAGAACAGTCCTAGAACCCCTGAAAACATTAGCAAAACCCTCTCCCAGGATTTCAGTAAACATACAACAAGAAAATCCTTCTTCAGGGCTTCTGAACCAACAGAAAGGTTCCCGGACCCCTGCAACAACAGCACTGTCCTTCACCAGTGGACAGTAGTCACTCTGTCTGCAGGACAGTCTCCAGACCCCTGCAACAACAGCACTGTCCTTCACCAGTGGACAGTATTCACTCTCTGTCTGCAGGACAGTCTCAGGGCTTCTTAACCAAAAGCCAGGTTCCAGGACTTCTTCAACAACAGGACTGTCTTTCACCAGTGGACAAATCTGGCAAAACAACATCAAAACAGACAGACAAAGTACCAGCAAAACAGCCATGTCTCCTCAGTCCTTGGCAGCTGGGGGGGAGGGGGGGGCAGGTCTCAAAAGTCCAGGGCAATTCAAAGTGGCCCCCAGCAATCCTTCTCAGTTTCTCTCTGCCTCCACGAGGTGCTGCTTCCAAAAAGTTCTTCTGCCTCTCTCTTGTCTCTCCAAATCTATGTCACCAGCTCCTCCCAGTTCAGGACTTTCTTTTCACATCAACAAGTCCATCCCACAGGTGGGATTAACAAGCTCTGGGTTTTAACACAATCAATTTGAAAACCAAGCCAATACAGGGGAATCTTTATATTCCATTACTATCACACCCTTACAGGTAGGAGCTATTATCATCTCCATTTTACAGTAGAAGAAAACTGAAGCAGAGGTCAAGTGACTTGCCCAGGGTCACATAGCTAATAAATATCATTTGACCTCAAGTCTTACTGATTCTAGGCCCATCCCTCTATTCACTGCATCACCTAGCTGCCCCTTTGCAGAGGCAACTGTCAACTGTCTGTCCATAGGTGTAGAAAACTGCCTATAATATCAGATTTTTTCAATGTATTGATTGATTTTGTTTATTTTTGTTCTATTCCTCTTTAAATTTTTTTTTGTTGTTATAAAAGATGGCTCTCTGGGAGAGGCATGGTAAGGGATACAGGAAGATATCCAGGTAACTTTTTAAAAATTGAAAATCTTCCTAATTAGCTACCTAATCTGTAAAATGGGGCTAATAATACTTTTACTACTTACCTCTAAAGGATGTTGAAAGGAAAAAGCTTCCTGAAGCTTAATGTGTTATATATAAATGCAAGTTACTACTATTCCTCTGGAGAACTTAAAACACACACACACACAGAAAATATATTCAGTGATTTAAAAAAATTTACTAGCTTTCTGGTATTTTTTCTGCTTAGACCATTTAGAAAATAATTTCTAACCAGTTTTCAACAGATTTTTAAAGCAACAGAAACAGGGGCCAGATACCTATTGCTGAGGCATTACAGTTGTGTCCAACTCTTTGTGGCCCATTTGGGATTTTCTTGGCAAAGATACTATAATGGTTTTCCATTTCCTTCTCCAGTTCTTTTTATATAGTAAGGAACTGAGGCAAACAGGGTAAATTGGCTTGTCACAGGTCACTTGGCTAGTCACAGAGCTAGTATGTGTCTGAGGCCAAATTTGAACTCACAAAGAGGAGTCTTCCTGATTCAGAGAGCAGTGCTCTATCCACTAAGCCACCTAGCTGCCTTGGTACCTATGTCTTCTTCAAGGAAGAAATGGGGCATTTTAAGATAATTTGGAAGAGGCTATGTAAGACAAACAAAAACACAAATATTTTTAATATAAAGCTAAAAAGAAAATACTTAAGTTTTATTTTTAAAAATTTTTAGGGGCGGCTATGTGGCACAGTGAATAGAGCACCAGGCCCTGGAGTTAGGAGGACCTGAGTTTAAATCCAGCCTCAGACACTTAATACTTACTAGCCATGTGACCTTGGGCAAGTCTGTTAACCCCAATTGCCCTGCCCTTCCCCCTCCAAAAACAAGGGAAAAAATTTTATATAAAGCAGGTCTCCAGAAATGACCACCCATCTAGTTTTCCTTGTCTCCCTTCACATTTACCATATTTGTCTATCAAGCCCCATCAAGCCCCTTCATACTGCTTCATATAATAATGCATCAAATAAAAATAAAACGTATGACTTCACCAGGTTCAAAAGGAATATATTTCGTGCAAATGCCACTAACAGGTAAAAGGAACAATTTATTAAATTCCTTTTATACACATTATAATATCCTTTCAGCTCTAGACATGTGTGATTTGACTGGTGTTAACAGCTTTGCAGATGGTCACTTGCTCACTGGCAAGTCAAAGAGTTCTACTTTACTCTACCCTTTATAGTACTGGCAGTGTCACCCTGGGGGGAAAGTCAGGTTAAATACTTAGCAAGGAATTAATTCTTTTGTAATTACTTGCAAGATAATGTTAATGTCCATTCCAGAGGCAATGATTCCAAACAACAGATTTGGAATAAGTCAATATCACAACCAAATGGGTGATCTTAAACAAGTCATTTAACTTCTATAAAGCCTAGTTTTCTCATTAGTAAAAGTGTGACAATAATACCCGAAAAGATTTGGACCTAGGTTCTAATTCCTGTACAAACTCTATATTGCCTGGGGAATCTTGGGCAAGTCACTTCCTCTCATTTTGCCTGGATCAGAAGATTTCTCAATATCTCTTCTAAATCCCATGACACTATTATGTAAGTTATTATTATTCCACTCAAAGTCTAGAGTCCTCAACATAAATATGATTGGTTTAAAATTAGAGCAAGACAGTGACATTTCATCTATGATGCATAAATAATTAATCCTACCATTTAGGATAGCAAGAAGGAAAAAAAATCTGCCCTGTCTTCTGGAAGACTGGAAAACAGATGCTTTTCAACAGATTATGTACTAAAATCTGAGGGGCAAATATAACACAAAACAATCCATTATTCCATCTAGGTGATTTCTCATCTTGGTAATATAAACTTATTCTTGTTACCACCAAAAAAGCAATAGCTGACACTGTTTCTTCACATGAATGTCTATTTTTCAACACTGGCCATCAAAAAAAAAATTACAGAATCTAAAGAATATGCCTGATCAAAAGATATCCCCAAAAACTAAAATTCAAGGAGAATAAAAAACCACAAGTGTACTATATCACATCTAACATTCTTCTTAAAAATTACCTCTGTCAGGATACTTTAAAGTTCCTATAATATAAAAAGTCGTCTCAGTTTTAGCGGTTTTCATGACCTACACATTTCAAAAGCTTTGCAAATTTCTAAAAAGATACTATTGATATTAGCTACCAGTCTCTGAACCCTGAACATTTCCTCTGGGTCAGATGTCTGATAAAAGGCAATTAAGGGTCCTTCAAATGATGAAATGTATTGCATAATTACAGTCTAGCTCAGTGTTTTAGAGAGTGTGGCAAAATGAATGATCCTTGATTGTGAAGTATATACCATAAAGAAAATTACTATTTACATCATTCAACACTGTGGAATTCAACATAAAATAGGTCTTAGGCCCTATTTAAACTCTAAGAGGACATTTTTGAAATATTAAGTTTATTTAGAAATTTTAGTTTCCTTTATGAGATGCTTCTGCTGCATGAACTACAAGGGTAATTTAATAGTAAGGCTCTGGTATAGTATTACCTCTTATTGTTCCCATTCTAAAAAAAGATTTTTCTTTCAATAAAGGCATAATTAGACACTCATCTAGCAATGGTACCTCAAAAGGCATCAGGTACCAGGCACTCTACTCTCTCACCCTGAAAGCTTACAAATCAGAGAAATCCAAGATTTACTGTACAAATACAGTATCAAGATCTATCTTAAAAGAATGATGGCTAAGAATCCTATGATTCTATGACTCAAGGATTTTCTGAATTTAATTAATTTAATTGTTAATCACTGAAACAGGCAGGATCTTGTTAAAACAACCAGATCAAGCTATAGCACCACTTTAGAACTAAAAGAATGTTTGAATGGGAAGTCTTACTTCATTATCATAAAGTATAATTGTCCTTATCAAGTATGAGGAGACACTTTCTTAGGACAAAACATTTCATCGATCCCCATACAATATTCACTGTTTATATATGTTTTCTCAATGACAAAAAACTATGATAATTTCAATTAATTTGTTTTTAAATATAACAGCTAAATACACATTTGAAAATATATATAAAACACATTTTTTTACAGTCCTGCTATGTAGTCTAGAGATGTGTTTATTTTACAGATTTTCATACCTCTTGTAATAAGTCCAGGGGGGCCTAATGGTTAAGAAACATTTGAATAGGAAAATAAAATCCTAAAGTACGAACTTGCCATGTTAGCTTTCCAGATCCAAGTAACTAGCAACACCATCAATAGTTTTTAAAGCAGATGGAAGCAAATCCTGATGCAAGACATAAAGATGTTGTCCAACCTAGTGGCTAGAAATTATCCTTATTGCTAAATATGTCTGCCAAATATTACAAGTTTTTTCTTGTTTCAGCAAAAGAACACTTCAATTGAAAAACTCTCTAAAGTTAACACAACTTAAATACTTTATTTTGATTTTGTTAATTTCTCAAGAGAGGTTGTATTTTCTGTATCTTTTCTATTAAGGAATTGAAATTTGATTGGTTGAGATGAAACTGACTCACTATGGCATTATCTGTTCACTTCTGTTTCCCTTTTTCAGACTGAATATGCATTAAAATGTATTATTTATCCTAACATTTATTATGGTTTTCTTTGAAAAAAGGATAACAAGTATGAAAATTCCATCACTTTGAATTAAAATTAGTTTAGTAAAGATTAGTATTTGGAATTTTACTATACCTCAGGTTTGAATTCCCACAGGCAATGTGACATAGTGAAGAGAGTGCTGGACTAGGTGTCAGGAAGACCTGAGTCTCAATTCTGCCTCAGACACTTACTCACTGTGTGCCCCCAGTAAACAAGTCACTTCATCTCTCTTGACCTCAATTTCCTCATTTGTAAAAAGAGAGGGCCAGACTCAAGAACCTCAGAGGTCCCTTCTAGTTTTAATGTAAGATCCTAAAAGCCCATAGATTTTAAGGCTAAATTTACTCGTAGAAAATAATTTATTTACATTTGTTCCCTTTTGCAAAAGACTGCAACACCCAACCGTAAAATAAACTAACCTATCATCTTTATGGAGAAAAAAAAATCTGGTTTAACAAAAGCAAGCATAATAGCACACCTCTGCTTCAACAAACTTCAGATTTCTGTCAAACAATAGGTTTCCTTGGACTATGATGGATTTCTCTTTGTGCGTTGTGAATTTTTTTAAAGAAAGCAAGTCAACATTTTAAAAATATAGTGTTTTGACAAGAAAAAAAAAACTTTATAAAGGATTCTGCATCCTCTATTACTGTCTCCAGTGTGAAATAAGAAAATAACTCAATTTAAGCTTTAGTTTTTCCTGTAACACACAACTTTCCTATAACACACTACTTAGTATTTTTATTTTAGATTCATGTTCTTTTAAAAAAAAAATTCAACTACAGATAATCTCGAGGATGACACACAAAGGCTGAAGCGGCATCACCAGTGCCCTCTACCAGGAAGTAATCAGAGCAGCTCCAATGGTTCAAACTATAGACAATAAGGAGGTATTACCGTCGACCCAAGCGGCCCCAATTCTTAAGCTACACGATTTTTAAAAACCTAGAAACAAACGTTCTGGTTATTTCTTTAGCACCTGTACTAAAGAATTCATTAACACGGTGTTCCTTCTCGGGTTCCCCATATGTTATATAAAGATCCTCCTCTTCAGAATGAGAAAATTCGTATGACCTTACCACCTCTCCAAGAAAAGAAAAGAAAAAAGCAGTTTGTTTTCTCATTCAAAAGCAGCCTACTTGTTTTTAAAACTTCATGAACCGTGGCTCGGGGAAAGAATCCAATCCCCCACCGCCCTGAACTTTATTAATAATGACTCAAAGGCTCCCTGGGCTGCTCCCCTCGCCTTGGAGAGGGGGCAAGGGACGCCTGAGCTTCACGGGCTAGTGGGAAAAGGAGTCGATCTCGCGGCACAAGGGGGTATGGAGTCGCTGGCGAGCCCCCCCCCCCCAGGTGCCGGACTACAGGAACCGTCCTAGGGGCCACCGCCAGAAGGGCCGAGACAAAGCTGGGCTGGGGGGAGGGGAAGGGGAGAGAGGCGCTGGCTCTTCCTGCCCCGGGTCCGAGGAGAGGATGACCAGCGACGGGAAGCGGCGCACGTGTGGTCCTCCAGCGGGGTGCGGGGAGAAAGAAGGGGCGGGAGGAGCCTGACGGACTTGGGCTGGGGGGGGGGGGGCGCCGCGCAGGAAGGGCTTTGTATAAACTCTGCAAACGGGGGACGGGGCGAGGGGGGGGGATTCCCAGATACAAAGGGAAGGGGGGGGTGTCTTAGATCCACACACACACGCGCGCGCACACACGCCCCGACAGTCGTCTCCCCAGTCCGAGGGAGCGCCCCAAAAGCGAGTCCCGGCGCCTCCTCCCCTGAGCCGGGCCGAAACAAAGGAGGCTCGGCCCTGGCCTGGGCCTGGCCGGGCTCCCCGCACCCACGCACCCACTTCCCCCCGCCCCCCGCGCGGGCCAGGCCCGGCGGAGCCGCGGCCTCGGGTGAAGGGAGAGCGAGCGGTCCGGGGCCGGCGGGGCGGCACTCACCGCTGCAGCACCAGGACGACGGGGAGCCGTTGGGGAACTTGGCCGAGTCCGGGACGATGCAGACGCTGGAGCTGAGGTGAGGGCACTCCATGGCCGGGGGAGGGGATTAGGGGGAGGAAGCGGAGGCTCCGGGAGCTGGAGGGCTGGGGGCGGGGGAGGGGGCAGCGGCAGCGGTTCGGTCTCCGTTCCCTCTCCGCCCGGCGCTCTGGAGGCGGTGGCGGTTGCGTCCCACAGCTCTCCGCGTCAAAGACAACTGCGCGATCCGGCGCCGGGTTTTTCCACGCGCCCCGCTTGTCTTTCCGACAGCCCGTTCCGGAAGACGGGAAACTCCGAGCTCCGGGTTCTGTGAGCCGCTCCCACGGGGGCGGGGGCGGACGCGGACGGCGGGGCGGGCGAGGGGCCTCCACCCACTCGGCCCCGCCTTCCCTCCACCCCACCCAGCTCCGCCCCTGCCCTGGCGTGAGCCCCCGGCGTACGCCTGAGCGCTGGAGGGAGGGGCTTGAGAGTGCTGCGGAAAACTTTCCACAGTTCAGGTCACCTGTACCAGAGGGGTCTTGGGATACAATGTGACCCCTTACTTCGTGAACTTCTCCTGCCTCTTGCCCAGGAAGCTGGGAGTCCTGGCTTTGCAGCGATCTCTGCATCAAGGGAAATGAATGAATCAGGGCATCACCACCCTCACAGTCATGTCATGACAATATTAGGATCAAATATCAAAATCCTCTCATGTTCAAAGCCCTTCATGACTTGTCCCCTTCCTACCTTCCCAGACTTCTTATTCCGTATAGTTCACCTTGGACTCTGATCCAGTGACACTGTTATCCTTGCCTTTCTTTGAACAAGACACTCCCTGGCATTTTCACTGGCTGTCCCTCTATACCTGGAATGCTCTCCCTCCTCTCCACCTCCTGGCTGCTTTTAAGTCCAGGCTAAAATCCTACCTTATACAGAAAGCTTTCCTGGTCCCCCTTAATTCTAGTGCTCTCCCTTTGTCGTTTATTTTCAAAGTCATCCTATATCTTTTTTTGTATGTATTTGTTTTCCCGTTACCTCTTCCTTTAGACAGCAAGCCTCCAGAAAATAGGAACTGTCTTATCCTTCTTTGCATCCCCCACAGTATATAGCAGACACTAAACAAAAGTTTAATGGCTGAATAAAGTTCAGGACTTGAATCAAGGGACCTTAGGGATCGTCTTCCTTGTTTCACAGATGATAGGACATCTGCCAGAGATGGTGCTTGCAAACCACAGCCTTATCTGGAAATCTCACCATTTGGGCAGCTGATCATAAAAGTGGGTGACATTGATAATATATTGAGATGCATATTATGATGATTGCTTATTATAACCCATCACTGCACTGGAAAAATATACCCTTGAATCTGTTAAGGCCAACATCTTTCTGCAAATATGTGTCCCCAAACATTAGTCCTGAAGAAGTAGCACATTAGGTGTCATCTGGGCAGACTTCACTTAGAAATGCTTAGGACCCTTCAAATGGAGAAGGGGAGAAACAAGGCATCTTACAAATTGTCTGGCTCTACTGGATGAGATTTGCCACAATATCTAGGTCCTCCAGTCTTGGTTATGAAGTTAGTTTGTCCCAGGATCTATTAGCTATCTACTTGGATACAAAGAACACTATTAAATTATTCTCTTCAGATTATCTTTAAATATAAACAGTTGCTGAAGTCTGTGGTAGACTGGTAACAGAGACAGAAAAAATACCTGACCTCAAGGGTCTTAAAATCTAGCAAGTGCTAAGCTACCAAAATGAGTAGAAGAGATTGAATTCCAACTGCTCCTTAAGATCTCTAGGACGTTGGATAACTCTTTCTGGTCTTGTTTCCTCATCTCTCGGCCATTCCAGATACAAAACTTTAAGAGTAAGTTCATTATAAGTTGACAGGATAAATTTCACAGAGCTCAAATGACTTGTGCTATGATGGATGGAAGTAGAATGTTGGTAGGTGGAAAAGAAGGAATAGGGTAGGGTTTGGGGGAGGGAGGGAGAGTTAAGAAGAGAATGAATGAGGGTAATCCAATGACTGTAGCTTCTGTTAAAATAATAATGATGATGATACTTTTACATGGATCTGTGGTTTACAAAGTGCTTTCTTCACAGAATTTCCGAGAGTAGGTTAGGCAGCTATGAGTACTTGGGTACTGCAAGTGAAAAAACTGAGGCCCAGAGAAATTACTTGCTTGTGGTCAACTGGTTAATTAAAAAACATTTAATAATCATTTACTATGGGCCAAGCACTGTGATAGATGGGAATGGCATTGGAGCTAAAATTTCTTGTTAACTGAGAATTCTCTCTGGCAGAAATAAGGAGGGAATGTATTTCACACATGATGGGGAAAACTGTGCAAAGATAGAGAGAATGAACTTCCTGTGAAGAACAGCAAGAAGACTGGTTTAGCTGGGCAGTAGAATGCATGAAGAAGAATGATGAGTAATAAGTTTGGAAAAGTATGCTGGAGAAAGGTAAGGGAAGGCTTTAAATGCCCAATAAAGGAGTTTGTATTTGAGTGCCAGGACAATGTGGGAACCGCCAGTGGAACTTATGGGATAGAGGAGTGACATGATTAGAATGGAGCTTTAGGAATATGCACATGGACTGAGTTGTAGAGGACAGATTGAAAAGAGAGAATCTTGAGGCATGGAAACCAGCTAAAATGTGGTGGAAAAGAAATTCAAAGCTTCGTATGCTGATTCCAAGTCTAGTTAGTACACTTTCTACACAGTGGCTGGTTGGTGGTCAAATTCTGTAAGGGTATTATTGTACACAATGAGGTTAGGCCCTCTGGGAGTGGCTATCAAAGTAGGAAATCCCATGAGGGCTTCTTGGACAGTGCCAGAAATGTAGCTCCTTTGGGTAAGTAGTACATTTTTTAAAAATGATCATTTTTTGACTCAAAGACATGGCTCATTGTAAAAATAAGATTGACATATGAAGCTAGAGAGAAGAGGGAGCAGATCGGGTGAAGGGGGAGAGGGTGGGGGACTGGGTTGGTTGATTTACTGACTGGTGTTGTAATCCTTTGGGTAAAAGGAGAAGAGGAAGAAAGGACAGGAAATGATTAACTAGAAAGGGGCTGTATAGTAGTTAGGAGTTGGGAATCTCCTTGGGGCCACTGTTCTTGACTGCTCTTGACCTCTGAGCTGTGACTTCACTCTATCCCCACCCAGCTATGACTTGCTTTATGCCCCTTTCCTTCACTCCCACCCTCTGATGAACATGATGTGTGGCCTTGATCCCTTCTCATATTTTTATGACCGTTATTTGCCCCCTCTCTCCTCCCTGCCCCCCCCAAGTTCCTTGGGTTCTAAAAGTTAGCCATATCTACTCAATAACTTGCCTGATTTTATCTGCCTGTTAGAGGAAGTCACGGTTCTGTAGTAATAATGACAAAAAGTGAATGACCCAGTACAGAGGGGAAAAGGGAGAGGGGAAGAAAGTAATACAATATTTGGCCTTTGCTGTGAGCTTAGCATTCCCAAACCAACCTCCCTCACAGAGTAATCTCATGTACTCTGAATTCCTATTGCATGTTTCCCCCCTAAAGAGAATATCTGAGTTGGAAGGGACTTCAGAGGAACACAAAGTCTAAACTATAGTTGAATTCTAAAATGTACTTCAACAAGGGATCATTTAGTTTTTTCGTGAAGATTTCCAATGAGTAGGAAGCCACTACTTCCAGAATTAGCCCATCTGACACCTGGATAGCACTAATTGTTAGGGAAAAGAATTCACATCTTTACAGCTTCCACTTCTTTTACCCTCTGGGACCAAGTAGACCAATATTAGAGTCTAATATTTCCATATAAGAGCCCTTCAGATACTTGGATATTATTTCCCCGTTCCCCTCCCCCTCCCCCCCAGCAGCCACCTGTGTCTTTTCTAGGTAAATAACCCCAGTTCCTTCAAGTTTCTGAAAAGGGTTCTTCCTTTCAGAATTTCTACTTTATGCGTACTGACTGGTAAGAAATCCAACCTCCTTTCCATCCTCCTTGCCCTCTCTTTTTGATCCTCTCCAGCTTATCAATATCCATTTTCAAAGCTGATGCCTGAGGCCCATGTCTTCTAAAAAAGATTCTGTTTGCTGTAATGCTGTGGCCTCACAGTCAGTATGCATAAAGTAGAAATTCTGAAAGGAAGAACCATTTTCAGGACAAAGCAACTTCCTGGGAGGTGGCAGAAAAGAGGAAGGTGAGTCCGTTAGAGGCCACTCCTGGCCAGGAGTGCCTGAGGCAAGCCGGAAGCAATAGAATGGCCTAAACCCCAGGGAGGAGACAATGGGCAGCTCACAAGGCCTGGAGTGATCCAGAAGCAGCAAATGTTAGGTTACTGAAGCTTCCCTTGTTGGTGTCGTGAGTCTTGTGAAGAGGCTGTGACCCAAACCACAGAGGAAGTGGTAGAAATGATGGGATACTCCACATAAGAGGTATTACGGTATTACTTGTAGTCATTCCCTTTCTCTATTCCCTCATACCTTGTAATAAAGCTGCTCTAAGTTCGAATGCCTTGGTAGTCTCTGTTGTTTGCAGATAGTAGATTGAAAACGCTAGAGGAGAGCTAAAATGAGCCAAATTCAGAAGTTCCCACAAATGACTACTGGGTTGGGGAGCAGAGGGTGCCACAGAGAGTAATAATTATTGAGAAATTTCCAAGATTAAACTCAGGTCCTTGTGAATCCAGACCTGTTTTCACAATGATTTTGGCACTTGGTTCATCTACATATTTTCCTGCAAGAGTGGAAGTTCCATGAGGAGACTGGGAATGTGTCTTAGTAATTATTTTTAATCTCCTTTAACATTTAGCACAATGTTTTATCTGTATCAGGATGCCATTTGTTGAGGATATTGAATGAATGTTACTTTCCATACCATTCATTTGATAGTTAATCCTGGGTATTGCTTTGTGACATCTCTTCAATTGAATTGTTATTTAACTTTTTTATGTTCACAGAATCATCTATTTGAAACCAGAAGGGACCTCAAGACTAAACTAGTCCATCCCCTTCATTTTGTACATGAGGAAAATGAGACCCCATGAGCTGACGTGACTTCTTTAAATCACATTGCTATTAAATAGATAAGTCAAGAGTTGAATCCATAGCCTCTGACTCTAGATCCAGCACGCTTCCTCTTTTGTTGTCTTGTTTTACCAAATGGGTTAGAAAATCCTGGAAGTCAGAACCAGATTTATACATTTTGGTATCTCCATAATACTAGAGCAGTGCTTTACATTAATAATTCCTATGTCTATTTATTTCCTCTGAAAAGCAGTTGAGCAGGTAGAAAAGAAACTAGTGCCTTTCCTCCTTTAAAAAAAAAAGACTTTACAGATAGATTACACATTGTCATAAGAAAGGCTTAGGGCTGCTTTAAGAGAAGAATTAGTTGGAACAATGGGTAAGCAAAGGTGTAAAACAAGAGGTAGGCCAGGCAAGAGCACGCTGGGAAATCCTTTTTTCAGCAAGTAGTTTCTTTGGCGGAGTTTAATCCAGTGTTCAGTTTGTTGTTCTTAGTCCAAATCCCAGAGAATTGCTAGCAAACATCACAGTGCTCTCTGGTGGTGAGGAGTCAACCTCAAACTAAGTATAATGAAACTACATTGCAGAAATGATTGACTCATCATGCCTGGGGGAAGAGTCTTGGAACACATAGCCTATCATTTACAACATAGAGGGGGAGGAGAGGAGGAATGGTTCTGGGATACAGACGTTGGCAGGGCTTGTTGGGCTTTGTCTGTTTGTTTTAGTGGTTGGGTTGCACCGGTTGAGAGGGAAGGAATATGCATTTTAAACAAAAAAAGGGGGGCTTTCTATCATAAAGCATTTTAAGAATTTGGGGTAAGCCCTGTGTAATGGGTGGGGGGGTGGAGAGAAGGGTAATGATGAAAAAGGGAGGCCTGGAGTTTTCTGTTTCCTCTCTGCATTACTTGGCTTACAGGTGTGCAGCCTTAAACTCTAGGGGTTTGACCTTGTTCGAGCTGAAAGGGAAACTGAGTCACAGCAGCCTAAACTCATGCAAGATTGATTGGTTCTGGGGCAGCTAGGTATCACAGTGAATAGAGCACCGGCCCTGGAGTCAGGAGGACCTGGGTTCGGATCCGGCCTCAGACACAACACAAAAACTAGCTGTGTGACTTTGGGCAAGTCACTTAACCCCAATTGCCCTCCAAAAAAAAAGGCAAAAAAAAAAAAAGATTGATTGGTTCTGCAAGCCAAGGAAATCATTCACAGTGAGAAGTCTCTCTTCCCAACAGAGAAGCCAATTGGGAAAACAACATTCAGTTTTGGCATGTAACCCAGTGCCTGGCACAAAGGCACAATCAATAATCTCCATTTCACCAGGCCCTGTGCCGGGTGGGATGCAAAGACAACAAATAAAATGATCCTCACCAGAAAGAAACTTCCATTCTAGCAGCAGAAACAGCAAGGAGGCATTTATTAAATGTCTGTCTCAAATCAAAGCATAGAGCAGATTGGTTAGTATGTATTGCTGGAGAGGTGTGATCCAATCACTCTCAGGTGCTCCTGACATTGGTCCAAGTACTCTCTACCTTCAGCCAGTGATGGAAGCAGATGAAATTGAAATTATCTTCAAATTCCAAATTTTTAGTGGTCAGTGTTTATATCCAAAGATCCTTGATGACTTTGAGGATTTCCTTTTAATTCTCAGATGCCTGAGTGCCTTGACCCAATTTACTAGAAAATACCCTATACTTAGAGCAATCCCTCTTCTCTCTTTTCATATGGCCTTACTTTTTAATCCAGAATCCAATTAGAATCATCAGGGGGTGGTGGTTGTTTTTACAGTGCTGTACTATGATACCTGAAGAGCATAGGAGCCTAGTAATAAACTTGGAATAATTTCTGAATTATCAAAGAAACAATCCATTATGGTTAGTATAGGTTGCTGTTTTTTTTTTTTTTAAGGTTCACTTGCACATAAATTCTCATTGGATCCTTATAGCAGTTCTGTGAAATTGGTAGTACAGATATTATTTCCCTATTTTACTGAAAAACAGTAGCTCAGGGAACTTAGGAGAAGCAGTGTTACATAGTGACAAGAACACTGTTCTCTTAGGGAGTGAAGACTTTCACCTTCAACAGGTTCTTTACCCAGTTCACAGGTGTTTATAGATTTAGTACTGAGAGGGCCCATAAAAGTTATGGTGGTACAGTGGATAGATAGCTGGGCCTAGAATCAGGAAGACCTGAGTTTAAATCTGGTCTCAGACACTTACTAGCCGTGTGACCCTGGGCAAGTCGTTTAAAACCCTGTTTGCCTCAGTTTCTTCATCTGTCAAATGAGCTGGAGAAGGAAATAGCAAACTACTCCAGGATCTTTGCCAAGAAAACCCCAAATGGGGTCACAAAGTGTTGAATACAGCTGAACGCCAATGAACAGGTAGACTCTGTGTTACTTCCTACTCTGGTCATCCTACTAACTGCGTTGCTGGTACTTCCTAAAGCAATACCCTTACTCCTCTTCCAATTCTGGAACCGTAGTCAAATTCATTCTGCCATTGCTCCTTGAAAGTATGTCATTCTAATCACTCATAACTCCACAAAACATCCCTGTAACTTCCCAAATTGAAATATCCCTCTCTGGCCACCACTCCCTTATATATGTTTCTCCCTATATTAAAATGTAAGTGCCTTGAGGGCAGGGACTGTCTTTGCTCTTGTATTTTATCCTCAGAATTTAGCATCATGCTTGGCACATAATAAGAACTTGATGAATGCTTTTTAATTTATTTTGTTCATTCATTTAGCATAGATTAGAATTGGGAGGGACCTCAGAGGTCATCTAAACCCTCATTCTACAGATGAGGAAACTGAGGTCCAAAAAAGGATAAGTGATTCAGCTAAGATCACCCAGGTAATTCGACAGAGCCAAAATCTGAACTAAGCTTCTCTTAACTCCAAACATCTCATTTTATATATGGGGAAACCGGAGCCCAGAGATTAAGTGACTTGTCCAAGTCATACAATTACTAAATGACCAAACTAGGATTCAAATCCAAAGTCCTCTAACTCCAAATTCCATGCTTCTTCTTCTGTACTATGCTATCTCTTGTCTCTAACAGGAGTGAATAAGATGACTTCCTAGGTCTCTTCCAGCCCCAAAGATTTACCACTTTTTGAGTCTCTGAATCTCTAAATTTACTCAGTGAGTAAGTAGTGGGGCAGCTAAAACTAGAACCTAGTTCTTAGATATGCCTGAGATTATTCGCCTCATCTATGGGACAGTCAGAAGAATTGCCTTCAAGTCCCAGCTCTCCCCCTTACTAGGCTTATGCAAAGCACTTTGTAGTGTGAATAAGCCTCCTTTCTGGGTACTATGAAGGATCTGGCCATGGGCCAATGTTCAGGCTCCTCTAATTGGAACTATGCCAGGGAACCTTTCATTTATTCCCAGGGCTTTCACCTTTCACTATTTTCTAAATTTCCCTAATGACTCAACTCTGTGGAGTTCGGGGTATGTTAAAGAAGCAGACACTAGCATGAGTAAGAAGTTATGGCAACATGACTAATATGGAAATAGGTTCTATATGATTTGTACATATATAACCTATATCAAATTGCTTACTATTCTGGGGGGTGGGGAGGAAAGGAGTAAATTTAGAATTCAAAATTTTATATAAAAAAAAGAATGTTAGGGGGTGGCCAGGTAGCACAGCGAGTAAGAGCACTGGCTCCAGTGTCGGCATGACATGGGGATCGAAGAAATAACTGGCCATGTAACCTTGAGCAAGTTACTTAACCCCGATTGCTCATTAAAAAAAAAAGAATGTTAAAAATTGTCTTTACATGTAATTGGAAAAAATAAAATACCATTTAAAAGAAGAAGAGGTTATGGAAGTAGCAGCAAGAGGAGAAAGGGAGTAAGTATGTCAGAACTTGGAACCAGGGGAGCCTCCTGGACAGTCTTGGCCCCTGAGCCAATTGATTCCCCAGGCTGAGTTATAGAACTCACCCCCTGCCCATCCTTCCTCCTTTCTACTGCAGTAGCAACCTTTACCAAATGAACAAGTTCTTCCTTCCTCTTCATCCCTATCTCTATATACTAGACCTCCAAAAGTACATTTTCTAGGGTTTATAGGGACTGGACTTGTAATTTCATTGATAGAGGAAATTCCTTGAATGAAAAAACTCCCTTCACCAATGCAGGCTGGCACCTTTTCCACAACTATACTCTGGGCCCTTAAAGGATTGAGAAGTTAAATGACTTGCCCAGGGACACCCAGCCAGTATGTGTCAGAGACAAGACTTGAATCATGGTTTCCCTGCCTCAGAGCCAGCTCTCTATCCACTGTTAGGTTGGAGGAGGAGGAAGAAAGGATGTAGAGAGAAGGAAAGAGGATTTACAAGAGAAAAAGAACAATTCAGAAATAATCCATTAGTATTAAAAAGCAGCATAATGGGGTAGCTAGGTGACTGTAGCGGCAAGCACCCCAAGCGTCCTCAGGGTGGCTGCACATACAGGTTCTTGGATCTGCTTTGTTAAAGGAAAGCAACTCAAAGTGGGTTAACAAGATTACTTTAATCAGTCAGACATATATCGTTTACCTTGTTCAGGGGAAAAGGTCAGCACCCCGAACTTCAAAGTATACAGGCAGAATTATCAAGACAGAAACAGATCAAGTAGACAGATTTCCAAACTGTCCAACCATTACATCCATACCCAGTCAACATCTGGGTTTCCACATCTGGGTTTAGCAAAGCCGGGGGGGGCTTTGGGGGGGGGGGCTCTGGACAACGGCTTCCCAGAATACAGATTAAATCACAGAACACTTCTCAAAGTGAGCCCCCAAAACAAAGCTACACATCAGGGCTAATATAGCCTTCTCCTGGCTCAGAGAATGTAACAACCTTATTGACCCACTGGCCAATCAAGAAGTATCTACTGAAAAACAAGCCTCTCACCCCAGGCTTCAGGTACACTTTAGCCTAGGGGCAGGGAAGATCTTCCAAATTTGCATTCCCATTACAGTGACCCAGTGAATAGAGCACTGACCCTGGAGTCAGGAGGACCTGAATTCAAATCCAGCCTCAGATACTTCACACACATACACATACACACACACACACACACACACACACACTAGCCATGTGACCTTTGGCAAGTCACTTAACCCCAATTGCCCTACTTTCCCCCCTCCAAAAAAAAAAAGGCAAAAAACAAAAAGTGGCATATTAAAGTGAATAGAGAGCTGACCAGGAAGACCTGGGTTCAGGAGCTACCTCTGATACAAATGAGCTGGGCCAGTCCTTTAAGTCTTTAGTGTTCTAGATAAGTCTTAGATATAGCCTTAGGCTATAGGTTACAGAGAAGGTGCTGACTTGCATTGGTAGAGAGAGTTTCTTTACCTGGGAGATCCCTATACCAGTGAAATCATAGGGCCATGATTCTGTCCTTATCCCTATACTAAATAAAATTTAAAGTTACAAGAAACCACTCAATCCCAAAACTGCATGGTATCAACTTTGACTACTGACCTCCTTAGCTTCCTTGATGACCCACTTAAAATCCCACCTTTTAGAGGAAGTCTTACCCAGCCCCTCTTCATTCATATACCTTATTTCTATTTACCCTGTATGTAACTTGCACCGTATAGATTTGTTTGCATGTTGTCTCCCCCATTAGATTGTAAGAGCCTTGAGGGCAAGGACCGTCTTTTGCTTCTTCCTGTATCCCCTGTACTTAAAATAATGCCTGACACATCATGGACACTTAATAAGTATTTATTGAATTAAATTAAAAATTGAATCAACTTCGAAACCATTCTTTCAAACTATAGTTCCCCAGCCTTAGTGTGGCATATCACGATTTTCTACCTGGAACCTAAACTGAGCACAACAAAATCTTAACTTAATGGTCCATTTTTACAGTCCCCATCCTTAAGACTATTGGGAAGCTGACTATATGCATATAAAAAACTGCAATTTGACCCTAGGGCAAGGATTCTTAATTTTTTATGTGTCATCGCTCCCTTTGACAGTCTGGTAAAGCCTCTGGACTCCTCAGAATAATGTGTTGTTTTTTTTTAAATTTAAACAGTCATAATTAAAAGTAAATACTAGACTTCAATAGTGAATATAAATAAAGATGTAATTTTTTTTTCCATTCAAGTCCCTTTGGGTTCCATGGACCACATGTTAAGAATCTCAGCCCTAGAGGGACTTGTGAGGTCAAAGAGACATTTAAAAAAAAAAAACTATGGTGTTTTGCCAAGCTTTTAGATCTTTGGGAAGTGTCAACAGGTGAGAAATACACCTACGGTATGTTGTAGAACAGAGAACACCAGACTGTGGATTTACCCTGCCTACTTGGTGTCATTAACAAAGATCTGCCTGAAGATGAGAGGAATAGATTTTTGTCCCTGGATCTTAAGCAAACTTTTATGGAAGACCAGAAGTTCATGAGAACTGTACTGTAAGAGGGAGGCTTCAGAGTGGAAGCAACACAGGGAAATTGAACTACTCATCTCTGCCCTGCCCAGACTGGCCCCATGCAAAAGAGAAACGTTTCCACCACACAAAGGGCTAGCCATATCACTTGGGAGCTGTGGGAAACTGCAGGCAGAGGCTCACTATAGGAGTTCTGAGGCCGGAAAATATCAGCTAGAAGATGAACTGCCCAGATGGCAGGGAGCTCTGGGGCAGGTTCTGACCACCCTGACTGGGAGTGGCAGGTGATACAGAAGGCACCAGCTGCTGGCAGCCCTACCTAATGAAGGATTATAAATGACTGAGGTTATACAGGTCTCTGAGAAAGAGTTGTTCTTGGGAAGGTCGAAATATTTTCCATGATCTCTGTTAGGACTTTTATTTATTTCTTTGGCCTGTAAAATAAATCATCTTCCTCCTTGAATTTTGTGCATTGTAGGCTTGTAAGTGGAGCTAGTGACAACATATTGGTTAATATCATCTTCTGAAATTCTCAGATTTTCTAGATAGGGATAATGAAGTGAGAACTCCCTTACAGGGTGCGGGGGCCCTTCATATCACGTGAAAGCCTCTATCTAGCACAAGGAGTATTTTAGGCAGGTTTGGGCTATCCTGATCATCAGACAAGCTATTTCTTTCTTCACTCTCCCCAAAGTGGGGGAGGAGATAAAAAGAAATATCACATATAATTAAAGTCTAAAGGGTAGCACAGGATAGTGAACCCACCTTGGAGGGAGAAAGACATTCTGCCTCTGGTTTTAACCTCCCTGAGCCTCAGTTTTCTCATGTATAAAATGGCAAAACTAGAACTGAATCAGCCCTAGGTAAGTCATTGCCCAATTGATAAACGATTGTCAGAGGATATGAACAGGCAGTTTTCAGGAGAAGAAATTAAAACTGTCTATAGTCATGTGAAAAAAATGCTCTAAATCACTATTGATTAGAGAAATGCAAATTAAAACAACTCTGGGGTACCACCTCATACTCATCAGATTGGATAATCTGATAGAAAAGGAAAATGATAAATGTTTGAGGGGATATGGAAAAATTGGGTCACTAATGTGCTGTTTATGGAGTTGTGAACTGATCATTCTGGAGGGCAGTTTGAAACTATGCCAAAAGGACTATAAAACTATTAACACACACACACACACACACACACTACTAGGTCTATATCCCAAAGAGACTTAAAAAAAGGAAAAAGGACATATACATACATACATATATATATATATATAAATAATATTAACTCCAGCTCTCTTTGTAGTGGCAAAAAATGATTTTCAACTGGGGAATGGCTGAACCAGTTGTGGTATATGATTATTATGGAATACTATTGTGCTGTATGAAATGATGAACAAGATGGTTTCAGAAAAACTTGGTCAACTTTATATGAACTGATACAAAGTGAAGTGATAAGAACCAGGAGAACATTGTACATAGTAACAGCAATATTGTATAATGATCAAATGTGAATGACTTAGCTTTTCTTGGCAATGCAATGATCCAAGATAGTTCTGAAGGACCTATGATTAAAAATGCTATCCACCTCCAAAGAAAGAGCAGATGGAGTCTGAATGCAGTTTGAAAAATACTTTTTAAAACTTCCTTTATTTTTCTTAGGTTTGTTTTTGTTATGTTTTCTTTCACAATATAACTAATATGGAAATATGTTTTGTGTGATTGCATATGGATAATCAATATCAAATTGCTTACCATCTCAGGAAGGAAAAAGGGGAAGGAAAGAATTGGAACTTAAAAGTTTAAAAATTTAATATTAAAAATTGTTTTTATATGTAATTGAAAAAAATTTTTTTTAAAGGTTAGACTGAATGGTCTCTGAGATCCCTTCCAACCATAAAGCAAAGATCTCTAGAAGACCTGGGCTCAAGTCCTGCCTCTGTCACATCCTAGCTGAGTGACCATAGGCAAATCACCTCACCTCTCTGCATCTCTCTTTAAGTTTTTGGGTGAGTTGTTAATTGGAATATGTGGAGAGAGCTTCCTACATTAAATAAATCCTATATATCGCATCACTACTATCAGACTGGCTAACATGACAAAATAGAAAAATGATAAATGCTGGAGAAGACGTGGGAAAATTGGAACACTAATGCATTGTCAGTGGATTTGTGAACTGATCCACCCATTCTGAAGAGCAACTTGGAACTATGCCCAAAGGGCTATAAAACTGTGCATACCCTTTGACCCAGCAATACCACTGCTAGGTCTATATCCCAAAGAGATCATACAAATGGGAAAAAGACCCATATGTACAAAAATATTTATAGCAGTTCTTTTTGTAATGGCAAAGAATTGGAAATTGAAGGGATGCCCATCAGTTGGAGAATGACTGAATAGGTTGTGATATATGAATGTAATGGAATACAATTGTACTATAAGAAATGATGAACAGGCAGACTTCAGAAAAACCTGGAAAGACTAAACATGAACTGATACTGAGTGAAATGAGCAGAATCAGGAGAACATTGTATCCAGTAAGAGCCACATTATCTGATGACTAACTTTGATAGATTTATCTCTTCTTAACAATGCAAGGATCTAAGGCAACTCCACCAGACTCATGATGGAAAATACTGTCCGCATCCAGAAAAAGAACTATGGAATCTGAATGTAGATCGGAGCATATTATTCTCTCTCTCTTTTTTCTTTTTGTTTCTTCTTTCTCATGGTTTCTCCCATTGGTTTTAATTCTTCTGTACAACATGATTAATGTGAAAGTTTAATATTAGTGTACATGTTGAGCATATATCAATTTACAAGCTGCCTTGTAGAGGGGAGAGATGGGGAGAATTTTTTTTAAAGGAATTGGGGTTAAGTAACTTGCTCAAGGTTACACAGCCAGTTATTTCTAAGTATCTGAGCTCGGATTTGATCCCAGGTCATCCCGACTCTGGGGCCGGTGCTCTTATTTGCTGTGCCACCTGGCTACCCCGATGGGGAGAAAATTTGGAACTCAAAATCCTATGGAAGTGAATGTTGAAAACTAAAAATAAATAAATAAAAAAGAAATCCTAGATCCTGGACTTCTCTGACCTTCCCTTTTCCCATTAAAGTTTATTATCCTAGTACCTGTAACCCTGATATAATGACTCTTCCAAACTATACAAAGAGACTTCCTTTCCATCATAGTCACTCTTTCTTACTTTAAGATTATTTTTTTTCTAGATTACCTCCATTAACAAATCCTCTGGGAACAAACCTCCTTTACAAGGAAACAGGGGCCTCCTGAGTCAGGTTTCAGTGGCAGTGTTCCCACTAGATGTGCTAATGGTCCAGAAGCCATACAAGGCCATACATGACAAAAATACTTCTGTGCACAGCTGGTCTTTGTTGAGGCAGGACTGTAGGCAAACAGGGCCAGCCCTAGGCAAGATTGTGAAATCAGAAAGTTTCTCTCTGACTCTGCAGTTTTCTGTTCTTTTTTCCTTTTAGGTGGTTGACCTTTCCCCAAATCTGGCCCTGCCTTATCAAAATAAGAAAGACCCTGATATAATTCATTCACATTTGCTGGTTGAGGGACCCATGTTAACATTCCTTGATAAAACACACTTTTAGTGTGGAGGCATTTTATTCCTGCTGTTGCTTCCATCTTGAATTTCTCTTTAAGGGTTCTGTTTCTAATTTTGAAATTTCATGCACCATCAAGAAAGACTGGTTGGAGTAAAAGGGCTTCTGAAATGGCAACAGACAACTTTATGGCTAAAATACATTGAGTTTTATTAGATTGACTGCAGTGAGGATGAGGGAAGGAGGCAGAAGGGACTGACTAATGTTTCTGTCCTGAGAAGGCTTTCTGTTCTTGGATGGGCCCAGTTTGGCCCCTTTCCCATCAATCAACTCCATCAGTCTAACTCAACTCCTTTCCTCTCTTCCTCTTTTTTTTCTTACTTTCTCAAGACTCTCCGATCCTTATTTTATGTTTTCTAACACCAATTTCATGAAAAGATAATTTGCTGTACTCTAATTCTGAGAAAATCAATATTCCACACATGGTGACATTCAGATTAGCCAGAAAACTCTATTCCCCAAATATGCTGAACTAAAGAATTTCCAGAATTTCTCAAATTCTATCATATTTCAAATGTGTTCTCCATTTTAGGGGAGGGGAATTCCCATTCTGCATTTCCTGTCTTCAGTAATAGCCAGAGAAAGCTGGGTAGTATGTAGATGAATTGCCCAGGATGGTTAACATAAAAGCATTTTGCCTTAGCTCCAGGAGTGTTATAAGGCCCAAATGAAATGAAGGATGTAAAGCCCTTTGTAAACCATAAGTCACTATATAAATGTCGGTTATTATTGTTTTTGCTGTTAGCCTGCAATCACCAGGTCTCATGTCTGGTGATGACTTCATTCTGTGAGCCTTCTGCTGCACCCCTGCAGAGCTCAAATAAAGTTTATAGAGCAATGCAAGGGTGTGCTGGGAAATATTTAACAACTTGACTTGTCCAGAAAGAAAAACCAAAACCGTATGTGGTCTGCATTATTAACACTTTCTTAAGTCTAGACAACCAATGAAACAAATAATCAAAACAATGTATCATGCCCTGATTTGTTGAGATTGCCAATTTGAGGTGTAAATAAATGCCCATACTGAATATTGAGTGATCTCTGTTTAGAGCTGTGCCCCAGTACACCCCTCTTTAGGGATATCATTCTATGAGGGGCACATTTGCAAAATGAACCATTGTGCTTTTTTTGGAGAAGACACCAGAATATGCCAAAGGAGGGCTGAAAAACCCTGTGAAAGATGTTGAAACAGCACCTGGCCACTGACCTTGCAGTGACCAGGCTGTGGGGTATCTAGTAGAGATTCATCTAGCTGCCAACTGAAAGTCACTGAAGAGCCTATGAATGTCACAAGTGATAGTTGTTATAATCCTCTCCTGTGGTGGGAGACTGATGTGGTAAACAAAGAAGAGAGAATCCACCTGGTTAGGAACAGGAATAGGTATCCCCTTCTAATACATGTTCTAGGCATGCTTGAGAAACACTCAGAATCTGACTGGAGGGTGATTGAGATTTCAAACCATCCTGTCGCTCTGGAGTTTTAAAACTGACACTGTTCATTTCCTTTCTCCTGTGGTAAAAAGGCCACTTAACCCATGTAAATGAATGATCATTTTGCCAGGTTGGGAAAGAGATAAAAAACCCTGCATGAATGGGGGCTTGGGCCTAACTAGTTATGAATCATAATGGTATTAAATCACACCCTTAGATAAAAATCCTAGGCAGAAATCCAAGAAAGCCACTACAGGACTGTTTTCTAAGAATACTCAGATGATTGTGAGCAAATTGCCCAAGACTAGACCTTGGAGCTGGTTCTGCATACACACAGTGGGAGTGAACTGTTCAGAATAGCTCAAACTTGGAAGGCCACCTGGTGATTTTAATAGATAATGCACCACGAGTAAATTATCTAACCCTAGCCCAGAAGAGGCACATGAAGCACTGGTCTTGCCTGTGACAAAGGGAATCATGGTGCTTCATAAATAAAGAAGTAAAACTGTTTTCTACTTATGGAAGTAGCATGGTATAATTGAATGTACTCAGGTCTGGATATCAGAGAAGCTAGGATTGAAATCCTTAATCTGCTACTAAAAATAGGACCTGGAGTAAATGAATTAACTTCCTTCCCTGAGACTCAGTTTCTTCATCTATAAAATTTTAAAGTTGGACCAGAAGATCTCTAAGGATTTTTTTCTTTAAACCTACAAACCTTCAGACACATACAACTTTACTCTGTGTAATAGGTAAGCCCAACCCCACAAATTTAAGGTGATTCTTTTCCTGTAACCGAAGGAAGCTGTCTCCCCAGGACTTGATTGAACCAGGAGGCAACCCACCTGTGCCTCGCTATTGACTTAGCCTCTGGGTGTCCTCAGACAGTAAAGATGTGGCTTCCTGTTCACCCAAGGCATTAAAAGGGCAGGCCCACATGGAGTTGGAGCCCTTCTGACTTGGCAGATGTCCCAAGGACTCAGGAATCACCACACCCTGCCCTACTAACCATATACATTTCCACGTGGAGACTTAGGGGGAAAGCATCTACTTGGGCTGAGTGCTATGTCCTTGTCCCGTATCCTTTCTATGATATGGCTAACTAACCTTTTTAATTAATTGTTAAATGAACCACTAGAGGACCTGGAGTCCATGAACTTTTTTTTTTAAAGATACTTGGTTACTGTATTTATTTGCTTATGTATTTTATTTTTTAAACATTTAAAAATATTTTTTTTCCTGAGGAGGAGTCCATAGGTTCCACCAGATTGCCAAAGGAGTCCATGATACAAAATTGGTTAAGAACTCCTGTATTAGTGTTTCATTTCTCCAATATAGAATCTAAACTATCAAGGCACCAGCATTCATCCAGCCTAGCCCACTATACCTTTTAAAGGAAAAGAAGAAGGGAAATTAGCATGTTGTGATTATAATTTTTAAAGCCATCAACACTAATAATCAATGTATTTATGGAATCAAAGGGATAATTGCAAACATGTGTTGCAATTAAGTCATCAAGAAAATTCTAATGAGGCTAGTTGAAACTGTAAGTAGCAGGGAAAAAAATGCAATTTAATTCCATTGTCACCTAAAGAACAATAGCAGGAAGAGACATAAAAAACCACATCAAAACATCCATAGGCCTTTAGAGCCAAACAGCTGAGACTTTAATGTTTAAAATGGAGAATATTTTAGAATTTGCTTATAACAAAACCTCTACAAAGGAAATTTACATTCTCTAGAAGCATTTACCCACATCTATGTTGATCTCTGTTAGATAAAGATTTTTCCCATCTGTTCAACCTTATCGTCTCTATAATATTAACAGTGTTGGGAATTCAGTGGAATGAGCACTACATTAGCAGTCAGGAAACCTGGCTTCTAGTCTTTACCCTGCTCTCTGATATTAAGCAAGTAGAATGAGACCATTGGGCCAGATGGTTTTTGAAGGTCCTTCTCAGCTTTAACACCCTGTTCCTGGTCTTGTTTACTAAATTCTCTGATTAACTAGTGGTTACTGATGCTGACCATTAGAGGGCAGAACTAGCTGCTTGATTTATTTAATGGTGCAGACTCATTGATTTGTATTCCAGGAATTCAGAATTCCATAGAATTTGGATAGGGGCTAGACTGAAGTTTGCTTTTGCACCAACTCCATAAAAAGAATGTGGTAAGGAAACTGGTGGTGTAAACAAAATCGCAGAAGGAGTATTTAGCCAATTTAAGAGAATCAACTCTTTTTTTAGGACCTCAGCAGCATCTGTTCCTATATTAGCAAGTAGCATGTTAATTATAAATGAATCTTCTTCATTTAGGCAAGCACTTTATTAGCTGTTAGCTCACATTACTGTATGTACAGCAAAATGTGTATTAACTGGGTTTGTACTTATCAGCATAATAGCTCACATTTATAAAGAGTTTTAACTGTGATATTTGGGGAAATCGATTAGGAAGGGGGTACACAGTTTTAATTAACAGTGGGTTTCAAAATCGAAAACAATCTTTGGTTTTTGTTTTTTTAGTCTTTCTAAAATACGCATCTATTTTCCTTCCAGGGAATGTAGGTTTTAGTCCTGGAATTCATTCGATATGTGACTTTAGGCAAGTCATTCTTTTTTTTTTTTTTTTAGGAGGGGGGAAGGCAGGGTAATGGGGGTTAACTGACTTGCCCAAGGTCACCTGGCTAGTAAGTGTTAAATGTCTGAGGCTGGATTTGAACTCTGGTCCTCCTGATTCCAGGGCTGGTGCTCTACTCATTGCACCACCTAGCTGCCCCTAGGCACGTCATTCTTTCTGGACCTCAGTTAGCATTATCATAAAATAAAGGTTGGATTGCATGACCTCTAAGGTCCAGTTCTGACATTCAATGAGATCTTGACTATATGAATCCTTGTTTAATTATTGAAGTTGATTCAGTGGGTCCGTGTTATTATTCAGACATCATTTATGGATGATATAGACATAGATGTAGAACATATAGGAAATTGGGCATATTGGGTACTGAATCCTGTACCAGCCCTAGGCCAAAGTGTCAAGTGTCATAGGATATAGATTCAGAACTGGAATTGCCCTTAGAGGCCATCTAGTACGAACCTCTCAGGTTACAGAGGAGGAAACAGAGGAAAAGAAGTTAAATAACTTACCTAAGATCATACAGATAATGACAGGGTCAGGATTTGAACACAGGTCCTGTGATTCCAAATGTAGTCTTCAAGCCACTATTAGTAGTACCACAATGCAAAGGGGAGCATGTGCTATGGAATTTTGGAATGAAATATAAACAGTGAGTTTCTCTTTAGATGATGGGGAAGATGTTGGTTCAGGTTGACCTTTCCCTACTGGCAACTCTCTTGGTCCTAATTCTATATACTCACTCCAATACAACAAATATTTATTAGGTGTGATAAGCTGGAAGCAATATAAAGGTTAGATAAGATAGGCTCTGTCCTCAAGGAATTTAGACTTAGATACAATACCAATTTTTTATAAAGCATATTACATGAAAATTTTCCTCTACTCTCTCAATATATTCTTTATACTACCATCAATGAGTCAATGAGAGAACATTTATTAAACACTTACTATGAGCTGGCACTGTGCTAAGCATTGGGGAATTCAAAGAAAGGCAAAAACATGGTCCCTACCCTCAAGGAGCTGACATTTTAATGGGGAGATAACATACAAATAATTATGTAAATATGAGATATATACAGTGTAAACATTCCTCTCAGAGGAAAGACTGTTCACACTATTACCGGAATTATCTTTCTTACACATAGATCAACCATTAATGTTTTTAAATAAATGAATAAATTATGAATGTATTAGAGAGTTATAAATACAAAATCTGAGGTCTGAGGAGCATTCCTAGCGTAACTTGGCTTCTTACTAGGAACAGAAAAGACACACAAATTTAGTTTGCTTGACAACTATGGTTTTTGTTGTAGGTTATCAAATTAAATTTAGGATGCAAATCAGTTTTGTGTGAATTTGGGTAGTATAAGCCTGTCTTTCCTAACTAGTTGGATTCTGGTTAACCAAAGACAGATTAGAAGCTATAAACTCTTTCCCCATAGGTAGTTGTAACTAAGTGGTGATGTGGGTAAGTAGTTAACAGAACTTGAAGACTAGGCAAAAGATATGGTAGCACAGACTTTGCTCAGTACTTAACACCAGACCTAGCTCATAGTAAGTGCCAAGTAAATACTTGTTAAGTGATTGAATTTAAAAAAAAAAAAGAACCTTCTGTGAATTATTCTAATATCCTCAGAGAAGTGAATTGATTTGCCCAGAGTCTTAAAGTGAGTCAGTGGCAAGGCTACGACTAGAACCCAAGCCTCCTTACTCACAAGTCTGTTCTTTTGCCACAATAACACACTGACTCCCTTATATCCCATAGAAACTTTGATACAGGAGTTAAAATTTGGTTGAATTTTTAAAAAATCTAGTCCTCACTAAATCTATAAATTCTATCTTTGTTGTTGTTCAGTTGTTTCAGTCATATCTGACTTTTTGTGAACCCATTTGGGGTTTTCTTGGCAAAGATAATGGAGTGGTTTGCCATTTCCTTATCTAGATTATTTTAAAGATGAAGAAATTGAGGCAAATAGGGTTAAGTGACTTTCCCAGGGTCACACAACTAATAAATGTCTAATGTGAGATTTGAACTCAGAAAGATGAGTCTTTCTGTTCCAAGACTGGCATTCTATCCACTGTGCCACCTAGCTGCACTATAAATTCTATCTAGACAAGGCTTAATGTTAGCTCATGAGACTGTCTTCCTAACTCTTGGAATGTAATGTCTCATTTTTTGTGTGAGTCCCTAGGAGAAATATATCTAGAACTCCAGGATGCTAGGGTCTTGGCTTAATCAACCTGCTTTATTAAAGCAAAGCAGGCATTTCCCCAACTCCCCACCATAATCACTTTGCCCTCTCCTTGAAAGAATCAGTATCTCTTTGAATGCAGGAGAGTGGAGTGAGAAGTCCTGGAAGGCCAGATCTAGAAGAAAGAAGCCCTAACAATCTCCTTGTCAGATATGATGGTGCAAGATCTTTCATGGAGTTGGGACTGGATGGTACTTTAAATATCATGTAGTTCAACCCATCCTCATTAATAGATCAGGAAAATGAGGCCAGAGAAGAAAGGTGACTTATCTAAGGTCACACATAAATAAGTGGCAGAGCAGATTTGAACCTCGGTTCTCTAGCTCGAAATGCATTCTTTCCATGGCACTGCACTGACTCTCATGTCTGTTGGTAATGCATTCCAACATATAGCCAGGGGTAGGTCTCCTAAGAGGAATTTTTCAAGAAAAATTTGCCTAACTCAGGAGTTGAGAGGAAGGATAGAGTGGGGCAGAGATAGAAAGATCTTCACCATTGAACAATGGAGGATGAAGACCCATGAGATAATAACAGATTATCAAATGATAGATTTTCAGAATGGGGAACCAAAAGAGGGTAAAAGTTGAAATATATACAAATAACTCAGGAAAGATAACATGGTCAGATAGAGAGTGGGTCTTTAGGGCAAGGGAGCTGCCATGGTTCTGCGTGTGTTTGAGGTATACTAAACCTTTATAATTGGTATTCATCCATCCATCCATCCATCCATTCAGTAATTATTTATTGAACACCTGAAACACTTTCTCTAGACCTCAGTTTTTTTTTTAAGCAATTGGGGTTAAGTAACTTGCTCAAGGTTACAGGACAGAACTGGGTGTGGTGCTGAGTATCTTAGCCCAGATTCAGTCCCCCAGGTCATGCAGACACTGGGGCCCGTGCTCTTACTCGCTGTGCTACCTGGCTGTCCCCAGACCTCAGATTTCTGATATGTAAAATAAAGAAGTTTCTTCTGGGTCAGAGAATATTTTTTTGTGGGTTTTTTGGTTGTTTTTTTTTTTTTGCTTTTTGGAGGGCAGTTGGGGTTAAAAAATTTGACTTGCTGTAATGTAATACCAAGCAAAGGCAACTTCCCAGGTTCAAAATACCAGCATAGGTGCTCTCTATTTTATTCAGTGACAAACCAAGAACAGAGAAGATCAAAACATGACATCATTCAAAATACAGCATTTACTAAGTGTGATTAAATAATCTCCAAGTACTACCCCACCCCAGGACCTTCCAATCATTCAATCAATTACAAAGTCCCTGTTCTAAATACTACTCCACCCCTAGGCTATACCTTAATTAAGTCCACCACAAAACCCCTCTTCTCAAATGGAGATTAGTTTCCAAACATAGGTAAAGTACCTTCATTTGTCAATCACAGAGCACAATAAGGTCAAAAGTTCCCCACCCCTGGATCACAATTGAATCTACCCCAGAGTTACATCAAGTTTAAACACAGCACTTAATACCCAGATGGAGGTCTTTTCTTCATCTTGACACGAGGCAAGTTCTCAGCAATCTTAGTTCCTGGGGAGACAAGGCTTAGCAAGGCCATAAGATACATTGCCAGTCCCTTCATGAATTTATCCTCTGTCTGTAGAACAGTCCTAGAACCCCTGAACACATTAGCAAAGCCCTCTCCCAGGATTTCTGTAAACATACAACAAGAAAATCCTTCTTCAGGGCTTCTGAACCAACAGAAAGGCTCCCAGACCCCTGCAACAACAGCACTGTCCTTCACCAGTGGACAGTATTCATTCTGTCTGCAGGACAGTCTCCAGACCCCTGCAACAACAGCACTGTCCCTCACCAGTGGACAGTATTCACTCTCTGTCTGCAGGACAGTCTCAGGGCTTCTTAGCCAAAAGCCAGGTTCCAGGACTTCTTCAACAAAAGGACTGTCTTTCACCAGTGGGCAAATCTGGCAAAACAACATCAAAACAGACAGACAAAGTACCAGCAAAACAGCCATGTCTCCTCAGTCCTTGGCAGCTCAGGGGGCAGGTCTCAAAAGTCCAGGGCAATTCAAAGCGGCCACCAGCAATTCTCTTAGTCTCTCTCTCTCCACGAGGTGCTGCTTCCAAAAAGATCTTCCGCCTCTCTCTTGTCTCTTCAAATCTACGTCACCAGCTCCTCCCAGTTCAGGACTTTCTTTTCACATCAACAAGCCCATCCCACAGGTGGGATTAACAAACTCTGGGTTTTTAACACAATCAATTTGAAAACCAAGCCAATACAGGGGAATCTTTAATTGCCATTACTATCACACTTGCCCAAGGTCTCACGGCTATTAAGTGTGAAGTATCTGAGGCTGGATTTGAACTCAGTTCCTCCTGACTCCAGGGCTGGTGCTCTATTCACTGAGCCACCTATCTGCCCCAGGGTCAGAGATTCTTAACCTGAGGTTCACAGACCACCAGATCCAGGAACAGATTTCAGGGGATCCATGAACTAGGATGGGAAAATAATTCCATTTTTATATTCCACTAACTTCTAATTGAAATTTAACATTCCCTTTAGTTATTTAGAAATATTATTGAGAAGGAGTCCATAGGCTTCACCAGACTATCAATGGGGTTCAGGACACAAAAAAGTTTAGATGATCTCTAACATGTCTCTCCATCTCTGATTTCATGATTTTGTAGCATAGCTTTTCTTCTCCAGTCACTATATCTGCAGAGATTCTTAAATCTTCATTGGACAAATTCTCAGTTCCTATCCACAACTTACAGAGTACAAAGTCCTTCCTTCAGAGGAAATGGAAACAAAGACTGATCAGTATTTACTATGCCCTAAATGACTTTAGGAGAAAGGGAATTATCATACGGAACAGTTCAGGTTTTAAATCACCTTCAATGATGATCAACTTTTTTTTGGTTTGGTTTGGTTTTGGCTAGCCTTCAAGACATTTTCCCAACCCTTTTCATATTTACCAGAGCAAGAGGGATGGATCATTTGATCACAGAGAGAATCAGCAGCCTAATGAAATACAAGTATTGTAAGGCAGATGTTTAATTTGTATTGATGCATATTGTATTAATTTACTTCCCTCCCCCCAGGTCTGACCACTCTAATCTGGTTACAAGTCTATGGACAGATACTAATTTTCAGAACTAGCAGCCTGCATGTGACTGTAAAAGTAAAAATTGGCAATTTGTAGAAAAAACATACTAAAAATAACAATAATGACATTTATATAGTGTTTAAGGATCATAGAGAGCTTTACATATGCTGTCTCATGGAAGCCTCATAACCTCTCTGGGAGGCAAATACTTAAGTATTTCAGGTGGATAGTATTCATATTTTTAGAGATGAGGAAACTGGGGCTCCAAGAAATTAAATGACTTTCCCAGGGCCACACAGCTGGGAAGTATCACAGGCAGGATTTGAAGCTGGGTCTCCTCAACTCCTAATCCAGCACTGCACCATAGCTGGTCAAAACTCTGTTGTCTTTCATAATAGGGAGGTCATATGGTCATGCCAGTGATATATATGGTATGGAGATCTCTTTTTGAAACTGCCTTCAGACTTGCAAAAGTTCTGGTCATGAACTTGGATGGGAAAAAAAATTCCATTTTATTTTTACTAACCCCTAATTGAAATATAGCATTTCCTTTCATTGTTTAAAACCATTATTCTGGTACTACTGACTGACTGTAGAGGTCCATGAGACAAAAAAGGCTAAGAAGCCTTGATTTAGTCTAGTTTATGAGTAGACTTGCCACAGTCCTGCAGCTAATTAGCGAAAGAGGAGACTCTAGATCTCAGGTCTCCTCCCAGTCCAGTGTTCTTTTCATGAAACTATGTACCCTTCTCATTTAATTTTATGTTAGTGGCATGGCATTTTGAATATACACACAGAGTAAGTGGCCTTCTCAATTTGGTGGAAATAACCTTGCTTAATCAAAAATGAATTTTCAGACTGGCCCCTTTCCTTTTTCCTGCTTGGTTTATGATGTCATAGGAGACAAATGGCAAGAATTGGACATGGGAAAATAAGGTGCAAAGACAGGGACAATCCAGCCCAAATTTTTTTATATTAACTTTAAAAAAAATTATTGATGCCTTTTGTCTTTTTTATGTGAGTAATTTCTAGATATATATTTAGTTACCCACCTGGATTTTTCAATGCAATACATATTATCTTATAAGAAATAAGAGGGGTGGCTAGGTGGCACAGTGAATAGAGCACCGACCCTGGAGTCAGGAGGACCTGAGTTCAAATGGCCTCAGACACTTAACACAAAAACTATCTGTGTGACCTTGGGCAAGTCAACCCCAACTGCCCTCCAAAAAGCAAAAAGAAAAAAAAAGGAAAGCATTTAAGCAAAACCAAATGACATAGTGTGCTTGTCTGATAGACTACATGATCACATCCATAGCCCCTATCTCCCTAAGGAAAGTGGGGATGTACATTTCTTTTTTCTGAAAGCCACAGTACTTTTCCCTCAGCAGCTTCTAAAGCTAGATTTTTTCAGAGGAAATGAACTAATGCTGACAACCATGGGTAACTGAGACTCCACTATTCTTCATAATAATAATAATAATAATAATAATTGCTGATACTAATTTCCCATATATCAATAGTACTTATTTTTTTCCAAACTTGACCACATGCATCATTTCATTTGATCCTCACCACAACCCTAAGATCTAGTAGGGGCAGGTATTAATTTCATTTGATAGAACATAACCAATCTGTACTTTCTTATTTCATTTTTCAATTTATAAGAATTTATTTTCTCCCGCTCCACCAGCTGAAAAGAAAAACAAAACTATTATAACAAATCTCATGCCTTCTTCTGTGCAAGTCTAATCCATGTGTTCCCATAGATCCTCTATGAAGGGGCTGCCCAACATGCTTCGCCCAACTTTCCTCCAGAACCCTTGACTTCCCATAGATAACAGTGTTGGACACAGACTGTCTCACTGTTATCCTTTGTTCTCGCTACATGACTGACCTTCATCCTTACTCCCTGCCCCATACTTAAATTTTTGAAAAATGTTTATTTTTTTCTTTGTGTATCATAGTTTTTTTTCCTGCAGATTATGCTCCTTCTCCCACCCAATGACTCTTCTCTAGTAATAAAGAGGAAAAAATAACTATTTTAAAAATATGTATTTTATAAAAAAGCAAAAGCAGCCTAGAAACTGATCACACCCAGCAGTGGGGATAACATTCCATATGCATAGTCCCATGTCTCCAACAAAAGGAGGGAGATGCAATTCCTCATCTTTCATTTGGGGTCAAGATTAGTCATTATAATAGCATAGTACTCAGCTCATCTCCTTTTCAGTCATATCTCTCTTCTTTTTAACGACATCATACATATATTCTCATAGGTAATATGCTGCTCCCTACCGACAAGTTCCATGTATCTCTTCATTGCCCCCTTAAGAATTTTGATGACATATAAAAGAAGTGCCTTGGAGAGACTAGAACATTTATAGGCATCCTGTAAATGCTTCTAGTTGGCTAGCCATGTGTTGAAGTGGAGGCTCTCTAATTAGCTGTAAAGCCATTTAAAAAGATCTGTTAGTTTCAGCTATGACATCTTTACCTCAGTGCCCTTGAGTGACTTTGGCAAGCAGTGAAAGGAGTTGAGTCCACAACCATGTGAGTATATCCTTCCAGACTTCAAGTTTGTAGTCAAAACAGCATCAGTGCCCTGAGAAGCAAGGAGTAACCTTTGGAGATGACCTTTGGGATTCAAGCCCAGGAGTGACTGAGATGCAGGTTTATCTTGCAGTCATACTAACCAATTCTGGATATGAACTTAGTAGGATCAATGTTATGTAGAAACTGAACTAAATTTTATACCTGCTGCCTCAGAGACTGGTGCTATAGGTAGAATTATGTCCCCAGCATGTTGGTAAGAATGTTTATACATTTGTTCTTGTTATATCTTTGAAGTAAATATCACTTTGTAGAAGTCAATCAGTGTTAAATACCAAAATGTAACTGGGTGCTGGTTAGTGACCACAAAAAATGGAGAGAAGAGCCTGTGGGAATTTGAGCCACTATACAGAAAAGAGATACTTCAAGCCTCTGAGTCCCCTAGAATCCTGATGGGGAGGTACAGCAGCCTGGCCCTGAGAGAAGGGGGTCAGAGCACGCCTGTTACAAAGATACTAAGACAGACAGTCAAACATTTATTAAACATTTAATGCTAAGCACTTGGAATGCAAAGAAAGGCAAAAGTCTGTCCCTGTCCTTAAGAAGTATACATTATAAAGGCAGAGAAAACATGTAAATAACCAGGTACATGCTCTTATCGGTTATCTTTTCCATGAAGCATTCCTGTACTGGCAAAGGGATTTTCCTGAAGTATAGCTGCCATCTGCTAAAGACCCAGCAGCTTTCAACTTCTTGAACTTGTAAGATTTCCTGGAAGACCAAAATGTCCATCTTAGGCTCACCAGTCAGACACCTACACTCAGGAAAGAAACTCAAAGCAGAAGCAACAGCTAGGGCTCTGGAATCCATTCTCAAGCATCCCTAAGCTAGTGCACGGGGAGGTCTGCCTCATTTCAGCAGTTTGCCATATCTACCATCAGGAAGAGGTTTTAAAGAGTTCTGACATGCCAACAGGAAAAGAGAGAAGGACAGATGATGGAAAGAGGGTAGACCTATTAAAAATCTGAATCAGCTGCTGTTCCTTTTGAGTAGCCAATAAAGGGATTGCTTTATTATTGCAAATCACCAAACCCTTTTTGCAGTGAGCCACACATGTCCTGAGAAGTTGGCTAGGTAATTCTCCCAGAGGATGACCTCTCCAGGCCTATTCCCATGTATGGTCCATGAAGTACATAATTCCTGCTATGTTAGAACCCTTCTGAAGGCCCAGCTCAAATTTTTTTTTTTTTTTTTTTAGATTTTGCTTTTTGCAGTAGGGAAGGTAGGGCCGTTTGGGTTAAATGACTTGCCCAAGGTCACACAGCTAGTTTTTGTGTTAGGTGTATGAGGTCACATTTGAACTCAGGTCCTCCTGACTCCAGGGCTGGTGCTCTATTCACTGCACCACCTAGCTGCCCCACCCAGCTCAAATTTCATGTCTTCTGAAAAACCTTTTCCAAAGTCAAAGGTTTTATATCCTCAAACCTGAAATAGTCTATCTTGCTTAGGAACTCCTATATTACTTAGAATCTATATTACTCATTTGGCAACTATTCAAGGCCTATGTTTTAACAATTGTCATCTATTGAAATACTAAATGAAAAAAACTTTTTGAAACTCAATATTCTTTCATCAATATCATAACATTTATATAGTGCCTACTATGTGCCACATATAGTGCTAATGAGCTTTACAAATATTACCTCGTTTGGGCCTCACAACAACCCTCCCCGGGGAATAGGTGCTATTATTATCCTCATTTTACATTTGAGGAAACTGAGGCAGATAGAGATTAAGTTACTTGTCCAGGATCACACAGGATAGTAAATTTTGGGGGTCACATTTGAATGCAGGTCTTCCCGACTGCAAGCCCAGCTCTCTATCCCCTGTGCTACCTGGCTGCCTCAGTCAAATTCTTCTACTTTCAAGTATCATCCCCTATACCTGTAATGCCCTCCTTCTTCAGTTCTTCCTGTCAGAACCCTTTCCTTCCTCAGTGTTCTTTCCCTTCCCTTGTGTATACTAATCTGTGTACATTAGTGATCATCAAAAAGGTTGTATACCATAACTAGCTGGTTGGGCCTTGAATTGCATGGTATGTATACTGTGTTAAATATAAAGAATCATTCTCCCGTCATGTGCTGTGATTTCTTAAAGCTGGACACTCCAACTCTCAGATCTGATCATTTCTCTCTGGCTGTCCTCCATGCCTGGAATACTCTTCCCCCTGGGCTCTGATTATAGACCTTCCTGGCTTCCTTTAAGTCTGTTTTGGGAATGAGAATCTGAAGATCTTCCCTGCCCTTTGGCCCTTTGGTAGGCTTAGGTGATTCTGAGAACCTTCCCTGATTCGAAAATATACTCTGCCCCCTAATGGGCTGAATGTGGTCACCTGGAGCCTGTGGTGGGAGGCTTGTTCTTCAGGGATGCCCACACCCTGTTACTTTGTGATTGGGCAGTGGGTCATAAGGTTGTGATGGTCTCTGACCCAGGAGAAGGCTATATATAGTCATGTGAGGTTTTGCTGTGGGGCTCACTTTGGGAAGAGTTGTATGATTTGGTCAGATGAGACTCTGGGCAGCCATTGAGGGCCCCCCCCCCATTTGAAAACTCAGATGTTGGTGCTTCCCTCTCTGGTAACTAACTAGGTATGGATGTAATGGTCAGACAGTGGGAAACTCTGTCTGCTGATCTGTCTCTCTGTCTGCTTGTAACTTCTGTTTGTATTCTCTGATGTTTGATTGATTAAAGTAAGATTGTTAACCCATTTTGGGTTGCTTTCCTTTAAAAAAGCAGACCTAAGATACCTATGCTAGCAGCCACCCTGGGTATGCTAGGGTGCTTGCTGCTACAAAGTCTCAAATAAAATTCTCCCTTCTACAGGAAACCTTTCCCTCTTAAGGGGATTGTGTTTCTTTTGTTGGTTATTTCCTATTTACACACACACACACTTTGCTTTGTATATATCTATTTACATGTTGTCTCTCTCATTAGACTGTAAATTCCTTGAGTATAAGGACTGTCTTTTGCCTCTTTTTGTTGCCTCTCCACTTAGCACAGTGCCTGGCACACAGTAGGTGCTTAATACATGTTTACTGATTAATTGATACTATGCTATGAACAAGAGAAAGTTTGAGAACTACTGGTGGATATTTTGTATCTCCCAAGGAGAGAACAATCCTGTTTAATTTTTGCCTTTGTATCTTTAACACTTAGTATATCCTAGGTCACCTAGTGACCTATGCACAAGTAGGTATTTAATAAATGCTTTTTAAAATAAATCTTTTGAACTGAAGCTGTAAGACTGGGACTTCTGGACCTAGATCTGACTCCAGGTCCAGAACTTCTAAACCATATAAAAGACTGATGAAAACTGAACCCCAATGCACATTTCAAAGGAAAAGCTAGAAAAAAAATTGTTTTAAAGAGAACATATAATGCATATTAGCTATGTCCAGTTATTTTGAGTGATCAGCAAGGATTTAGTAAACACAATATGCAAAAACATTCACTGTAGCAAAATCTGGCACTCACTTATAAAAATCTGAAAGAGCTGTATATTCACATGTGATTAGCCTGAATACTAATTGCTTCTTTCTTCAGGTCAATTCAACATTCAGTTGTTGGGTTTCTTTTCCTTTTCCATGCCTCTTCTCCCTTGGGGGAAAAACAGATAACCTATTGATCAATGATATTGATAGCCCCATCATATTTTAATTTTTAGCCAGAGGTACCTTTTTTAAATGCTCAGGTCTCTATCATATTGGCCATTTTACATAAATGTCCCCAAAGTCAATAAATAACAGAAAATAAGATGACTCCTTCAGGAGGAATCAAAAGTTCATAGATAGGACCATAGACCTAGAGTACAGAGAGGAAATTTCAAAGATCATTTATTCCAATCCCTGTCATTTTGCAGAGAAGGAAACTGATGCCCAATGGGACAAAGTGATTTGCTTAAGACTACACAGATAGTAAGTTTTGGAGGTGGATCTGAACCCAGGAAGTATGATTCCAGAGCCGGTGCTCCTGTTCCACACATAAAAGAGAATATTATTAAAATGCAAGAAAGAAAATCTCTCTCTTTCTCCCTCCTCCTCTCTCCCCCTCTCCTCCTCCTTTCCCCTCTCTCCCTCTCTCCCCCTCCCTCCCTTTTTGTCTTGTTCTCTCTTTCAATCTCTCTTCCTCCCTTTTTTCTCTTACTCTCTTTCAATCTCTCTCTCTGTCTCTCCCCCTCTCCCCTCTCCCTCCCTCCCTCCTCCCTTCCTTTTTGTCTTGCTTTCTCTTTCAATCTTTCTTCCCCCCCATCTCTTACTCTCTTTCAATCTCTGTCTCTGTCTGTCTGGCTCTCTCTCTTCCTCTCTCTTTCAAAAAAAGCATTTTGTGGAAAAAAAGCAAATGGAGCAATAAAGCAAGACTGACTTTAACAAAAAGTCACCTCCTGAGGATGTTTGCATGAATAAAGCATCAGAGTCTGAATCTCATAACTGCTGTGTTCAATTCTCTATTATTCGCTTCCTTTCACTTCTAATGGAGTTTTGGTTAAATTTATGAAAATATATGAACTCCAAGCAGGGAGTAACTTATTCCAATCATATGCTTTTGCTTTCACACATCTAAGCAGTTGATTTTGCTACTGATGACCAAAGGTTTTTATTGACTCTTTTCTTATCCCTAAAGATGTAGCTAGAACAAAGGCAGATAGATATCATTTTTTCTAGGGAATTCCCACCAATCTACTCTAGATAATAGTTATCTAATCAGAGTACTAATCTCCTCATTCCTTCCTACTTGCTGTAATGGGAATGTAAATTTTTAAGATCTTCCTTTCCCCTAGGCTAAAGTGCACCTGGAGCCTAGGGTGGGAGGCTTGTTTTTCAGTAGATACTTCTTGATTGGCCAGTGAGTCAATAAGGTTGTTACATTCTCTGAGCAGGAGAAGGCTATATAAGCCCTGATGTGTAGCTTTGTTTTGGGGCTCACTTTGAGAAGTATTCTATGATTTGATATGGATTCTGGGAAGCCCTTGTCCAGAGCCCCCCAGCTTTGAAAAACCCAGATGTTGATTTGGTATGGATGTAATGGTTGGACAGTTTGGAAAGCTGTCTACTTGATCTGTTTCTGTCTTGATAATTCTGCCTGTATACTTTGAAGTTCAGGGTGCTGACCTTTTTCCCCTGAACGAGGTAAACTATATATGTTTGACTGATTAAAGTAAGCTTGTTAACCCATTTTGAGTTGGCTTTCCTTTAACAAAGCAGATCTAAGAACCTGTGTTGGCAGCAAACCCTGAGGATGCTTCGGGTGCTTGCCGCTACACTTGCTGATCTCTTTGTTTCAAGAATAGGGGCACAATGAAATACCTCAGACTGAATTGTTATCCATGTTCTCTCCTTGCTTAGTTCTACATCTCCTTTACTGATGTTAAATAGAGACTTGACATTCCTCAAGACTGGACAAATTACATGAGAACAATTACTACTCAAATTCAGATTAGATGAAAATAAAGTCAACAAATAAGAATTAGAGCAGGGAATTTCTGGTTCTTTTGTATTAGGGAATTTTTTTTAATCCTTTTTTTCCTGAGGTTTAAAGCTCACCAACACTTCAGATAGTGCAATAGTAATAATACATGTATTAAAACATATTGGGGCAGCCAGGTAGCACAGCGAGTAAGAGCACCGGCTCCAGTGTCGGGATGACCTGGGGATCAAATCCGGGCTCAGATACTTAGCACCACACCCAGAAATAGCTGGCTGTATAACCTTGAGCAAGTTACTTAACCCCGATTGCTTTAAAAAAAACATATAATATTTTACATATGTATAATAATATCTTGCATCTATATAGGCTTTAAGGTTTGTAAAACACTTAACAAACATCATCTTATTTTGTCCTCATAATGGCCCTGGCAGGTAGTTGCTATTATTATCCCCATTTTACAGATGAGGAAATAGAGGTACAAAGAGCTTAAAAGATTTGCCCAGGGTCACACAGCAGCAAATGTTCAAGGTGGAATTTGAATCCAGTTCTCCCTAAGACTGACTAAGTCTAGGTCAATGGTGTGGTGAAGGCAACTCTAACTGACTGGTGAGAGCCCTTTGTTAAATTATCAAGGTGAATGTTTACATTTGGAAAAAACAGCAAATTCTGTAACTCTGGGCTAGATTTATTGTTTTATTAATTATTTGGACTTAAGAAAGTGAAGGAATAAATGTCAATACTGCAGATTAAGTTTAAAAGTGTGTCCTATCCCTGTGGTTTTATTTTTCTCTTCAGAGAGTTGGTTTTTAACCATTTACTAATCTTTCCTACAGATCTCATAATCTATCCAGTGCACCTCTTAACTAACGTGTACAATAATATAGAGCATTATATATATTGTATGTCACTGGGCTTCACAATAACCCCTTGAATTAGCTGCTGCAGTTATTATTGTCCTCATTTATAGATAAGGCAACAGACTACAAACTGTTTAGTGATTTGTTTATGAATGTGGGTTTAGAAATGAGCTTCAAATCCAGATTTTTCCTGAAACTAAATCCAGTACATTTCCCCTTACTCCATGCTGGCATTCACAGGGTGGTTTGTTTTTTTTTTTGTTATTGTTGTTTTGCTTTTTGGAGGGGGAAGGTAGGGCAGTTGGAGTCGTGACTTGCCCAAGGTCACACGGCTAGTAAGTGTTAAGTGTCTGAGGTCACATTCGAACTAAGGTCCTCCTGACTCCAAGGGCCGGTGCTCTATTCACTGCACCACCTAGCCGCCCCTATTCACATTTTTATAGCCCTTTAAGACTGGATGCTTCTTCACTCTAGCATCTTCAGGTAAAGAAAGATTCTACATCAATGAATTTTCTAGAGGCAAAGTTTTTGTCTTCAAGTGCCAACATCTTTTTAAAAATTTATTCATTGTGTCAACAAAGGTTTCTCAAGTATAGGACATACTTCTTTGCTTTCTTAAATAGACTACATTGAATATAATTTAACCTTCATGATTCAGGGCCATCATTATGGAAACCCATCATGTACTGTGATGTTCTTAGGAGTCATTGCCTTATGTATGGCTGTTTGCTCCTACACTGTAGTCCCAGAAGGCATTCTGAGTTCTTGCACCCTTTTTAAAATGGAGAGTCAGTCTTTTGTGGACACACTGCCAACCATTCCTTATCTTCAATGACTTTCTAATTTACTGCTTCAGTGTGATTCTATAAATTTTTATAGAGCATCTACCTTGTATGAGACACTTTGATAAAGCTTCTGCTTATCTGCTGGGGGCTTATTAGACTTGTGTTTAAAATAAGAATAAATAAGTTCTGAATAAGCTTACTACTGTCTATAAGTAGACTCAATTATATCTATTTTGGCTACTTAAGGCACCTCTTAAAATTCTTTTCTTACCTCTTAGTTTTCCTTTGTGTTTTGAATGGCTGAACTTTGTTAGGTTGGTGATCCTGAGGCTCAAAGCCTGTGATTTTTAACACCGCCATTCTTAGCTCCACCTATCCCTAGTCGCTATCATCCTACCATCTGGGACTATATCCTAGAAGGTTCCATAAAAATGGAAATGGATACAGACCAAAGGCAACCACTTGTTATGCAAATCTTCCCATAGGGAAAGTTAGTATAGAGGTGCTAGGAATTATGGGGAGGAGGCAAACCTATTTCCTCTTTCCTCTTCATAACTCCCATCACCTCCTTAGGTTTGCAATACCGTTAATGGTCTTACTATTTCCTAGGGCCCAGCCTTTGTCCCTCACTAGGTTGCAATCCAGCAAAGCTTTTCCAGAGCATGGGGATGGACGTCTCTATACTTCGGGGCAGAGAGAAGGAGTACTCCAACCCCTGGGATGTTCATATCTGGTGCAAAGCCCATGAGGCCTTGGGCTCTGAGTGTTAATAAAGGTATCAGGTATAGTCTGCCAGTTTCCCAGCCTTCTCCGTTAGTCTATTCCATCTAGTCTCCCTGATCAGTCATTCAATGAGTATTTATTAAACATCTCCTTACTGTGTCAGGCATTGTGCTAAGCCCTCAGGATATAAAGAGAGGCACAGCAATCTTTGGAAATATTTGGAAAATATTTTCATTTCAAGAAAGAAGGTCCTATCTTAAAGTGAAAAAGCATGTTTGCATTTGACTAACTCTGTGTTACCAGATATTAAAGGCAACGTGTTGGCGTTTTATAGATCTTTGTGAGCATTATTATCCAATACTAAGGCTATCTAATTTTTTAAGTAGACAAGGGAAAAAGATACATACAGAAGATATTTCACATATGAGAAAATGAAAGTGCTTCAGGCAGATAAAGATGTAGCCCGGCACTATCCAATGCACAAAGGAAAGTGAAACTATTATCAGATTCAGGTTTAAATTGATCCCCTACCTTCTCAAGATGATAGTTGGGTAATCATAATGAGCTTTATTTACTATATATTTTCAAGCAGCTACATAGGCTTTTTTTTGGAGGGGGAAAGGTAGGGAAATTGGGGTTAAGTGACTTGCCCAAGGTCACATGGCTAGTTTTTGTGTTAAGTGTCTGAGGCTGGATTTGAAGTCGGCCGGTACTCTATTCACTGCACCACCTACCCACCCCAACATAGACTTTAAAAAAAAAAATAATCAAACATAATAATAATGACTTAGATGTGCACAGCAGTACTGGGTTTTCACATACTGCATCACATTTGATCCTTACAAGAAGTGTGTGAGGTAAGCAGGACAGGTAAAATTATCCCCATTTTCCACACAAGTAAATTGAGGCTCAAGTTTAATGACTTGGCTAGAGGTGGTATAAGAGGCACTAGAACCTTTAGGCCAAGATAATGAGGGACAAGCACAGGCATCATTAGAGCATACCAAGCACTGAGCATACCTAGAATGCTTTCTTCCCCTCTTTCTCTCTGCAGTCAAGTTCCACCCCACTCCCCATGCTCTGAAGAATGGCACTTTCCTTACTTTTTCTCCTTCTTTTTCTTCAAGAAGACCACGGTCAGTGTCACAAGCAAAACAATTATTGACACACATCCCACGATGATTCCCACAATAAGTCCTGTGGGAGGAAAGAAAGAGCAATCAGTAGACTGGGGTATAATTTGACTGCTCTTTGGTCTTTCAAGCAGTTGGGTCAGAATAGCTGGTTCTGGCTGTTCCGGAGGGAGCAGCTCTATTGATACTGCTGTTTGCCATTTCTCAGACTGCAATTAAGCAAACCTGCCAGATTCAGAAGCATTGTGGGAGTGTTTGGTCTAAATTAGCAAGAAATGATAGAATGTTTCTTTAAAAAAAATGAAATTGTAGTATTTTCAAAGCACATATTGCAATGACGCAAATTAGGTTAATGAAGCATTATTTTGCAAAGGTTGTCTTGCAACCCATGTTAATGAATAACCTATTATGGCCCCACTTCTCTGAATTTCATTTCCTTCTCTACAATATGAGGGGAGGAGGTGAAATTAAATAATATCTAAGGTTCCTCCCAGTTCCAATGTCCAAGATGTTTTTGTAATTTACATGCTGATAACTTTATTTCATTGGCTACCTGAAGCAACTGAAGTGGATTTGATCTATAAGGTTCTTTTCAACTCTGGATGCCATAATTTCTAGACCAGAGAGGCACCTTAGAAATCATCAATACAACTACCTGGGTATCAAAAGACAGAGACAGTTATTACATAGAATGGTAAGGTCACTGAATTCTGAACCACAGAAGCTCAGATCTGAAAGGGACATCATCTTGTCTAACGCATATCTAGACAAGGATCTCTAAAATGCCAGGGCAGACAAGTGTTCATTCAGTTTTTGCTTGAAAACCTCTGGTAAATGGAACCCCCCAACCTCTCCTGGCAGCCCATTCCTCTTTGGATTCTCATTTAAGGCATTTTCTTTCTATCAAGCCCAAATTTACCTCTTTGTACCTTCCACCCACTGCTCTAACTTTGGCCAAACATAGTAGGTCAAACAGCACTTTCCAATACCTGAACACATGCCTCTCCCTAAGAGTTCTTTTTTTCCCCCTAGGCTAACAATTCCTAGTTCCTTCAGCCAACACTCATTTGATCCAAACTTGTGACCCTGTGTTATGCGCATTGCCCTTGTTTAGGATGTTCTCCAGTTTATCAATGTTCTTCCTAAAGAACTGAGCTCAAGTCCCCAGGTGTGGTCTGACCAGAGAAGAGTACAACCAGATTATCACCCCGACAATACGCCTCTTTCATGCAGCCCAGGCTCTCATTAGCTTTTTCAGCTCATCAGATCAATTGTGTAATTATGAAGACCTATTTATTTTATGGTTGACACAGAGCAAAACATGTACTTGAAGACCTTGGGCAGTGAACCATTTCTAATTCGACAGGTTACTCACGGATTCCTCTGATACTAAACTAGAACAAAAATCCTTCACCAAAATAATATTTAAATTATTTTACAAAACTAGGCAGTTTATGTAGTCTGTTTTTCTTCAGTGAAAATATAAAATAATTGTTTACAAATGATTGGTTCCTCTACCTTTTGAAGGATCTGTGAACATACTATATCACACAGCGGACCATAAGATCTTGAGATGTTCCCCCTCCTCCTTTTCTAGCTCAAAGCTTTCTTCTTCATCAGTTATTCCTGGGGTAATACTAATTTTCCCTTCCTTCAATTCAATTTCCCGCCTTCTTATTATTGCACAAATCTCTAGAATCTCCTTCTTCATAAGCCCTTTTCCTGTACAGCCTCATCAGAGGGCAATTGTTTTCTAGATGAAGGGTGAGTTAGTGGTAGAGGGAGAACTTGAACCCAGGTCTTCTGGTTCTAAGTTCATCACCATATTGTGAGGCGACATTCAAAGTTAATTCTTCTTTGCCTCCATTTCCTCAGTCCTCATTTCTCAACCTTTAGAAACCTGACTTCTTAGCCCACTACTCCGTTTAAACTATTTTATCTTTTAAATAGACTGCACTCCTCTCCCCCAGGTTTCATTGACCCAGACTAAAACTTTTTTTCCTCAATAAGAATGGGAATAAGTAATAATAATATGACATTTCACCTTCCTTTGTCTTTCTCTTGCCTTTTGGTCATCTTTTGTTTTCTGGGAAATAGCCACTGATGGGGGAAAGGAAGGAAATTAAAAAGCTATACTTCCTTACCAGTGTTAATTTCTTCATCTTCATCCCAGAACAGGCTGTTGTTAGCTGAAAGCCCAGACAAGTGCACATTAGTTTGGGTTTTACAAAAGTGTCTCAAATTTTTGTTTGCTTAGTCCTTTGGGGAGACAGCAAAGCTTTATATGAGAACAGTCTAAAAATACTTACCCTTGATTCTAGAAAGGTAGAGTCTAAGAAAGGTTAGGGTTGAAACATCTAGGCAGTGGGGTACAGGGGAAAGGCTGCTGAATCTGTAGTCCAAAGAACATAATTTCAAAGCTCAGCTCTGTTACCTATTACCTTGTGTGACTGTGGAAAAGTCATTTAATCTCTTGGAGACCTCAGTTTTGTCATCTGTAGAATAAAGGAGTTGAACTAGATCTTTTATGCTTAACTCAGATAGAAGTGGGGGCCACTAATCTGTATATAAGGATCCCTCTGGGCTGCATTTGAACTTAGTTTGAAAATATAATATTATCTATATTTTGCTGTATTTTTATTTATTTTGTTAACTACTTCTCAATTACATTTTAATCTGGCTCAGGCACTATTCAGGAGTGTTGTATGTGTTTGACATCTCTAGACTTCATAACCTCCTAGGGTCCTTTGAATGGTGAGGCTAAAGTGAACCCAGGCTTGTTCAGTGTTCACTAGAGAAACCTGTTGAAACTTGTAAGTTCCATAAAAGGAAGTAATTCACACTTCCACCACTCACCCCCAGAAGAAACTAGAGTGGGTAGAGGTGAGAAATGTCAAAAAAAAAAATTCAACAGACATAATGCATTTACTATGCGGAAGATACTTTGCTAGACCTAGGGATACAAAGACAACAACACAGTCTCTGGATTCCAGAAGGGTTTGGATCCATTTATCAATCTGAGTCATAAATGGTTCCTAAAAGAAGTTGGGGGTATAGTGACTTTTGTAATTGAGTTCAAGGAGGGCTGTTGTGACCTCCTACAGTGTGAACTTTCAGGCCTCTGTTGACAACAGGATCCTGGACTGGAAGGGGGGGTTTAATTGGTCTTCCTACACAAAACTCTTTCCACCAAAATCCTCATTGGCATTTAAAGCCCTTCAAACCTGGCTCTGTCTATCTTTTCAGTCTTCTTACACTTGATTCCTCTCACATTCCTTATCATCCTGCTATATTGGCCTACTTACTTTTGGTCCTATGTGACACTCCATCTCCTTAGATCTTTTGCACTGGCTGTCTCTCAAGCCTAGAATGCCCTTCCTCCACCCTTCCCTGTTCCTGCCTCCCTGGTTTCCTTTCTATCTTCTGCAAAAGGACTTTCCTGCTCTCCACCCCACATTCTCCCTACACCCATTGCTACTGCCTTCTTTCTGAAATTAACTTCCATTTACACTCTACATATTTTAAATGGACATCACCCTATGATAATAATTAGCTTGTTTTAAGCCTACAGAGAACATAATGGCCCCTAAGGTTCACAGGATTGTCTCCTCTGCAGCTTTAGTGAGTTTTAGGTGAAAAGTCGTAAGTTCAACCACAATCCCTCTGAGTTAGTTAGGAAAATTCCTAACTTCCAACTTTTAGGCAGAAGATAGGCCCTTTGCCTAAATTAACATTTATTTCTATCTCTAGTTAACTCCAGACCTCTTTATGGTTTAACTAAAAACTTTATAGTTGAACTAATATCTTTTGTTTTTATATCTTTGGATAAATTATATTAGAGTATTTATGTTTACATATTCACACATATTTGTTTATAGACATCAGGAGGGGATGTTGAGAAAAGAGCAGAGCTTTTTTTTTTCAATATTTCCCTCAGTCTTTGAGTTGGTTGGTACACTGTTAGAATCATCCCAAGTCTTCTGCTTCCAAATACTTATTAAACTAATGAATCCTCCTTGGTATCGCCTTTCTCTGCAAAACTCAATCCTACTTTCACTTTCTTTTTTTGATTGCCACAGGGCTATTGGTTCTTGGCTCAGTTCTGTATGGTCCTATTCCTTCCTTTCCTCTTCTAGTTCTTAGAATCTCTATCTGGTTCTGAGACACCATCTTCCTTTTGTACAAATACCTTAGGGTACAATGAACATAAATACAGAGATGCATGGGAAGCCTCTGTTAACTGATGCAAAGGGAAGTAAGCAGAAGCAGAAAAAGAGTATACACAATAGCTTAAAACAATGTAAATGGAAAGGACAATTATAACAGTCAATCAGCAGGTATTTATTAGTTTCTAAAGTTATCTTTTCCACATTGTGACTTTCCCCATTTCCCCATTGCAGTTTTGATATGTCAGAATTCGAGCAAAAGAAATTACATCAGAATTTTTTGGGAGTTTTGTGGAAGTCACACATGACATGTGAAGGCCAGCAGATGACACAAAACCTATAACCAAATATTTAACCCAAATTTTACAATAAGGTATTGTGATACTTTAAACACCCCATAAAAGAAAGAGAAAAGAAATTAGACTTCTTCTCTGGTATTAAGGGAGGGCCAAACAATTTTATGAGGATTTTCCAGATCACAGGGGCATAGGGGCATACCCCTAATCCTTGAGATGTGGAAAGGATAACTGTATTATGTGTCAGATACTGGAGATACAAATATAATGCAGGAAACAATCCCTGCTCCCAAGGAACAAAGAAATAAAAAATACAAACCGAATACTTGGAAGTTATAATGAAGGGAGGGAAGAAAAGGACAAAGGATAAGTGCCCACTATGTGCCAGGCTCTGTGCTAAGCACTCATCAAATATTACCAAATATTATCTCATTTGGTCAAGCTTGGTTCCAAAGAAGGAATAGGAGAAAACACTCCCTTTTCCCCACCTCTTTTGCAGAAGTGAGGAGACTATGGTTACAGAACTGTTTTCTTTCTCTTTTGTGTTATTATAGGAGATGGGCACTCTGAGAAGGGAGAATGAGGGACACATTGGGAAATGCAGACGATATAAAAGCAAAAGATATCAACAAAATTGATTTTAAAAAAGTTATAGAAGTAGGATTGTACAAAGTATGTTCAGGGGAACAAAGAGTTATAAGGTTGTTTTTTTAAAAATTTTCATCTATCTTATACAATTAACTGGGCTGTTTAATTTATTCTAATTACAAGATTTTCACATTCTCACATGGGCATTGGGCCAAAAATTACCCAGAATGGCTGTTAATCCTTTTGCACATGAATATGTAAATTTTGTATCCTCATTGGCAATTATTCAAGAGGCATCCATTTGTGTCTGTTATGTGTATATGTGCATATATGTGTGTGTATATAGACATATATGTGTATATACACACACATACACATTTTACATCTGATATATATTTATTTGCATTTCTAGATTTATCACACACAACAGCTCAGGCACATTTGTGAATAACACCATAGGTTTCTTATCTGCAGTGGTTTCCAGTAAAAGGGATACATTTTATAGGCCCATAAAACACTGTTGTAACGCTCTGCCCTTTACTTCCGGATTCCCTTTGTTCTGACTTTGGTTTAGCTAAAGCCTACAGGCAAGAAAAAGAGACAGTGAGTAATAGAGAAGAAAAATCAGATGGGCTTATTTAATATTGAAAATTTTGCTGAATTTTTAAGAAAAGTATATTTTTGAGCATACCTAAAATATGTATTTGATTTGGAAAGAGATATTATTTTAGAAAAATCTAATGATGTTTTAAGACCAAGAAGAAATAAAAGGTTTCTTGAATTAAATATGGTAGAAGTTTCACTGGGGAGATAGCATGGCATGGATGAAAGTGTGCTGAATCTGGGATAAAGAGGCCACGGTCACTTGCTGGCCCAGTGATCATGGGCATGTCACTTCATGATGATGACTAGCATGTATATAGTGTTTTAAAGTTTACAAAACATTTGATAAATGTTCTCTCATTTGCTTTGTACATGGTGAAATAAGCACTAATATTATGCTCATTTTACAGATGAAGAAACTGAGGGATATAAAATGACTTGCCTATGATCACACAGTCAGTAAAAAAACTTAGGCAAAATTTAAACTCAGAACTTAAAAAGTCCAACACTCTAGTTGCACTATCTACTGTCTTAAAGAATAATTTTCCTTATCTGTTAAGTGGAGATTACTCATACTACCTACCTCACAGTGTTATTTGAAAACCTTAAAACTTACTACATTTATGACAGAGTTTGTAATCATATGACTTTAGATAGGCATTGTATCACATCCTGTGCCTTTAAATGTAACTATATATGGTAAAAGTTTTCCCCAACATAACTAGTTAGTTTACCAGGTGGGTTGAGGTCCCATTATTCACACCAGCAGGCAATCTGTTGGTTTCTTCTTTCAACTGATTTAAAGAGGTCCCACTTTAGATAAAAAAGTACAACTTCAATAAGTAAAGAGGTTTTACTTGTGAGTTTTCACAAGTGGCTTATTATTTAAAAACATGTGCCCTATATGTACTTTAATAAATAATACTAGTAGCTAACATTTATTTAGGCCTCATTTTCTGAGGTGCAGATTCCCAAAATGCATAACTTTGGGAAAAAGTATAGAAGGGGGGTGGGGGGGTGGGGGGGTGTGTGTGTAGGGAGAGGGAGAGTGAGGGAGGGGGAGAGGGAGAGAGAGAGAGATTGTTTTGTGGAACTTCTAGGAAGGAGAAGGAAGATGGAAGAGAGGGGCACAAAGTTGGAGAAGAACAGATTTGTTTTCCATTTTGAAGGAGAGAAATATGAGGTAACCTGTTTCCTTCTCAGAACTTGTACTCAAAAAAACCATGAGAGACACTGGCAGCTACAGGAAGTAGCCCCCTATACTACAGCCTTAACCTGGCTCAGGTGAGTGAGGTGCCACTCAGAGAGCTTCTTCCTGAGCACAGGAGCAGGCACTGATGAACTCCCACTGTCTGGCATTTGAGCAGGAAACCCCTCCCTTCTCCTGGCAGTCAGAAGGTCACTGGCTACTTTGATTGCCCTGTTTGTAACCATCTATTCTTCCTCCCTCTTGAGTGTTTTGTTTACTTTCTTCTTCTGTTTTGGTTCTCCCTGATAGATTAAAAGAAAAAAAAATAGTTGGTTAACTATCTTGGGTAAATGATCATTTGAGGAGTGCTGGAGATGGGATGGGGAGGCAAAATTGGTCTGGAATAAATGTAATAGACTCACCCAGTGCTCTGTTAGGAAAATAGCCACTGGAGCTGAAGAAGTTGGGCTAAAAGATGATGTGGGAAAGGGAACTCATCCCCAGGGCCAGAGCCCATTGGGTTTTAAGCTGACACAAAGTAGAAGCAGGAGAAATACAACCAAAGAGAAACACAACTGAAACAATGACCATCATAATAATCTAATCATACACCCTCTGCAGAACATGTGACTGATAGCTATCAGATGTAGTGAATGGCAGCAAATTACCCAACAGAAAGTAAACTCCTTTATTCCATTGTGAGCTCCACTTCTGACTCTCAGAGTTCTCTCTCTACCATTCCTCACCAGCCTTTCCACCCTAGGAGATCTCTCTGTCCCCTGTGTCTCCTTCTTCTGGTCAGTTCCTCCTGGCACCTCCATTTTAAGGAAGGATCGGGGCCAGCCATGATCATTCCTTCATTTCTCTTCAGGCTCAGCTCTTCAGAAGTCCTAGACTTCTTTCTTCACCATGCCCCTCCCAGCCCCTCCTGTTCCATTCTTTTTAGGTTCCTTCTTCCCCTATTAGGATGTAAGCTCCTTAAGAGAAGGGACTGTCTTTCTTTTTGCTCCTATTTATATCTTAGTGGTTAGCTCAGGCCTAGCACATTTTAAATTCTGAATTCAAAGAATTGTCCTGAGCAAGTCACTTTAACCATTATGTGCTTCAGGCAAATTCCTAAGATTTGTCTGCCTCTTCACAGAAGGGTTGTTGACTTGCATTGGAGAGGGAATTCCAATATCTTACATTTACTCCTCTTGTGAATTCATAAATCTTTACAAAATTCATTATATCCCAGTGTCTTGAACACAGGCGGCTCTTAAGTAAAACATGTTTAATTGAATCAAATTGAAATGGAGGAGTCCTTTGGTGTCCAGGTCTTGGAATGAAGCCTGTAGTTTTCTAATTTAGAATCCTCATAAAACAGATTTAGAAGGCATATGGAGGCATAAGCAGACAAGGGCCAGATCCCAAATTCCATTGTTGTTGTTCAGTCATTCAAGAGATGCAATCTGGCTCTTCCAGACCCCATGGACCATAGTACGTACGGTAGGTTCTTCTATCCTCTACTATCTCCCAAAGTTTGTTCAAGCTCATGTTGATTGTTTCCATGACACTATCTATCCATCTCATCCTCTGCTGTCCTCTTTTCCTTTTGCCTTCAATCTTTCCTAGTATCAGGGTCTTTTCTAATGAGTCTCATCTTCTCATGTGGCCAAAGAATTTAAGCTTCATCTTCAGTATTTGACCTTCCAGTGAAGTCAGAATTTTCTTCAAGTATTGACTGGTTGGATTTCCTTCCTGTCCAAGGAATTATCAAAAATCTCCAGTATCACAATTCAAAAACATTGATTCTACATTGCTCAGCTTTCCTCATAGTCAATCTTTCACAGCCATACATTGCTACTAGAAAAACCATAGCTTTTCACTACAGCTTTTGACATATAGTTTGTCAACAAGGTGATGTCTCTGCTTTTTAGCATGCTGTTCAGATTTGTCATAATGTTCCTTCCAAAGAGCAAGTGTCTTACTTTCATAGCTGCAGTCTCCATCTGCGGTGATCTTTGAGCCCAAGAATATAGAATCTGACACTGCTTCCATTCCTTCTTCCTCTGTTTGCCAGGAAGTGATGGGACCAGTTGCCAAGATCTTTTCAAGCCTCATAGAAGAAGTGGAGGGTCAGGAGAAGCACAGTGTTACTAAGCAACATTCAGTTAGGGAAGATTCCATTTACCTGGGATTCCTTCATGCTTCAAGTGCCTGGCATACTACCATGAATCTGAGTGAGTGGGCACAGTAAATGTCAGCTGGGGAAGATGATGCATTTGGGTAATCAAGCTACATGTGGCCATTCCAGCTGTAGTCTTTAAAATACCGTTGGGGCAGCACATTATGTTACTTATTCCCTAGTAACAACCGTATTAAGCTGAAAATATGTTTTAGAATAAAATTAACTTCTTGTGTTTTATTTAAATCAAATTTGTGGTTGTAGTTAGGATTTTTTTGTTAGCTTTTTGATGTTGGGGTGGGGTGATGCAGATGTGACATGCTTTCATATTCCATCTATCTTCAGCCTGTGAGGCTAAACTGATTACTCTCATTTAAAAATTAATAACTTAATTTAAAATGTATTATTAAATACCAATACAACCAACTAAACTGACTTGTAAGTATTTAAATTTAGGTTAATTAATTTCAACACATAAAATATCACCCTGATCATCTTCTTGTCAGCTGCATTGCCAACCTAGGGGCTTTTTGTCTTGATTGGAAAGTAAATTTACATAGCTCATTAAATCTACCTGACCCAGCCCAGATCACAGTAGACTTTCTCACCCTAGAATATCATTCCACTTGTGTAGCCCTTTCCACACTATTGGACAATCCCTTCTACAACTTCCACTTTAAGGAAGCCATATATGGTCATTCCTTCATGCCCCTCAGGGCTCTGCTCCTGACTCTCTAGACTCCTTTTTCCACTATATCCTTGAGCAGGTGTCTCTTTATATCCTCTTCCCCAAGGGCCCCTTCCTCCTCCCAGGTGGTGCAGTAAATAAAGTGCCCAGCCTGGAGTTAGGAACAGCTGGATACAAATTTACCTCAGACCATAGCCGTATGACCCTGAGCAAGTCATCTAACCCCTGCTTTCCTCAATATCCTCATCTGTAAAATAGGGAAAATAAGAATACCTGTCTCTCAGGGTTGCTGTGAGGACCAAATGAAATCATAATTATAAATCACTTAGTTTCTGGATGCATTATATAGATGTTAACCACTCTTCTTATCTGTAGCTTCCTTCTATGTGTTATCTTCTCTCAGAATGTAAGCTTCTTGAGGGCAAGTGTAGCAGCAAGCACCCCAAGTGTCCCCAGGGTTTGCTGCCACCACAGGTTCTTAGATCTGCTTTGATAAAGGAAAGCAACTCAAAATGGGTTAACAAGCTTACTTTAATCAGTCAAATATGTATAGTTTACCTAGTTTAGGGGAAAAAGGTCAGCACCCCGAACTTCAGAATATACAGGCAGAATTATCAAGACAGAGAAACTGATCAAGTAGACAGTTTCCAAACTGTCCAACCATTATATCCATACCAAATCAACATCTGGGTTTTTTCAAAGGGGGGGGGGG
>NW_027186296.1:41096556-41440796 GCF_028583685.1 Petaurus breviceps papuanus
TCATCTGATCAAATCACAGAACACTTCTCAAAGTGAGCCCCAAAACAAAGCTACACATCAGGGCTTACATAGCCTTCTCCTGGCGCAGAGAATGTAACAGCCTTATTGACTCACTGGCCAATCAAGAAGTATCTACTGAAAAACAAGCCTCCCACCCCAGGCTCCAGGTGCACTTTAGCCTAGGGGCAGGGAAGATCTTTAAAATTTACATTCCCATTACAGCAAGGACTATTTTTTTACTTGTATTTATATTTCCAGTGCTCAGCATAATAATAGCTATTAATAACAAACATTAAACACTTTACAATTATTATCTCATTTATTCCTCATGACTCTGGGAGGTAGGTAATATTATTATCTACCTTTTACTGGTGAGGAAACTGAGGTAAACAGTGGTTAAGTTACCCAGGGTCACACAGCTAGTAAGTATCTGAGGCTGTATTTGAGCTCAGATCTACCTGACTCCAGGCCCAGCACTCAGTACCACCTGGTTGCCGTGGCATAGTACTTGGTATATGGTAAGTAATTAATAAATGCTTGTTGACTTAACTTGACAATGCTTTCATGCTAGCCATCTTCTTTCCATCCTACCTATATACCATACCCCTGCCCCCTACTTTCGTACCTCTTACTCTGGGAACCATAATTATTCCCTAGCTCCCATTCTCCTATATGTATTGCCTCCCCTTACTAAAATATAATTGCCTTGAGACATAGTCTCACTGTTAAATTCCCATTGCCAGTGCTTAGCAAAGGAGTTGACATATAGCAAATGCTTCATAAATGGTTTTTTGTATATTCATTTATTCTCAACAACTTCTCAGTCATTCCCTCTTAAGTTCCTATGAGGATTCCTTATCCATTCATTGTTATGCACTCTTCCTTCTGAGTCTAATCATCCCAGTCTTCTTTCACAAAGGTTCTTCCAGATTTCTTTCTTTTTATCATAGATCTGCCTGTTTGTAATCTCATCAGACCATTAATTTACATTACATCAATGCACACACCTATCATTTATCATTTAGATTTCCAGTTGGTTTTTTAAAATTATAAATAACACTCATGTGAAAATCTTGGCACAAGTAACCTCTTTGTTGTTCTTGAAAATGCTTTCATTGTACATTCCCAATAATGGAATTATTGGGTTAAAGGTATGATTATTTTTGTTTATAACTTTTATTGCTTAAGATCATGGGTCTAGAGATGAAAGGGAAATTAGGGGCCATACAGGCTAACCCCCTAGGCAGCTATATAGTGCAGTGTATAGAGCAGCAGGGATAGAATCAGGAAGACACGTGGATTCAAATCCAGCCTCAGACATTTACTAGTTGTGTGACCCTGGGAAAGTCATTTAACCCAATTTACCTCAATTTCCTCATCTGTAAAATGAACCAGAGAAGGAGAAGACAAACTATTTTAGTATCTCTACTAAGAAAACCACAAATGGGATCATGATAACTCAGATATGACTAAAACGCCTCCACATTGATACACTTCTCTAGGGAAAGAACATTAAGGCAGTTGGTAAATGTCCTTCATTTCATGAGTTGGATAGCTCCCTCATTTTCTCTCACTAAATTCTCCTATCCCTATTATGTAGCTCCCTATTCTACAAGATAAGAGCCATCTTTTTAAAAAAAATTGTTTTTAAAGCTTAGGACATATTCTTGCTCTTTTATTTTTCTAGCTTTGTGGTTAGATCTTATTAAACAAATATGGCATAGATATAGAGTGTTATATGGGAAGTCTGTAAGAAGTGGGTTCCAGGGGGGGCCAGGTAGCACAGCGAGTAAGAGCACCTGCCATCTCTATGACCTGGGGATCGAATCTGGGCTCAGACACTTAGCACCCACCCAGAAACACCTGGCCATGTAACCTTGAGCAAGTTACTTAACCCCAATTGCTTAGGGGTGGCCAGGTGGCTCAGCCAGTAAGAGCACTGGCCCCAGTGTCAGGATGACCTGAGGATCAAATCCGGGTTCAGACACTTAGCACCACACCCAGAAATAACTGGCCATGTAACCTTGAGCAAGTTACTTAACCCCAATTGTTTAAAAAAAAAAGTGGGTTCCAATTCTGCCCCAACTCTTACTAGCTGAGTTACTGTGACCAAATCACTTAACCTTTCTGAGCCTCAGACAACATTCTAAGACAAGAACTCTTGACTTTTTCTGTGTCACGGAGTCCTTTGGCAGTCAGATGAAACTAATGGACCCCCTTTCAGGACCATGCTCTTAAATGCATAATATAAAATACATTGGACCACAAAGGCAGTTCAATTATATTGAAATACAGTTATTTCAGTTTGTTTAAATACAGTTGTTTAAAAGGAAAACAAAAATTCTCTGGCTTAAATACCCCCGTTCTAGGACCCTGCTATGTCATAGGTAGGTTGTGGCCTGTAGGGAGAAAGTCCCCACACTGAAAGGACCATAGAGAGCCTTAAAGTGCTCTAATGGCTAGATCTCACTTTTAGTCTTAGTCAATGACCATTGTCATGGGCTCTATTCCCTCAGCACAGTCCCCTGCTCTTGTGTCCTGGATGGTTCCCCTGAGGATAAGCTTTAATCATCTTCCTTAACCATTAGAAGAGGCAATAAAATCTATGTTATCACACTTGAAGGAAGCAGGGAGACCACCACCTTCTGTTGAAAAAAAAAATTATCTGGATGACAGATGGGACAAAACAATGCCAACTTTGCCATTTGTGAAGGCTGTAAAATGTTTGAGAGGGGAGTAAAGTTATTGACACAGATAAGGAAATAATCTGAGCAAAAGTACATTCATAATAACTAGGAGGGAAATGAAAGAAGTATCAGTGACCTGTGTCTTGTCTCAGTCACTTATCAGCTCTGAGATCCTGGGCAGGTCATGGAGCTCTCTGAACCTCAATTTCCTCATTAATAAAATGAGGGGATTGAATTTGATGACCTTTTAAATCCCTTCCAGCTCTGAAGCCATGATTCTATTATCCTTAGAACAATATAGTCTCCAAGACGAGAGAACAACATGGCCTGGAGAAACTATGTTCAAATACAGCAAGTGTGTGCCTATCTTTCTTTAATCTGACCACATCAGGTTAGGCTCAACATATCATGTCCCTGTGTGAGGGACAGCCCTGAGGTAGATGAAAAGAAAGATCATTTCTGCCTGGTGAAAACCTATGAAGGATGAAGATGCTGGAATTTTTGGCAAACAAAAGACACATTAAAAAAAATCCTTAGTGGGCTTGAAAAATAGGTTTCAGGGGAAGAAAAAAGCATAGCAGGGGAAAAAAAAGGCAAAACTAACAACAACCAAAAAAAGCCTAACAGAAAAACAAACAAAAATCAAAACTAGACCTTTGTAGAAAAAGGAAGCCTTGATAAGTATTTTAATAAATCCTGTAAAGTGAGGATTTTGACAACACAATTTAAGGTTTGGCATGTGTTTGGAATTTTGAACAGGGCGCATGTTTGATGTCTGTTCTTGGGCTGGAGAAAAGACATTAGCATTGTGCATTATTAAAGCACAGTGAATGTGTCACAGTCATTCTGCATATTTTCATTGTTTAACAAGGCTCACTGGAAAGTGAGACAGCCCCTGAGTCAGGTAGACCTGGGTTCAAATCCTGGCTGCCTAACCCTGAGTAAATCAACTAATTGGCTGCCCGATCCTGGGCAAGACATTTAGGCTCCCAGTGCCCTGCCCAAGACAACTCTTAATTGTGGAACAGTTCCTCATCTATATTAATTCAGGGAGCTTCCCCATGGAGAGATTCCTAGACTAATACAATCACAATTCTGGATTAACCGCCCCCTGAAAACTAACAACTCCCTCCAACAAACAAACAAATAAAACCCAACCCACCTCTACAAACAAAAATAAACAAGAGATACAGCATATTACATAGGAGAAGAGGGCTAAATGATTTGATCAAAGATCAGAAAAGGAAAAGGGCCAATCATTTGATCAAGACTTGGCTCCAGATGGTCAGACTACTACTCCATTGGTACCCATGTAATATAGAGAGATTGAGGAAGATACATGGCATGGGTGGATCCCCTGTGTAGCTTTTTCATTTTTTTTGTAGAGGGAACATAGGGCAATTGGGGTTAAGTGACTTGCCCCGAGGTCACACGGCTAGTTTGTGTGTTAAGTGTCTGAGGCTGGAGTTGAACTCAGGTCCTCCTGACTCCAGGGCTGGTGCTCGATTCACTGTGCCACCTAGCTACCCCTTCCTGTTTAGCTTTTATAGAAGGACATGGACAAGAGTCTTAGACAATGAGGTGTGAATGAGGTAGGGGCAACTAGGTGAATGGAGCACTGGGCCTGGAGTCCAAAGGACTTGAGTTCAAATCCAGCCTAAGACACTTTGACTGACTGAGCAAATCTCTTAATTTCTTTTGGCCTCAGTTTTCTCATCTGTAGAACAAGGATAATAATTGTACCTACTTCCCAGGGTTGTGGTGACGATCAAATGAGATAATAATTGTAAAGGGCCTAGCATATACTAAGTGCTATATAAACACTGAAAGTCACATAATTTTAGAGCCAAAAGGAACTTGACAGATTCTCTAGTGCTGAGGCACCAAACACATGGTGGTGTGCAGCCCAGAACACTCCTGAGTGCTGACCAAACCAGATTACAATGTAACTGGGAAGTATCTTACAAAATAAATTAAAATGCAATACAAGGTAGATAATGTTAATACGTGGTTTTCTAAGTCAATCTGCGTCCTGCAGGACTCCCTATGTACTGTTTCTTTTTGAGGTTGACACCACTGCTCTGGAACATTCCCTTCATTTTATAGGCATGTACATTGAGGCCCAGATGGGTGAAATAGAATATCAATTTCTAAAATTCCAGTTCAGTGCTCTGCTCATTATGATCACTCCCTCCCCCCAATGGCACAAGAATCTCACATTCAAGCACAAAGTGCTTAATAATGTTTGTTGAATTGAATTGGATCCCAGATAAATCTAACTGTAAGTAAGCATCAAATGACATTCTTTGTTTTTACACTCATCTCTGTTAACTAATCTGCTATTTCTTTTTTCTTTAAATTATGTTCCTTTTCCCCATACAAAGCAGAAAATAATTTATTCTAAAATGAGACAAAGGGGGTGGGGTGGCTAGGTGGCACAGTGAATAAAGCACTGGCCCTGAAGTCAGGAGGACCTGAGTTCAAATCTGACCTCAGAAACTTAACACTAGCCATGTGACCTTGGGCAAGTCACTTAACCCAATTGCCCTCTAAAAAGCAAAAAAAAAAAAAGAGAGATAAGAGAGAGACAGAAATTTAATTTAAAATTATTTGGAAAATAGAGTCTATTGTATATGCCCTTTGGTCCAGGGATAGTATTGCTAGGCCTATATCCCCAAGACATCAGAGAAAGAGGGAAGGCCCTGTATGTATAAAAATATTTATAGCAGCTCTTTTTGTGGTGGCAAAAAAACGAAACTAAGGGGGCGGGACATAATTTGGGAAAAGCAGAACAAATTATGGTATATGGATGGAATGGAATTCTATTATGCTGTAAGAAATGCTTCAGAGAGACTCAGGAAGACTTGTATGAATGAATGGGTGAAGAGTGTAGTTTTGAGCAAAACCAGAACAACTTATACTATAATATCAATATTTTAAAAATAGACATTTCTGAGAATTTAAGGACTGAGAAGCACAACCGTGATTCCAGAGGAAAGATAAAGGAGAACACTGACCACTCATGACTAAAAGATGATAGACTAACTCATAAAGTGAGAAGCACATTTTGTAAAGTGCCAGTGTAATAATTTTCTTGACCCTCCTCTGAACTAATCTCCTGGTGATAATGAAACTATAGTCATGCATCCTACTGTAGGAGTCATAAATATATCACTTGTTTTTAATGCAGTGAATGGGGGAAAATGATTTTCAAGTGCTTAGATTCCCAGGAGGAAAGAGAATAATGTTCACTTCACTAGTCACATTCTTCTTTATCAAAAGAACCCACACTCCTTTCATGTAACTGGTACATACTTGGGGTAAAATAGGCACACCTTTTGACAAAAGGTAATTTTTAAGCATATAAAAGAAAAAAAAATCCTGAACTTTAGAATAAAGCAAAAATTCAAGTATGTGTAATTGTTTAAGGAAGCTGGTCTCCAAACAGATGAGTTAAGGCAGTCAGTCTTTTGATTAAGAAATGCTTTATTAAACAGAACACTTATCTTCTTTACCTAGATGACAGAGAATTTCACAGATTATCATTTTCCTCAAGGCCAGTGATACTTGAAATGACAGATGGTTTCATTTTTAATTTGTGGTTCAAAGAGAGGGTTGAGCCGCAGCAGAATAGCAATCACCCCAAAGAACTAGTAATAAACCACACAGGGCACTAGCGTGGTGATGATGCCACAATTGGGACCAAGATGCTACTGACCCACTCTTTTTACCCTCCACTCCCTAGAACATGTTAGCTCATGCAATGATGAGCACCATGAGGCTTAGGAGGGGTCACTACAATGCATTTTCCCTGGTCTGGCATCACTCACCAACCTAACTCTTATTTAATTGTTCACACTTTTTTTTTTATTGTTCTAATGTTAAGCACGTATCTGTCATCCTTTTGTTTGCTGAATTGAATACAAAAGTCACTTCTCCTCTCTGCCTCGTCTATTTTAATGTGAAGCTCCCCACATCCTTCCTACTTACCTGATTCTGGAGCACATCTCTGATAACACTCCTTTCTGGTGAGAAATCTGTTTCCATTTCCTGCACACCCTCCGTACAAGAACTTGAGGCATTTCCTCTCTAGGGGATCGAAGTACCACATTGTATAGGATGCCCTGCAGGATCCTGGATCCTTTTCCATTAGGCAAACTCTTTCTGTGCAAAGAAAAAAAAAAAGGTTATGTTAGAAATTAGGCCGTGTGGAAATGAGGAAATTTAGAATCATAGATTTAGAACCGGCAGACACTCTTCAGGTTTTTTCGTCTAATCCTCTCATTTTACAGATGAAAAAAAGACAAAGCCCAGAAATGAAGTAACTTGCCCAGGGTCACATGGGGAATGGAAAAGCCAGGATTTGAACCCAAGCCCTCTGACTCTCTTTTCTGTGTGCAAGGCAATTGGGGTTAAGTGACTTGCCCAGGGTTACAGAGCTAGTGGTATCTGAGTTCAGATTTGAACTCAGGTCCTTCTGACTCCAGGGTCAGTCTTCTGTACACTGTGCCACCTAACTGCCCCAAACATAAATGCTCAGATTAGTGTTCTATGAGGCAGAGTAGGAGAAAGGTAGGGATGGAGTGGGGGATGGTGCAGGACTGTCTGGTCAAAATTGCTAAGTGGGCATTTGTTGATTTTGGAACTACATCAATCCTTTTGAAATCACTTAACTCTCATTTGCAGTACCCCTACCTTGCCCAGGGGGCCTATTCCTCCCTTCTATACACATTTTCTAAACCCCTCCATTGAAATGCTCCCACTCAAGCCAGTCTTCCTCAGCTGTCACCCATAGGCTTTCTAATCTTCCATCCCCTTTATAGATGTATCTATCCTGCCACTTCTGTTCTGACAGGGTCCTGTTAGGTGTTTGGCTACTTTGACAGACTAAATTTTCTACAGGGTAGTAGGGATCATTAACAATGTCATAGTTACCTTGCCCAGTTAATTAGACTACATTTTGAAAAGGAGCTTTTAACCCAAAAGTAGAATTTTGATGGTAAGAATTTGAATCATTGTGGCAAATCTGGATAGTGAATAATTTGGGGCAGAGATCATAAGGAATAGCTAGCTACTTACTCCAATTATGGCTATTGCTGCTTCTTCCTGAGACCATGTCAAGGCTGTGTTTATGAATGTATCTTTTCACAGATCAGACATGCATCTACCCTCTTGATTCCCCCAAATGACCTGTGACACTAAAATTCTTTCATCAACAGAACTGAAAACTGAAATCCAAGGACACCTTTCAAAAGACCAAGCCCTGAGGCAGGACTCCCTTTCTCCTTTCTCTTGAATTCTGAGAGATAGAGATGGCAATAAATAATGTAACTTTAGGAATAGTGACATTTGAAAATTTCCTTAGAAAAAGACTATTGGCTTGATGGGTTCCTCAAACTGCTTGATATCCTCTGACCAGGAAACTCTGTCTAGATGAGAGGGTTAGCATCTAGAGAGCTTCCCCCCACTAGCCTGTGTTAATGCTAAAACATTTAATACATGTTGCTATCATGTAGGAGTAGCTTCTTCTTTTTTTATTTTTTTTGCCTTTTGGAGGGCAATTGGGGTTAAGTAATTTGTCCAAGGTTACATGGCTAGTTTTTTTTGTGTGTGTGGGTGTTAAGTGTCTGAGGCTGGAACCGAACTCGGGTCCTCCTGATTCCAGGGCCAGTGCTTTACTCACTGTGCTTCCTACCTGCCCCTAAGGAGTATCTTCTTACACCTTGCTTACTCTCCTCAGTATCTCTGTGCCATACACATTGATCCAGGGACAATGGCCTCTTAGCTGTTCCTTGAACAAGATTCTCCATTTCAGACTCCAGGCATTTCCCCCCACTATCCTCCATTCTCCCAGAAGAGAGAATGTTCTCTCTCCTCAACTCTGCTTCCTGACTTCCCTCTATCTTCAAGTCACAGTTAAAATTCCAGGAAGCCTTTCCCAATCTCTTAATCTTAGTGCCTTCCCTTTATTTATTTGTTTACTATTCATCATGTATATGTCTTATTTGTACATAGTTATTTGCATGTTGCCTCCCCCTTTGAATTGTGAGTTCCTTAAAGACAGGGACTGTCTTTTGCCTTTATTTTTACCCCCAGGACATAGCACAGTGCCAGACACATGGTAGGCAATTAGTGAATGTTTATTGACTGACAGATTAGGAAGAGACTAGATAAACTAAGAAGGCTAGGACACTGGTGTTATATTAAAAGTGGCTTCCTGATATTAAAACACTATTGGTTCTTTTCCTTTTTCCCTAATCATCTTTAGAAATAGATCTACCGTGTTTCCCCGATAATAAGACACTGTCTTATTAATTTTTTTGGACAGAAAAACACCAGAGGGCTTATTTTCAGGGGAGGGCTTATTTTCAGGGGAGGGCTTATTTTAATGAACATTGACAGCAATTTTAATAAACAGGTAAATGTGAACAAAAAATGTACCTTTATTCAATAAGCAAATCACTGGGGAAGAACAGGATGACGCGCTCACTGCTGCAGCTCTGATTGGATGCAGCTCGGAGCGCGGCGTGCGTTTTACTGGTGGGGGGGGGACGGTGCATACAGAGGGTACCGTAATGTAGCGTGTAGAGCAGGGGATCACCTTCACTACAGTAGCAATCTCAATAGGGCTTATTTTCGGGGGAGGGCTTATTTTAGAGGAATCTTACACAGTAAGGGGAGGGCTTATTTTCGGGATAGGTCTTATTATCGGGGAAACACGGTAGTAGTGGGGGGGGAGGGAACAAAGGGAAGGGGAGAGAAAAAGAAATTTACATGATAACTTTATTATACGTTTAAAAGGAATAGCAAGTTTTACATAATAGATGTGCAGTTTCATGTGCAATCACCTTTTTTAAAATTATACTATGTTAAAGAAATGCTTGTTTTGTTCCATAAGTTAAAATTTTTTTAAAGACCCATTATTGGTGGAGCTATGAGTTGGTTCACCCACTCTGGAAAATTTTGAACGATACGAGAAAAGTCTCTAAGTTGTATATACCCTTTGGCCCAGTGAAAGCAGTGCTGGGCATAGATCTCAAGGACTTCAAAGATGGGGGGGGGGGAAGGAATATGTAAAAAATGTTTATAGTAGCATTTTAAATAGTAGCAAAAACTGGAAGGAAACTGGTGCCCATTGATTGGGGAAATGGCTGATCAAGCTTTGGCATTTGAATGCAATGGCACTGAAAGAAATCATAAATATGAAGAATTCTATGAAGATAGTATGAAAGGCTTTTTATGATGAAGTATGTATGAAGTAAGCAAAACCAAAACAACAATGTACACAATGACCACAATAATGTTAAAGAAAGCAATGTTGAAAAAATGTAACTATGATCAATGCAATGATCAATGTTGACTTCAGAGGACTGGAAACAAAACATACTCCTCTGCTCTTGTCAGGGAGGTGACAAACAGTACAGTATCGGAATGAGGAACATATTGTCAGACATGGGAGTTTTATTTTTTTGTTTTTGCTTAACTGTACTTTTTTACTTCAAGGGAGGATTTTGGGAGATGGGTGATTATTGGGAAATGACAGTGATTTTTTTAAAAAGTATCTGTTACGGGAACTGGCGTAAGCACAGAGGGCCTCTGAAAGCATCTCTCCACAGGAAGAGAGCTGGAGAACATGCCTTCAGGAGAGTAGTAATGATAAATAGGGGGAGTATCCTAGAGAGACTTGAGTTTATGTGGCAGAGATTCTATAACTGGACCCAGTCCACTAACCTTGTGATTAGAGGAACCATTTTCCAATTGGCTATCGAAGCATTCAAAAAAGCACTAGCAACCAGAACTTTGACCCTGTCAAAACAGGCCTCAGTCTTTTTCCTTCACCATTTTTTTCTCTGAGTTTTAAGTGAAGGAGATTAATCTGAATCATGTGAGTTTCAAAAGGTCAGAAGAATGAGCCTCTGACCTCCTAGTGTGCTGGCATCTCTGCACTAAGGTTTTGTAGCCAGCCCAGGCTTCATTCTTCAAGGAACAAGGAGTGATTTTTCAGGAGCTACTTATTAGAGGGGCAGCAGAGAAAGGACTTGTCTGGCAGTGATGGATACTGCATCTGGATACAAACTTCATGGGATCAATGCTATGTAGGAACTATGCTAAGAGTGAATCTCTTCCCCCCCCCCCACCACCAATCCCCCGTACCCTATGTCCCACTGAGATTGAGGTGGGACAAGGCAAAGTGGGTCCCTGAAGTGTCAGAGGGAGGGGCAAATGTTTGTACTTTTGTTCTTGCTTTATCTTGGAAATAAATGTCCCCACATAGAAGCTAATTCTAGTTAAGTTTACAAATGAAACTGTAATACTAGTCATCCAGGGACACACAGCCTGTGGAGACTTGAGCCATTGTAGTTAGGGAAATGATACCCCCAGACCTCTTAGGGTACCCCTAGGACTCCAAGAAGAAATGTAGCAACTTGGATCTATCAGACGGTGCTCACTTCGTGTCAATGAGATATTTATTTAAAGAAAGGAAGAGAAGAAAGATTTTCTATTGTCTTTGCTCCATAGATAACACTGAACCAATGAAAAAAACTAAATTTACCTCCAAGGTTATTAAAATATCATTTAATTTCCTCAGTGGATGATACCGAAGAGAGAGGAATGGATGTGTCTATGGCAACTGGACCACTAAGATTCAGGTTTCAAGAACCTTATAACCAAAGTGACCAGACAAGAGATGAAGGTAAATCTTTGCCTGAAGCTGGAGATGAGAAGTAACTTGCACTTGGGTGGATCAGTAATGATCATTGTTATAGGTAAGAAGACAACGAAACCCAGGAAAGATGGATAGTCAGAGAAGTGGCCTGCTTGATCCTGGGACCAAAAGTGAAATTGGCTAGTAGAAATAGAAGAAACAGCCTAATTTTCTATTACTCTTCTTTATATGACAAATTGGACTTTGAACTGTCCCCTGAATTCATTATGCCCCCTTCTGATTCCATGCACTTATAAAATTATCCTCCGTGCCTAGAAGACATTGCTGCACATTTGCTTCTTAAATTCCTTATCTTTCTTCAAGGCTCAGTTTTAGGGGTCATTTCCTTAACCCTCCCACTTTGTAGCATTTTTTTCCCTTTTCAAATATTACTTGAGCACTCTGTCTTGTCTCTTCTTTGCCTCTTTCATACCTTATCTCTCAGGGCTGTTGTGAGAATAAAATGAGATAATGTTATGCATGGTGCTTTGTAAACCTTAAAGGCTATAAAAATGATAGATATTATTTCTCTTGTAATCATGGGGTTTGGGGGTGTATGTGACTGGCCAATGAGGGTTCAGTCTTGAGAGCATGTTCAGATTCACCCTTCCTGGTAGGTTATATAGGGCATTACTAGATATTCCTTGCTTGGTTTCAATCCCATACATGGAACTTTGGAGAGTCAGTTTCTGGCCATGAATGATTGAGGTCCTAGAGGGCCTACTGCCGTGTGATGTCAGAGACTCATCTGGTTGGCTGAAGAGCTGGAAGCGCAGATGACTCAGGAACTAGAGGGTATATGTAAAAGATTTAAGCAATCCATCTTTCACCCTCTTCCCTGGAGGCTTTCAATGAGGGAGGACTTCTGAGCAACAAAATCACCAGGTGACCAGTGAGGTGAGGATATCCTAAAGTCCATCAGAGGTTGCACTGGTATTGAGAGCCAAATGGTAGACGAGAATCCCCCCACCCTAGAAGGAGTCTCCAGTGGGAATATAGGTCTCCAAGAACCAATAGTGGAAAGATAACGCCAAGGAAAGTGGAAGCTTCAGAGATCATGATCTTTTGTGTCCGATTGAAATTCTGATCCACCAAACCCAGGAGAAAGTTACATCTATAGGGAAGAACCTCTTGAGGACACCAGAAATGGGGAGAAGGAATTCTGGGTCAGGAGTCTGGAGGTGCTCTTGGCTACACGTATGCTTCATTACCATTGCACTTTAGGTTTGAGTCCATTTTTTCTCAGGGACCTTGAATGTTCAAGGGAAGAATGTACCCCAAGTTTGCGGAATGTAATTTATATCTTTGCTATAATTTCTCAGTAAGTATCCATTTAAAAAAAATAATTGATGCCAGTTGGTTGATTGATACTTAGGGACACACCACATAAGGCAGGAGCTACAATGTTAGAAATCATAACTGTCAAGGTTACTTCTCTAGGAAGGAATAGTTTCTGCCAACCTTGGAACCCAACATGACAGTTCAAGTGAGAGTTGGGTGAGCAGTTCAAGAGGGGGTACTAAATTATTATTCTTTGTAATATTCTGTAGCCTGCCAGTAAAATCTATGCTCCTTGAAGGTAGAGAATATTCAAGTTTGTTTGTTTTTATGTCCTTGCATTTCCAGTGTCTAATAAAGTGTCTCATACATAGTGGGTGCTCAACAAATATTTGTAGAAATAAATTGTGGAGCAAGTAAAATCTTAGAGTTGCAGCTCGAAGAGACTTTGAATTCCAGCTCTCATTTTACATTTGAGGAAACAGAGGCACAGAGAGGCTAAACAATTTACTAAGTAGACAGTGGCAGAACCAGGATTTGAATCCAGGTCCTCTGACTCCAAATCCAGCACTGACTTTCTCTTGCTGGCCTGTCTTTGTCTCTGTCTCTCTTTCTCCCCATCCCTGAAGGGAAAGGGAGAAAAATAATCAGGAAGAAAGAAGGGAAACAGTACACAGTAGTGAAGAAAATTGTATTGAGGAACATTTGAGAGGAGACATGTCTCAGGGTTAATGCAAGATGTCTGGTCACCTTACACTGAGCAAATAGTTTCTTCGTCCTTTTCAATATTTTATAAATCATTTAACATCTTATGCTGCTGCATTCCCAACCAGTCAGAATGAATTTTAGCTACTCAGAAAGTAAGTCTTTTGTGGGATATTCTGGGTATGCTTTAAAATTCTACTATTTTAGAAAATGGATGAAAAAAGTGAAAAGAAAATTATTAAACACTTTTTTTTTTTTAAAGCGATCGGGGCTAAGTAACTTGCTCAAGGTTACACAGCCACTTATTTCTGGGTGTGGTGCTGAGTGTCTGAGCCTGGGATTTGATCCAGGTCATCCCAACACTGGAGCCGGTGCTCTTACTCGCTGAGCCACCTGGCTGCCCCTGAGCAATTGGGGTTAAGTAACTTGCTCAAGGTTATACGGCCAGGTGTTTCTGGGTGGGTGCTAAGTGTCTGAGCCAGGGACTTGACCTCTAGGTCTTCTCAACACTGGAGCTGGTGCTCCTACTCGCTGTGCTACCTGGCCGCCCCGAAAATTATTAAACACTTACTGTGTGCCAAGTGCTGTACTAAACACTTCAGATACAAGTAGAAAAAAGAAAATTGTCCTTGTTCTCAAATAGCTCACACTCTAAGAGGGAGAGACAATACATTCAGCCACATTGTGAGTGGCGAGGTTTAGGATTACTAAGGATGCATAAGGTTGTCTGCCCACAGGAATGACCCACTACCACTGGGAAGAGGAGGAGTTAAGGGTCATAGTGAAAAGGAAATTCTGCGTTCCTTTTGTAGGAGGTAAGGTAAATAGGGATCAGTGTCCAGGCAGGAGGGGAAAAGAGGAAAGGGGCACTGGCCAGAAAGTTGAGGGTAGGCTGTGGGATATGGAAGGGTAAAGGTGACACCCTTATTATTATACTGTTCACTGACCTGAATCTTTTCATAAAACCAAATGTTTTAGAAAGAAAGAAGAGGCTTTCTCAGTCAAGAAACATGTCTATTTCAAGTTGATTAAAGGCTCCCTAAGTTATTTATACATTCTGGGACATCATCTCATCTCTGAATGCTTTTCATTTAGAGAATGAAAGGTGAAAGGAAAAAAAAACCCACAAGAGTGACTCAAAGTTTATGGAAGCAACAACAGGTAACTCTTTTAAAGAAATAAACAGTGGGCCCATTGTGGACTTGTTCTCCCTGGTGATCTACCTCCAGGAGGCACCCTGACATAACACACCATGCCATTTTCCTGAAGACCTGTGCCAGTTGTTCACAATTCAGAGACTTATAGGACTATAATAGAGTTGGAAGCACCCTTAGAAATCTAATCCAGGAGCCTTATTTTCCAGATAAGAAAACTGAAACCCACACAGGTTAGCTGACTTTTCCAAGTCATATCACTAGCTAGGAAAGCTCTATACTGTCCTGAGGCATTCTTATTTATTCTCCAGTTATCACTCCCAGTTCTGGGGAAAACTTTGGAGAAGCATGAGCCGGATCTGCCCTTGGCTGCCATTCTCTTTCTAGCTTCCTCACTTCTAACCAGGTGCATGTTCTTCCATGTTCTCACCCATAGGCTCTGTACCATCCATGCCCTGGAATTGGTTTCTGTCCTAGCAGGAAGCATATAAAAGGTTCCTGAGTGGCTTAGATTCTTGCCTCAGAGTCAAAATCACTTGGGTTGCTGGTGTCTCAATTCTCTCCCTCACCTTGTTCTGTGCCTTTATTTTCTATGAATCTCTTATTTCATGATCACCTGCCTGACCTTTTTTGACTTGTCTTTCACTTTCTTATTTATGTCCACTACTTAGGCATGAATAACTGGTACCTTCCTAGCTGCTCTTCCTTGAGCTCCAATACTTAGAGACACTTTGACTTGTTTGACCCATCAGTTTCTCACTTGTTCCTTTGCCCAGTTTTGTAAGTGAACCTTTACTAACTCAATCTCACTTCCATGTTTCAGTCTCTGATGTTTACCCCATATCTACTCCTTATCCACCCTCCCCCCAACCCAGGGCTGCACCTATACCTTTTAGTGTTTTAAAAAATTGTGTTTTACTCTAAATCTCAGAGGCAGGACCAATAGTTAGGAAACCCAGTTGGTCATTATACCAAAGCAGACCACCACAATCACTGATGTGCCCCTTTATATTTAGCTCACAGGAAGAGGTAAACATACCAAATAAAAATGGACGTGGTCACTAAAGGCTGCTACGCTCATTCTTGTCTCTAAACCTTTTTTGTGTTCTTATTCCCTTCCTACTTGGAATACTTGGAATAGCTGTCTCTATTACTTACACTTATTTAAAATCTGCTCATCTTTCATAGTTCAGACCAAGTTTCACCTACCCTGTAAAAAAAAAGCATTGGACAGGGAGTCAGAACGTCTCCTTTGGTTCTCTCTCTGCCATTAGCTACCTTTGTGACCTTGGGCAAGTCATTTAAACCTTGTGGGTTTCAGTTTCCTCATTTCCTCTAGTAAAGAGAATCCTGGCCAAGATTAGAAATCCACTTATTGTGTCTAGCCATTGCTTCTTGAAATGCAACCAAGTGAGAGTTGGTTTTCCTAGTAATCCATAGAATAATAAGTAAGATCTTAGAGCCCAAAGAAAGTTGAGAGAAAATGGCCTTTTGGGGTCAAATCCCAGGTTAGGAACTGGTCAACTTGATCCCAGGACCTCTGTGAGGGCTATGGCACCAGATCATACATGGGTGAGCAGCATGAGGCCCAGAGAGATGAAGGGACTTATCACAAGATCACTGAGTTAATAAGTAGCAGAGACAGGATTCAAACCCAGTTCTTTTGATCCTAGATCCTGTGCTCTTTCTCCTATATTGTCCTGAGACCTGGGGTGTCCCTGAAACTTTTTGGGAGAACAGGCCATTTCAGTTTCAGTAGGGGGAATGTCAACTATGAAATCTCTGACTTCATAAGGGAAGGCAAGGATCAGGGTACTAACAATAGAAGCTTTGAGTGAAGCAGGGAAGAAGTCAACTCTGCTGGTTTCACTCTTCTACCTGATTGGAATCCTGACAAACCACAAAGAGAGAAATGAGGCAAAGGGAGGTTCCATGTGGTGACTGCATCCAATTTGGCAATTCATCAGGCAAAGGTCTGAGATATACTAGTACACCCTGATCCACTGGTTAATCTTTTCTGTATTTGGTTTAAGCACCAAACAACTCCCTCTTAGGTAGGGTAGGGTACTTTGTCAACTTTAACATCTATCTAATAGTTGTTGGACTCACTTTGACATTTTAAATAATGTTCAACCATTAGCTAGATTGGACAGACCCTGGAGTTGAGGGAGGAGAAAAATTAGAACTGGTGAACTGCCTGTCTCAATGTCTAAGTTGCTAAATGACCTCAGGGAAGAGCCAGGTGTGTTAATTCATAGTGGACAGGATCTTGTGCTTGGAGTCAGAATATCTTAGGTCAAATCATACCTGCAACATTAACTAGCTGCATTTCTGTGGGCATGTCATGCAACCTTTTTGGGACTCAGTTTCTCCTGTAAAATGGGGATAATAATACATTTGGCACCTATCTCACAGGGTTGTTGTGAGACTCAAATAATATAATGTATATGAAAAGTCCTTTGTAAACTTTATAGTGCACCATAATCACATCATGGTTATGGTGCAAGCAGGATATGATATCATGAATGAACTTTGGAGAAGAGGAGTTAAAGATGTCATTAAGGAATTATATGATAGGAAGAGAAGATAGACTGATCCCATGGCAAGAATAACAGGTGGTGGACAACCAGAGGGCTCCACTATCCCTCTAGTGATGGCAGGGGAAAGCAAAGAAGGTGTCTAGTATGGTGGGCAGATCCACCAGAGGGAGAAGTATGGGAGGATTTGGGTGAGAGATAGATAGCAGGGGTTAGGCACAAATGAACTACAATCTACATTAAGGGAGGAAGCTCCTAAATTTCAGCATGAGATCACACATCTATTTGAGTAATTTAGGATGAAGATATAATAGACTAAGTATTAATATATGAAATATTATATCATATATATGATATATGATAGTTCCTTAGTCCCCCTGCACAAATGAAAGCTATCCACTGGGGCGGCTGTTTGGTCATGGGTCCAGGTGTTGACAGATGTCCATGACATGTGACATAGTGTTTCCAGAGAAGCTTCCAGGGACAATATGAGCAACATGGTGAGAAAAGGCAGTGTAGAGAAAGTTAAAAAGAAGAAGAGAAATTTGAAGGGGAAAATGCTCCCAAGTCATAAAAAATACAAATTAGTGTAGTTTTGATTTATGATTCAAACATATGACGAGTTGAGAGTGGTTGATCATCAGGCTAGTTACAGTGTGATGAATTTTTTTGGCCCCAGATATACTTGAAGACCATCAAATAAGTTACATACCTTACTCCATCTGATTGGTGGAAGAAGCACCTTTTGTTGGCAAAATTACAAATTCTTAAAGTGCTGAAATATGTTAGTTTCATTACTAACCTTACCATGGTACAATGGAAAAAACACTGACTCTGAAGTTAAAGGACCTGGGTTCAAATCCTGACTGCCTATGGGATCTGAGGCCACTTTACTCTGGGTCATTTCACCTCCCTTAACTTCCATTTCCACATATGTAAAATGGACAGGTTGGATTAGACAACCTCTTAAGTCTCTGGCTTCAGGTTCTCCCACCAACCTGAGAGGAATGATAGAGCATGATGGGACAAACTGATGGTGTTAATATTCTAGGAGTGGCTAGATGGTGCAGTGAATAGAGCACTAGCCCTGGGAGTCTGGAGGACCTGAGTTCAAATCTGGAATCAGACACTTAATACTTACTAGCCATGTGATCTTGGGCGAGTCACTTTGTAGTGGACATCCGAGAAATAACAGGACAGCAAAGCCAATTATAATTTAGGAGTCTTTATTAACCAGCTGGTGACTGCCTCCCTAATAAGGAAGACAACATTGAATCTTCTGAAAGGTATACTTTTATAGAGCTAGGTGTTGCTGATCAACAAAATGTGGTTCCAAGGTGGGGTACCATTTCTAGTAAAATCTTGGGTACCTAACAAGAACAGACTTGTATCTGGGCTAACAAGAACAGACTTATATCTGGGGTATGTTTCTAGCAACACAGGTGAAACGTTCCTTCGCTATTGTGGCCTATTAGGTGGTTTCCAGGGACCCTGGTAGGGGCCCCCTTCTGGCAGGTTTTAGGGGGTTTTGGTGTATAATTTCTGATGGGCGCTTCACTTAACCCCGATTTCCCTGCCTTCCCCCGTCCAAAAAGCAAAAAAAAAAATAAAAATTAAAAAAGATATTAGTACTTTAAAGCAATAGTAGCCAAACTATGACAATGAAGGGTCTTATAGAACAATTATTGAGTTTGTTTTTTTAATCACACAACTTTCCCATATAACTCTTATCTGTACTTCTTTCTTCTTCCTCTTTTTTCCTCTGCAATTCCACTTTCTTCTCCTTTATTTTCCTCTTTTCTATCCTTCCCCCCTGTGTTCCTAGCCTGTCATCTAGTCAGAGCCCTCCTGTGGGGTACAGGTAATAGCAGTAACAACCTCCCCCTGGTACTAAAAAAAAAAAAGACTTGAAAATTTCAAAAAAGGCAAAATCATATTTAAATGTTTGGGAACAGTGACCTGACCCATTTGGAGATGACTGAGCCTGAGCTTGGTAATCTTATCATCACAAAGATGTTTAGGAGCTTGATAGCTATTGGGGGCAGGTGTTCATTACTACAAAATTCTCACATGGAACTGTGCTTATTTTACTTTTTAAATTTTCATTTTTTCTTTTGTTTTTACATTATCTTCATTTCACCACATAGCTCTCTTAGTCCTCTCTCAGGGAGGCATCTTTCAAAGAATTTTAAAAGGAGGGGGAAAATAAACGGTTCAGCAAAAACTGACAGGTCAGCTAAGGGCACTATTATATATTGTGTTCCACACTCCTAGTCCCCTACCTTTGAAAAAAAGTGGGAGAAGTGCATTCTTTTATATCTTCTTTTTGGCCAAGCTTAGTCGCTGTAATCTCAAAGCATTTTGTTTCAATTTTGTTGTTGTTCCTTCTAGTGTAGACATTCTATGGACTGTTTTCCTCATCCTGCTTGCTTTGTTTTACATTAGTTCATGTAGATTTTTCCATACTTCTTTCTATTCTTCATATTCATTATTTCTTAGTGAATAGTAACTTCCATTACATTCATGTGACAACTTGTTTAATCATTTCCAAATCAATGGGCATCTCTACTTTGATATGACAAAAAGAGCTACTATATATATGTATATATATATATATGTTGGCACATATGAGACCTTTATTTAAAAAAAAAATTTTTTATTGATACATTTTGTTTTACACATCTAAATTTCCTCCTTTATCCCTCTTCTTTTCCTTTTCTAGAGAGCCATCCCATATAACAAAGAATTTATAACAAAAAGAGGGAAAATATCAGCTAAATTGATCAATTAATTAGAAAAAAAAATCTGAGAATACATGTACTGTTCCATACCTCTGGATCCCCTGTTTCTACAAAGGAGTAGGGATGAGGTATCTTCTCATTTCTCATCTTTGAGAACACATTTGTTCTTTGTAATTTTGCAACATTCATTTTCTATTGTTTTGTAGTTGTCCTTTCCATTACATTATTGTCATCACTGTATATATTATTTTCTTGGCTCCACTAACTTTACTTTTTATCATGTAAGTCCTTCCATGATTTTCTGAATTTATTATATTTGTTGATTCTTAAAATACAGTAATATTACATTACATTCATGTATCACAATTTGTTTAGCTATTACCCAATAAATGAGAATCAACTTTAAATCCAGTTCTTTGATTTGACAAAAAGTGCTGGTATAAATATTTTGGTTTATGAAACCTTTCTTTTTACCACTGACATACATGGATACTTGCAATGGGAGCTTTAGGTCAAAGTGTATGAGCATTTTATTCTATTTATTTCCAAGTGACTTCACTTGAATCAAATTATTCAAGGAGAAGAAAAGGGTGGTTCAGGGTATGATATGATTTTCCCTGACTTGAACCATAGGGATGGGCCTGGAACTTGAAGTTTCTTAGGAATGGCCTTATCCCTAAGGGTCCCCTAGTATTACTATAGTCATGGAGGTAAGGCAGTTTAATTGTGAGGGCATAAAGGTAGCAGCTTCTGCCAATAACACCAAGACCATCAGTCTTTTCCTCGATTAATGGTTGCCTGAAGGAAAGCTTACAAGAGGATAATTAGACTAAGCCTTTGGGATAGTATTCTTGCTTGCCTTCTCACTGTTATTAGAGAGCTGATTGTGTTGAAATGAGTGAACAAGAGAGAACCAGGTGAGAACTCACTGTGCCAAAGGACTTCAATTCTGGAAATCTGGTTTCCTGAGTGATTTTTTTTCTCTAAGTGTCTATGTTTGTGTTTCCCTGTATTGCATGCAATTATGGGGAAGGTTTCCAATATTAGTTTATACCCTGAAGCTTTGGAAATCTGGAGCACAAGCTACACCAAAGAATTTGGGTAGTGATGTCTCTGAGTCACTTCTCTAATTTCCTGGGTGTGTCATTATATCAGAGGTTATAAGACCTGTTAATAAACTTCTAGGACACTAGAGCATAACTCTTGCTAAGATCTTTTGGCTAACTCTGGACTGACATTGAAAATCCCAATACCCCAACCATTTTTTATTGCACTTGTTTCAAATCTATATTGCTTCCTTATGGTATAGGTTATTCATGATTCATTCAATGAATATGGAGTCAGGAAGACCTGAGTTCAAATCCAGTCACAGACCTGTACTAGCTGTGTGACTTTGAGCAAGTCACTTAACCTCTATTTGCTTCAATTTCCTCTTCTGTAAAGTGGGGATAATCAGAAGACCTACCTCCTAGTATTTTGGGGAGGATCAAATGAGATAATATTTGTAAAAAAGCTTCTAGCATAGAACCTGACACATAGCAGGTACTGCATAAATGTTAGTTGTTGTTGTCATTATTAATTATAATTATTAATTAGTGGGTGATATAACAGGAGATGCAGGATGGGAGTAGATTGTGGAAGACTAGGCTAAGGATTGTGGATTTCCCAAAATATAAGTGAGAGTTTCATGTCAATGAGAAACCTTAAACATTTAAGGCTTGGCAGGCATTTTTTTGGTTGTTGCTGTTTTCCTCTTTCTGCAGAAGTGAGCTTGCTTGCCTCCCAAGTTCATAATAACCAAGGATTGCTGCTCACTTAGGGACCAGCACTAGTTAAGTACCATCTGTCATTGTGCTGGCAGAGTAGGTCTTCCACTGAACAGCTGATTTGAAAAATCCCATCTCCATTACAGAGTATAATCATTCCTGACAGGAAGCAGTAAGTTCCTGAGGATACAGTTACAGAGACATAAGAGGAATTATATAAGTAAGTTCTCTTCCCAGCAACGCCCATAACAAATGGCCAAGAAAAATAAAAATTCCAGTGATGTGGAAGTAGGGGGTACCAGGCCCAGGGGAAAGCTCCTTATACAAAAATTGACAGAGCAACATTGATGACACACAGCTCACCTAGCAGTTGCAAAGCAGATCTCTACCACTGGGAGTTGGCAAACCTTTTGATATCATATGACCTTTAACATTCAATGCTTTAAAAATCTGGGGTGGCTAGGTGGTGCAGTGAATAGAGCACCAGCCCTGGAGTCAGGAGGACCTGAGTTCAAATCCGGCCTCAGACACTTAACACTTACCAGCCCTGTGACCTTGGGCAAGTCACTTAACCCCAATTGCCCCTTCCCAAAAAAGGCAAAAAAAAATTATGTAGGACAGTACAGAGAACATAGAGTTTGGAATAAGAGGGTCTGAGTTTAAATCCTGACCCTGTCATTTGCTGCCTATGTAATTTTGAGCAAAAATCCATTTTATATCTCTAAGCCTCATTTTCCTCATCTGTAAAATGGGGAGAGGATTGTACTAATGGACCACTAAGGTCCCTTTCAACTTTACATCTTTGATCCTTTGATCCATGTGGGCATTCTCTCCACCAGTGAATATGGCGACTGCTTGTATGCCTTAGATCATTTCATGAGTTATCTATCAAAGAGTACACATATCAAGGAATTGATCTGGTGGCCAACCTTCTGATGAAGGGCCTCACCAGCGTTAGCTGGGTTGGTCCTCAGACAATAAACATATAGTCCACCTCTGAGTTTTTGTTGGAAACCTATCCATATTTGTAAGGAACCTTTTTATTTAAAAAAAAATCATTAAGCATTGCTCAAGCAGAATGCTTTACACACTTTTGCATTGGATCCTTGTAACAACCAAGTGAAGTAAATACTATAAGTGCTATTATATTCATTTTACAAATGAGGAAACTGAAGCTCAGTGAGATTAAGTGCCTTGCCAAGGGCCATATACGGTAGCTACAAGTGTCAAAAGCAGGATTTGAATTCATGTCTTCCTGACCCAATACAGTGCTCAGGCACATTCCCCAACTCACAGAATAGCTCCTTCAGAGGACGGCTACCCCAGCTTCAAGGCACTGTTTGGGCTGGTACTCCAAAAAGTATAACTCATGAGGCCCTGACAGGAATATTAAATACATTACATATTTTTGTATTTAATAGTCAAGCAGAGGACACAATTAGCCCAGAGCAAAAGCATTTACTAAAATAAAAGGGTAAGAAAAGTTCAATACTCTACCCACTGCACCATTGCTACATTAAAAACATGTGCATATACATATATATTATATGTACATACAGAGACACATATGTATGTATAATAGATACACAAATTTATAGCAAATGGCAATACTGCAAGCCTTGCTTGGCCCATGGTGTTGAATAAATGTTTACTGCCTAACTGACTGACTTTATACTGATGTATATGTTGAAATATTATCTAAATTGGATATGTTGAAATATTATCTAAAATGGATAATAAAAATAATAATACAAATATTAGGACCAATGAGGTTAGAGGTAAAGATGATAGGAGTTATATTAACTTTTTTTTTTATCTTTAGTGTCATGGAATTCTAGAGCTTAGAAGGACCATCTTTTTTTCATGTTATTCCTTATCAAGGCTATGATAAATCAGTTAAAGACAGAAATTACATCTTCTTTGAATCCCTGACTAGCACAGTACCCAGTACTCTTGTGAGTGCTCAGCAAATTATTTGTTATTGATTGGTTTATCACCTTAATTAGCTAGAACTTTGGATCCAGAGGGAATGAGATATAGGGCAGGTATATTTCAGAAATAAGTTATAGGAATAAGAGATATGGCTCTGAGCATACCACATGGGTGGTAAGGATCAATGAAAAAGTGTCAGGTCAGAGGTATGTGTGTTCTAAAAAAATGTAATCCTGCAGTGAAGGGAAAGAAGGAATCAAAGAAAACTTCATGTATTTAATTGATTTGCTTAGGAACAAATCTTATTAAATTTAGAGTTGGATTATCTAATAGGCACCCTAGGAATATTTCTAAGAGCCCTCAAGATTAGTAGAAGTGAAAAGACTGCCCTTCATCCCTCTCCTTTTTAGGGTGGACAATTTTCCTTCTTTTTTTGTGGCAAGAATCTTCTATTTGTTCTCCCTGTCTCCTGCCTCTCCCCTCTCCAATCTATCCTCCACAGAACTGACAAATTGATATTCCCGAAACATATGCCTAATTATATCACTCCCTACCCTTCCCTACCCCCAACTCAAGGCTCTTCATTAGCTCCTTATTGTCTCTAAGATCAAATGTAAAATCATCGGGCCCACAAGCTGGCTTCCTCCTACCTTTCCAGTCTTATTTTATATTATTTCCCTTTATATACTCTCTATTTCAGTCACACTGTCCTAGCTGTTCCCAGCACATGACATTTCCTTTCTTGCCTGCATGTCTTTGTACAACTTATCTCTAATATCTGGATTGTACTTGCCTGGTCATCTTTACCTCATGACTTCCTTTAAAGTATAGTTTATCATATAGTTTATCTGTCATTTCTTACACAAGGACTTTCCTAATTCTCTAGTTATGAGCACTTACTTCCTTTAGAAATTACTTTGCATTAGTTACTATATGCAAATACATTATATAATTATTATGTAATTAAAATTACACTATATAATTGTGATTACATAATTTAGTTATAATGTAATGATAATATAAAATATAATCACATAATTATTACATGCACATATAATAATAAAAAATATGTTTGTATTTACTTACTTCTTGTGATAGGACCAATATCTACCAGTGTTCCTCCTGCCCCACCTTCCCTGAGCACAGATTAGAGTAGATTTTCCTTAAAGGATGACAAAAACCAGGAGAATATTGACACAAATGGGGTGGGCATGGCATTGGGACTGGGTAAGGCTCAAGCTATGCCTCCTTCAGCATAACTTCCTGCTGACCTCTGGCTGTGTTGATGTGGCTTCCTGGTCACAACACACATGGGGGTCAGTGCCTTTTTGACTTGGTGGATGTCTGAAGATAGAGCAAGTCACCACATCATGCTCTGCTCAAAAGAAGTACTTCTATATGGAGATGGAAGAATGGGATTTACATATCTACTGAAACTAAATTCCACTGTATTCTTGTGGCATATTTTTACCATGTTAGGGCTGAGTAAACTTCCTTCTGTTGACTCGGTGACTTAAGAGTGCCTCTTAAGTTACTTCACTGAACCTGAACTAATAGGATGCCAGTGTCAGACCTATACCCAATACTTGTATAACATGTCATATCTCCACTTCTCCACCCTCACCCCCACCCTAAAATGTAAGCTCTTTGAAGGCAGGGATTGTTTCATTTTTGTCTCTGTATCCTTACTGTCTGGCACAGTACCTTGTACAAAGCAAGTGCTTAAAACATTTCGTGAATTGAACTTCATTGAATGGAATTCATGATCTAGAAACCTCTGAGGGGAGTCGAGACCTGGGAACCAGAGTCCTTCTCTATTCCCTCATCAGGAGAGAGAGACAATTGACCCATGGGATAGGATTAAAAGAGGGCAGTAGGTCCTCAACAGCACTGACAGGAGTGAAGATTAATAGTAAAATAATTGAGGTGTGGCTGCAAGCAATTGTAATGGGAATGTAAATTTTTAAGATCTTCCCTGCCCCTAGGCTAAAGTGCACCTGGAGCCTGGGGTGTGAGGCTTGTTTTTTAGTAGATACTTCTTGATTGGCCAGTGAGCCAATAAGGTTGTTACATTCTCTGAGCCAGGAAAAGGCTATATAAGCCCTGATGTGTAGCTTTGTTTTGGGGCTCACTTTGAGAAGTGTTCTGTGATTTGATCAGATGAAACTCTGGGAAGCCATTGTTGAGAGTCCCCCGGCTTTGAGAAACCCAGATGTTGATTTGGTATGGATGTAATGGTTGGACAATTTGGAAACCTGTCTCCTTGATCTGTTTCTCTGTCTTGATAATTCTGTCTGTGTATTCTGAAGTTCGGGGTGCTGACCTTTTCCCCCTAAACTAGGTGAACGATACATATTTGACTGATTAAAGTAAGCTTGTTAACCCATTTTGAGTTGCTTTCCTTTATCAAAGCAGATCTAAGAACCTGTGTTGGCAGCCACCCTAGGGACGCTGGAATGCTTGCTGATACAGCAATATATTTCCTTTTACCCCACAAAACAGTCCTGGTAACCTGAGGAAGCAGGAAGGTTTCCTCATTTTCCTAGTCCTGCTACTTAGTTCAGTTAGAGTAGGGTGTGGAGGTGATGGCACCTGGACCAGAATCTTGGTTCCTAGGGGTCCCAGGGACTCTAAATCTACCACTGAATAGGATAAAAACTCCTTTCCAATCCCCAATAACTCCTCCAGAAAAATAAAAGCCCCATGAAATCAGCCAGTCATTTAAACATTTATTAAGCACCTACAAATGAGGACTTTTTACCATTTAGTATTTGTCTCCTCGGTACCTGGCACAGTGCCTTCCACATAGTAGGTGCTCAACAAATGTTTGATGGAGTGAAATGGATTAGATAGTCACGCCTGGGGTTAAATGCCAATTATGTAACATCAATAGTCTCTGGAAACTGGGTATAGAACTTATGGTGGGGAATCCATTTCTACTACTTTTCCATTTAATGGCTCATGGGAGTCTATTTCTCTCTGGTATCAATGATTTGTACAAAACCACAGATACTGAATTGCTAGTGTGACAAGCTGCTAATCAAGTCTCTGGCTTTGAGTAACTCAAAGCTTATTGCAATAAATCCTATCCCTCATCATTGATGGTGCAACAAAGTAGCTATAAATTTAGAACATGGCCTGTTCTTCTGATGTTCAGTAACAGCAACAACACTAAATTATGTCACATAATATCTGTCATGGGACTTGTGATAGAAAATGAAACAATAAAACTTCAAATAGCAAACTTTTTTTTAACCCCTATTGGTTATGTCTAATGTCAAAATCTGGCATTTCAATTTGAAAAATAACCACGACCATAGTATCAGATCTAGAGCTAGAAGGGACTTTGGTGGTGTGTGTGTGGGGGGGGGGGGGGGGGAGTGTAAAGCAGTGCAAACCTCTTATTTTATAAATGAGGCCCAGAGAAATTTGTTGACTTAGGCAAGGTCACACAGTCAGCAGGTGGCAGTTAGGAATCAAGCTCAGATACTGTGATTTCCAAGTTTGGCACACTTTCACCTCCTTTTCACTCCTTTATAGTACTTCCATACTGATTCTGATCCTTTTGATAGCTCCATGAGGTGGATAGGAAAAGTGTTAGATATAAAATTTCATCTTCATTTTATATATGAGGAAAAAACTGAGACTCAGGTAGAGTTTCCCATTAGGTCACACAGTAAATTACAAACCTAGACAAGAAGCCAGGTCTATCCATACCTATTCCCTTGTTCTTTCCTTGGAACCCATTATTTGACATGGCACATTCTTGAGTACAAAATTATGACAGCACTATGCTTTTGATCTATTTCTTGCAAATGTAAACAAGACAATCTTATAGAGCATTGGACATAAGACAAAATGCACAGTGAAAGCATACACCCCGGGTGTGGATGCTAACACATACAATTATGTTTATTCCTTTTTTCCCCTCCAGACATGGGATTCACAAAATGTCACATTCTTGCCTACACTAAACAATTGTGTTTGTAACCTAAACACCCCTTTCACTATTTTGCCACTCTCCTCTGTTTGCAGTAAATCATGAAAATCTGACCTCTGAGCTGCATGTAACCAAACTGGACCCCCTCATAATGAGGCACATGATGAAACACATCTGATGCTGGTGCTTCTGACTCCCACAGGGAAGATGGGGGACAATAAAAATAAGCAAGGGAAACTGTTTGTAACCAGTTAACTCAGTTGGTAAGAGTGTGCTGATGAGGCCAAATTTACGGGGTCAATTCCATCCCCATTGGGTTAGTTATTTTCATTTTGCTTCATGAACCCAGATTGTGTGCATACCTAATTAGACAGGTATGTCACTGGTCCTGAGGAGGACAGTGGCTGGAATAATACAAAATTAACACCATAAAGAGAAACATAATTCAAAGAATGTGGTGATAGAAGGTAAATCTTTTTCATTTTTGTTTTTGGAGCCCCAGAATTTACTATAGTACTTGGTTCATAATAAGCACTTAACAATACTTAATGAATGACCATTGTGGGAATTTATTTTGCTGGACTATGCATATTGGTAAGAAAAGTTTTTTTTTCAGATATTTTAAAAAATGCTCCAAATCTGGGAGGTTTGAGAGGTGCAGATTATAAATGCTAACAAAATTAGGTAAATACATTTATTTTTTAAAATTAAAAAATATTGTTGATTGACTGATGCCATTGGATAAGTAGTATTTCCTATGAATAAAAAGATGTCACACTACTAAGGAGTTGATAGTTCTGGTGTGTATTCTCCCTTAGTTTACATTGTCTGGAGTAGTGTGTTCAGTTCTGGACATCAATAAGATGGAAAGCATTCAGAGAAGGGAAGCCAGGATGGTGAAGAGACTAAAGTTCATCCCTCATTAAAAGCACAAGTCTGAAATTCTGTGATTCTGGGAGCACAGAACCCTTTGTTGTTGCTGCTGGTTAAGAATGGTTAGACACTTTAAGGACACCAATTCCTTTTTTTTTCTTGCCAGGGTCACTTCTTACTTTGGAGGTTGTTGTGTTTTCTTAAAAACCATTTTAAGACACTTACCCTCTTTTAGTGAGTTACTTATATTCTGATGGCCTGTTTCTTCACATATAAAATGTAGAGGCTGAGATAAGATGATCCCTGAGTTCTTTTCCAGCTCAGACCTTGTATCATCTTATTCAATAACCTCCTACTCTGTTCAGTGAATTTCCATTTCCAGATCTAACCCAGGAGAAGAGAGGTAAAAGGCATTCAAAGTGCCAGTGATTGTTTCTCAATGTCACTTTTTTGAAATGCTACCAAGGGGAAGTTTTCCTATTAAATCCATAGAACTAAAGATTCTAGAGCACAAAGGGAGCTTAGAAATTATCTACTCCAAATTCCCTCCTTTCCAGATGAGAAAACTGAGGTTCTTAGAGGATAAGGAATATACCCATAGTGCTACAACTATTTAGCTATAGAGTTGGAAGCAGTACCCGGGTTTTCTGACTCCCAAAATGAAATGTACCTTCTAACATGCCACCATACTACTAATTCAATTTGATTCAATGCTTTTTTTTTGTTTACCAGTAATAAAAATTAAAGATTCTCTTGAACTTATTCAGAAGGAAACAAGTCTCTACAGGGAGCTAGTGGCAGGGAGAGGTCTAGTTTCAATTTCACATATTGACCGAATTGGGTAAACTAAGCTAAAGACTCTATCTGGAATCTACCAAAGTTAAGTACTCCTGGCTCCCAGGGAAGCCAAATACAAATGCCTCACATTTCTTTAATATTAGTTGCCGAACAGAATCAAGGTGAATAGGGGTTCAATCAAACTTTTCTGCCTTTGCAGAATGTTTTTCAAAGACAATCTCATGAAGTCAGATATGAGATAAGAAGAACTTAATGAATAAGACTTCGAAAGGGAACTTTTCCCCAATGAGAGCTGTATTCTGGGTTATATAATCGACTCCCAGAATGCTATTTCTTTTTTTTCCTTCAGAAAGCTATTTCTTAAAATACCTTTAAAAAAAACACCTTTCAGACAATGGCAGAATATCTGTCAGTGCAATGAAGTACATAACTACTGTGATTCCTTCCAGTTTTAACCATACAAGAATAAATAAACATTCTACCCCCTAATGAGATCACATGGCAAGAATGGGACCACTGCTTTGTTTCCTTTCCTCCATCATCAATTCTGAAAAAGGCTTCTGAGTCTAACCATAATTTTTTTTCTTCTTCCACACCATAATGTTGGGGGGGAGGGTGGTGTTTCTTCCCAAAAGAACCAATTTCCCAACCCACATTGATCTGGTGTGGTCTGATTTGATTTCATTTTTGAATCATGTTTTCCTTGGGGAAGTACATCACCTGCCTGACACCATATTACAAGTTACACCTGGTAATATGGACCACACTATGCATTTAGCTGCAAAAAAGTCATGCCTATAGCTTTAGAATATAAAATTATAAAGGACTGATTCCAAGGAAAACCTAATGCTATTCATGAAAACAGAATATTAAATTATACTACAAAGCAGTTACATCATGAAGCAATAACAATTGTTTAACCACCTTGAAGTATATGGCCTGTACTATGTTCTCAAATTTTAATATTAAGCACTCAGGAGAATGGAACAAAGATTTCCTTTGCTACAATATTGTTTATTGTCTATTTGATAGATATATTGGATACAGTACTGATTCACAGAGGTTTTTTTTATATTTTAAACATCATTCATGTGTCTGAGCATCTTGTGAAAAACATTTTTGTACCTCTGACTTGTTTTTCACCTTTTCCTTTTTTTCTGTGGTATCATGGGAGTTTTCTCAATATAAATGAAATCTAATGTAACAGTTTAGACATTGTAAATGACTAAGCATTGTTTTATGAGCATATCTTTTGAACACCACACATGAATGAGTATAATTTTTTTGCATATCAGTTAAATTACTATGCCAATACTAGATGGATGTATTTAGTTGGATCATTAAGTAGCTATTTATTTAGTATTCAAGGAAATTTGTGAATTTGTCTTTGTATTTACAAAATTTTACTTACAGAAAGTTTTTTACATTAAAAATTTACTATTTGTATTTATTTAACTTTTCAATAGGAAATGATAATTCTTAAGTAACCATTAAAAAAAAAAGAATGTTCCCAGATTCCCAGCAGGGACTAGTAGCTGAGAGCCATAGTGTGGCATCAAATCCTCTTATATAAAGAATAGAATCATGAAAACATCTTGCTCTGAGGCTTTCTTTATAGGAGGCTGATAGCTCAGTAGACAGTGCACTAGGCCAGGATTCAGGAAGACCCGATTTCTAATGTCTCAGACACTAGCTATGTGCTCCCAGGCAAGTCAATCCCCATTTGCCTTAGTTTCTTCAGCTATAAAATGGGAATAATAACAGTACCTACCTTCTGGGGGCCCAGAGTCTCTTGGCAAACTGTTTTGCTTCTTTAAAAGAGAAGATTCAGGTGTACAAAGAGCCCTAACCCTCTGCTGGGTTGTCTGAGTACCCTCTGCCCCTCTGACTAGAGGGTGGAGCAAAAAATTGCTCCTCAAATCTCCATTCAAGGACGGCACCCAAGCTAGCCATCTCTCCCCTTTCCCTCTAGGCTGCACTCATTCAGATTTTTCTATCATGTTCCCTTTTCCCCCTTTTCAGATTCTTTTGTTGTTGTTGTTGTCTTCCACATTAGATAGTGAACTCTTTCAGGGCTCCTGTCTTTCTGTGTTCATATCATGTGTCAGCTTTCATGTGTCACTGTCCCTACATTAGAAGTAGGCTTGATTCAGGTCCTGTGAGTGACATGTTAGTTCAGGTTCAATGTTAAGATGAAATGGGGTATTTGTAGGTCATTCAACAGTTAATGGAAGGAGCATTACTCAGCCACACAGAGAAAGGATCTTTAACAAAGCACACTTAGCTTGGGTACATGAGGTCCCCCTTATCTCCCTCTAGAGATGCATCTGGTCAGAAGGCAAGGTCTCAGGACATCCTCAAATCTGAAGGGCCCCAACATCACACAGTTGTGCCTTTTATGCCCTTAGTTGACCAGGAATTCACATTAATACTGCCAGATGCTTCCAGAAAGCTGATTAAGGGAAGTGGAGCTTGTATCTCAATCCTCTGTGTCAATCAAATCATGGGAACAGCTTTGTCTCCTTTCAGGTAAAAACTGTGCTAACTTGCTGGGGGGTGGGGGTCAGAGTTAAGGATATTGCTTCCACCGTACCTTATAACTCCCACAAGTAGATAACTATGGCAATTAATTAACAATTAATTGTATGGCAGCCTTTGGTCCCTGTTAGCCTGCAAGAAACAAAAATTCTGTGTAGGTTCTCTTAGAATGTGTGTAAACTTTCCACATGGAATCACTATAAAAATGTGAAATGGTAGACACAGCATTATCCATTGTCCCTTTAAGATAGATCTTGGTGGTTACAAAGATGGTGAAACTAAAATACAGGCTGAGTTGACATAAGGAATAAATGTCAAGTGTAGTTATTAAAAAAAAGTTGCCTAACTTCCTGGACAGTATACAAGGGGAAAAAAAGCATGTGACTAGAATAGCTTTAGAAGCTCAGTCAAATATTTATTGAGGGCCTATTAAATATTCAGCATTCTGGGCAATATGGGAGATAAAAGAGAAGGGGGAGACCCAAGAGGCGGTATGGTATGGCATGGCACTCATCTTGAAGTCAAAAGACCTACTCACATCCTGGTCAATGTGACTGGGCAAGTAATCTAACCTCTTATAGTCTCAGTTTTCTTATCTATAAGATAGAGATAATACCTGTATTTCACACAAGACTGACTTGACCACAGATTCAAGGCTCTAAGAAGATGCTCGAACCTGGGACAGGCTGAATGAAAGTTAACACAGGGAGAGTTATGAAGAATATTGTTAACCCAAGGATAGTTACAGGGAAGATATTATGTTGCTATAGATTGAGAAACCAGTGCCAGAAGTCTTTTGTTATTGTTGATGTTACGTGTGGAAGACCACCAAAGGTAGACAGCTTTCCACTGACGTAGCATAGCAACATACCTCTTAGAGTCTTAGAGAGCTGTCCGAAGCATTGAAAAGTTAAGTGATTTGCCCGTGGTCACAGAGTCGGTTTGTTCAGAGGTAGATAGAGCATGGTTCTAGCACATAATAAGTGGTACTTATTAAATATTTGTTGATAGCTTGATGAAATTCTACCCAGGTCTTGCTAACTCCAAGGCCAGCCCTCTACCCACTGAGCAATTGGTTCCCCCTAAAACCATGCTTGCTGTCAAAGATAACTACCTCCCCAGATTGAGGCCAAAGGTCAATGACAGATTAATGGCAGAACTGGAGAAAAGTGCTCATAATTCCTGGGTTTGTTCTTGTGATGCAACCATTAAGTTGTATTCCTATCACACAATGTTTACAGAAATTTCATTCAGAGAGATCCCAGACACACTAAGAAAGAGCCTGCAGCTATTTGATTTTCAGTGTGACAGGCACAAAGAGTTGGCATGTGATTAATTGCACCCATCGCTATCTGCTTGCAGATGTCGCCAGCCATGAGGATTGTATTTGGAAAGAACTGACTGATAGTGCCAGCTTATATAATTACATACAGCTGTGGAAACAATCCAAGTACAATAGTCACATAGGAAAAAAGGCACCACAGTAAGTCAAGGTAGTCTTTCTCCTGTTAGAATGTGAACTTGAGAGTACGGACTGCAACTTGGCATAGTACCTAGAACATAGTAAGAGTCTAATACATGCTTGTTGACTGACTGACTGGTTCTTATCTTTTTTATCATGAGACAAGGTGCAAATAAAGGGCAATCGATATTCTTACTGCTGTTGTTAGAATTTACATATCACAGCATTTTGGATGAAACCTAGATCTTAAGAAATAAAAAGACATTGTACAGGGACTCAGGAGACCTAACTTAGAGTCATAGCCCTGCTATTCATTAGCAGTGTGACCTTAGATAGGTCATTTTATTTCTCTGGGCCTCAGTCTTCTCATCTGTAAAATAGTGGTAGGACAGGTGATTGGACTAGATTCCTTAAACTTCTTTTTTAACTCTAATAGTCTGTGATTCTGTGAAATAATCCTCTGCCGTAGGCATGGACCTAGATCCAGAAAGGTATACATCATATTTCTAGAAAGGGAAAGCATAGAGCTTGTTGCCTGTTTACATTTTTCTTTGTTTCAGGCAGCCTCAAGTAGACACAGCATATAGTAAATCATACAACTTTATTGTCCATTATGACACCATTGGCTTTTCCTTTACTTTGTGGGATCCCATATTTAAGCCCTGAATTTGTTGCAAATAAGCATAAGGAAGTTGCTAACCATGCCTATGAAGAAACAAGTTTGCACTGACCTTGCCACGGAAGGTTACGAAACAGATCAAGTTTTCTTCCATATCCTTTTGACTATCTTCCAAATGCTTAGTGGTTATAAGTAAATAGGTGTCACAGCAGAGAGAATGCAGATAGACTGAGTTCAAATCCAGTCTCAGATACTTGTCCATTCGTTGTTCAGTCGTTTTTAGTCATTTCTGACTCTTCCTAACTCCACTTGGGTTTGTTTGTTTGTTTGTTTGGCAAAGATTCTGGAAAGGTCTGCTATTTTCTTCTCGGGCTCATTTTACAGAAAAGGAAACCAAGACAAAGAGGGTTAAATGACTTGCTGGGGTCACACAGCTGGTAAGTGCCAGAGGTCAGATTTGAACTCAGGAAAATGAGTCTTCATGACTCTAGGCCTAGCATTCTATCCACTGTACCATCTAACTGAATTTTCACTCTGGGAAAATCACTTAAGTGTTATCTGCCTCAATTTCCTGAACTGTAAAATGGGGATAATAATAGCACATCCCTCTCATTATTGTTTTAAAAATCAAATGACATAATTTTAAAGTACTTTATAAATCTTAAAACTCTATAGAAATGCTAGCTATTATTATTGTTGTGTGGCAACCTATTCTGGCCTGCCTTGTTCTACACCACTTTCCATCCTGTCTTCTGTCTTTCCCATAAAAACTTACTTATCTTTTGTCTATTCCTTCATTTATTTCATCAGATAAAGTAATTCATTCTGAGGAGGAGGTAATAGCTCAATGTATGATCTCCCCCAAATACTCAATTATCAGTATTATTAAGTGCTAAGTACAGAGGATACAAAGATCTGCTTTCTCTCTCTGTGTCTCTCTCCACTCCCCCCCCCACACTCCTGCCCTCAGAGAGTTTACATTCTATACAGTGAGGCAACATGTACATATATAAGTAAGTACAAAGTAATTATTTGCTAAATAAATACAAGATAAAGGAGGGGCTATAGTAGCTGGTGTGGGAATAAGAAACATAAGCATTTTAACAGGAGCCTTCATTGTCTTCAATCAAAGGAATGACTAATAGTGGTAACTTTAGGCATGTTGTTGTTCAGTCATGTCTGACTCTTTGTGATCCCATTTGGGGTTTTCTTGGCAAAGATACTGGAGTGGTTTGCTATTTCCTTCTGTAGCTCATTTGACGGATGAGGAAACTGGGGTAAGGTTCAGTGACTTGCTGAGGGTCACGCAGCTAGCAAGTGTCTGAGGTCAGATTTGAACTCAGGGAGATGAGTCCTCCTGATTATAGGCTGGCACTGTATTTACTGTGCCACCTAGTTGCCCCAATTTTAAGTATAATGGCAAGGTATTAGAGAAGATATTTTTGAGCAGGGGAACTTTTTGGTCCCCTTCAAACACAGGCAGCTGTCAACTTTGCCCATGAATATGGCCAGCCCAACTCTGGGTATATTTAAATTGAAAGAGTTAACCTATCTAGTTTCTGAGTAGATGCATTTCACTAGAGGTTCTAAAACTTTTTTTGTGTCATGGACTCTTTTTCCAATCTAGTAAAGCCTAGGGATACCATCTCAGAAAAAAAAAGTTTTTAAATGAGTAAAAAAAAAAATATATCTCTAAGGAAACTAATTATACTGAAAGACATTTATCAAAATATGTTTTTAGAAAACAAGCTCATGGATCCCAGGTTAAGAATTCCTGTATTATAGCATCAAGCTTATGACTCCACTTTTCTCACTCCATCTCACTTCCTTGGTCTCCTTCCCTCTCCACTCTAGCTACTAATAAAAAAGGGTCGAATTTTAAATACCAACCTTTATGATGGCTGTGTACTTAAAAATCTTTGAAAACTCCTGTTTATAAGAACATCAACAATATACTTAAATGCATAATAAGTACATTATGCATTTAATCTCAGGTTAGATATAGACCTGTTATCATAACCACATTTTGCATTGTAATTGTGGGCTTTTTATAAGATCACTTTGTGCTCATTCAAGCTGTGCATCCAACACTATGTTGTTTCCAAGCCTGCATTTGCATAATTAGGGCCTGGGAATTTAAAGGAAACTTTGTATTTATTTTATGTTCTTACTTGGAGGAGGTTCAGAATGTCTATGATATAGTTACTCTATCCTTGGAAATGAGTAGGCTGATATTCCTTGCTTTGCAAATGGACAGTGAGGTGTTCTCTAACTAGGATGCTAGGATGCATATTAAGTTCTCAGGGAAGGGCACTAAGAAAACAGGGGCAAAACCCCATTGTGGTTAATGGGAAAGGTAGCTAGATCTGGAGTTCAAATTTTCAAAACCTTAGTTCAAATCCCAACTAACTCCTTAAGAGACCTCAGGCAAGTCTGTCTAGTCAAGTCATTTATTAAGCATTTATTAAACACCTAATATGTGCCAGGTACTGATCTAAATGATAGGGGTACAAAGGGCAATAGAAGATAATCCTTGCTCTCAAGGAGTTCTCAATCCAATAGGGAAGACACTATGCAAATAATTATGTATAAACAAGATAGACAGGATAAATTGGAGATAATTTGAGGAAAGGCACTAACATTAGGGGAGATGGGGAAGGTTTCCTGCAGAAGACAGAACTGTAGGTGAGAAGGAAACAAGGAAATCAGGAGGTAGAGAAGAAGAGAGAGAATTCCAGGCACAGGGAATAGACAGTGAAAATACATAGAGTCTGGAGATAGGGTGTCTTATGGAAAGGACAGCAAGGAGGTCAATATCACTATATTATTGAGTATGGGGAGAAGGGGGGAAGGTGTAATAAGCCTGGAAAGACAGTAGGGAGCCTGGTTATGAAGAGCTTTGAATATCAAACAAGGATTTTATATTTGATCCTAGAGGTAATAGGGAACCACTGGAGTTTATTGATTGGAGGTGTGGTGGGTGGGTGACATGGTCAGATCTGGGCTTTAAGAAGATAACTCTGATAGAGTGGGGAGAGACTCAAAAATAAAAGGGAAGTTCAGAAGAGGGGAAGATTTTGAGGAGAGGTAACAAGTTTGTTTTTGGACATGTTGAGTTTAAAATGTCTATGGAATATCCAATTTGAGATATCCAGTGAGATTGAAGATCAGGACAGAGATTAGAACTGGATAAATAAATCTGAGAATCATTTGCTTAGAGATGATAATTGGATGATTGGGAACTTATGAGATCACCAAACAACAGTATAGAGGGATAAGACAAGATGATTAGCAGATGCAATCTAGACGAAGATCAAGTAAAGGAAATTGAGAAGCTATGGTCAGACAGGTAGGAGACAAACCAAGACTGAGCAGTGACATGAGAATCTAGAGAGAAGAGAGTAAAGAGTAGGAGAAGATGACGATGACAGTATCAAAGGCTGCACAGAAGTGAATAAGGACGAAGATTGAGAAAGGCTGTTTGATTTGGCATTTAAGAGGTCACTGGTAACTTTGGAGAGAGCAGTTGCATTTGAATGATGAGGTCCAATGCCAGACTTCAGGCGAAAGAAGAAAGGAAGCAGAAACACTGATTATTGACAGTCTTCTTGAGGAAATCAGCCTGAAATGGGTGAAAAGATACACACCTTTAGGATGATAACTAGTAGAAGCAGATGGTTTGAAGCAGTCACTTATTCTCTCTGGGCCTCAGTTTCCTCATCAGTAAAATAAGGAGGTTGAATTAGATGATTTTTAAAGTCTTTTCCAAGTCAAAGTCTATATAAATAGCTATGAAGATTTAAGAGTCCTGACTTCTAATGACTTGCTTTCAGCATTTGACCACATCCTTTCTCTTGCTCGAAATCATTCTTTGATTCCCCACCCCTACCCCCAAATGCAAGGAAAAGAGTGTTGGGTTTGAGTATTATTTCTGGCTCCATCATTTATCACTTACATGAATTTGAGCAAGTCACCTCACCTCTCCTGGACTCAGTTTTCTCATTTGTAATATTAAGGAAATTATACTAGATGCCCACTAAGGTCTATTCCAGTTCTATGCTCCTGCACTTGACAGTTTGCTATGGGAACCACAAAGTGGTCCATTACAAAACCATCTTAAAAGAAGAGAAATTTCTCATGGCTAATATGGAAATATGCTTTGCATGACTTCACATCTATAATCAACATCATATTTTTTTTTGCCTTCTCAAGGGGTGGAGGAGAGGTGGGAGGGAGGGGAAGAATTTGGAAATCAAAATTTTAAAAAATAAATGCTCACTTTTTTATATGTAATTGGGAAATATTTAGCAAAATACATTTAAAAAAAGATTTTAAAATGAAAGAAAAAGAAGAAAAGTTGCTGTTAGAATTAAAGGCCTCCTGAAATGCCCTGCCTCTTCCCTTCCATCTATCTGAATCCTGCCCATCTTTCAAGACCTGGTTCAAGTTCTGCCCTTCCATTAAGACTTTCAGAGGAATTCCAGTCCACATTGAGCTCTCTCTTCTCTAAAGGCATATACCAGTAGTAGCTAGTGCTGGCTCCTCCAACGCTATGAGCCTCCAGCTCCTTCAGAGCTAATTATTTCATTTTCAGTGTATTTACACCCCAGAAATCAGCAAATACTATAAGTTGGGGCTTAATTGATTGTGTTTTTTTAATTGTCTAGACTTAAGAAAATGATGGGGAAAATAATAATGCAGATTAAATTTAAAAGTGCATTGTACATATGCTGTTTTCAGTCTGTTGTAAAATGTACCCCTCCCTATAGCCACACCCAGTTCCTTGCTTTTGACAAATCATATGCTACTTTATAATATTTGCTTTGTATATGTCCCCAAGGAGATTTCAAATTCCTTTAAAGAAGTTTTCATTTATATTCTCTAGATCATAGTACAGTTGCTGTGTTCATAGTAGGTGGTCAATATATTTATGCCAAATTGAACTACTCCTAGATGACAATCAGGTATTTACTTGCCCTATGATCTGAGGGGTGGGGACAAAGAAAGTGAACCTGCACTCTTCCTGTATTTTCAATAGATGAGGAAGGAACAGCAGTGCTGCCTGTCACCAGTGGGAATGATGAGTACCTTGGAATCATGGGAATTTGTGTAACCTTCTTTATGGAAGTCATGTAGTCTGAGAGCAGCAATGAATACTGCCAAGCAATTGTAGGATTTAGAGTTAGAATGGACCTCGGAAATAATTTTGTCCAACAATCTTACATCCGAAATGAGAAAACTGAGTCCTAAAGAGGTGACTTGTACAACATCCTCAGAGCTGTAATGTCAGATTGTGTTTACATACCTGAGCTTAGAAAATTGAGACCATGACATACCCAAGGAAGAAGAAAAGAGATGACAGATAACATGCTCAGCTTACCATCATCAGGGTAGAGCACATCCCCTAAGGTAGAACAATGCCTCATACATTGCATATCAGTTAGAAAGTGATTCTCATTCCCCCCTGAACCCTTGTACAGGAACAGATGACATCGGTCTGTTGTGCGATTGTAGTAGACTCGGTATTCCAGCATAACCCCCATTTCTCCTTCATCCTTTGGGAGATTGCACTCTGTGAGGGACACACAGAAGGCACACAATGATTTAAAGCTGATCAGTTTCATAAAATTATAGAATTTTTAATACTGGAAAGGACCTTAGCACTCATCTGAGAGGCAGCATAACCTAATTGATAGGACACTGTACTTAGAGTCAGGAGACTTAGGTTTGAATCCTGCATCAGACACTTACTAGACACTGTATGAACATGTAAAAATCTGTTAACCCTTTATAACCCCACTGTCCTTATTTTTAAAATTAGTATAATGATTTGATTTCTTATCTTATAGGGTTGTAAAAACCATGCTTTGCAGATCTTAAAGTACTATACAAATGTGAGTTATTGTTATCTCATCCATTTGGCAGAGGAGGAAACAGAAGGGGAAAAGTATAATCTGAAGTTGCACAGCTTTCCTTAAGAAGGGATGTTGTAATCAGTGCTCCTAATATTTGTTAGTCAATAAAGCTGCTCAATAATTTATACTTTAGGGCGGCTAGGTGGCGCGGTGAGTAAAAGCGCCAGCCCTGGAGTCAGGAGGACCCCAGTTCAGTTCCAGCCTCAGATACTTAACACCCACACAAAAAAAAAACTAGCCATGTAACCTTGGACAAGTTATTTAACCTCGATTGCCCTCCAAAAGGCAAAATAATAATAATTTATACTTTGTCAGAGTCATTCAGTCACTCAAATATGGCATCACCCTTTTCAAAGAATGGATATGTTCCTGTGGTGGAAAAAAATTCTGATGACTAAGGGAGATGCTATAATAATCATGCATTCATATAATACTTCAAAGCTTACAAATACTTCATACATATTATCTTGTTTGATTCAGGCAAAAATCCTGTGAGGTAGGTAGGGAAAACATCCTCATCCTTAGAAAACTGACATTACAAAAAGGGAAATTACCCAAACAAGGTAGCATAGCTAATTAGTATAAAAGATCATCTGAATTCAACAAAACTAATGGGAAATTGCATTGGAAAATACCAGGTCATCTCCAAATAGTTGCTTTTCTTTCCCATTCTTTAAAAGGCTATTTTGCTTACCATAGTTCATTAATAGTACAATGTTATCATCCTTGCTAGATACCATATTGTAATATGAGACACAATTCTTGCCTTTAAGGAGTTTACATTCTGGACTACAAAATCATTTTTTGCCAATCTTTCATAGAATTAGAGAAATCTCAACATTGGAAGGGATAGGAAGAAGAGGAAGAAGGAGAAGGAGGAGGAGGAGAAGAAAGGAGAAGAAGAAGAAGAAGAAGAAGAAGAAGAAGAAGAAGAAGAAGAAGAAGAAGAAGAAGAAGAAGAAGAAGAAGAAGAAGAAGAAGAAGAAGAAGGAGAAGGAGAAGAAGAAGAAGAAGAAGAAGAAGAAGAAGAAGAAGAAGAAGAAGAAGAAGAAGAAGAAGAAGAAGAAGAAGAAGAAGAAAGAAAAAGAGATACAAGCTAGTAGCAGAGAGTGCTCAGAGCTTCAGGAAAGACAGGAGAAGGGCAGCCAGTGTGGCCAGGCCATAGCCGGCTGATTCCAGAACCACAGTGAGAGTCTTTAGCAACCATAAACTTGCCATTAGGTATCACTGCTCTGCAGCCTGCTCCATTGGGATGGGAACAAAAAAAAAGTCATGAGTCACAGACCCTGTGTTTCCCTACTGGTGCTGTGAGTTTGAACTGTGGCTTTCTCCCACTATGGTGCAGCAACAGAATGCTTATTACCTGTTTAAATTCCTTGTCATTTGTCTGTTTTAATTAAATTATTATGAGTAGGAATCCTAAACTCATTTCTAATTTAGTGCCCTGATTATAGTGGTTTCTCTTGTCCTTCTGACTTTAGGAAAGCCCTGTGCTACAGCATATGATTCTTACCTAGAATAAAAGTTACAGAATTAAAAAAAAAGACCCCCCAAATTGCTTTGGTTTATTAGACTAGACTGGTAGCCCATAGCCTTATGGAATTGGATTCAGATCAATCTATAGGCTTGTTAAAAAGGAAATGTTTAGGCAACCTCACTGCACTGACACCTTTCAAGTTCTAGATCCTTGGTGGGTTATAAGTCAAGGCCAGAACCCAGAGGCCAGAAACAAACTCCTTTTCTTCCCAATCCAAAGCTAACAGAGGTGGTTTCTTAGGCTTAGCATTTTCATAACCACTGCTAGCTTTAGAAGTCTTGGTCCCAGGTTCTGGCAACCTCTGCATGTCAGGTGCTTGGTGGTGGAGGTGGGGGCATGGGTGGTGGTAGAAGAAGTTATTTTTGTCATTTCACAGTGGCTTTAAACACTAGTTACTTTTGTGTCATATTTAGATGAACTTAAAACAGTCAAAACTATGACTCACTTTAGATCCTGAATTGCTCTAAATGCTCTGGGCCCCTGTCTGGGGCTATTTTGAATAGTATCTTTACATGATGTGAGGTAACGACCATGTTGGTGGATCACTCCAAACAAGCATTTTGGGAATCACCTTTCTTTTTGTGACCATTGTACAAAACTACAGTTTTAAATGGTGGGGCTCTTTTGTCTTTTTAATTTCAAACAAGGGAGGAGAAAGCAATGGGAGATACTGGGAAGATTTTTTTCTTCTCTTTTTCATTCATTGATATTCAATGATGAAATGGGAAGAAAAAGGGTAGGGAAAGTTGTGAGCAAAGATTTCCTGCAGGAAATAAGGAAACAACATGAAGCCAGATTGTCCCCTGGAAACCTCTTAAGGGCATACTCAGTAGCAAAGTATTTCCTTCCCAACTTTGGTCTCCCCACCAGGGCCAGCCCTGGACAGGCCTGGGAAGCTGCAGTTTGGTGCTTTATGATTTCCCCTTTCTCCATCCCTCTGCTGATTCCCAGTGCTTTCTTCTCCCTACCCACTCACTATTTTTCCATCATGCTACCTGATGTCCTCCACTGTAATATTTTCATGCATAATTATTATTATATCATTATATTACTCTTTACATGTTCATGTATTCTTTCCTATTCATGTACTCTAGCCTGTTCCCTTCAGGTAGTATCCCACATGTCATTATTCTCCTTCTCCTCTTTTCCCATTCCTTGTTGTGAGAGACAGCAAAGAGTTAAGTTTCCACAGAACTGCTAGAAATTGCTGAATTGAGACTGATAAAGTAAGTTAGTAGATAGCAGATGGGCCCGACCAATCAGAAGGCAGATAGCGGCCTTGAGAGACTCTCAGACTAGGATAAGGACTGATCTGGTTTAAACTGATAGGGGTCAATGACTGAGTAACCTAAAATTACTATTGCGCATGCTTAATAAACCTCACGCATATGATGTGACACCCCCCCCCAAATTAGATCCTCATTAATAGACCATCAAATGCATGATAATTATGATGAAGGGAGGGGTCATGCTTAGGAAAAATATGTAATGGGAATATATGGAAGATTGTAACCTGAAAAAGAATGGACCAATCCATCCTTTGATGGGAGGTATCCCCTCTGAACTAACAGTATAAAGCTTTTCTCCATTTTGTGTTCAGTGCTCCCTCTTCCCAAAGAAGGGTGGGCCTACTTCTGGCCAGAGGCATTCAATTCCTCTGAACTTCTCCAAAATAAACTTCTTTTGATACCCAAATTTTGGTATCAATTGTGTTTGTGTTTCTAATACTTGTATTCTATTTTTAGTTAGGTGTTAGAAAAATGGATCTCTAAGTTCTCTTCTTATACTTTTATGAAAAATCCTATGAGTTCAATAAATGAATTCATACAGATGTGTGAATAATGACTGGGCAATTGCATGTTGGGGATACAAATAGGGATATAATGGTATAAAGAGCTCTCGGGTAAGGAAACTCCTTTCAATGCAGGTCAGTACCTTCTTTACAACTTATAGTCTTTGAGAGTTAGTAAATATCATTCAGCAACTTAGTTACTTGCTAAGAAGCATGCATGGTAACACCAAGGAATGAAACTCTAATGGTGGAATTTCAGAAACTATAACAAAATAGTGGGGAGAGATATTTTGGAGAAGATGGTTTTCTCCCATTCCTTAATCATTCCTAGTTGGCCTATACATAAGGACAGATCTGAACAAACTTGTAAATAGTATTTATTTTAACTCAAGTCATTTCAAAAAGCATTCATTAAGTATGTCTCATATACAAGGTACCATGCTAGGTGCTGGCAATATAAGAAGAAAAAGGAAAACAGATCACGTCCTCAATGAGCTTTTATTCTGTCTATTATTATTATTTTATTTTATCAGGAGAATGCTCCAAATACAGTTTATTTAGATTTTATCAAAACACTTGATAAAGTTTCTCATGTTATTGATGTATAAAAGACTGAAAGATGTAGGCCCTATAATAGTATAATTAAGTGTAATTGGAAGTGGTTGAATGAATGGACATGAAGAATACTCATTAAAGATTTGATTTCAGCTGGGAAGGAGTCTCTATTGTAGCACCCCAGGGATTTGTGCTTGTGACTGTACTGTTTAACATTTCTATCAATAATTTAGATAAAAGAATAGCTAGCATGCTTATCAACTTAGCCAAGGACATAAAACTTAGAGTGAGAATTAACACACTGGACGCCAGAGTTGAGTTCCAAAAAAAATCTGACACCAGAGAATGTTAAGTCATTTCTAGTCAGATGAAATTTAAAAGACATAAGTATAGTCTTTACATTTAGATTTTTAAAAAATCCGTGGGTAGGGGGAAAGGAGACACAGGGCTAAACAGAAGTGCATTTGCAAAAGTTCTAAAGGTTTTAGTGGGCTAAAAGCTCATTGAATCTAGAAGACAGGGCATCCCTTCCTCCCAAAACAATGCTATTTTAGGCTGCATTGGCTGAATCATTGTTTCCTGGGATAAAGGAGGTGATAATTGCGTTACATTTCACCCTATTTGGACCTCATCTATAGTATTGTATTCATTGGGTATCACATTTCAGGAAGGACTTTGATAAGCTTCAGAGTATCCAAGAAAGGCAACCAAGATGTCTAAGGGCCCTGAAATCATGACATATGAGGACTGGGTAAAGGAGCTGAGGATGATTTATGCGGAGAAGAAGAAATGGAACAAGGATATGACAACTATGGTCAAATATTTGAAGGGTTTTCATGTAGAAAAAAGAATCAGACTTACTCAAATTGACCCTTAGAATCCAGAATTAGGAACCACATATGAGGCAAATTTAGGTTTGATATAAGGAAAAACTTGCTAGAAATTAGAGCTATCCTTAAGTGGAATGGGCTACCTGAGTAGTGGCTTCATGTTATCAAGGAGGTTTGCATTCAGGTACAGGGTAGAAAGATCCTGTCATTCCATAACCTTTAATAGGAGTTCTTAGTTTAGAGGAAGCGGGGGGGAACTTTTTTCCCTCTGCATCACTGATCATTGACTTGTGTGTGTGTGTGGGGGGGGGGGGGGTGGAATTAAATCATGAGATATGCACAAATGAAAAGCAACAATCAAGAGTTGTGGGCAAGGTTTGGAAATCTGTGTCCAATCACTCTGCCAAAGTAAATGTTGGTCTACTCCCTACTTCCTCCACTATCAATACTCTCCCAATAAGTAGCAGTAATGATACACTGCCTGTTCTGAAAGCATTATTAAAACAATTAAATCTGCTGTTATCAAAGAACTGTTGCCAGATACTTGTGAAAGATTGAATACAATTAAACAATGACCCAAATACACTTCTTGGGGCCTGTGTTCCCTGTCTTGGTTTGAGTAGATACAAGACCTACAATATAGAGGTGTTATCTGGCAGATGAGAAGCTCTTTTCTAAAGCTGCAGAAGAAACTGCCTCTATTAAGGAACAGTTAAAACTATTAGGAAGAAAGGGAGGCAATATTTAGGTTAGCCTATCTTAAGCCAATCATGTTGTGTTTAATTCAGGGAGACAGGGTAGTGTAGTGGAAAGGGCCCTTGTTCTGGCATCAGAGGACCTGGGTTCAGATCTCTCCTGTTATTTATTACTTATGTGCCCTTTGGCAAGTCACTTAATTTTCCTGGACCTCAGTATCCTCATCTGTAAAATTGGGGTAGGGGGGAGGGCAACATTGAAATATATAGCACTGAGATCCCATCCAGCTTGAAATCTCTTATACTTTCTGATCTCTGGGGCTCTTCATTTGAACCTGGCTTCTCTTAATAAATGTCCACTTGAAAAAAGTGCTCAGTTTTGGATAAAGGTAGAATTCAATATTCAGTTGTCTAAAATAGACTCAGAAAATTCATAGGTACAAATACAACAACCAGAATGTTCTGTCCAAAAAGGGGGAAAGAATGGAAACACTGATGGGAAAGCAAAGGGTAGTATTCCCCTTGAGGACACCAGAGCTATTTGTGGGTACATCAAACGTTTAGCATTAGGGACATCTGGGGAGAGTGGTTGCTAGCTCCTATCCTCAGCTGAAAACCTGGCTATAAACAGTAGCACTGGCTTTTTGGTTTGCTCCCTCTGTCCCTTTATAACCATGCCAAAGTACTCAGACATGGCAAGTATAGTGATTTTCTGATGCATGGCTATTATTTTGTTTCCATATACAGACCACCTGAATTCCTTGCGTTTAATTTACAGGCACCACTGGATGCTCTTCATTGTTTCTCAGAAATTGTATAGTCCCAGGGTTACCGCTTGGAGCCTCTCTCTACCACATGCTTCTGGAACACCCACTTTTCTCTGTATAAACCAAACTCTCTGACTCATTCCCAGCTTCTCTTGGATATACTATCATTTTTTAGCATGTGAACATTAGTTGCCTGTGACTAAAAGCTATTAGGTACCTGGAATGCTGGCTCCCTAACTCTTCTGGCAACATGTGCCCCTTGATATTGGGAAGGAGGATTAGATAACATGCTTGGACAGTTGGGTTCTGATCCCAACTCTGACAAGTGACCTCTGGAAAATTGGTTCAAGTTTTTATGTTTTATTTTATTTTCCTCATCTATAAAATAGTGATGTTAATACTTAACCTGTTTTGAGGATCAAGTAAGATAGCTAATTCTCAAATACCATGAATTCAAGGCACTTCAACATCCTATTTGCCCTCCTCTGGATACTCTACAGCTTATTGGGTGGCTAGATGGCAGAATGGACAAAATGCTGGACTTGGAGCCAGGAAGACCTGAGTTTTAGTTGCATGAGGGCATGTGAACTCTTTCCACCTTAGAATTTCCTGATCTACCTCATGGGTCTCCATGTGGATTGTCAGGATCCAAGACCACCTTTGTCTTTTTACTATTAGGAGACACCCTGTTTTCCAGAGCTAAGACCCAACAAGCAAGCTGTGCCCTGAGCTTGGCATAACAATAATCCTTTGTGATCACCCTCTAGATGAACACTGCTGCAACTAAATCACAGAACTGATGATCCCTGAGCTTGGGCACCACCAGGTGCAGACACGAAGCCCTGCTGTGAATAGACTTTTTGTCACTAGAAAAACTTGCCTCACTGTTGCTGTTGTGCCTCCCCACTGTTGCTACACTACACTGATTCTTTATCTAGCTATATATATATATATATATATATATATATATATATATATATATAAAAATCAAGGTTTAGCCCCACTGCCTCAGGTCTCCTACTAGAGGAGGCCCTAACACATGTGTCTTAATTTCTCTGCCCCAATGGAATAAGAAAAGCTTTTTGATTTTAACCTGTGTGAACTCTTTGGTATTTCTGGAGTTAACAGTGATTGTAAAATCTCTGTGATGATTTGGTCATTTGTTACTGGAGCTGACAGGATCAAATCATATTTGCAACACTTTGCAAACCTTAAAACCCTATGCTAGCTCTGTCAATGCTTTTTCTGAATTTTGGCACCCAGAATTGAATACAATATTGCAGGTGTGGTCTGACTAGGAAATAATATAACAAGATTCTCATCTCTCTAGACCTACTTGGGTTTTAGGAGTACTAAATTAGTAGCTACTTACCAGGCAGGTACCCTCCCTTCCACCTTTCCAGATCCCTTTTATGTGTTATCACCCTCCTTCATTAAAATGTAAGCCCTTTGGGGCTTTAAAGGAAAGCAACCCTTAAGAAGAGAGATCAAGATCCAGCAAAGGAAACTTTAAAGGATCAATTTGGTGTGTAGGAGGAAAAGTAGGAATGAACAACTTTATGAAAGACAAAGGAGAGAATAGCTAGAAGGAAACAGATCGAGCATCAACAGCTGCAGAGAGATTAACTAAGATGAAGAGGAGAAAAAGTCATTGCATTTAGCAGTTCAGAGATCACTGGTAACCTTAGAGAAAGCAGTTTTGGTAGAATGAAAACCGAATAGCTAGGCTGAAAACAAAATGGTGGCATTGAGTATAAAAAGGTATAAAAGACAAGACAATTAAGTAGCTTTAGGATCAAGTGAAAATTTCCTTGAAGGATGAGTGAAAGCTGGGCATATTTATAATCAGCAAGAAAGTAGCCAGTGACAGTAAATAAGAGGATAAAAGAAGAGAGAGACAGAAAGACATATAGACAGAGACAAAGATAGAGACAGAGATAATGACTGAGATAGAAAGAAACAGAGAGGTTGTAGAGAGGATTCCTGTAAGGGTCAGGGTGGAGAAAATGGTTTCTGTGGTTCCTTCCAAATCAGGGATTCTGTGATGCTGACTGAACTTTTGCATAACACCTTGTATTAATTATAGTTACTATTATATATATCTTGTCCCCCTCACTAAGCTCCTTAAGGGCAAAGACTAGGTCTTTTCTCTATCACCCATAACATAGTCAACTATAATGAGCCTTGGCTTTGGAATCAAAGGATCTGGGTTCAAATCCTGCCTTTGTAATTTACTACCTGTGTAATCTTTTTTTTCCCCCACAGCCTATGATTGACTTATTGACATGATTCTCTGAAGCCCCAAATTCATTTGTGGCTTTGTCCAAAACCAGAAGAGGGGACTTTAAGCATCAATGAAAAACAATTATTTGACCTTGAAATTAAGTCAAAGATTTCTATAAATCTGGTGTTTACTTATTTCACATCAGCTCAGGGTGACAAAACAATAGTTTTCACAGGGAGATGATCATGAATTACTGGTAGGGGAGAGTGGTCACAAGGCAGCCACTAGATCTTTCCCTATTTCCTTCTTTTTAAAAAAAAATTATTTATTTTTAGTTTTTTAATATTCACTTTTATAAGATTTTGAGTTCTAAATTTCCCCCTCCCTCCACACTCCCCTCCCCAAGATGGCCTGCAATCTGATATTGGCTGTACATGTACAATCATATTACCTGTATAATCTTAAGTAAGTGATTTCAGTTCTCTGGGGTTCAATTTGTTCATATGTAAAATGAGGGTTGGACTACACGGTCTCTCAGGCCTCTTTCAGCTTTAAATGTATAGTCCCATTGTAGTATTTCATATATAATGGGCATTCATCACATATCTATTGAATGAGTGAATTTGATAGACTGATACCCCATCTATTCTTTTGATTCCTACAGTTTGGGGGTAGTCCTGCCTAGAAACAAATATTGGTTCTTGATATGACTTCCTTCATGTATCTATGATTCGTAGTATGTATAGGGGTGGGGTGGGGTTCACTTTATATAGAATTCTTTTAGTCAGTTTTCCACATATTAATTTAACATAAAATGACCATTTCAGTTCACCACATATTTCAAGCACAGATTACATTTGTAAGGTGGTAATTTAACTGAAAAGCCAGAGACATTCTCACAAACATTCAGCTTCATGCTAAACCTCAAATATTGTTTGCTGAAAACATGTGAGTAGTCAGCAATTTCATTTCAGACCAGAGTAATGATGACTAATGTGACTAGGCCTCAGTCTCTTCATCTTGAAGATGAGGGGTTTGTACTAAGTGGATCACTAAGAACTATTTTAATTTAAAATTCTATATTCTATCCTATCCCAGCCTAGTCTAGCCTAGCCTGTTCTATCCTCTTCCCTCATTTTATTGGGAACTCCTGAAAATCATTTTGCTGGGTTAGGGTACCTGGGGGCTTGATATATATCCATTACCATGTGAACAAATACTAAACACATCATTCCATCTTTCTGGGTCTCAGCACCATAGTGAACTGAAGAACAAGGAAGGACATTTCATAGGGAGTAGGTGGACTAGCTTAATGTTTTTAATATAATATTAAAGACTGCATTTTTGCACAAATTGGTTCTGATGTAGCTGAGTGAACCAACCCATAAGTAAGGTAGAGATTTTGTATGAGACAAGTGGCTGCTTCTGTCATGTTCCTCAACCCATTCTGTGTCTGCCTTCTTCTTTTGGACTGCTGTGCCTGCCTCTATATTCTATAAGTCCTTTTTGGTCCTCTGGACTTAATTGATCTATAAGCTTTTTGGCTTGACTCCAGCACTACATTCTGTTTATTCTATCATATCATCACTTGGAACATATCCTTTTACCCCTAAGGAAGCCCTGTCCTTCTAGGTCTGTTAATTTCTAGTAATCATTGCTATGTGCCTCCCTTATCACTGTGTCAGAATACTAAATGCCTCTAACTCTGTGACCTTGGCAAGTCACTTCCTGCTACTATTTGACCTTGCACAAGTAGCTGATTCTGCTACTATTTGAACTTGATCAAGGCCCACGTTTTTGGGGTCACAGTTTTTGAATTTGTAAAACGTGGGGGTTGATCTGAATTATGAAAAAGATTCCTTCTAATGTTAAATCCGATTAAGACTATTACCCTGAGGGGCGGCCAGGTGGCTCAGCGAGTAAGAGCACCGGCTCCAGTGTTGGGATGACCTGGAGATCGAATCCTGGGCTCAGACACTCAGCACCACACCCAGAAATAACTGGCCGTGTAACCTTGAGCAAGTTACTTAACCCCGATTGCTTAAAAATAAAAAAAAAAAAAGACTATTATCCTGTAGTTGTAGGGGATCTAATAATCTGTTCACATTCAGACAAACAAAAAAACAAAAACAAAGCCCTGTTCAAATAATAGCAGAGCTAATTATCACTCTGCAGACCCTTAAGCTGTGGGTTCTAGAATTATGGGCCTAAACTGCTATGTCTCACCAAAGAATTGCCTGTACTCTGGGGAGCTTTGTAGGAGGCAAATGCTTCACAAAATTAAGCTAGAGATATGACCTATAATCGCTGCCACTTAAGCATTACAATAGTCCAATAAGCCACAGCACCAAATTCTAGGGGGCAGATCTACTCACTGAGCAGGCCTAAGTGAGTTCTGAAAAGGAACTATCCTCTGCCACTCCTTTTGGGGCCCTGATATTGTTTAACAGGAAGAGTAAGAAGTGGCGGCCTTGACATCCCTGCAGAGCACTGAACACCATGAGCATTTGTGACTTGTATCCCTTACCTTTCATACTCAACTCACTGGACCAGCCAGACAGGGGGCAGGAGGTTATACTCATACTAGAGATCCAAAGCTCATACAATCTGATCTAGACATAGAAAGGTGACAAAGGAAAGACAACCTTCTCTACTCAGTGCAGGTTGTAGGAATACTAGGTTAGGCCATTTGGTTTGTATGATGCTTTCCTAAGGTTTTCAAATATCCATGAAATTACATATTTTAAGAGTTTTTGGACAAGGGAGTGACAGTTTATTTTGATAATATTCTCATCTATTCCTTGTACCTTGTCCAACACTTGGAATTGGTCTAGGGTTATCTTCTACGACCTATATGATCACTGGATATCTGGCAAGTCAAAAAAGTGTCCATTTGAGAAGGAAGAAATAGAATTTCTGCAGCATTGAAAAGGATGACTAGAAATATGCATAATACCTATAAGGCAGACACTATCATGTCTTGTCAAAAACATGTACTTTTGTGTGAACCATGTTTTCCACTCCCTGGATCTTCCCTGAAGTTATCCCATGAACCACAGTTCCTGTTGTCAATGACTCCCTGGGAGAGTTCCAGACTGACTTGCAATATGCCCTGGTAGCCAAAGTGGCATAGAAATGTAAAGGCACCCATTATCATCTGGGGAGTCATTAGGTTTAGAGTATTCAGGTCTGGCTGTCCTCTCCAATGCTATACATTTGTTGTCTCCCCCAGTAGACTGTGAACTCCTTAAGATCAGGGACTACATTGCATTTCTATTTGTATCTTTAGCCCTTAAAAACAGTGCTTTAAACATATTAAGTGCATAATAACTGTTTTTCTGTTCATTCATTTACTCACTGTGGGAGACCATTGCATCAGAAAAGTATCTGCAAATGATGTCTTGGTTTTGTAGATAACTACTGTTACTCCATCCCTAGATTTTTCTTCTCTAACAATGCCTCTCATCAACCTTTTGCAACATTCCAATATATTTCTATGGGTCAATGAAAGCAGAAAGTACTGTCTAGTTCATTCAATGCCCTATCCACTGGTTATTATTTTTTAGTTGGTTTCACTTTATCATTTTCTAGGCTCTGGGACACTACAATCAGTGTGGCAGAGATCCTGTCATGAACATTGGGATTTGGAAGCTCAGTGGATCAGCCAATATACTTTGCAGCCACTCAGAATCATTTGAACCCACTCAAGTTGGATCTTCTTGGAACAGGCACAATAATGTCTATACCAAGATTGCATTTTCTGCACTCCAAACTCTGACATAACTCCTTCGTGAAAAAGGTCAGTTTCCAATGGGTTCCTATATGTTGCCCATCTCTCTCTCTCTCTCTCTCTCTCTCTCTCTCTCTCTTTCTCCTTAAATTTCCTCCCATCAAGATGATCAGGTCATTCTACAACCCGCTAGGTAATTCTCTTATAAAAACATAATTCACTGTCTACCTAAAACATATCCTTTTGCATGATCCATGGTTTTCACTCCCTGGTTCTTTCTTGAAGTCTTCCTATGTATGATAGGACCAATATTTACCAGAGTTCCCTCTTCCTCTCTCCCCGCTCTCATATGTGTTAAGCTAGGTTTTCCCTAAAAGTCTACAAAGCCAAAACTTTATTGGCCTGGAGTTGCCACTGATGAGTCTGATCCCACTGCTTATTGACAAGGAGACAAGGAAACTTTGACCTACTCTAGATCCAGCCTGGATTGCTTGGTCTACCCTCGGGCCATGTAGGCTATACCCACCTCCTACTCTGGAGGCTTACCATATTTATGCTTAGTACGGAAATCGGATTGGATTTTAGCCCTATTTGTGCTCAAAATTCCTGAACTCAAGTGATCCAATAGGTTCACTCTCTCCAGAAGCAGGGATTACAGGCCTACAATACCAGGCCCAACTTTGTTAATTCCTAATATTTAATTCTATGTCATTTTAGGTCTACAGAGGTCTTTTTATATCTATTTCATCTTGAAGGTAGTATAAAAAGTTCCCATGTTTGTATTGTAAGCACTGTTATTTGGTCCTTTTTCCTATAGCATATCAGAGCCCTGACATCACCTTCAACATGCTGAAGTGTCTTGCTTTTTTGTTTTAAAGACTATAGAGAATATAGAATAGGTCATGGTTAAAATAATGGACTATTAAAATAATAGGCTACATTTTTTCAGATCAATAAGATCTTTTAAAAATATATGTATTGTAGGTATATATAACATTTATTACATTTAAGAACCAAAAGTCTAGAAAAAACCCATGTACCTCTATGAGACTATAAATTCCACCTAGAGAATATCTTGGTCCCTGAGGAGAAATTTGGCTCATTTAGTTTTTACTTAAATAGTTGGTGAAACTTGTAATTTGTACCTTCACATCTCTCACATTTGTCCCTTTCTTCCCACTCACATAGCCACCACCCTAGTTCAGCCATTTGTCATTTCTCACCTAGACTATTGCAATAACCTTCTAACTGGTCTCTTTCCCTCAAGTTTCTATAGACTCCAATCCATCCTTCATTCAATAGACAAGGTTTGATCATGTCAGTCCTCTGCTTAATGGCTTCCACAGGTTACCTAATAGCTTCAGGATCAAATATAAAGGCCTCTTATCACTTAAAGATGTTACAAGCTGGCCTTGACCTACATTTCCAGTTTTCTTATAGTTTAATTCTCTTTAATGGACTCTACAATTCAGCAACACTGACATACCATTACTGCCCTAAAGGAGCTTACATGCTTTTGGAGGAAACAACACGTACATCTATAAGTAAATAAATACAGAGTTATTTTGGCACTTGGGGGAGGGATAGTCAGGAAAGCCTCAAGTGGACAACAATAATAATAATGGCAACAACAATAACATTTATATTGTGTTTAAGGTTTGCAAAATGTCTACCTAGAGCTCTGTCTTGAAATCTTATCTTCAGGAGATAAACTGATTGACTTGTCTACTTTAACCCAAGCAAGCTTTGATCATAATTCTGACTCCTTGGATAGAGCTGGTCAGGTGTTCAAAGAAACAATTGTGGTGGTGCAAGCTGTTTGGATGGGACTCCAGACCCTCTGCTGAAAAATAGAGTGTAGTTGCATAGCTGTTGATAGGTAGCATCACTGGTGTGCAGGTTTCATCTTCCATAGTGTTAGAACGTTATTAGCCACTGAAAAAGCAGGTGGGTAGTAGATTTTTCCTACCATGAATATTGAAAACCATTCTGATTACATCAAAGTAAATTGGCAGTGAATGTCGGAGGACATCAAGAAAGACAAAGAGTAGGTGAAAATTCTAAGGAGCTAACTATAGAAGTTAAAGTTGAGAAGAGAGAGTTGAGAGCTGATAGTTCTATCATTTGTGAAGAAGAATGTTCTTATGACTAGAGGATTTGGGGGAAGCTTTCTTCTTGCCATGGCATCTTAAGGAGGTAGACCTTGATGACTATGCTATATAAATTGCACTGTTCCACCAAATCCATTTTCAGTCATTTACCACCTAATGTCCTTCCTCAGACTTTATTGGGCTTTACTTCTTCCTATCACAGGCACTCTAGGAGGGGGGAGAGCATAAACTGTGTGATCATAACCCAAGCACTATGTTGATTAAATTATATTGGTGTTGTCTTACTTCTCTCAGTACACACTTTTCACTGTGCTTATTTGCTATTTTAGAAGCTGCTTCATATTTAGCTCTTCTCTAGGTACTACAAGACCCTTTCTTCCTTATAAATACCTAACTATGGAAAGATGTATTTTAAAATGTTGTCAAACTCTTTATATGGCATAGAGACTAGCAAAGAAAAGAGTTGTCAATGTGTCCTCCATCAGGAGATAGTGAATACACTTGTGCATTGACCACCACACACACACACACACACACACACGATTGTTATTATAGCAATTGGTATATTTACAATGTGATGAATGTCAAATGTTATATACTATCTTGTTTTGTCTTACTAGTTTTTAAAAGGTATGTATTATGTCTCTCCAATTTGATTATAAAGTCCTTGAAGGCAGAAATTTTTTGTTGTGGGATCAATATCCTAAGCCCTACTGCATGAAGGCTCCTTCCTTAAAAGGTATATAAAGTACAATAACTTCAGCAAAGTTGAAAGCTACAACATGAATCCTTGAAAATCAACTGCACTTCTCTGTAATATTAGCAAAACAAAAGAAGCAATAACATAAATGGAAACCCTATTCCAAATGACTACAAAATGCATAAAATACTTGGGGACCAACCTACCAAAACACGCAAACATTTTATATTGATTCAATTACAAAATGTTCCTTAAAGAAAAAAGAACAACTTAAAGAGCTGGAGAAATATTCAGTGTTCATGGTTAGGTTGTTGATATTATAAAATGATAATGCTACCAAAATTAGTTTATACTTTTAATACTGTGCCAATCAAATTGCTAAGGGGATACCTTATAGAACTTGGTAAAATAATAACAAAATTCATTTGGAAAAATAAAATATGTAGAATATTAAAGGAAAATTATAAAAAGAATTAAAGATGAAGTTTATATAGCATTTCTAGACCCAAACTATATTTTAAAACAGCAATAACCAAAACTATCTGATACTGGTTTAAAAATAAAGAGATAGGTCATGGAACAGACTAGACAAGGGAGATTCAGAAACAATAGAACTCAATAACCCATTGTTTGATAATGTAAAAAACATGAATCACATAGAAAAAAAAACTTATTTTATAAAAATTGCTGGTAAAACTGGAAAATAATTTGGCAGAAATTAGGCTTAGACCAACACCTTACACCACATTCCACAATACATTCTAAATAGATATACAACATTAATATGAAAAAGTATACTATAAAAAATTAGAAGAGAAATAGATCATGTAATTCTCACAGCTATGGGTAGGAGATGTATTCTAATTTTTAAATTTTTGAAACATTTTTTATTTAAAGTTTTGAATTTCAAATTCTATCCCTTCTTCTCTCCCTTCCCCCCTCCCTGAGATAGTAAGCAATCAGATATAGGTTATACATGTACAATTATGTAAAGCATTTTCATATTAGTTATTTTGTACAAGAAGATTCAAAGAAAAGAAAAAATGAAAAAAAGTGAAAAATAGTGGGGTACCACCTTACACCCATTAGATTGGCAAGAAAATAATACATGTTGGAGGTGATGTGGGAAAATTGGGACACTAATGCACTTAGTGGAGTTGTGAACTGATCCAACCATTCTGGAATACAATTCAGAATTATGCCCAAAGGACTTTAAAACTGTCCACACCTTGTGACTCAGGAATATCTCTACTGGGTCTATATCCCAAAGAGATTTTTTAAAAAGGGAAAACTACATATTTAAAAAAAATATTTTATAGCAGCTCTTTTTGAAGTGGCAAAGAATCAGAAATTGAAGGGATACGCATCAACTGGGGAGTGACTGAACATGTTGTGGTATATGATTGCAATGGAATACTATTATGCTATTAGAAATGAGGAGCAGTCAGACTTCAGAAAAACCCGGAAAGACTTACATGAACTCCTGCAAAGTGAAGTAAGTAGAACCAGGAGAACATTGTACACAGTTACAGCAAAATTGTGTGATGATCAACTGCAAAAATACAAAGATCCAAGACAATTCCAAAGGACTCATGATGAAAAATGCTATCCACCTCTACAGAAAAAAACTGATGGGGTCTGAATGTAGATGAAAGCATACTATTTTTTACTTTCTGTATTTTTTAATAGGTGTTTTTTTTCCTTTAGGTCTGCGTCTTCCTTCACAATATTACTAATATGGTAATATATTTTACATGATTGAACATGTATAACCTGTATTGCTTATTGTCTCAGAGAGGGGTGGGGTAAGAGAGGGAGAGAGAAAATTTGGAACTCAAAATTTAAAAAAATGTTAAAAATTGTCTTAACGTGCAATTGGGGGAAAATAAATTGTTATTTTTTAAAAACAAAAAAGAAACTTAATGGGGCAAGGGGAGAGGGAAAACTTGCTCTTAGAACTCAAAATTATTCACTAGCTGGTGAAACTTTTTTTTTAATTAGGGGGGAAAATCCCCATAGGGTCCCTTCTCCACCATTTGGAATATAGCAGGTTAGAGAGAGTTAGACAATAATACCAGAATGAATTAATGAAAAATAATTATTAAGCACTTATTATGTGCAAAGTAGAGATAGTCTGCTCTCAAAATGGTCAAATTCTAAAGATGGAGACAACACAGATAGAAGGTTTCCTGCCAGTCAAATAAAAAGGTCTCATGATTCATAAGGTGCAACAGCAAAGCAGATGGTAGTTCTTTAGGAGGAAGCTTTAAAATCACTTCATCCAACCCTGTCATTCTATTTCTGAGAAAATTCAAGTCAAGAGAAGAAAAATGATTTGTGCAAGGACACAAACTCTTTTCTTTGTTAAATTTCATTTCATTCACACAGAATGACGTATAGGAAACACAAAGGATTCCTTCTGTCTGAAGAGGTAGAATCAAAGGTCTAACTCTCTAGAGTTTGCAGACTAATGTATATAAATTCAATGAACCTATAAGCTCGGTTGCACTAAAAATGACATAGATTCCTAGGAAACCCCAACAGGAATAATTTCTTTCCTTTAGAGTTTTACCCTCACTTCTATTCTTCTCCTGCTAAACATAATGTTCTATCTTTGGCAACTATCCTCTGCTAACTCAACACCTAGTGAATTGCTAAAGAGATGGGGTCTTCTTAGGTCATACAGTACATCAAAAAAGAAAAATAGAGTTGAGATTAAATCTTTAATATATTGGAAGGGGTGTGTTTACTAAACATGAAGCTCTCCCATTACCAGCCATAACTAGAACAGAGAAAGAATTCCAAAGCTTCTCTTATCCCAGTAACCTTTTCATTGTATATAAACAAACTTCAAGTTTTTTTTATAGTAGTCTCCTTACCCCTTTATCAAGGAGGGACATACTGAAGCAAATTCACTTGAATTTTATAAAACAACCAGATTTAATCCTAGAGGATGTAATATGTGGCAGACAGGAAACTTGGCTGATAGTTGATTCAATTCAATTTAATAAGCATTTAGTTTTAGAGATGCAAAGACAAAAATGAATATAGTCCTGGAAAATAGTTGCTGCCTTCAAGAGGCTTACATTCTAGTGGGAGAAATGGCATGTACCCAGTTGACATATATCTAGTTAAGTTAATACAACTTGCATGCTTATGCACATGTGTGAGCCTGCACACACACACACACACACACACACACACACACACACAACTGGATAAATCAAAGGAAGGTTTCATATAAGAGCTGATATTTAAGTCAAACCTTAAAGGAAATTAGGGATTCCAAGAGGAAGTGATAAGGAAAGAGAATATTGCAGACATGGATGGGAAATAGCTTGTACAAAGGAACAAAGGCTGATAGTAATGTTATATACCAGAAACAGCAAGTTGGCCAATTTGACTGGAATACAGAATGCCTCAGAGTAATGTGTAATCGTTCTGGAAAGATAAGTTGGATCCAGATTGTGAAGAACTTTAAATGCCAAGCAAAAAAATTTTGTATTTTATCCTTATGGCAATGGGGCGGTGGAGGGGGAGTGGGAGGTGAGGGGTGGGGGTGGGGTGTCATTAAACTCCTTGAGGAGAGTGAGTTAGTCAGACCTGTGCTTCAGAAACAACATTTTGGCAATTATGTGGGGAATGGACTGGGGAAGAGGACTGAGTACCAGGAGACAAATTAGTCCTAGACACTGCCTATCTCTGAGAAGCCATCAAACACTAGGACGGACATCCTTAAAGCTGAAATATAAGGAGACTGGGGTGGCTAGGTGGTGCAGTGAATAGAGCACTGGCCCTGGAGTCAGGAGAACCTGAGTTCAAATATGGCCTCAGACACACAAAAATTATCCATGTGACCTTGGGCAAGTCACATAACCCCAATTGCCCTTCAAAAAGCAAGAAAAAAAGAAATTTAAGTAGATAACATAGAGGACAGATCTAGCTAAGGACCACTGCACATTCTGGGTACACTTGTCTGTAGGTCCCTAAGACTGTGCCTATTATTGTGGAATAGTCAGGAACTGGATCATAGACTCATAGCTTTTGAGCTTAAAAAGACCTTAAATTCTGAACTTGTTAAACCTCTTCATTTAACAGATTGACAAATTGAGGTCCAGAGAAGTTCAGACTTGACTGACATCCCATGGTATGTATAGTAGACCTGAGATGTGGAGTATTAGGGGAAATTATCATGGAGAAAATTTCAGCTCATAACCATCCCACTAATCAACTAAATAACAACAGCAATAACCAAATCATGGAGGTTTTACAATGTAACCCAACCTAGGCCATCTCAAAGCAGGATCCCTGGGATTCCCTTGCAGTTTAGAGGATGGGGAGGCAGAAGAGAAAAAGAAATAATCTTATCATCACCTAAGTTGAAGGGACAGAAAGAATAGGATAAGAGGCTATTTAAGAGAGAAAAGGACAGAGATGAACAGTTCTTGGAGAAAGGGGGGAAAATGAGGAGTTGTACTTTATTAATTTTCTTTCATCTTTTATCTATATAAGCAGGCAGTGACTGTACTGGGGCATTTTAAAGCACTGACTTATCTTGGGATGCCTGAACTCCAGGTGGAATTAGCTCCATCCCTCTGCCCTCCTTCTTTTACTCCCACTGAATTCCTTCATTTTATATGCCCAATAACTCTTTCTAGGGCCTCATTAATATAATATTCCCAGATCTGGCCCAACCCAATACCATAATTTGGCTCCAGAGATCTTCATATGAATGTTGTCAGTCCAGTGAACCATAATAAAAAAATTACATAACTCCCACTTATTTGAAAAAAATGGCTCACCTTCTGACCATCCTGATGAGGAGGAAATAGACAGAGAAAGAAGAACCACGATGAGGGTGACACGGACATAATTCATTGTATTAATGATTCCTCACTCCAAGCACTGTGGTCTTGATCTGGAAGGGAGGATGTTCACTGTTTAATCTATACAGCAGTGATCTTTGCACTTTCAGTAAGATAAACAGGAACTGGTCATTCTGTCTACAATACTGGAACATGTACTAATCATTAATAAGTAAAATGAGGTTTCTGATGTCCTCTCTCTAGGATCTGAGGAAGTCACCATAGATGCCACCTTTTATGTATAGGCTTATGAATGAACAGAAAATTACAAGGCCCTTGCTCACCCTACATAAATCAATTTTAAATAAATAAACAAAATTTTAATAATGAATACATTTTAAGTAAATAAATAAATTTTGAGGTGGAGGTCTCTCATTAGCAAACTCATTTTTTCCCCTTTACAATATATAACCAAATGGATGGCCCAAGTCCTGCACTGGTATCCACCAAATAGTAAAAGACCCTGGAGAAAGTCTCCTATGCTCTTAGATAGCTTCTCCATGTAAGGACATCACCAAGAATTGCATAGGCAGAGAAGATGTGGATGGATTGTTTTGTGCACTGGTAGAGTGAGTGTCTACAACAGATAAGATCACTGACCCATCGAAAATAGAATAATCTTAGCCTGGAGTCTGTGAATTTGTTGGCTTAAAATTTTTTTTTGATAACTATTTCAATATAATCAGTTTCCTTTGTAATCCTATATGATTATTATTCATTTAATCCAAAAGAGAAACTGAGTGTGAAGGACAACTGAGAGATTTCATTGTAGCTTTTTCTCCAAATAGATATAACATATAGGTCAGAGGTTCTTAATGTTTTTGTGTCATGGTCCCCTTTGGTAGTCTGGCAAAGCTTATGGTCTCCTTCTTAGAATAATGGTTTTAAATGCACAAACAAAATATATAGGATTCCAAAGGAAACCTAATTGTATCGAATTACAGTCATCAAAATATTAACAAGTTCACAGATTCCAGGTTAAGAATATTTCATTTTATGTAATTTGAAGTCTCAGACTTAATCACTTTCTTTCTGAGCTCATAGTCTCACTGACATGGCTCAGTAAAAAGAAGGCATGGCAGAACTAACCCATGACTATGCTGGCATGTCAGAGCAGCACAGGGGTGGGGCACACACTATTATCATAAAAACTCAATTGTTTCTGGTTATAAATTATTCCCTAATCACAACTGAGAGATGTAACTTTCCATTCTGTCCCCATTTTTAATGGTTTGAATTTTTGTAGTTAGATTATATATACATTTGGAATTTACTGTGCTATATGGTATAAAATGTCAGGGTACTTATTTTCCATTAGACCTCTTTCCAGTTTTCCAAACATTTCATGTATGATAAAGAGCTAATGTGGCAAACCATTCATTTGTTTTCTTGGGTTTGTCAAATACTAGCCTATTGTACAAGTCTGCTTTTAGGACTTGCTTATCTAGTCTACTCTACTGACGGGGGCATGCCTAGAGGGTATGCCTGGAGTGTTCAAGACAACCAATGATAATTTAATGCTACAGTGGTGGGATGCATGCAAAAAGACCACAGGCTTTCTATATGTGTGCGTGCATGCATATATATCTTTATTTACTTATATATGTATTATATGTATATATATCTTAGATATATATACATATAATACATAGAAGCTTTAACCTGCTCCCTTTCAGTTCACCCCTCCGTAGCAATTTTCTGACTCTTCCCCTTCTTGGGGGCTCACCTTATTGCCTGACCTGATTGACTTTAATCATACTGTAATTGAAAATTTCCAAGCTCAAGTGATCAATCAGTTTCAGCCTTCCCAAAATCAGATATTATGGGTGTGTGCCACAATGCCTGGCTGATTTGTCTTTCTACAGATTTTATATAATTCAATTCAGTGTTTATTGCATAATACAAAATTGCATATTATCTAATTCAGTACTCATTGAATAATGCAACTCTTATTATACATGTCAAAATGAATAATATAGATTTATAGAAACGCATTTTAAAACTGCTTTATTCACACTGTATACCAAGATTAGGTCAAAATGAGTTAATGATTTAGACATAAAGACTGAATGCATAAGGAAATTAGGGGAGCAGGAATTTATAATCAAACAAGAGATAGAGAGCATTATGAGATGTAAAATGGATAATTTTTATTACATTAAACTAAAAAAAGGTTTTGCACAAACAAAACCAATGCAGTTAAGATTAGAAAGAAAGCAGATACTTGTGGGAAATTTTTTACAAGTTCCTCTGATAAAGTCCTCATTTCTCAAATATGTAGAGAAAGAAGTCAAATTTGTAAGGTTATGAGTCATTCCCTGATTGATAAATGGTCAAAAGCTATGAACAGGCAGTTTTCAGGTGAAAAAAAAAATCAAACCTATCTATAGTCATATGAAAAAATACTCTAAATCACTTGATTAGAAAAAATGTAAATTAAAACAATTCTGAGATATCATTTCACACCTATCAGGCTGGCTAATATGTCAGTAAGGGAAAATGACAAATGTTGGAGGGGATGTGGGAAAGAAAGTTGGGAAACTAATATACTCTTCTTGGAGGATCCAACTATTCTGGAGAACAATTTGGAACTGTATCTAAAGGGCTATAAAACCCTGCATACCCTTTGACCTTACAATACCAGGTCTATATTCCAAGAAACCAAAGAAAAAGGAAAAAGACCAATTTACATGAATATATATATATACATATATATGTATATGCACACATGTATATGTATCTATGTATATACATACATACATACATACATACATATATATATATATATATACATATATATATATATATATATATAACATTTCTTTTTTGTGAGGGCAAAGAATTGGAAATTGAAGTGACGCCCATCAACTGGGGAATGGCTAAGCAAATTGTGGTAGATGATTGTGATGGAATACTATGGTATTATAAGAAGTGATGAGTTTTCAGAAAATAAACTTACATGAACTGATTCAAAGAAAAATGAACAGAATCAGAACATTGTATACAGTCATAGCAATATTGTACGAAGATCAACTCTGAATGACTAAGTTATTCACTGCAATACAATGATCCAAAACAATTTTGAAGGACTTACAATGGAAAGTGCTATCTACTTCCAGAGAAAGAATTGATGGAATCTGAATGCAGATCGAAGCATACTTTTTTTTAGAACCTTCACTTTTTCTTGTTTTTGTTGTTTTTGATCTGTGTTTTTTTTGCAACATGACTAATATGGAATTATGTTTGGCATGACTGTACATATATAATCTATATCTAATTGTTCACTGTCTTGGGGGGATGGGAAGAAGGGAGAGAACTAGGAACTCAAAATTTTTAAAAATAAAAGTTAAAAACTCTTTTTATCATGTAATTTGAAAAGAAGATAAAAATTTTCACATAAAAGCTGCTTTAACTCAATTCTATTTCTTTCTCCCAACTGTGGTGCTACATTTCCATTGGTCTTCTGAAATAGGGTAAGTAAACCCTCGATATTTGGGAAGCCAACTCCAAACTACTTCTTTGGATTTTGTGGTTTCTTAAGATGAAATGTCTTATTTTTAAAAAATCTTTTACTCCAGGCTTTTATTAGTAAAATATAGAAAAGATTATCATTTTTAAGTTTTATTTTGTATCTTGATGGTTTGGGAAAGGGCAACTAGGTGGCACAGTGGATAGAATACCAGCTCCGGAATCAAGACGACATCTCCTTGAGCACAAATCTGGAATCAGAGACTCATTAGCTGTGTGACCTTCAGCAGGCCACTTAACTCTGTTTGCCTCAGTTTCCTTATCTGTCAAATGAACTGGAGAAAGAAATGGTAAACTACTTCAGTATCTTTGCCTAGAAAACCCCAAATAGAATCACCTAAGAGTCAGAGATGACTGGAAGCCAATAGAACAAGAAAGTTTGGGAGAGCCAGAGCTACAACTATCAGTTCTGCCACCCAGAACAAGCACTATAAAACATATCCCCAGAAAAACAGTGTGAAAATCACCTCAAACCCACATTTTAAGATGAATTCAATTGTGCATATGTGGGTGGGAGGGTGTGGATAAGGAGCAGATTCAGACAAAAAGCCACATGGAAGGGAAGACCCTAGGACACCATCCTTTTATTGAGGAGACAGAGGCCCTGGGATACTAGAAGTCCACTGCTGCTGGAATATGGAATAAGGTAAGGCCAGGATGAAGATAAACTAGCCTGGGGTTAGGCTACTGGGAAGATCTCCATTAGGTAGCTTCCTAGTTTAACTAATTATTCTCGCCAACTAGGTGCTAAGCCTGACTGTTTCTGCTAAAAGAGTACAAGTGCTTAGCATCAGTCAAGAAACATTTAATAAGTTCCTACTATGTGCCCAGCATTGTCTTAAGTTCTGGCGATTTAAAAAACAAAAAGGCATAAGGCAGTTTCTGCCAGCAAGGAACTCATAGTCTAATGGGGGAAGCTGAAATGGTGTGGCATGATAAAGTCCTCCAACTGGGTGAGAAATGATCTGAGGAGGTGAGAATTTCAGAGGTTGGTTTCATCTTGCAGAATGATGAGTTTCTGGAGATCAGGAAATCTAGGAAAATGACCAGGTGGGATATGATTAAGTGAATTCCTTGGGTGCCTTCCTCAGACTAAGGATCTGGGAGGAGATCCCAGATGTCCTTTCCTACTCTTTCCAATCAGAGGGAGTGAGAGCAAGTGCTGTCAATATTGTCTAAATTGTTATACTTATAGGCAAAACCCCCATCTATCTACCCTAGTTATCACTAAAACTATTAATTATGCTGGTTATTTTTTCATTGGTTTTCTAGAGTTTTCTTTTTTAAAATTTGATTTGATTTGATTTTTAGATCTATACTTTCCTCTCCCACATCCCCCCAAAGAAAAAACAAGAAAAACAAAACCTTTTAAAAACATATATAGTCAAGCAAAAACAAATTTCCACATTAGCCATGCCACTTTCCCCTTCATATATTAAAATATATGCCTTAATCTACACTTTGAGTTCATCACTTCTACATGGAGGTGGATAGTATGTTTCCTCTAGAATTCCTCTGGAATCCTTTTAAATTATGGTTAGTTATTATGTTGTTCAGAGTTCCTAAGTCTTTCAAAGTTTGCCTTTAAAATACTGTTGTCTCTGTATAAATTGCTCTTCTGGTTCTGCTCACTTCACTTTGCATCAGTTCATACAAGTCTTCCAGGATTCTCTGAAACCATTCCCTTCACCATTTCTTATAATACAATAATATTCCATCACATTTATGTACCACAACTTGTTCAATCTTTCCCAAGTAATGGACATTACCTCATTTTCCTTTTTTCTATCATGAAATGAGCTACTATAAATATTTTTGTACATAGTAAGTTGTTTGTTCTTTGATATCTTTCGGGTATAGATGTAGTTGTGCTATTTCTGGGTCAAGAGGTATACACAAGGGATGGGATCAAAGTAGAGAATAGAACTAGTGGGAGGTGGGATAGGAGGGAGGGAAATATAGTCAATCTTTTACAATATATCAACTATGTTAATGTTTTGCATAAGCTACACATCTACAACCTATACTGAACTGCTTATCTTTCCAGTAAGGGAAGGTGACAAGGGAGGAGGGGAATGAATCTGGAATTCAAAGTTTTAAAATCAAATGTTTAAATATATATATATATATATACATATACATGTACATATACATATATACTATTAATAATACTATTTTACATGTAATTGGGAAATAAGATATACAGGCACTTGGGCATAGAGATCTACCATGCCCTATTGGAAAAGTCAAAGGGGGTATGAGAGAAGATATGGGAGAGAGCAGATTGGAGGAGGGGATATACTGTGGGACTGCTATTTTGGGGCAGTGGGTAGGGGAAAAATTGGGGAGAAAATGTGTAACTCAAAATCTGGCAGAAATGAATGATGTAAATCAGAAGTTAATAAAGTATTTGAAAAATGAAAAAAAAAAGGTATACACAGTTTAATAGTTTTTTAGGAATCATTTCAGATTGCTTTCCAGAATGGCTGGACTAGTTCACAGTTCCACAGTGCATCGATATACCTATTTTCCTACAGCTCCTCCAGCATTTGTCATTTTCCTTCTTTTTGTCAACTTTTGGATTCTGATGGGTATGAGGCAGTACCTTGGAGTTGTTTTGATTTGCATTTTTTTAGTTATTGATGATTTAGAACATTTTTTTCATATGACTTGATAGCTTGGATTTCTTTCTCTGAAAACTGTCTATTCATATCCTTTGACCATTCATCAAATAGAAAATGACTCATTCTTTTTTAAAAATTTAGCTTTTATTAATTTATTTTTAGTTTTCAACATTCACTTTTACAAGATTTTGAGTTGCAAACTTTCCCGCCATCTCTCCCTACTCCACCCCAAGACAACCTGCATTCTGATTAGCCCTTCCCCCAATCTGCCCTACCTTCTATCACCCTCTCCCTCTTCTCTTATCCCTTTCGCTTCTATTTTCCTATAGGGCAATATAGATTTCTATACCCCGTCATTGCCTGTATATCTTATTTCCCAGCTGCATGTAGAAACAATTTTTAACATTTGTTTTTAAAACTTTGAGTTCCATATTCCTTCCTCCCTCCCCACCTACTCTCATTGAGAAGGTAAGCAATTCAATATAAGTTATACATGTGTAGTCATGCAAAACACTTCCATAAGAGTCATGTTGTAAAAGACTAACTATATTTCCCCCCATCCTATCCTACCTCCACTTATTCTATAATGACTCTTATTCTTATATATTTCAATCAATTCCCTACATATCTTAGAAATGAGAAATTTTTTTAGAGAAACTTCATGCAAAGATTTACCCACAACTTCCTGCTTTTATTTTAATACTAGCTATATTGGTTTTATTTGTACAAACATTTTCAATTTTATGTAATCAAAATTGTCCTTCTTACCTGCTTTAATTCTGTCTCTCTTTTGTTTTTTTCTCTAGGGTTTTCCAAGTAAACTATCATAGAGTCTGAAAATGAAGATAATTTTAACTCTTTTTTGCCAGTGCTTTAATTTCTTTTCTTTGTCTTATTGCTTTAGCTTTAGTATTTCTAGTTATGTAAAATAATAATAAAGGCAGAGGAAATGCTTCTTTTTTAACCTAATTGAGAAAGCTTTCCATGTTTCTCCAAATAATTCTAGCTTTTGGTTTTAGATAAAAGCATTTGATCATATTAACAGAATGTTTTTCCATTCCTAGTGTTTTAATGAGACATTTTAATATATCATATATTTAAGCCTTTTTCTGAATCTATTGATGTAAATATGTAGTTTAATTACTAAAATGGTTAATTATACTGTTTTCCTAATGTTTGATAATCCTTGCATTCATGGAATAAATCTGAATTGCTTATATGAATAATACTTCATGATATTTATATCTATTTCTCTTTCTCTGTTTTATCCTTTCCTCATTTAGGTATCTGGAACATAATTGTCTCATAAAGAGAGTTTTTCTGTGTGAGTTTATTTATGATGTTAAATTTTTCTTTCTGAAATTAGATTAACACATATATTTTCTGTTTTGTTAACTTGGGTATACCCAGTTTTGATTACATATAATTGTGTGCAACAATTTTTGATAATATTCTTTATTTCCTCCATACTTTTTTGTGAATTCATTAGTCTCATATTTTATTTTAGAAATTTGATTTTTCCTTTCTTTGTTTTAATTAAATTGGCTAATGGTTTATTGGTTTTATTAGTCTTAAAAAACAGCTATTTTATTACCAAATAGTATTTTGTGTTCAGTTTTATTTATTTCTCCTTTGACTTTCAAAATTCTTTCTGTTGTGCTTATTTTACTTGGAATTGTTAACTTGTTAATTTTCTAATTTTACATTCTTAGTCTATTAGTTCTCTTTTTCTCATTTGTTAACATACATTTTCAAAGATATACATTTTCCCTCTAAAGACTGTATTAGTTGAAACAAATATCTGGGCTTGTTTTCTGATTTTTGTCATTCCCTTCTATATAATTATTCATTGTTCTTCTGGTTTATTCCTTGATCCACTCATTATTTTGAATATTGTTACTTAGACTGCATTTAGTTCTATATTTTTTCATGTTTTCTTTATTGTTTACTATTTCTATTCCATTATGATCTGTAAGGGATGAATTTAATATTTATGTCTTTCTACATTCATTTATGTTTTTATACTCTAGCACACAATCAATTTTGGTAAAGACAAAAAGGATGCTTAAAAATGAAGTACACTCTTATATACTCCCTTTCAACAATCATTCTAGATTTAACAAATCTAGTTTACCCCCTATTCTATTCTGATCTATTATTTCGCTATCTTTCTTTTAAATGTGTTAAGTTCCAAAAGAGAATGTTATAAACACCTGAAGTTATTGCCTTATTATCAAGATACTTTTACATTTCAGTTAATTTTCCCTTCAAGTACTAAGTGCTGTGTCATTTTGTTCGTATCTAGCTAGCTAGCTATTTAATAGTGAGAAATCAAAACTGATTTGGATCTGCCTAGAGTACATTAATTGCACCCTTTGTCTATTAGTAGGTCAAATTGGGATAGGTAGATTGATCCCAATAAGGAGAATAAAATAAACATACCTTGAGTTGGGGGCAGTGGGAAGTGGGAAAGAGAACTGGATTTTTATTTCCTAGATTGGTCTCAAAGCTCAAACAAAATGGCGGGTAGGGGATGTTCATTGTCTATGAGGTTTTTAAGTATAATATAGTTTCCCTGTTTGTTTTGACATTATCTATTTTAACTGTTGTTTTACGAGAAATTAAGAAAACAATTTCTGTTCTTTTGGCTTCTCCTAAAGCATAATAAATTTCATTCCAGACCCTTATTTTAATCTGATATGTGTCTTTATGCTTTCAGAGTTTCTTCTATGCAGCAAATTTTTGGACTCTGTTTTCTAATCCACTCTAGTACTTTAAATTCATTAACTTTTTTGAGGACAGTTGATAAAGTGTTTATTTAACTGAGCTTTTAATTACAAACCCACCTACAATAGGTAAAAACAAAAACATAGTGCAAATGAAAGTAAATAAATGGCTAGTAAGTTTAGTACTGGAAAACAAGTTCCTTTTGTTCATAGGTACCTCACTATATCACCACCCCCTTTCTCCATCCCTCACCTTGGCCACACTATGGGACTATGCCTTATGCAAGATTAGTTTATAAATGAGGTGATGCTTTAATTCCTCCCTCTTAGATGAGGTTTGAATTTGACACCAAATCCAAGTTGCCATAGGCCATTCTTGGTCAGATGCCAATGTGGTTAGCCCATTCACAGACATTCCCCAGTTGCCATCATTAGAAGGAAATTTAATCCAAATTAACATCAAACCAAAGGTCACAGGTGGTCAACAGATGGATACAACCAATGGGAACAATAAATAGCTAGAATCCCCAGAGCACAATTTAAAAAAAAAATCTGTCGTGCCTCATAATGTGTGACTATTGTATAAGTTCATTAACTTTCAAGGTTGTAACTGTTAAGCTTAATCAAATTCTATAATATTAATTCTGTTTTAGCTCTACACTAGATCCCTACAGTTTGTTTTGCTTACAATAAACTGGTTTTAGTCTCCTCCCACAAACACCTCCACCAACTGCCAATCTAAGTCCAAATTTCTTTATTTTATTTTTATTGTTATTCTCTTTTTAAAACATATGCTTCCCTTGCCTGAATAGCATGGTTTAGGATTCACCCCAATCCCCTTCTATTAAAACATCTCTTTGTTTGAATTGTCTTTATCTGCAATACCCAATTCCAAGTAGTATTCAATACTTCCCCTTCCTTATCTCTTTCCCCTCTAACGCCTCCCCTTTTTCTCTCATTTTGTTTGATGACCTCCATCAGTGTCAACCAATTTCAAGAACTATAAATCTGATGATTTCTCCTTTCCTCTCTTTTCTCCTCCCCTAGGATACTTTTATGATTGTCACAAATGGTTGTACTGACAGTTTTACCCATTATCATTCTCCTTATTTTCTCTGTGGTCTTTAGATAAAACAAAACTTCTAAAAGACATTATCTTTGTGTCTTTGCACATGTGAATAATGGTTTATGTGCTCCTCCCCCCCCCAATTATAAGGACAAGATAGAGCTACAGAGGTATAGTGAATGGATAAATAGCCTTGGAGTCCAGAAGATCTGGATTCAAGTACTGTCTTTGACATATACTAGCAATGGGGCCAGAGGTAAGTAATTTAACATCTCAGTATCCCAGATGACTCTCTAGGAATATAGGTTACAGATGAGATGTTGATCTGCATTAGTTTCCATAGTAGGAGTTTCACAAACCAATAAAGTCATAGTCCCACTAGACAAAAAAATCAAACAACAACAAAGGACTGCTTTACCTTTCTTGAGTTTGAGTTTCTTTTGTTTTATGAGTTTGTATGTCAAGTTCCCTGCTTACATCTGATTTCTTCAGTTAGGAATGACAAAATTTCCTCCCTTCTGCTGAAAATTCTTCTTTAATGACAATCACCTCCACACACTATGCTATTTTTGGTCACAAAACAGTTTCCTTTGCTTTTTAGAATGCAATATTTTGGCTTTTATTTTATTCCTCTTGACTGATGAATACATAGTCTTATGTGATTCTCACTGTTTTTCCTTGATATGTGAAAAACCTCAACTTATCTAAATGCAAGAATTTGTCTTTAATGATGAGACTCCAGCCTACATAAAGAAATCTAAGGCCACTTGCATAAAGAGTTCTGTTACCTCCCTGAACTGTCCTTAGAGAGTCATATGACCACCACAATAAGAAGCATTTTATTAAGTGCTGCCCATTTACCAGACAATGTATTAAGTGAAGATTCATAGAAAGGAAAAGGATTAACATGTTAATGGGGCAGATAACCCGCAAACAACAAGTACATGCAAGATATATACGTGGCAAGTTGGAGGCAATCTCAGAGGGAAGACACTAGCATTGAAGGGCACTAGGAAAAGTTCCTTGCAGAAGATAAGATTTGAAGGAACATGAGGAAACCAGGACTTGGACACAAGGAGGGAGAGTATTCTAGGCATATTCTAGGAAAGAATGAAAAGGGAGGAGTCAGGAGGTTGAGTGTTGTGCATAAGGAACAGCAAGAATGCCAGAATCACTAGATCATACAGTATGTGGATGACAAGCAGAAAAGAGATGCTAGTCACATGATAAGAGCAAAGTTTAACTGATGGGATCATGCATGTGCTTCATTGTTATCCATATAATTTCAAGAAACTACAAGAAGACTGTCAACATTTTGGGTGGGTTCCCTATGGATACTTTACAGGAGGATATGGACAAGAACCACATATGATGGGGCAAATGTAGATGGATTTAAAGAGTCCCCATTGATAAGATCTTAGATTTACCAAAGTATCTGGGTTTTTTTTATTTTTTGCTTTTTGGAGGGCAATTGGGGTTAAGCGACTTGCCCAAGGTCTAGTAAGTATCTGTTTTGGAAATAGATTGTTGGGGGGCAGCTAGGTGGCACAGTGAGTAGAGCACCAGCCCTGGAGTCAGGAGGACCTGAGTTCAAATCCAGCCTCAGACACTTAACACAAAAACTAGCCATGTGACCTTGGGCAAATCACTTAATGCCAATTGTCCTCCAAAAAGTAAAAAAAAAAAAAAGATTCTTGTTAGTATCTTTTGTTTTTATATCACCTAATTTCCCCATCCTGCCCTTTCCTGTCCCTGAGTCATTCCTTATAATAAAGCATTTTTTAAAGAAAGGGAAATATAAGAAAAAAGTCATCAAAACAAATCTACTCATTGAAAAATTCTGATGTTATATGTAATGTTCTACTTCTGCAAAGGAGTAAAGGGAAGTGTGTTCTTTGAACCCACATCTTTCTGACTCCAAGTCCAGTAATTATCCACTACAATAGACTGCCACCACTAATTATATTTAGTGAAAGAAATTACTGAGACTTTCCTTATCTGTCAATTGAACTGGGCTAATGATTATTCTCCCACAAGAGACTTTCAGCTTATCACAAACAAAAGACAATTACACTTTTGGTTTGGAGTTGCTCAAAGCTCAAAGAGGGGGCACATGAACCAGAGAAGTGGCCTGAAGAACCCTGAGTTTGTTTGACCTCATTATCATAGCACCATCCTGAATCTGCTTAGGCACATCTATCAGGGCTGTTGGCACTCCTGGTTTTATGAAGCACCAACACTTTTGTTCTCCACCCATTAGTAATATGTGACCACAATTCAATCTAAATCTTGCTTCTAAAGAAACAAGAGGCTAGAAATCACTCTGATTCCTTATTCTTCTACCATATGTAAAAGTGGATTGTACACATTTTAGTCTTCAAATGCCAGCAAAATAATAGCTGAATCGTGAAGAATAGAGAACATTGAATGTTCTCAGCCTCAAATGGCACAAGACTGTTAAACATGCCCACAAGCTTTATACCTCTGGACCATTTAGGGAGTAGAAGTTATCTTTTGAGTATTGAGTTGAATTAGGGTTCATGGTGGAAGATGACCCATCTATCATCAATCCTGGCTCAATCAGCAAAAGCTCACAGAAACATTGCTAACTATTAGACCCTGGGATGTTTTCAAGGCAACAAAAAACAGCTAAATCCTAGATTGGTCCCAAGTCCTGTGATCTTGGTAACTGAGATGTAGGGGTTCCCAGGGACTCACATCTGACATCTAGACAGATGGCAATGCTCAACCAGTTGTGTGATCCCTTAACCCCTCCCAGCCTCAGTTTCCTCATCTGTAAAATAAAGTTAATATTAGAGAAAGGAACAAGCTTATTAAGTGTCTGTCATGTGCCAGGCACTGTGGTAAATGTTTTACAAACATTATTTATTGCCTTTGATCCTCATGAAAACCTTGGGAGGTAGGTGCCATCATTATCCACCTTTTATAGATGGAGATTGAGGCATATGGAGGTTAAGTGACTTGCCCAGGGTCACACAACTAATAAGTGTGTGAGGCTAGATTTGAACTCAGGTCTTCCTGACTCCAGACCCAGCTCCCTATCCACTATGACCCTTGATGCCTCTACTTCTTCTACTTCACTACTACTTAAAGTGCTGTATAAATGCTGGCTAGCTACTAATCCCAGCTCACTCACTCTCTGGGCTGCCCCACCTCCTCAAAAGCTGCTTCTCTGCCTCAGGATGACTTCTGGAGCCCGCTGTCTTGGAAGGCAGGACTGACTGGGATTGCCTTTTCTTGAGGATCCCCAACTAATCTCCCCTATTGTAATGTAAGCCTCTGTGATTTGGTCCAGCCATTTTGGAAAGTAATTTAGAAATGACTTTACATGCCTAAGAAACTATTAAACTGTGCATATTCTTTGACCACTGCAGAAGGAAATGGCAAACCACTCCATTATCTTTGCCAAGAAAATGCCAAAAGCAGTCATAAAGAGTCAGATGCAACGGTGAACAACTAAAAAGCAAAAACATTTTGACCTGCAGATACCTCTAGTAGGCCTATACCCCAAAGAGATCGAAGAAAGGGGAGGAAAACCCATATGTACAAAAATAATTATAGCAACTCTTTTTATGGTGACAAAAAATTGGAAGCTAAGGGGATGCCCCAGTTGGAGAATGTCAGGTCAAGTTATGGCATATATATAGATGTAATGGGTTACTCTTCTACTGTAAGAAATGAAGGAGATACCAGAAGTGGAGTGGAATGAATAGAACCAGGAGAACAATTTCTACAATGACAACAACATTGTAAAAACAAGTGACTTGAAAGACTCACGATTTCTAATCAACGTAATGATTAACCACAATTCCTGAGGACTCAAGATGCTGTGCCCCTCCAGATAGACAGATGATGGACTTAGAGTGCAAATTAAAGCGTATATTTGGAGGGGTGGGAGAGGATGGTTATCATAGGAATTTATTTTGCTCAGCTACATATGTTTGTAATGGGTTTTTGTTTTTCTTGCTTTCTCAACGATTGGGTAGAGAATTTGGGACTGAAGATAAAATTTAAATTAAAGAAATAGTTAAAAAAAATTTTTTTTAAAAGTCCTTTATAATTGGGATGATCTTGTTTTCTGGTGTTTGCACCCCCATCCCTTAACACTGTGCCTGGTACTTAGCAAGTGCTTAATCAATGCTCTTTCTATTTATCTGTAGCTCTACCTGCCTTCTTGTCTTCAATTAGAAAGTGGAGAGGGGAGGGCGGGAGGAGGTGTAGGGGTTGGGGGGAAGGAAGCATGTTATTTGTGTGGATAACAAGATTTCATTTCATTTCATCATTTGTTTGGGCATAAAAATTACAGCACAAATGAAGCACTTAGAATTTTTGGATCCTCAAGACACATTTTCTTTCATTCGGAATTCATCAATGGTAGTATCTGGTAGGGTGTCAGCTACATTTTTGCAAGGTCAATATTGACCTCATTATGAATTGCTCAAACCACTGAGCACAGAATGAATAGCCATGGAGCTGAGAAATCAAGAGAATGAGAAAGAAAGAAGGAACAAGGATCACTGGGGAGTGAGGAAAGGAAATTAAAAAGAAAAAAAGTCTGAATTACAACTACGCTATTCAGAGTCAGATATTAATTTGTGCTGACAAAATAGTCTGATCTCATAGAATCACAAGTTAACCCTGCTATCAGAGGCATCTGTGATGTGGAGGGCTCAGTAACTCTCTGGGGCTATAACATTGTTCTTGGCTGGAGTTTCCCTCAGAAACTTTGAACTTGGGAAATAGTCCTTCTGGGGCTTCCTAGGAGCAATCACATGGTCAATGACTCCCTTTCACTGTCTCCTACTTACCCCCAATGTCTCCTCCTGTCAGAGGCATCCTCCTATCATCCCTATTTTACCCTGTTGTGGGAACTCATTATCACTGGCCACATGCTTAGGCAAGGTGACCTTACTCCAGGCTGATGCTCTTATAACCTTCTCAGTTCTTCACGAATTAGCAGGCTGTTCCAGTTCTTTCCCTTTTCACTACCATGAGGCACTGAGGAATATGTAAATTAAGTACACAAAAATTTCCACTATGGCTTTTATTGATTTAAAAGGTAAATGACAGATTATTTATCTATTCCCTTTCTATCTGGAATAATACAAAATCATTCCAGATAGATAGGTATCTAAGAAATAGAAGGAAATGCCTCTTTTTTTTCACCCAAAATGTTTTTTTTTTACATGTAAGATCTAAGAAGGAAGGCATATGAACAGCCTGTGAAATTTGCTAGGGTCCCCAGGGACTCATTTACCGCACTCTACTAAGCCAACAACATCTTTACAATTTAAAATCAGGCTAAGGTATGCTCCTCAGGGTGAATTGGACCCCAGCCCAGGATTTAACTATTCATGCCTCTAATTAAGATCTGTTATGTGCTGTTATTAGAGCCTCAGCTTGCATTTTTAGCAGCTGAAAGGTCAGAGGGTCTGATCAATGCATGATAAAGGAAATTTGATAAAATGTCACATGTAGGAAAAGTCTGGAGCTTATTCTGAAACCCCAGTCCCTTTAAAATTGTCCGTGGGGAGCAGCAATAACAGACATCCGCTACTATATCATAAATTTGCAATTTGCTCAGTGCCTTGACACCTTTAATCTTTTTTTCTACTTCTCTCTCCCACTTCATTCCTTCCCACTCCCCCTTCCCAGCTAAATCTTTTCCTACCTCTCAGCTGCTACAGAGGGAAAGAGTTAAGAGAGAAGAAATGCATGACAGCACAAATATCTTTCTGTCTTTCAACCTGAGACTCAAACAATCTTTTCCTTGTTCACAGTTTTCTCTTGTACTAAACATGGGTCACTGAGCCCCTGGTTGTATTCCATGGCATTTGAAGCTTCAAGTAGTTTTCCCTTAAAGAAAACCACACATTCTCCTTTCTCAGTTTCCTTTTTTCCCCAGTGCCTACATATATATATATATATATATATATATATATTACTTGTAAGGCATATTTTTTGTTTAACTAACTAAGCTCCTACAGATTGGGAACAGGATTCATGAATTAGAACGATTACATGGAGGAAAGGGTTTTTTTTTTTCCTCCCAGCAATAAAATCGCTTTCCCTCTTCCCTGGAACACATCTTTCACAAAATTATACTTTTAACCTTTGATCGTTCTACCATAATTGCATTCCTCTCCTCTCCTTTTGTTTCATGTATTTTGTATGTTGCAGAAAAAACATTTGGGGGACTATTTTGATTCAATGAACAATGACATCTAATTAATATCCAACATATATTCAAGAACATGCAAAAATCCCTACCATCTGTTATTCTGCTCTGAGATCTCAGTTTCCTTTTGCTCTTTCATCCTTTCTACCATTTTGATTGCCTATATATTATTTTGTTTACTATCTTAATTTTCCTCAAGCACCATTGAATTCCACACTATTTATAAAAGTAGGAACAAGGATATGTGGTTTAATTAAAAGAAAAAACTGCAAAATAATGGTTTGTTATTTGTCCTAGCTATAATAAAACATTTGGGGCTTAAATAGTTAACCCTAAAATGATAACAGATGCTGCTTTTCTTTTGCTAGATCTTTGTTTCTCTATAAGAAAGAGAGGCATAAAGACAAAGACAGGATGCTGGAATAGGAAAGGGAGATTAAGAGGGGAAAGAGAAGAATAGAAGAGAGGAAGGAAGAGGAAAAGTGCAAAAATATTGGATGCAATAAAAGATAAATAAAAATTTGAAGGTGATGGTGTACATTTTATAGTAGTAGAAGCTTTATACCAAAATGAGGGAATTCTAAAATGAAAAACAAGAATATTTCCATTAAATTAACCATACCAATTTAAATATCAAATCAGGATGTGTGTGTGTTGTGTGTAACTGCTTAATGTAAGCCACCAGAGAACTAGGATTTTGTCTAACTACAAGACAAAGAGTAAACATTCTAGGAACTTACGAAACACATAATACAAGGATATATATTTACATATATGTGTCTGTATGTACCTATATATGTATATACATACATATCACAAATATATTTTGGTGTAGAATTTGCATCCTATCTGGGTCTTCACAATTCCCCAGAGGCAATTAAATCCTATCTCCTCCTGCTGCTCTTCAGTTCTGAACCCATTCAAAATTATCCATCCACAGTATCTGTTCACAATGTATTTATTGATGAACCAACTCCATGGGTTGTTGCCAGGGCCATATGCATCTTTTTTTTTTTTGAGGGGGGAAGGCAGGGCAGTTGGGGTTAAGTGACTTGCCCAAAGCCACACAGCTAGTAAGTGTTAAGTGTCTGAGGCGGGATTTGAACTCAGGTCCTCCTGACTCCATGGCCGGTGCTCTATTCACTGAACCACCTAGCTGCCCCGGGCAATATGCATCTTGATCTACTTGGTTTTTCTTTTAATTTATTTTTTTCTCCACTTAATAGTACTTCCTTTTTCCCAATTACATGTAGAAATAATTTTCAACATTCATTTTTACAACATTTGATTTCCAGACTTTTCTACCCCCCTCTTTTCTCTCCTTCCTCCCCAAGACAACAAGCAATCTGATATAGGTTATACATGTGTAGTTATGTTAAATATATTTCCACACTAGTCATGTTATGAAAGTAGAATCAGAACAAAAGGCGGAAAAAAAGAAAGAAAAAAACAAAAAACAAAAAAAGTTAAAATAATATGTTTTGATCTGTATTTAGACACCATAGTTCTTTCTCTGGATGTAGATAGCATTTTCGATCTTGTGTCATTTGGAATTTTCTTGGATCATTGTGTTGCTGAGAAGAGCTAAGTCTATCATAGTTAATCATCACACAATATTGCTGTTACTATGTGCAATGTTCTTCTGGTTCTGCTCATTTTTACTTTGCATCAGTTTATGGAAATCTCTCTAGATTTTTCTGAAATTTGCCTGTTCATCATTTCTTATAGCACAACAGTATTCCATTACATTCATATACCACGACTTGTTGAGCCACTCCCCAATTGATGGGCATCCCTTTGATTTCCAATTCTTTGCCACCACAAAAAGAGCTGCTATATATATATTTGTACATGTGGGTCCTTTTCCCTTTTTTGTGATCTTCTTGGGATATAGACCCTAATGGTGATATGTACAGTTTTATAGCCCTGTGGGCATAGTTCCATATTGCTCTCAAGAATGGATGTATCAGTTCACAACTCCACCAATAATGCATTATTTTTCCAATTTTCCCAAATCCTTTTCAACATTTATAATTTTTCTTTTCTGTGTTATTAGCCAATCTGATAGGTGTGAGGTGGTACCTCAGAGGTGTTTTAATTTGCATTTGTCTAATTAATAGTGATTTAGAGCTTTTTTTCATATGACTATAGATAGCTTTCATTTCTTCATCTGAAAACTACTTGTTCATATCCTTTGGCCATTTATCAATTGGGTAATAACTTGTATTCTTGTAAAACTGACTCAGTTCTCTGTATAATTGAGAAATGAGGCCTTTATCAGAAGCAATGACTATAAAAATTGTTTCCCAGATGTTTGCTTTCCTTTAATCTTGGTTGTATTGGTTTTATTCATGCAAACCCTTTTTAAATTAATGTAATCAAAATGACCCATTTGCATTTCATAATTTTCTCTATCTCTTGTTTGGTCACAAATTCTTCCCTTCTCCCTAGATCTGAAAGGTAAACTATTTCTTATTCTCCTAATTTACTTATGTTATCATCCTTTATGTCCTAATCATGTACCCACTTTGACCTTGTCTTAGTGTATGATATGAGATGTTGGTATATGCCTAGTTTCTGCCATACTATTTTCCAGTTTTCCCAGCAGTTTTTGTCAAATAGTGAGTCTTATCCCAGAACTTGGAGTCTTTGGGTTTATCAAAATGAACATTAATATAGTAATTTATGTGTCCTGTGTACCTAACTTATTCTACTGATTCACCACTCTATTTCTTAGCCAGTACCAATAGTTTTGATGATTACAACTTAATATAATTTTAGATCTGGTACACCTAGGCCACCTTCCTTTGCATATTACCCCATTAATTTCCTTGATATCCTTGACCTTTTGATTTTCCAGATGAATTTTGTTATTTTTTTCCAGCTCTATAAAATAATTTTTGGTAGTTTGGTGTGGCACTGAATAAATAAATTAATTTAGATAGAATTGTTATTTTTATTATATTAGCTTGTTCTACCCATGCACAATTGATATTTTCCCAGTTGTTTAGATCTGAATTTATTTGTGTGAAAAGTATTTTGTAATTGTTTTCATATAGTTCCTGGGTTTTTCTTGGCAAGACTCCAAATATTTTAATATCGTTTACAGTTATTTTAAATGGAATTTCTCTTTCTATCTCTTGTTACTGGGCTTTGTTGATAATATATAGAAATGCTGATTTATGTGGGTTTATTTTATATCCTGCGATTTTGCTAAAGTTGTGAATTATTTCAAATAGTTTTTTAGTTGATTCTGTAAGTATACCATCATATCATCTGCAAAGAGTGATAATTTTGTTTCCTCATTGCCTATTTTAATTCTTTCAATTTCTTTTTCTTCTTTTATTTCTAAAGCTAACATTTCTAGTACAGTATTGAATACTAGTGATGATGATGGGTATCCTTGTTTCACCCCTGATCTCATTGGGAAAGCTTCTAGCTTATTTCCATTACATACAATTCTTGCTGATAGTTTTAGATAGATGCTCATTGTCATTTTAAGGAAAACTCCATTTATTCCTATGCTCTCCAAATGTTTTTAATAGTGCTGTGTTTTGTCAGAAACTTTTTCTACATCTATTGAAATAATAATATGATTTCTATTAGTTTTGTTATTGATATAGTCAATTATTTTGATAGCTTTGCCAATATTGAACTAGCCCTACATTCCTGGCATAAATACCATCTGGTCATAGTGTATTATCCTGGTGATAAATTGCCATAATCTCTTTGCTTATATTTTATTTAAAATTTTTGCTTCAATATTCATTAGGAAAATTGATCTATAATTTTCTTTCTCTGTTTTGGTTCTTCCTGGTTTAGACATCAGCACCATATTTATGTCATAAAAGGAATTTGGTAGAACTCCTTTACCTATTTTTCCAAATAGCTTATATAGTATTGAAATTAATTGTTTTTTAAATGTTTGTAAATCCATCCGGCCTTGGGGATTTCTTAGGGAGTTCATTGATGATGTATTTAATTTCTTTTTCCAAAATGAGGTTAAGTACTTTATTTCCTCTTCTGTTAACCTGGGCAATTTATAGTTTTGTTAATATCCATCCATTTCACTTAGACTGTCAGGTTTATTGGCTTACAGTTGTACAAAATGGCTCCTAATTATTACTTTAATTTCCTCTCCATTGGTTGTGAATTAACCATTTTCATTTTTGATACTAGTAATTTGGTTTTCTTTCTTTTTTTAAAAATCAAATTAGTCAAAGTTTTATCTATTTTATTAGGTTCCCCCCCATAAAACCAGTTCTTAGTCTTATTTATTAGTTCAATAGTTTTCTTACTTTCAATTTTATTAATCTCTCCTTTGAGTTTTAGAATTTTTAATTTGGTATTTAATTGGGATTTTTAATTTGTTTCTTTCCTAGCTTTTTTAGTTGCATGCTCAATTCATTGATCTCCTCTTTCTCTGTTTTTATTCATGTAAACATTTAGAGATGTAAAATTTTCCCTAAGAATTGCGTTGGGTGCATCCCACAAGTTTTGGTATGTTGTCTCATTATTGTCATTATCTTTGATGAAATTATTGATTATTTCTATGATTTGTTGTTTGACTCAGTTATTCTTTAGGATTAGATTATTTAATTTACAATTAATTTTTAGTCTATCTTTCCATGGACCTTTATTACACATAATTTTTATTGCATCATGATCTGAAAAGGATGCATTTAATATTTCTCTCTTTCTGCATTTGATTGTGAAATTTTTATGCCCTAATACATGGTCATTTTTTATGTAGGTGTCATGTACTACTGAGAAGAATGCATATTTTTTGTATCCCCATTTAATTTTCTCCAGACTTCTAGCATATCTAACTTTTCTTAAATTCCTATTTACTTTCTTAACTTTTTCTTATTTATTTTGTGGTTAGTTTTTTCTAGTTCTGAGAAGGGAAGATTGATGTCTCCAAGTAGTATAGTTTTCCTGTCTATTTCTTCCTGTAATTCACTTAACTTCTTCTCTAAGAATTTGGACACTTTACCACTTGGTGCATATATGTTTAGTATTGATATTACTTCATTGTCTATAGCACCTTTTAACAAGATATAATTTCATTCCTTATCTCTTTTAATTAGATCTATTTTGCTTTTGCTCTGTCTGAGATCAATATTGCTGCCACTGCTTTTTTTTTTTGCTTCAGCTGCCAGAGGTATTAGATGGATGCCCTCTCTGAGGTCTCCACACGCTCTGGCAAGCTGGACACATACCCCAGGACCTCCACCCTAGACTTCAGTCCAGATCCAAGCAGGTTAAAGCAAGAGCGATTACCCCTCAAACTGGTGCTTGGTCCCCCTACAGTCTGCAGGCCAGGAGCTGAAGCTGCCATGTGGCGCTGGCTGGCTATGCTGGCGTCTCAGTGGCTTCTTGCCCCGGGGGCAAAAGCCACCCAAAGTCCAGACTGCACTGACCTCTCGCTTTGTCCTTCATATCTATGTGTTGATAAATCTGGAAATGGCCACAGCTGCTGCTGATCTGGAGTCCCTCTGGCCGGCAGCTGGTCAGGCCCGCCATGGGGCTAAAGCCTAGGGCTTAGGGCTGGGCTCAGCTCCCAGAGTGATGTGCTGGCCTATTCCTGCTGGCCTGCCGGGTTGTCCTCAGTGGGAGGTTAGCTTCTCTGCGTCATTTTGTGGGTTCTGCAGCTCCAAAGTTTGTTTAGAGTCCCCTTTTTACATGGATTGGGGAAGGTGGAAGCTGGTGCAGCGGGGAGGTCCTGCTTCTCCTCCGCCATCTTGACTCCGCCCCTCCCCCCACATGTTAAGGCAGCATTTTGTACTATTGAATCACTTCCTTTCTCTAATCAACAAACTAAGTCCAATGGAACCTTGCAATCCCTGTACCTTCCAGACCTGCTTGTATGACTGTCAAGGTGTAGTCTACTATAGAAGATTGTTTGCAAAAAGCTGCTTATTCTTTTCTCATATTTTTATTGAGGTTGCTTTCCACATATATTTTTATTATTCTTGTAAAAATTTTGTATAGAAGTAAAAGTAGGCATGTAGATAAGTTAGTGGTATATTCTTGGTCTAATCTTTTAATGGGTATAGGGAGCAGTAATAAGGTCTGAGTGTTTTTCCAAGTCTTTGGCACCCTGCCTTCCTTCAGGATTGATCTCTCACAATTGTGTCACTTCTAGCCTGGCCATCCTCACCATAAATTTATTTTGGTCTGGTTGTTCTCCATATCTTTGTTTTCTTTGGTACCATTTGTACTTCCTCATATAACACATATGGGATTATGACTAATATTAGAACCCAAATATAGTGACTTTAAAAAAAGAGACAATACTGATCATAATATTCCACCATCTTCCTGTGTAAGATTTTCCAAACAAATTTATATTCCAAACTTCATAGAAGAAAAAGTAGTCACATAGGTCAGTTATTGGTAATGCCTATGGCTGCCATATTGTATCTTGCCACTTGGAAAGAGGATAAATTTTTTAGCAGCTCAAGTATTTTCTAGATTCCTTTGGTTTCCTCATGAAAATTACAACAGTTAAAATTCTTTAGAAAATGGTGAGAGGGGAGCCTAGGTGATGCAGTGAATAGAACACCGGCCCTGGAGTCAGGAGGACCTGAGTTCAAATCCAGCCTCAGACACTTGACACACTTACTAGCTGTGGGACTTTGGGAAAGTCACTTAACCCCAACTGCCCTCCAAAAAACCCCCAAAAAGCAAAGAAAATGGTGATAGTTTTTTTTCTTTTAGTCATATTCCATCTTTCTTCTTCAAGAGCTTTTTAAGTAAAGTTGGAATTGCTTCAACTGGTCACACTTTCTAATCATTTTTGTGATTCTAACTTGTTACTAATTTTGATTTTTGCTATAACAAGGCAGGGATACAAGTGGATAATGACTCCTGCTTCAGAAACCCAGTCATTTTCTATCAGTTAAAATATAATCAATTTCATTTTTTGATGCTACATAAAAATGTTCATTATATATGGGCATAAAGCTTGAATGGATATAGTTTATAATATTCTGGTTTTTTCCTCCTCCTGAATCATGTTTTCAACATATTTTTTCATCATCATCTTCTATATCAATATTTGATTAAAAGTCACCTGGTATTGAGGTATGTGTTTATTGAAATGAGAGGGTCTTATTGAGGTCTTCATAGAATTCCTCTTCCTTCTCATCTTCTGCAATAGATATTGACACATAAGTCACAATTATATTTGTGGTGGTATTTTTGTAAATGCTCATCATAAGCACTGAAATATGAGATGACAAGTATCCCATGAAACAAGGTTCCTTGTTGTCTTTGGTTGCAAAATAAAGCCAGTGTAACAACTCCTTTAATTACCTCTCCAAGGAGAACCTGTGAAACTTTTGTTCATTTACCTGCAGCTTTCTTTTGCTTTTGGGTTTCATTCATACTAAGAATGTAAAGATTTAAATGATTCCTTTCTTCTAATAGTGTATCCACACACTGGTCACTGGACAAAGACTGCACATTTAGAATACTAACAGTTAATATTTTATAGAGGTCTAAACAACTGATTCTCCACCATTTCCCTTCCTTTTCCACCACTTTGTCACCATCACTGTAATAGTGGAAGGGAATCAGACAGAACTGCAGGTCATTTTTACAGGGTTTTTATTTTTTTCACAAGTTGTTATGGCCAAAGAATTCGTCACAGGCTTCCCACTTCTCTGGGGAGGAATTTCTCTGTACATTTGACTGGTCCTCAGAAAGCAGACAAAGTTTGCTGCTGGGATTGTACTTGAAGTCTTTCCCATCTGGTAGTATTTGCCAGAATTTATGCTTCTCTGTCCCACCCTTCAAGAACCTAGGTCATTCTGCTTCCATAATGAGCCATCAGAAGCTCTTAGTAAGGAAAAAAAAATTTAAACACGTTTTTAATGAGTGACTAGAACAGCACCACATAGATACATAGTATTTGATCTTTACAACTACAATGATGATGATCTCATCTTAGATTATTAATGAGAAGGAAAGGTCCATTTAATTCTTTAGATATAACCTGTCCTGGTGCCATATACAAAGAAGCTTAGTACTTTCAATCTTTTTAGATGCTGATAATGTTTTTTTTTTTTCCTCCATACTTTGGGATTTGAAGGAACAGCATAAGAAGGGTAGCAACATGGGCTAGTGGAAGGAAGACTAAGTTAGGTGACTTGCAAAGATGGTTCTCTGCTGATGCTATCCTGTTCTAAGTTCTCTGACACACTGAACTGCTTGGATTGTAATCAAGGTACAATAGTTGGGACCTCCGATGAAGAGGTAGATCATTTGAATCAAGAATTACTTGAGCCAGTCTTTTATACCTAGAGTTTTCTGGAACCTTTCCTTGAACTGTAGCAATTTAAGGGGCAGCTAAGTGGCGCAGTGAATAGAGCACCAGCCCTGGAGTCAGGTTCAAATCTGGCTTCAGACATTTAACACTTACTAGCCGTGTGGCCTTGGGGAAGTCACTTAACCCCAATTGCCCTCCAAAAAAAAAAGGCAAAAAAAAACCCCCTAACTGTAGCAATTTAAGCCTGAAGGGGGATCTTAGAGATCATCTTGACCAACTTCTTTATTTTACAAATGAAGAAAGTAAGAACCAAATGGGATGATAGTGTCAGTGACTAAGCCTTACCACTCCATCCCTCTATGACTCTGTGTTCACAAAGATGGAATTCAATCTTGGGGACTAACTCTAAAAAGACCATTTTTTCTATCTGTCTCAGGTACCTACCTAGATTTTACTCAAGGGAAAATTTTCTGAATAAAGTTTAGGTGTGATTTATATCTAGGTTTCCCCACACATGGGTAATAAGGTCCCCAACTTCTGAATAATCACTCAGTATATAAAATGAGTATGAAATATGAGGCAGATTTAATTTGAGCTACCATAGAAAATAACTAAGACACAAAAAACTCAGGACCTCATGAACAAATATACAAATATAAAGTACTCAAATAGCTAATTAGACTCTTTATGCTACCCTGGAAGATAAAGAGATTTTGTGGGATTGGTGAACAAATATTCCCCTTTACCTCAGACCTAAACCATCTGAGCAGGCCACAACAAGTTGGTAAAGTTTGGATCTGGCTCTTCACTTTAGTCTTTGTATGAAAGATCCTTTTCTGAGAAGCATGCTTACTACTAAGAAAATCTCTCAGAGAGGCTGGTAAACTCAAGAACTTTTGATCAATTGGAAAATCTAGAGAATTTGAGACAGACCAAACTCAGGATCACCCCCAAAGTAATCCTCAAGATTGAAAAAAATCCATTTCCCAAATCACTCAGAAAAGGAAATAAAAGGACAAAAGAAGATAGACAGGAACTGGAAGTTTAGAAATTTAGGAAGTTTAGAAGCTCCCTTCTCAGGGTTCCTTGAATAAGTACAGGCCATTTGTCATGTGATTTTCCTATAAGTCATTATTTTTTGTTTCTGGGGTAAGAGAAGAGAATTCCCTATCCTATACCCTTACTGCACTGCTAAGGAAGAGGAAGTATGGGGAAAGAAAAGAGGTGAGTTATTATTTTTTTTTAAGCAATCAGGGTTAAGTAACTTGCTCAAGGTTACATGGCCAGTTATTTCTGGGTGTGGTGCTAAGTATCTGAGCCTGGATTTGATCCCCAGGTCATCCTGACACTGGAGCGGGTGCTTTTACTCACTGAGCCACCTGGCTGCCCCTAAACAATTGGGGTAAAGTAACTTGCTCAAGGTTACAAGGCCAGGTGTTTCTGGGTGGGTAATAAGTGTCTGAGCCCAGGTTCGATCCACATGTCATCCCGACACTGGAGCCGGTGCTCTTACTTGCTGTGCTACCTGGCTGCCCCAGGGGGTGAGTTATTAAATATCTAATTTTTGTGGACCAACATAAGAGTCTATCCCTTCTATTTCTCAATCACAAATCCCTCTTGAAAGAGCCCCAGGCACTGGAGACTAATCAGAGGAGATCTCTGCAGGAAGGGGCTAGAGGGCACACCTACTTCCATTGGAGGATGGCCTTCAGACAAAATCTACTACCTAGTTTCATCAACTTGATTATCAAGGGCTCTCCTGATCACCTCCGTCACAGAGGTGATAGAACCAAGACCAAAACTTGGATCTGCTAATCCCCAGTCTAATAATCTTCTCATTATACTATACTTTTATAAGCAACTTATACCTGAATTTCTAGACCAATACAACTGCTCTTTCTTAGGAGAACTCGTCCAAGACCAGGCTGACACAAGAAGTTCATAGTTAGAATGAACCACAAACCAACTCATAGGGGATGCAAGGTCTAGGCTAGGTTTTATTTAGATGGATACACACATAGATGTTCAGTTCACCAAAGGCCCTTGATTATATGTTTTCAATATTAGGTGGCCTTATGAGAAGTCAGAAGCTCTGACTTCTAAACCCAGCTCCAACTAAATTTGCTAGACAATTTAGACAACTAAGTACCCTATGCTTCAATGTAATGGGTCAGGTAATTTACAACTGCTGCTTATGCCTATGCCTTGGTTTATTCATTTCTAGAATTGGCAACACCTTTGGTGCTGATTCCTTTTAAAATTCTACTTCTATTAATACTACAGAAATACTATATAAAAACCCATTATAAAGAAATAGAAACAGTCTAATGTAGTTGTCATAAATTTAGAGTACAATCTTAACTAAATCAGTTACGTTCCAAAAATCTATTTATAAATAAACTGTGTAGAGCTAGAAAATTATTTTCCTTTAGAAATACTATATAAAGTGATGTTTAGGTTATGAGGATAGCCCACAAACAAGCACCCAGAACAAACCTAACAGTCATAATATAGCTACATTTTAGTACTAACCAACATTCTGCATCCTAAGAGGAGGGGGGATTGACATCAATAGAGGGGAGACAGGAAGGAAGGAAGAGGAGAAGAAGGAGGAGAAAAAGGAAGGTAATTTCTTTGTCTTTACTAGGTACAGGACTGACCCTAGACAACATCTCATCTTCCAGTTCAGTACTCTTTCTATCTGGATGTTACCTAATGTATTATAAACATGATTTGTGTATCATAAGGACATAACAAGCCATGCAAGTGGTCAACATGATTACATATCTGTATATTGCTTTGTTCAACTTAGTAAAGTCTGGGAATTTGTTCTGTGAAGTTTGGATTCAGTCAAAGTGCCACACTTGAGGACCCAGATGACCCCCTGTGGCCTCGAGGTGGCAGGTTCCCTACCCCCATTGGACCATTATTTGGTGATAGTGGAAGAGTGAATGACTGCAAGACCATGGCCATTAAAGAGATCAGAATCACACTCTGGGCCTTAGTTTCTTTATCTATAAAATGGGAATGATACTTATGTTACCTACTTCACAGGATGGCTGAGAAGATCAAATAAGATATATATGTAAAAAGTTGTATAAACTTTAAAGCAATACATGGAAATGATTATTACTATCATCTGGAACATCAGCTTAAGATCCCTTCTGGCTCAAAAATTCTCATTCAAACCCCAAGTTTTAATAGTCCACTAGGTGTCACCATAAACCAAAGTGAGGTTTTAGTGTTTTGTTTTTTTTTAAGTTGTAGAATTATATAATTGTTCCCTTTGGGATCGATTTCTTTTTCAATTCTTCTGCTAACAGTACACAGAGTATCATAAATTTATTTTGCTATTTGTTTTGCCCATTTATTTATATCACCAGCAAAATATTCTTTGTCATGAAAATCCTTTTTAGTCAGGACATTCAGATTTAGATTACCACAAAGGTTTTTATTCCATCTTAGTTTGATTTTCTTCCCACCGTGAAAGCTACTTTTATTCTAACCACAGCACCCTCCAAAACACAACAAACATGAATCATAAGTGACAGATTGTGATGTGTGTCTGCTAGGGAGTAAAGGCAGTTAGCTCCAGTTGTCTCTGAAGAGATCATAAAACTACATTTGTCAGTCGGTTATAAAAAAGGTTAAAAGTCAATTGTGTGTCAGGCACTGTGCTGACCACTGGGGACAGAAAGAAAGGCAAAAACAGTGCCTGCTCTTGAGGAGTTTACAATCTAATAGAGGAGATAATATGTAAATGACTATGTACAAAAAGCTATGTCCTGGATAAATTGGAATGTCTTCTTAATATCAGCAGAGAAGCTAACTAGGAATTTCAGAATCATGTGTAAATTAAAGAGTATGTACTTGATGCCTGTTCTGCTCCCCACTCAAATATACCATGTGGGAAAGTCATCCCTCACCAAGCCTTGAAGATTAAATAAAAATCACCAATTTTTCAGTCAGGCAAAAATCCCCAAATGTTTATGTGCACCATATTATGTGGAAAATGAAGGAATTCAACTAGATGTTGGCTCAGGTAATTTAAATCTGCTGCTTATTCTTCCTTAACACCTTCTTGTTTTCTACTCTTTGAAATCTATCTTTTTATCATATTACTCTTAGAAGTTATCATTGCTCTCTCAAGTTATTGCTCTCCCAAGTTATCCATGCGCTCTTATTTGCTAAATTGCATGGCCTTTTCTCAGAACCTAATCCTCTTTGAATTCCCCAAATGTAGCTTTTGAAAATATTGACCTCCCTTTACTCTTTGATACTTCTCTTTTAGCTTGTTTACTTTCTGAATCTCCCTATAAAATTGCTCCTCATTTTCCTTTACTGGACCATTATTTATTCCTTGCCTTCTAAGCATCTATATCCTCCAAGTCTCTGTCCTGGGCCTTCTCCTTTTTTTCTCTACATTTTCTTTTCCTTAGTAATATCATCTCCCAAGAGTTCAGTTTTCACTAGCATTCAGAAGGACTCTCAGATCTTTGTAAATGTAGTCTTAAAATCTCTCCTGAACTATAGTACAATCTTCCATTTCTCAATACCTGTTGGATGTCTCCATAAGATATACTATCAATAACTCAAATTCAACACATCCAAAATTTAACTCATCATCTTTTCTCCTAAACTTTCTCCCACTCCAAACTTTCTTATTTTTATTGAGGACATCTTGTCTTCTCAGTTACCTAGGTTTGTAACTTTAGAGAGATATTCTTGATTCCTCTCTGCCGCACTCTTCAAAGTCAATCCTTTTCCGTTTCACATCAATTTGACTTCCACAGCATCTTAGATGCTTTTTCTTCATTCAATTGGTCATCTTGGTTCATATAGTTATCACATCTCTTCTGGATTATCTTAATAGCTTCCTAGTAGGTCTCCCTGTCTCCTTCCTCTCCTTGTTCAAAAACCTCCAGTGGATCATTATCGATTCTGATTTAAAATACAAATACCTTAGCCTGTCATTTAAGGCCCTCTGAAATCTGACATCATCTACCTTTTCAATCATTTCTTCCCTTCACATACTATATGTTCCAGCCAAATCTCACTAGTGATTTCCAAACACAGCAGACTATCTGTTTCACCTCTGTGCATTTGTACAAGCTGCCCCCTTTGCTTAGAATAAATTCCCTTCTTATATTTACCCTTCAGATATCTTCTCTTCCTTCAAAGATTATCTCAGTAAGCTTCACTTCTTCACGGAAACCTTTTCTGACCGTGACATCTATTATTCTCTCCATCTCCAAATATTGCTAGAGGATTTCATCTCATCTTTCCTTTGCCCCCTTAATTCTTTTCCTTGTATTCTACTTATCTATGTAAACTTCCCCAAACCCCTATGTCAACTTTTTGAATGCAGAAACTATTTTTTCTTTTCTGTCTAGCATTGTGCCTGACAGATTTGTTGAATTCAAGTTAATTGTAGAGCACTGTACCAGAAGATCCTATGAGAGTGCAAATGGCATGAAAAGAAATAGAGTTTTTATTCTTGAGTTGTTTAAGGTGAGAAATGACCAAGGAGGGCAGTAGGTGTTATTTGAGAGAAGCCTTGTCTCTCTAGTTATACAGAACTCATCTTTCCCCTGTACATCTCTTCTTCCTCCTAAGTTCACCATCTCTGTCAGCACTTCTCCTATTTTCCTAGTAACATAGGCTTGTAAACTTGTAGTTATCCTTGACTTTTCCTTCTCCTTCTCCTTCACCATCACCCACATCTAATAAGATGCTGAGTCCTACTGCTTCTATTTCTAGAAAGTCTCTTAACTCTGTTCCTTCTTTCTATCCACTACAACCATTCTAATAAAAATTTGAATTATCTCTCTCCTGGATTATTGCAGTAGCCTCTTAACAAATCTCCTGCTGTCATTTTAATTACATCTTTTAAATTCGTTCTTCTCACTTCTAAATATAATGGTCTTCTATCAGTGCTCTTCCTTCTTGATCTCTCTCTATGCTGTTGACCACCTTCTCCTGCTGAATACTCTCTTTTCTCTGTTTTTTTTTATAACACTATTCTCCTGGTTCTCCTTCTACCTGTCTGATCACTCCCTTCTTTCCCTTGATGAATCATCATCCATGTCATGGCCCCTAACTTTGCGTACTCTTTTAGCCTCTATTCAGTGCCATCTTCTCTTTTCTCTTTACACTCTTTCTCTTGGTGACCTCATTAGCTTCCAAGGGCTTAATTATTATCTTTATGTAGATAATTCATAGATCTATATATCCAGTTTCTATATCTCTCTTGAGCTTCAATCCCACATTATCAACTACTTATTAGCATCGCAAACTGGATATCCTGGGGACATCTCAAACCTAACAGATACAAAACAAATCTCATTATATTCCCCCACCAAAGCTACCCTTCTTCCAGCCTTCTCTATTTCTGTTGAAGGCACCACTGTCCTTCTAGTCTCCCAGGCTTGTAACCTTGGCCTTATCCTAGACTCCTCATTCTCCTTCATCCCACACATCTAATCAGTTGCAATATCTTGCTATTTCTGCTTTTACAACATCTCTCATCTCTGACCTTTTCTCTGTACTCATCATCTTAGTAATCACCTTAGTTCAGGACCTCATCAGCTACTGCCTAGACTACTGCAAAGGACTCCTAATCAGTTTCCCTGCCTCAAGTCTCTAAATGGTCTGCCTGAAGTATCTATTTATTTTAAATCATTCTACATACAGATATCAAAGTTATTTTCCTTAAGCACAGCTCTATGTCTATTAAACTCTGATTGACTGATGCTATTCAGTTGTGTCCAACTCTTCATGACCACATTTGGGTTCTTCTTAGCAAAGACACTAGAGTGATTTTCCATTTTCTTCTCCAGTTCATTTTACACATGAAGAAATGAAGGTAAACAGGTGTAAGTGACTTGCCCAGGGTCACACAGATAGTAAGAGTCTGAGGCCAGATTTGAACTAAAAAAGATGAATGTTCCTGACTCCAGGTCAGGGGCTCCATCCACTGCCTTATCCAGATACCTTCATTAAACGCTAGTAGCTCCTTATTGCTTCTTGCATATAAACTCTTTATATAAACATAAACTCTCCTATTTGGCTTTTAAAGCCCTTCACAACCTGGCTTCAACCTATCTTTCTAGCCTCATTATGTATTGCTCCTCTTCCTGCATTCCATGATCCAACCAAACTGGCTACAAAACTCTACTTCCTCTCTAATAATAGAGATTGGCCATCTCCCATGCCTGGGATGCACTCCCTCCTTATGTTTGCCTTATAGAATTCCTCTCTTTCTTCAAGACACAGCTGAAATACCACCTTCCCCAAGAAGTCCTTCCTGATCCTCTTGCCTCAACAACCTCCCTCCTGTCCCATATCCCTCCCCAAACAGGGAAGGTCTCTTCCTTCCTGTAACGTTTATTTTGTATGCACTCCCTATATATTTATTTGGTATATACTTAAAATCAGATATATGTCTTCTGAAAGAGATAGTTTTTTGAGGACATGATTTGTTTCATTTTTTGAATGTTTCCCCAGCACCTAGCACAATGCCTAGCATACAGATGATAATAAATAAATCAATCACATCCTGGTGATGTCAGAGAAATTAAAGAAAGCTACCAGCACATTGGATAGACTCCCCTCTCCCCACCAATAATGTACTTATGAAAATACACGGACAAGAATCAAACAGAATGGGCAGATGTGAATGGCTTATGATTTTCATTGTAAAAGATAACATATATATTGATGAAATCATACATCCGTTAGATAGTAATCTCCATGCTTAGCATAGAGTCTTGCCCATGGTATTTCTTTGATAAATGTTTGTTGAATTGAACAGCAGCAGGAATAATTTCTTGTATCTATTTATGCCACATAATAGTGATTCTCTGTTCTTGTACTATTGCTTGTTCCTTTATTCCTGTTCATACATTTCAGTCTTGAATTGTTCTGAGGCCTAATGTCCTCCTTTACCTCACTGGAAGCTCTGTGCTCAAGCAAGGGCTATGGGAATGGGTGGTATATAAAATTTTTCAAATTCTTACCTTTTGCCTATTTTCTGCTTCATTATTCCAAAGGACTCAATGTATTCTTTGGCTTTCTAGTTAAAATGCTTCTGCTGCTTGCTGCTGCTATTCTTAGGACCACAAAATCTCTGAGATGAAAGGCATCTCTGAGGCCATTAGTCTAATCTATACCTAGGAAGGAAGGAAGGAAGGAAACAAGCCTTTATTAAGTGCCTGTTATGTGCCAGACACTGTGCTAAGTACTTTGTAAATATTATCTCATTTGATTATCACACGACTCTGGGTGCTCTTATCCCCATTTTACAGTTGAAGAACCTGAAGTGAGCAGCAGTTAAATGACTTGCCCAAGATTATATAGCTAGTGAGTGCCTAAGATTGGATATGAAGTCAGATCTTGTTGATGTCAGGCCCAGTGCTATGTTGACTCTGCCACCTAGTTGCCTCTATAAAGGAATCCCTTCTACAATAGTCCTAACAAATGGTCATCTAGCCTTTACTTGAAAATTTCTAATGATGGGTCTCCCTATTGCCTCTTGAGGTAGCCCATTTCACTTTTATAAAGCTCTAATTCATTAGGACAATTTTCCATATCTCTATCTAAAGATATATCTATAGACAGATGAGATATCTATATCTATAATATGTATCCATCCATCCATCTATCTGTCTATGTATGTATGTATGTATCTATCTATCTATCTATCTATCTATCTATCTATCTATCTATCTATCTATCCATCCGTCTGCCTCTTTTCAACCTGTACTCATTTTTCCTAGTCTAACCTCTGGAACCAAGAAGAAAAAGTCCACACAATAGTCCTTTCTGACATGACAGACCTTCAACTTGAAGACAAAGACCTTATCTCCCTGAAGTCTCCTTTTCTGCCAGCTTATCCAGATCCTTCATGCAATCCTTATATGGGAGAATCTTGAGCCCCTTTCATTATCTTAAAAAAGTATCTTCTTGACATTCTCTAGTTTATATGAATCTTTCTTAATATATGACAGAAAGAACTGAATACAACATCTGTAATGTGGTCTGACCAGGGCCATTTACCACTTGATAGATAACCCATGGAGATATATAGACTCAGCAAATAGACAACAAGCTGGGCTCAGAATTGAACAGGAGGAAAAGAATGGGTTAAATTACTTCTGGAAAACTGCAAAATCCTTTCAATGAGCACAGGTTTCTTTCAGAAACAAAGAACTATCTTTTCAATAATATTTTTCTGCCAGTGCTCTTTGCCTAGAAGTTGTGGAATACCATAGTATCTGGAGAATTAACATTGAAGGTCACCCAAGCAGCAAGTGGAGAAGTGTAGAGTGGGCATGAATGTAGACTGACACTTTGGCAGTCAAGAATTAGGCAAGAGAAGTGGTATGATAGATTTCAGGGAGGTATAGAAACAGAAGAAATGGGGGACTCAGTCATTGGTGAGATCAAGGTTAACCAATAGCTAAACTACTTGTTTCATTGATATCATTTATGATGATAAAGGAATGAGAGGAAAGATACCAGCACTTTAGGACCCCCCTATTATGGACTTAGGGGAGGATGTGAACAAGAGTAGCACAGAATAGATAGGCATGTATGGGTTGCAGGCCATATCACCGGAGGGAGCATTCGCCTCAATGAGATCACTAATCTATTGGAGTATAGCTGCATATACTTGCTTCTACCTCCTAAACATGTCTTTTTCAAATCTACCAAAAGCATTCTGATCTCAAACACATAAAATATCTTCAATCTTTGTGAAATAGATGAATATTTCTTGACTTAAAATCATCATCAAATTTTTGCTACCCTTATATTTCTGAGCAGTCCTGAATTTAATTAGGGAAGGAGGACATTATTCTTTTCATCTAAAAATCTAAAACTTGAGTCATAGTTCTCTTGAGTCATATCTCCACCTACACATCAGGGAAAATTTATTAGTCGATATAGCTCTTCACTTGGAAGAAAATATCACTTGGCAGACTGATTGTAGAACTGGGATCTAGGATCTGATTAATTCATTTAACTCCCTATTTCAATTTCTCACCAAAGGAATAATAGTAGCTGTTTTCACTCACCTTACAGGGTAATTAAAAGAATGAAAACAGTAATATATGAGAAATTATTTCATTTTCCCCAGAAAGATGCTTTTTAATATTTCATGTACCAATTCAGGGTATCCTAAAAGTACAGTTTTAAGCTATTAAAGGTTAAATAAGCTTTAATATATTAACTGTATTAGTTAGCTATATAAACTGTATTAATTCATTTCCCCCCATCTGTCTGTTTTCCTAAACCCCTTTACCAAATTTCTGTTTTCTTTCCCTAGGGCCAATATATTTTTATTAAGTAACTATTGTTACCAAAGAGGGAAGTTCAGAATTTTTAAAAAGGCCTATGATTTTCATTAGTTTTTGCCTGTAAGTAGCTATATGTGTACATGCATACATATATGTGTATACATATATACACATGCATACATACTATATATATGTATATATATATATAATCTCTTTAGTTGAATGCAAAAAACACCCACACCAGTACTTAAATGACAGCATAATGAGGTAGCAGAATCCTGAGAGTCAGTTCGCAGCTTGTTAACTTCTTTACTTGCCCCTGCAAGTTGTCTTTTACAGGTGTTTCTGTGCGAAAGGTTGTTAAGCACAATAAAGACTGGATTTGGAAAATAAGTGTCATCATGGGGTGGAATTTATATGTTTATTACTAAAGGTCTCCAGTGATATATCAGGTAAAAAAAAAAAACTTCCTGATTTCTGGGCTCTCCTCTCTTAGTTGTGTCATGCTGAGTGGAAGCGTTCTTGACCTACCATGGGTTTCTTTGTGATCCTACTCAAAAGAAGGTTAGGTAAGAATACTGTCTCATCCTTATTGATTTTCCTATCAGACAATTCATTCCAGTTCATCCAGACATTCATTTATCACTCAAACTATTTGTTTCATTCAACCTACTTCCCTAAAAACAATGGAATTCTCTTTAGCCACTCCCATCCCTCAAAGCACTAATTGGATAGAGCTATTTCATCCCACTCAAATGGGTATTTACTACCTGTTTCTTCTTTTTAGAATTTACCTCCTTGTGCAAAGAAACAGGACCTTTATGTACAAAAATATTTATAGCAATTCTTTTTGTGGTTTCAAGGATTTAAAAACTGATGGGGTACCCACAAATAGGAGAATGCCTGAATAAATTATGTTATATGAATGTGATAGAATACTATTGTGCTATCAGATATGATGAAGGGAATGGTTTCAGAGACATCTGGGAAGACTTTTAGGAACTGATAAAAAGTTAAGTGAGCAGAACCACTGTCAACAATGTCAACAATATCAACAATACCATAGAGACAACCTGAAAGATTTAGGAATTCTGATCCACAGAATGACCAATTCTAGAGAATTCATGATAAAACATTTAACTACTTCTAGATAGCTAGATGATGGACTCAGAGGGCACATTAAAGCATTTTTTTTTTCACATGGCCAATTCAGGAATTTGTTTTGCTTGGCAATGCATGTTTATAACAGGTTTTGTTTTCCTATCTTTCTCAATGGGGAAAGGGAGGGAAGAAGTGACAGAGAGAGAATTGAGACCTGAAAACACCAACAAGCAGGAAAATAAAATAGAATTTAAAAAATAGAATTTATCTCCTCCTGTCTAACTTTCTTCTTGTTCTTTCTTTTTTTTCAACCTGTATTATCTGGACCATTTCCTCCTATTTTCAAAAAGTCAGTTCCTCCAAGTTTTCCTCAAGCCTTTAATGAATCTTAATGTCCCCTCTAACTACATCTCCGTCCTCCACTAACTCTTAAAATTAGTCATTTCTACCCCCTATGGTACAATTTCCTTTACACCATCTTTCTCCTTCAGTCTAGTTTTGTCCACATCAGTTTATTGAAATTGGTTCCACTAAGGACTTCTCAGTTAACTAAGCAAAAGTCATCTTCTTTTATTCTCATTTTCTTTGATACCTCTGCTTCATGAATAAACATTTTCTTTTATTGTGCTCTTCTCTTTAGATACTTTTTTATGCCTTAGTGTTTTGAGGCACTGTCATTTCATAGATTTTCCCCTCTGATGATTCCTTTAATGTATCTTTGATTATTTTCCCTTTAAACTTCCCTGTTGATAGTAGAGCTCTCCCAAAGACAGAGCTTTAAGTGGAGAATAAGAAGTTAGAAAGTACCAATCTATCATTTTGTGTTGATAAGGTAAAAGTTAGTAAATCTGAAAGGAAAGGAAGGGATGAACTTCACTTTCTTGATTAACATTGCACCTAAGTATAGACTCATGTTGAGCTTGCAGTCTAACAAAAGTCCTAGATATGACTGATTTAGAAGAACCTAGTTGTATGAACTGATACAGAGTAAACTGAGCAGAACCAAGAGAACAATTTTTATATAGCAATAAGATTGTTTGGCTATAAATGTAAATTTGTAAAGGAAAATTATTTTCAAAAACATCAGAACTCTGATCACTGCAAGACTAATCAAGACTTCAAAAGGCTGATGATGAGGCATGTTTCCTACCTCTTGACAGAGGGGCAATGGACTAGAGATACAGAAAGAAACTTACATTTGAAGACATTGCTAAATATGTGAATTTGTTTGACCATACTTTTTGATATAAAGGAGGAATTTTTTTGGGGGGGGAGGAGAGGAGAACTGTGGAGGGGATGTAACTAGGTAAGTAGGTAGTTATAGAGATGAGGAAAGAAAGAAAAGAACATCAATGGAACTTTTAAAAATACTTAGAAGAGTGAAGACGAAGAAGAAAGGAATACCCCACGAGCAAAATTATTAGTACTATTAAATTAAATTTTAATTAATACTTAAAGCATGTAATAAAAGTTCATTACCTTCACATATAATCCCTTTTCCATCCTTGTATGTTAAAATTCTCACATTTATTAAATTCATCATTAAAAGATAAAAAAAGAAAAGTCTCAGATCTTTTTCAGATAAGTTTCTTTATACCCATACCTCCCCTACCTTATACTTGTCCTTTTCCCTTTTTTATATTCTCTTTGGGATACAAATCTAGAAGTGATATTGCTGGGTCAAAGGGTATGCACATCTTTTTTTGGTCTGGAAGGCAGGGCAATTGGGGTTAAGTGACTTGCCCAAGGTCACACAGTTAATAAGTGTTAAGTTTCTGAGGCTGATTTGAACTCAGGTCCTCCTGGCTCCAGGGTTGATGCTCTATTCCCTGTGCCACCTAGCTACCCTTGCATGAACATTTTTATAGCCCTTTGGGCATAGTTCCAAATAGCTCTCTAGAATGGCTGGATCAGTTCATAACTAGGAAGACTCATCTTCCTTAGTTCAAATCTAGCCTCAGACATTTACTAGTTTATGAGGCCCTGGGCAAGTCATTTACCCCTGTTTACCTAAGTTTCCTCACCTGTAAAATGAGCTGGAGAAGGAAATGGCAAAACCACTCTAGTAACTTTGCCAAAAAACAAACAACCCAAATGGGGTCATGAAGTGCCATGGGCTGCTCAGTGTCCAGCACTTAGCATGATTCAGAGATGTGAATAAGGAATGACCAGGCCATGTGGGTAGTTCAAGGAAAAACAATGAACTCCATTTATTGATTCTTAGGACAAGGTTTTTATAGAGCAATGAGACAAAGGAAGGGGACTCAAGTATTCTTATCATTATCTTAGTCTGTCATATCCTGGAAGTAGCACAGAATAGATAATTTGATAAGGATTTGTTATCTAGGAGATTAAAGTCTTAGGGTAAGACCTTTGATCTAGGCCTCAGGTGCCTGCTAATACAGCCACATTCATAAACAGATACAATTGAGAGCAAACTTCAAAGCCAAAGCTGCAATCCTCAAAAGACATCATGTTTAGAGCTGACCACCCAAAGATACCTGAGTGCTGGATCAAATATTTTAGTTCTTAATAACTAAAATCTTGGGGCAGAGCCTGTTGGTCTCAGAACTCAAACAACATCCATATAAGTGTAACCCAAATCAAAAGAACTCAGGAGCTAACTTGAAGAAAAGTTGCATCTCTAAGAGGTCTTTGATATTTGGGTCCACTGATATCAAGGTAATCATCTGAATCCTGGATCAAGCCTCTTTAGCTCCCAACAATGAAGAATCAGACATGCCTGAACAACAACATGGATATAGTTCACCTAGATTTTAGTTAGTCTTTCTTGCTCTTTTTTGTGGGAAAATGTGGAGAGATTTAGGTTAGATGATAGTTCAATTAGGTACATTCCAAAATGGTTGAGTGGCCAGACCCAAAGAGAAGTTATGAAAGTCTCTATCAAAGGGAAGTTATGAATGATTCTATGTCAATATGGGAGGCCTATAAGGGAGTGCCCCAGCACTTGTTCTGTTTAATATTTTTGGCCAAAGACTTGAAAATGCCATAAATGATATTATTATCAAATTTAAAGATGATAAATGTAGATGGTAGCTAATATACTGGATGATGCTTAATATCCAAAAAGATCTTGACCAGGCTGAAACCCATTGAGTTGGATCCAGTAAGGTGGAAATTTAATAGGATAAATGTAAAGTCTTATATCTGGGTTTAAAAAATCAACTTTATAAATACAAAATGGCTAAATAATAGTTTATCTGAAAAAAATCTGGGTGTTATCATCATCTACAAGCTCAATATATATGAGTCATTATGATGATATGGTAATCAAGAAAGTTCATGTTCAGGGTGGCTAGGTGGCGCAGTGAATAGAGCACCAGCCCTGGACTCCGGAAGACCTGAGTTCAAATGTGACCTCATACACTTAACACAAAAACTAGCCGTGTGACCTTAGGCAAGTTGCTTAACCCCAATTGCCCTCCAAAGGCAAAAAAAAAAAAAAAAGAAAGTTCATGCTCTTTTACACTGTATTAGCAGTAGCATAGTGTGCAAGACTTGGAAGATGATAATTTTACTGTTTTCTGGCCTAATAAGAGTCTATCTGGAAGATACTGCCTTCTTCAATTTAGGTACCAAATTTTAGAAAGGATTTTGATATAAACTGGAAGGCAGTAGAAGCTAACTGGGATCAATTGAAGGAACGGAGGATGTTTAACACAAGAAGACTTGGGAAGATCTGATAGCTGTCTTCAAGTATTTGAAAACCTACAAGAGGTTGTACTTGTCCTGTTTGGTCCCAGAGGACAGATATAATAGCAACCGGCAGAATTTCAAATCTGCACTTTTGCTATGAGGCAAAACAATTCCAAAAATGGACCTGGCAGCTTTGGGAGCCTACCTAGTGCATTCTTCTTCCTAGAGATCTTTAAGCAGAAGATGGATAACCACTAGCCAGATGTATTGTTGAGGGAATTCTTATTTAAATATGAATTAGACATGATGGTCTCTGAGTTTCCTTCCAGTTTTTAGGTTCTGTGATCCCATGAGTTCCTTGGTTTTTCAGCATTTTGAGTTACTGTGGTTGAAGGCTATGGCCTGCTTCTTCAATGAACTTTTTTTATAAACTAGGTCAATCAATCAATAAACATTTTACTAAGCATCTACATGTGCCAGGCATAGTGCTAAGTGCTAGAGATATAGAAAAAAGGAAAAAAAATCCCAACAACCAAAAAAACCAAACCCTTGCCCTCAAGGAACTCACAATTTAATGGAGACAACATATAAAATCAACTATGTACAAATAAGCTATATACAAGATAAATAGGGAATAATCAACAGAAGGAAGGCACTAGAATAAAAAGGAATTGGGAAAGGTTTCCTGTAGAAGGTGAGATTTTAGCTGGGACTTGAACCAAGCCAATGAAGCCAGAAGGCAGAGAAAGAGAGGGAGAACATTCCATGCATAAGGACAGTTACTAAAAATGGCCAGATCAGGAGATTGAGTTTCTTGTTTTTGAAACAGCAAGGAGGCCAGTATCAAGGGTTCAAAGAGTGCATGGTAGGGTGAAGGTGTAAGAATACTGGAAAGGAGGGGTGGCTAGGTGGCGCAGTGAATAGAGCACCGGCCCTGCAGTCAGGAGGACCCGAAGCCTTGGGACCTTGGGCAAGTCACTTAACTCCAATTGCCCCTCCCCCCAAAGAAAGCAAAAAAAAAAAAAGAATATTGGACAGGGAGGGAGGGGGATAGCTCATAAAAACTGAATGTCAAACAAAAGATTTTTTCATTTGATCTGAGGCAGTAGGGAACCACTAGAATTTATTGAGTGGGGAAAAGGGGTGACATGGTCAGACCTATGCTTTAGGAAGACTATTGACAGCTGAGTGAAGGATGGTGTGGAACGGGGAGAGACTTGTGGTAGGTGGACTAAGCAGCAGGCAATTATAATCTTCCAATCATGAGGAGGTGAGGGCCCATACCACAGTAACAGCAGTATCAGAGGAGAGAAGGGGGTATATTTGAGAGATGTTACAAAGGAAAATTTGACAGGTCTTGGTAACAGAGTGGATATAGGCTTGTGGGGGGGGTGAGAGAGAATAAGGAACCAAGTATAATACCTAGGTTGTAAGCCTGGGGAACTGTGACAATGGCAGTACCCTCAAGAGTAACAGGAAGGTTAGGAGGGAGGGGAGGTTTTAGGGGAAACAATGAGTTCAGTTTTGAGAATGTTGAGTTTTATGATGTCTACTGGACATCCAGTTCAAGATTACCAAAAGTCAGTTGGAATTCCAAGGGAAACTTCCTATAGTTTAAGGTTCTTCAATCATCATGATCACTCTGTCAAGAATTCTAAGGTTCAGGAACTATTTAAAGGTTTGTAAAGTACCGTATTCCCAGTTATTTAATTTGACTTGGTTGGACCTCCAGCCAACAAAAGGTCCACTTCCACCTTCAGTAATTCTCATGTACACCTTCCAGTTATTTTTGCTGTAATAATTAAGCCATCAAATATTCTAGCCATTATTTATAATCTTCTCATTGTTACATTTATCTAGACTTTACAAACTATCCTCCTTTTGAAGTCTTATTTCAATGCTACAATAAAGGATGCAGCCTCATACATTACTCCTTTCAACATTCTAGCCAAATTGGCTTCCTACAGTTCTTCACACATGACATTTAATTGCCATTTTCATGCCTTTGTACTAGCTGATCCCCGTGACTGGAATGCTCTTCAATCCTTTACACCTCTAACTCTTGGAATCCCTGATTTCCTTTAAGAGTTTCCTTCTACGTGAAAGTTTTCCTCATTCCCTACAATGTTAATGCTCCCTTTACCACCCCTTCCCCACAGGAAACCTTGTATATGCTTTCTAGGTGTTCAGTGTTTTGTATATACTTAAATATGCACAGGTTATTTCCCCCTGTAGAATGTAAACTTGAGGGCAAGAATAGTTTAATTTCAGTGTTTGTATACCCTACCACCTAGCGTGGTGCTTGATACGTAACAGGTGCTCAATAAATGCTGGTTGATGGATTGTTCAGGTGACTGTAGGTTCCTGAAGTCTATTCTAGTAGAGGGCAAACTCTGGTAGGTCATCCAAAAATGGAAACACTTTGAGTAGGACTCTGGTCATGGGCTTCACATGTATTGCCTAAGAAGCAGCCTGGTTAAGTTTGGAGGGGCTAAGAAACAAAATACTTCTATCAATGAAATCACAGATTTTTCAAAGACTATCAAAGTTTCAAACTTGGTCCTCACTGTCAGCTAACAAGCATTTATTAAGCACCTACTATGTGACAGGCAATGTGCTAAGTACTAAGAATACAAAGAAAGGTAAAATTATGGTGTCCCCTGCCCTCAAGAAGCTCACATTTGAATGTAGGACAAAACATGCAAACAACAAATATGTGCATACACATATGTGTGTATACATGTATGTGTACATACAAGATATATATAGTATAAATGTGTTTCTCTGTTTTGGGGCTAGATTGTCTATAAACCTTTACTCACTTGTTATTACTAATTTTCCTGGCTTTCTAAAACTTTTCTGAAGACTAAGTTCAATCTACAACAATCACAGAATGAATTTTGGAACTGGAAAGGAACAAAGATTACTATCTTTTCAAATCACCTTGCTTTACAGATGAAGAAAATGAGACTCAGAGAGATGCAAATATTTTTCCCAAAACAGTTTGTTTTTAGAATCCATCAATCAACCAACAAGCATTAGGCACTATGTGTTAGGCATTAGAGACACAAAGATGAAAGTAGATTCTGCCCTCAGGGAAAGTAGATTCTGCCCATAGGATATATGGGGGGGGGGAAAGCAATATACACATATATATTGGTCTAGACAAAATGGATACAACATGCTATTTGGAAGAGGGGGTATCTGTAGGTAGGAGAGTCAGGAAAAGCTTCTCATAAAAGACAACACTTATGATAAGTCTTAAAGGAAATGAGGAATTCTAAGATGTAGAAGAGAGGTGGGAATGAGTTCTGGAAATGAGTGGTAGCTAATCCAATGGTTCAGAGACAGGAAATAATGAAGTGTCTTGTATGAGAAATAATAAGCCCAGATATATGAAGAATGAGTGAAGGGGAGTAATAAGGGAAGAAGGGCAGGTTAGAGCTAGGCTGTGAAGGAATGTCAAAGGAGTTTATATTTCTTCCTAAAAGTGAAAAGAATGCAGAGTTTTGCATCTCATAGTTTCTATCTTTTCTACTTTTAAAATCCTCTGCCTTCCCTAAGGAATATAAGTGTTTTAAAAGAATTAAATGGCACTAAGTAGTATTATGGTGATCATAAAGATTTTTAAAAATAACTGGAGTGGGATTCAGTTAAGTGAAGGAGCTTTCATTTCAAATCAAGGATTTGAAAGTTTCTGGAATTCTGGTTTTCTGTTGATTAAAATATAATTCTACTTTAAAGTCATTTCATCATTATTTCTATCATTTACAGATTACCCTGCAAAGTAGCAAAACCCACAATTACTCAATATCAAACCTGAGTCCTACCTTATCCACACCAAAAGCTTTAAATAGCCTCAGGATTAAAATATACCACTACAAAATAAAGCCAAAACATTTATTTTGGGCATGATATATAGTCTTTAAAAACTGCTATTGATAAATTTATCATACTGTTAAGATTTCTTTTATATTTTATATTATACCTGATCAGAACATAAAGCACAGCTATTTCCAATGAGGCCCCTTTACATTTGTTCATCTTTGCCAAGATTAATAAAAAAAAATTGCTGTTATACCTGATTTGTAGGTCACTAGATCTATCACAGACCTTTCTCAGGGTTTAGGAGGAAGTTGGACTTTGTACAGCATTGGCCTATGGCCAATAAAAAAATGTCATGATTGGTCTGTTGGGAAACTTGTTAGCAAAAGAAACTAATTACACATCCAATAAAGAGGGGTGTTTTAATTGTACCAGTCCTCTGCCTTCCAAAGTTCTCTGCTAGTTATAATACAATAACAAAATCAAGAAATGTATTAACTAGCTATAATACAGAAGACATTGTGCTGGGTACAATGCTGTTTCAAAAAATAAAACAGTCCTTTCTGCTTGAAGGAGCTAACTTTCGGGGGGGGGGGGAAGAACATATGTAAGACTATCCAGTATGAATGTGTATGTATATACATACATACATATGGATATATCAATACACACATGTATAATAAAAATAAACAAGAGAAAGTTCCTGTTTTCAAGGAACTTATATTCCATGAAAATATAAGTACCAAAACTGAAACAACTAGATCTTCACGTATAAGATAATTATTGGAAAAATGTAAACTTCTTGAAAGTAGAGACTATTATTTTTATATTTTTAATCCCCAGTGCCTGGCAATCAGTCAATCAACAAATTTTTATTAAATGCCTACTATATGCCAGGCACTATACTAAGCACTGGAAAAACAAAGAAAGGCAAAAATACAGTCTCTTCCCTTGAAGATTTCACAATCAAATGGGGAGATGACATTCAAAAACTATGTACATATGAGATATATAAGTGTGTTTTGCACAATACACATTTACACATGTGTATATATACATACATACATGCATGTCTATAACTATGTCTATATATAGAAGGTAATCTCGGAAAAAACCACTAGGTAGGAAAGGCAGGTGATTTGGGGGGAGGGAGACTAAGAAATACCTCCTGAAAATTTTATATATACATATATATATGTGTGTATAACATGTATGTAAAATTTATTTCATTAAGTATTTCTCAATTACATTTTAAAAGAATTTTAAACTATTTAAAAATTTTTTGAGTTCTATATTCTCTCCCTCCCTCCCCCCACCTTGAGAAGGCATGGAATTTGATACTGATTATACATGTGAAGTCATGCCAAACATATTTTTATATTAGCTATGTTGCTAAAGAAAACACAAACAACAACAACAAAAAACCCAAGAAAAATAAAGACTAAAAAAAAAGCATGCTTCAGAGTTCAGTTCTCTCCCTGGATATGGATAGAATTTTTCATCATGGATCCTTCGGAATTTTTTTGGATCATTGTACTGATCAGAATAGCTAAATCTTTTACAGATCATTATTGTTACAATATTGCTATTGCTATGTACACTGTTCTCCTGGTCCTACTCACTTCAATTTGTAATGAGTTCATATAATTCTTCCCAGGTTTTTTCTGAAACCATCCTGCTCATCATTCTTACAGCACAATTGTATTCCACCACAATCATATATCACAACTTGTTCAGCCATTCCCCAGTTGGTGGGCATCCTCTTGATTTCCAATTCTTTGCCACCACAAAAAGAGCTGGATAAATATTTTTGTACAAATAAGTCCTTTTCCTGCTTGATCTCTTTGGGATATAGACCTAGTAATGGTATTGCTAGGTCAAAGGGTATGCACAATTTTATAGTTCTTTGAGCATAGTTCCAAATTGTTCTTCAGAATGGTTGGACTAGTTCACAACTCCCCTAGAAATGCATCAATGTCCCAATTTTCCCATATACCCTCCATTTTCCTTTTCTGTCATATTAGCCAATCTGATAAGTGTGAGGTGGTATCTCAGAGTTGTTTTAATTTTTATTTCTCTAATCAATAGTGATTTAGAGCATTTTTCATATGACTACAGATAGCTTTGATCTCTTCTTCTGAAAACTGCCTCTTCATATCCTTTTATCATTCATCAACTTGGGGAATGTCTTTTTTTAATTATAAATTTGGCCCAATTGTTTATATAGTTGAGAAATGAAACCTCTATCAGAGAAACTTACTATAAAATTCCCTCCCCCAGCCCCCACCAGTTTCTAGTTTTCCTTTAAATTTTGGTTGTATTAGTTTTGTTTGTAAAAAAGCTTTTTAAATTTCATGCAATAAAAATTATCTATTTTATTTCCTGCAATCCTCTCTACCTCTTGTTTGGTCATACATTCTTCCCTTATCCATAGATCTGACAGGTACATTCTTCCATGCTCCCCTAATTTACTTATTTTTTTAAAAAGCAATTGGGGTTAAGTAACTTGCTCAAGGTTACACGGCCAGGTGTTTCTGGGTGGGTGCTAAGTGTCTGAGCCCAGATTCGATCCCCAGGTTATCCCAACACTGGAGCCGGTGCTCTTACTCACTGTGCTACCTGGCCGCCCCCTTAATTTACTTATGATATCACCTATATACCTAAATCATTTATCCATTTGACCTTATCTTGAGATGTTGGTCTATGCCTAGTTTCTACCAAACTGCTTTCCAGTTTTCCCAATAATTTTTGTCAAGTGTTGAGTTCTTACCCCAAGAATTTGGATCTTTGAAGTTATCAAATACTAGATTACTTTAGTCATTTACTGCTGTGTATCGTATACTTAGTCTATTCCACTGTCTGATCCACCATTCTGTTTCTTAGCCAATACCAGACTGTTTTGATGATTATTGCTTTGTAATATAGTTTGAAAACTGGAGCTATTAGGCTCCCTTTTCTTCATTTTTTTCATTGATTCCCTTCATATTCTTTATATTTTGTTCTTCCAGATGCATTTTATTATTTTTTCTAGCTCTACAAAATAATTCTTTGGTAGTTTTATTGGTATAGCACTGAATGAGTAAACTAATTAAGGTAGAATTGTTATTTTTATTATATTAGTTTGGCCTATCATGAGTAACTGATGTTTTCCCAGTTATTTAGATCTGACTTTATTTGCATGAAAAGTATTTTGTAATTGTGTTCTTATAGTCCCTGGGTTTGTTTTAGCAGGTAGACTCCTAAGTATTTTATATTGTCTACACTTATTTTAAGTGGAATTTCTCTTTCTGTCTCTTGCTGCTGGGTTTTTTGGTAATATATAGAAATATTGATGATGTATGTGGGTTCATTTTATATCCTGCAACTTTGCTGAAGCTGTTAATTGTCTCAACTAGTTTTTTAGCTTATCCCTCAGGATTCTCCAAGTGTACTATCATATCCTCTGAAAAGAATGATAGTTTTGTTTCCTTGTTGTCTATTTTTATTTTTTCAATTTCTTTTTCTTGCCTTACTGCTAGGAAGAACTTCCAGTACAGTACTGAATAATAAAAGTAATGATGGATATCCTTGCTTCTCCCCTGATCCCATTGTGAAAGCTTCAAGTTTGTTCCTCTTAGAGATAATGCTTGGCTTGGTTTTATGTAGATAGAATTATCATTTTAAGAAAGGTTTTTGTTGATTCCTATGCTTTCTAGTGTTTTTAATAAGAATGGGTGTTGGAGTTTGTCAAAGGTTTTTTCCATATATATTGACATAATCACACAGTTTTTGTTGCTTTTATTGAAATTTGTTCTTTTTTAGTTTTTGTAGTTGCATGCCCAATGCATTATTCTGCTCTTTTATTAATGTACACTTTTAGAGAGATAAATTTCCCCCTATGTACCACTTTGGTAGCCTCCCACAAATTTTGGAACATTGTCTCATTGTTGTCATTCCCTTTAATGGAATTATTGATTATTTCTGAGATTTGTTCTTTGACTCACTCATTCTTTAGTTTCCAATTAATTTTTAATCTATGCTTCCATAACCCTTTATTAAATGTAATTTTTATTGCATTATGGTCTGAAAGGGATTCATTTAATTTTTATGCTTTTCTGCATTTGGTTGTGAGGTTTTTTTGCCCTAATATATAGTCAATTTTTTGTGAAGGTGCCTTATACAGCTGAGAAAATTGGATACTCCTTTCTATTCCCATTCAGTTTTCTTCAGAATTCTATCATAACTGACTTTTCTAATATTCTATTTATTGCCTTGATTTCTTTCTTATTTATTTTATGGTTAGATTTATTTATCTCTGAGAGGGAAAAGTTGAGGCCCCCACTAGGTTTGGCATTTCCTTCTATAATTCATCTAACTTTTCCTTTAAGAATTTCAATGCTATGCCATTTGGTGCATATATAGTATAGATATTATTTTGTTGTCTTTGGTTCCTTTTTAAGGAAATGTAGTTTCTCTGCTTATCCCTTTTAATTAAGTCTATTTTGCTTTTGCTTTGTCTGAGATCATGATAGCTACCCTTATTTTTTTTTTTACTTCAGCTAAAGCATAATAGATTCTGCTCCTGCCCTTTATTTTGATTCTCTGTATGTGTGTTTGTTTCAAGTGTGTTTGTTGTAAACAATATATTGTTGGATTCTAGTTTCAATTCATTCTGCTATTTGCTTTTGTTTTATGGGTGAGTTCATCCCATTCCCATTCACAGTTGTGATCACTACTATTCGTTTCCCTCCATCCTATCATCATCAACTCCTCCTCCTCCTCATTCTCTCTTATCCCTCCTTTAAAGTCTGTTTACTTCTGACTGCTGCCTTCTTCTATGTACCTTCTCTTTTATCACCACCACCTCCCTTTTTCTCTCATTCCCCTTTTTCTCCTACTTCCCTGTTGGGTAAGATAAATATCTATTAACAATTGAATATGTATATATTTCTCTCTTTGAATCAATCTAGATGTGAGGGAGGTTCAAGCATCACTTGCTCCCCCCACCATTTTCCCCTTTACTGTAAAATCTCCTTCTTACACACCTCTTTTTTGGGAGATAATTTTCCCCATTCTTCTCCCCTATCCATTTTTAACATCATTATAACATAATCAACTCACTCTCATGCCCTGTATCTATGTATACTCCTTCTTAACTGTCCTTACAGTAATAAAGTTCTTAGAAGTTATATGTATTATCTTTCCATATTGAAAGGTAAACAGTTTGACCTTATTAAGTCCCTTATGATTTCTCTTTCTTGTTTATCTTTTTATGCTTCTCTTGAATCTTGTATTTGAAAGTCAGATTTTCTATTCAATCCTGGTCTTTTCATCTGGAATGCTTTGAAGTTCTCTATTTCATTAAATGTTCATTCCCCCCCAACCCCTCCAAGCATTATACTCAGTTTTACTGAATAGGTTATTCTTGATTCCCAAATCTTTTGCTTTCCAGAATATCATATTCTAAGTCTTCCTCTCCTTTAATGTGGTAGCCACTAAATCTTGTGTGATCCTGACTGTGGCCCCATGGTATTTCAATAATTTCTTTTTGACTTTAAATGTTTTGTCTTTAACCTGGGTACTCTGGAATTTGGCTATAATATTCTTGGGAATTTTCATTTTGGGATCTCTTTCAGATAGTAATTCCTCCCCCCCCCCAAATTCCTATGTTATCCTCTAGCTCTAGGATATTGGGGAAGTTTTCCTTGATAATTTTTTGAAATATGATGTCTAAGTTCTTTCTTTGATCATGGCTTGCAGGTAATTCTTAAATTTTAAATAATTCTTAAAGTTGCTCTTCTTGATCTGTTTTTCAGATCAGTTGTTTTTACAATGAGTTATTTCACATATTCTTCTTTTTCTTTTCTTCTTTTGACTTTGTTCGATTGTTTTTTGATATCCCATGGAGTCATTAGCGTCCACTTGCCCAATTCTAATTTTTAAGGAATTATTTCCTTTATTAAGCTTTTGAACCTCCTTTTCCATTTGGTCAATTCTGTCTTTTAAGCAGTTATTTTCATCATTGAATTTTTGCACCTCTTTTTCCTCTTGGCCAATTTTTATTTTTAAGATTTTTTTTTTCAGTATTTTAGTGCCTCTTTTACCAAATTGATTGTCTTTTGTTTGTTTGTTTTTGTTTTTTGGAGGGGGTAAGGTAGGACAATTGGGTTTAAGTGACTTGCCCAAGGTCAAACAGCTAATTTTTGTGTTAAGCGTCTGAGGCTGGATTTGAACTCAGGTCCTCCTGACCCTAGAGCTGGTGCTTCTGCTCCACCTAGCTGCCCCTTAATTGTCTTTTCATAATTTTCTTCCTTTGCTCTTATTTCTTTACCTACTTTTTCCTTTACCACTCTTATTTGATTTTGAACATTAATTTTTAGCTCTTCCAGGAATTCTTGTTAGGCTTGTGTCTGATTCATGTTTTTTTTTCTTTGAGGCTTTGCTTGTAGTTATTTTCACTTTATCATCTCCTTCTGAATTTGTGTCTTAATCTTCCTTATCATCATAGTAGATTTTTATGGTCAGATTATTTTTTTGTTGTTGTTTGCTCATTTTCTACCCTATTTCCTGATTTTGAACTTTATATTAAAGATGGCCTCTATTCCTGACATGGAGAGAGGGGCAGTGTCTTGAGCTATAGGCTTTTTTACACTGCTGTTTTCAGAGCTAGCTCTGGGGGTTTAAAAGTCTTTAGTGCTGGGGTGCCTAGGTGGTGCAGTGAATAGAGAACCAGACCTGAAGTCAGAAGGACCTGAGTTCAAATCCTGCCTCAGACAGTTAACATACTTACTAGCTGTGTGACTTTGGGCAAGTCACTTAACCCCAATTGCCCTCCAAAAAAGCAAAAAAAGAGTTTTCAGTGCTTCCAACATGGTATTATCTGGGGAGAGGTGTTGTCACTGCTCTCTTGGTCTTTACTATGATCTTTCCTTACCCAGGAAGGGCTCCTGATCCCTTGGGGCCAGAAGATATACTGTTCCTTGAAGTCTCTGATATCCTTGTAACCACAATTGATACTGCCTCTCAGGTTTCCACTTTCTCCTTAACCAAAAGTACTCCTTTCCCATGCTTGAACTATGACCCAATAGTGGGTATTGACAATGGAGTTGCCAAATAGTGTCTGATCCTGTGTCCAGTGCTAGCACAGGGGGCTCCTGTAATTTCTTTCTGACCAATTACCATGTCCCTTACCCCCTTTCATAGGGTCCTAAAGAGAGCTCTTGAGAGCTCCTAAAATTGCTGCTACTGGGGGGCGGCCAGGTAGCACAGTGAGTAAGAGCACCAGCTCCAGAGTCGGGATGACCTGGGATCGAATCCAGGCTCAGACACTTAGCACCCACCCAGAAACACCTGGCTGTGTAACCTTGAGCAAGTTACTTAACCCCAATTGCTTAGGGGCGGCCAGGTGGCTCAGCGAGTAAGAGCACTAGCTCCAGTGTCAGGATGACCTGGGAATCAAATTCGGGCTCAGATACTCAGCACCACACCCAGAAATAACTAGCTGTGTAACCTTGAGCAAGTTTTTAACCCTGATTGCTTAAAAAAAATTGCTGCTACTTCTCTCACCACCATCTATTGGTATTTCATGCATGTGTGTTCTAGGTCAGCCTCCAACCCAGTGTCACAAATGTTTCTCTCCAACCTCCTATATTGTCTTGGACTAGAAGAATGTCTCATTTTGATCTTTTGTTGGCTCTGCCACTCCAGAATTTAATTTGAGGCATTATTTTAAAGTAGTTTGGAGTAGAATATTGGGAGAGCTGATCTGATTAGCTTCTCTACTCTGACACCTTGGCTCCACCCCCAGAAGTCAGAAAATAGGTTTTGAACTGGGTCCTGAAGGAATGAAGGGAAGCCAATAGGCTGAAATAAGGAGGGAGATCTTTCTAGTCATGTAGTACAGCCAGTACAAAACCACAGAATTGGGAGATGGAGTGTCCTCTGTGAGCCTTAGTAGGAAGGCTGGAAAGATAGGAGGGGCACAGGTTATAAAGGACTTCATCTTTAATGGAAGAAAGGGGCTGGGGGTGCAGGGAGCTTACTGCAGAAGGTCAACAAGCATTTATTTACTATGTGCCATTCGAGGTGAATGGAAAGGAAGCCAGAAAAGGCCAACAGGGTGAGGTGAGGAGGGAGAGTATTCTGTGGACAGAGGACAGCCTGAGAAATGGAGTGTCTTATGTGAGGAACAGTAAATAGGTCAATATAGCTGAATCATGGAGGGTGTGGAAGGGTGTAAAATGCAAGAAGACTAGAAAGTTAAGAAAAGGTCAGTCTGTGAAGTCCTTTAAATGACCAAGAAATTTAATATTTGAGCCTTGAGGTTAAGGGAGCTGCTGGTATTTACTGAGTACAAGGATGATGGAGTCAGGTCCTATGTTGCTAAGATCAGTTGGGCAGATGAGAGTAGGATAGACTAAGGTAAGGGGAGACTTGAGGCAATAACACCGAACAGATGCAATGCAATGCAATAGAGTGGTAAGAGGTGAGGGGATGGTACAAAGCTGAGGGCAATAGCAGAGGTGAGAACAGGAAAGATTACGTAAAGGTAAAAATGACAAGATTTAACAATTGAATAGCTATGTGGAGTGAATGTGAGACAGGAGTTGAGGATGACACTGAGGTTATCAGCACATACCAGGCTCTTAAATATTTGTAGAATAACTAATCTTATACCTATAACAACCCAATGAGGTTTTTAGGACAAGTATTATATAATTATTACATTATATAAATAAATTTAATATCCTATTAGAAAATGAATAACCTAACACATTGAGAGGTTAGGTTAAAGACGAAGCCAGGACTAAAATCCAAATTTTCTTAATGTGAATACTGCCTTTCAGTGACACACTGTGCAATGTACTGTGTTTCCCCGATAATAAGACCTATCCCGAAAATAAGCCCTCCCCTTACTGTGTAAGATTCCTCTAAAATAAGCCCTCCCCCGAAAATAAGCCCTATTGAGATTGCTACTGTAGTGAAGGTGATCCCCTGCGCTACACGCTACATACGGTACCCTCTGTATACACCGTCCTGTCTCCCCCCCCCGTGAAACGCATGCCGTGCTCCGAGCTGCATCCAATCAGAGCTACAGCAGTGAGCGCATCATCCTGTTCTTCCCCAGTGATTTGCTTATTGAATAAAGGTACATTTTTTTGTTCACATTTACCTGTTTATTAAAATTGCTGTCAATGTTCATTAAAATAAGCCCTCTCCTGAAAATAAGCCCTCTGGTGTTTTTCTGTCCAAAAAAATTAATAAGACAGTGTCTTATTATCGGGGAAATACGGTAGCAGTTTCAAAAGGATACTTACTTATTCAGTTTATAATTCAAAGATACAAGTGTTGAACATCAAGTTAACACTGATAACAAACAAAAGTAACTGTTACCAAGACAGGAAGGAGACAGGAAATGATTAATGAGGAGATACGACGAACCTCCCTCTTCCACTACCCCTTTCCAATAATACTCACTGGACATTTTTTCTGCCTGATTTTTCTTTTTGACCAAATGGAAGTCATTATTAAAATAAGGAACTCTGGTTGGTTCCTTGAAGACTGTATTGAAAGTGTGTGAAGTTTTGATAGTTTATCATGTGCCATTTTGGCAGGTGTGCTATTTATATGAATAAGGCTTAAGTATCCTTTTGTACCCTAGTTCGGCTTGGTGAGATAAGCACACAGACAGTTTTCTTGCAGATAATTATATCATTGTTAGGATCCAAATGGGATGTCCTTGCTTTGCTTATATAGCCAAATGATCAAAGTATCTAGAGAGAAAAACAATTCCCTAATCCAAAGGGGTATAACCAGAAAATAGCCACTTGATTTGACCTTGGAATTAGTACTTGAAGTAGACTGACATTGTCCAGAGGAATAATTCTTATCTTTGAGGGGGAAAAACCCACTCTGAAGTAAGTCTTACTTTTGGAATGCCAGGGATTAATTTATGTAAGGGGCTACACAATCCAAAACTAGGAAAAGAAGGTATATTAGGTGTTAGTATAAATTGTCAATCTCAAAGCTTGTTCTAACACTATGGAAAAAAATAAAACTTAAGTAGGCTTTTGCAGGTGCTTGCTGGCTATATTATTTGCTTTGATACATGATCCTCATCCAAGTCTTTAACTGGGGGCTCAATTTTAGAAGGGTTTTCTTGGCAGTTTCTCTTGTCTGAGTATGCCATTTGGGGTTGGTTGGCAACAGAGTTTGAATGGAATTTGGAGGCAGAAAATCCAGATGCAAATCCTGGTTCTGTTCCTTGCTACCCATGTGCCTTTTGGCAAGTCACTATACTTTTCAGGGCTTCATTTCCCTCCTGTATAAAATAAACAGTTTGTACTAAATGATTCCTAACTTGCCTTTCAACTCTAAAAATCATAGGATGACCCTACTTATGCTGCGCAGAGCTTGTTGGCCCATGGTGTCTGCATGTCGTCTCCCCCATTAGACTGCTAGCTCCTTGAGGGCTGGGCTGCCTTTTGTTTTTCCTTGTATTCTCAGGGATTAGAATAGTCTGGCATAGTCCTTAATAAGTGTTCATTGACTGACTATTCCAGATAGCAAGGTTAGGGTTGTATTTGCACTAAGTCCATTTACCAATTTACCCTAAGGTGGCAATGGATTTATCTGTCACAGCAGTACTCCCCACAAAATGATGGCAAGCATACTTCCCTTCAAACCAATGTCAAATCTTCCTCAAGAAGACCCCACTGCAGGAAAGGGCCCTGTCAATTTATTCTCCTGAGAACTTAAGCTTCTTTAGCTTTATGTTATAGTTTTTTAGGCCCCTGACATTCAGTTTGAAGAATGTTCTTTTGAAGTTTGATCATTTCACCTACCTCTGATCTCTTTAGCTTTTCTGATTTCCTAAGAATGAAAAAAATGTCCTCAAGCATTAATGGCAATTGAGTTCAGTTTACATTCTCAATCCCCTCTTTATTGCTATGAATTTATTGAATGATTCAGTGCCCGACAGGCAGTTTCACCTAATACGAGCACTTTTTTCATGACAATAGTCACAATCCAATGTTATAAACACACTGAATCACCACCTAGAACCACCACTTCCTTCCTATCTCTCCTCTTCTAGGCTAGTACTCCTCTGAATTACTTGTTGCAGGGCTGGTTACATTTAATATTTAGCCTGGGCTAGTGAAAAGAGCACTGGGATACAAGACAGCTTAGTTCTGGTTCTGGTTTTACTTCCAATTGTATGATTCTGAGCAAATCACATCATCCAAGTTGTTATAATTATTAAAATAACTCACGTTTATATTATACTTTAAGGTTTACAAAGCCCTTTATATGTGTTATCGCATTTGATCCTTGCAATGTGAGATAGCTGCTACCATTATCTCCTTTTTACCTATGAGGAAACTGAGGCTGAGAGAGGACAACTTGTTCAAAGTCATACAGCTGATAAGTGTCTGATGCAGGATTAAAACTTGGATCTTTCTGACTCTAACTCTAGCACTGTTCCACCTCCAATTCACTGTGCAACCCAGTTGCCTCATTGTTTTTAGTTCCTACAGCTATAAAATAAGGAGATTAAATTAAATAAAATTACAGTTCTTTACTACTCTAAAATCCTATGGTCTTACACCTATGCCTGTTTGAATTCAAAATTCTAAAATGACATGGGTATTGTAACATACATTTTTCTTGCTCATTATTAGGGGAGGCAGGGAAAGAATGGGTATTTATTAAGTGCCTACTGTATGCCAGGCACTGTGCTAAGCACTTTACAAATATTATCACATTTGATCCTCACAACAGCCCTGTGAAGTAGGTGCTATTATTATCCTCATTTTATAGTTGAGTAGACTGAGGCAAACAGAGATTAAATAACTAGTCCAGGGTCACACAGCTAGGAAGTACCTCTGGCTGAATTTAAATTCAGCTCTTTCAGACTCTATCACTGTACTACCAGCTGCTTCCTTATTACAAAGGTATTCAAGTGAGAGGTAGACTGGAGCAGTGGATAGACAGCATACCTTAGAGATAGGAAGACCTTTGTTTAAGTCTTGCCTCTGACAAATCACCATAGGCAAATCACTTAGCCTTTCAATGCTCTAGTCAGAAGTGTCAAAAAAAAAAAAAGACAAAATTCCCAAGGAGTCTCAACCAGATTAAAATGTAACTGGAAAATGTTTACCAAAATAAATAAAAAATATAATATAACATAGATAATGTTAATTTGTAGTTTTCTAAGTCAACATGCTGCCAAAAGGATATTTTGGTACTTGAGTTTGACACTGCTGCCTTAGGTAACTCTCTAAGGCTACCAGTTACAGATAAGTTGTTGATTTGTGTTTGCATCTAAAAATTTTGGAATACAATAATAAATAATAAATGCTCATGCATTACTAGATCTGCAAGAGTAGAGGGTGATTCTCAACTGAGAATTCCCCACATTGATGAATTAATAGGATAATAGATGTAGATATAGAAGAAACCTCATATGTTCTAACCCTCTCATTTTTACAAATGAGGAAATTGAATTTAAGTGACTTGCCTAGAGTCATATGGTTAATAAGGCTAGATTTGAACCCAGGTATTCCTGAATCTAGCTCTCTATCCATTATACCACACTACCTTTCCATCCTATGTATAGACAAAAGCAGTTGTATTCCTATTTATGCTAGGTAAGAACCATAGGCCTAAATACTACTCTTTTATCAGAAGTTACAAAAAGTTACTATCCAACAAGTAAATTGTCTGCTCTGGTCTGGAAATGATTGCAATAGGGTTGCCAGTTTACAATTGCTATCTTACAAAGATCTCAAAGTACTTCATTAATTTTTACATAGCACTTTATACTTTATTAGTGTTTTATACTTGATTTTATAAGCACTTTAAGATTTACAAAAACACTTTAGAAAATCATCTAATTTTATCCTCACAGAAACCTGGGGAGGTAATCAGTCAGTCAAAAACATTTATTAAGAACTTACTAAATGCCAAGCCAGACTAATGTCTGGCTAATTACAGACAATATAAAGAAAAGCAAAAACCTGCCCTGAAGGAACTTATAAGACACGTCCACAAAGACAACAGGAAAGCAGGTGTGTACAAACAAGATACATACAGGATAAAATGGAGAAAGTATCAGAGGGAGGCCACTAGCATTAGGTGGGATCACCAAAGGCTTCTCGTAAAAGAAGAGAATTCCCAGCCTGTGTGACAGCCACTGAAAATGCATCAAGTCAGAGTATATAGCATTTTATGTGAGGAATGCCAAGTAGTCCAGTGTCACTGGAGTGCTATTATTAACCTCATTTTACAGATGAGGAAACTCAGGCTAGCAGAGGTTATGTGACTTTCCCAGAATTCACACAGCTAAAAATGATGGTAGCCAACAACTATATAATAGTCACTATGTGCCAGGCATTGTGGTGAATGCTTTATAATTATCTCATTTCGTCTTCACCACCACCCTAGGAAGTAGGTTCTCTCACTATTCCCATTTTACAGATGAGGAAACTGAGGCAGAGGTTAAGTGACTTGCCCAGAGTTCACATAGATAGTAAGGGGCTGGGGCAAGATTTGAATTCAGGTCTTCCTGACTTTCAGCATGATGCCTGGCAGTAGTAAGTGCTTAGTAAATGCTTGTTGAATTGATTTCACTCTAGGTCCAGCACTCTATCCACTATGCTACCTAGCTGTCATGAATGAAATGAAAAACATATACACATACATATATATTATATTTATGTATTATGTATATGTGCTTATATATGTATATATACATATATATCATAATATAACCAACATGGATGGTCAAACTATATTTTCCCATTGCTACTAGGAAAGGACAATTCCACCAGAGTATAGAAACTTCACCCACATTAGAGAATTGCTTTTCAATAGTGCCTCAGGGGCAAAAGTGGTCCTTAATGATTTGTTTACATATATAGACATGACTCAGAAGCCACTAGATCTAGACAGAAGCAGGCAAAAGTCAGGAGGTGAGGTGATATAAGTAACAATGGCCATCCTCATTCTCCATTGGGTTCATTTCTCCTGCTCTGTAATGTCATGGATCACTTAAGAAATATAGGTGGGTAATAAGGACTATAGCTTTCCTAAAGACTGGGACTCTGGTAGGCAGGGCTTTCCCCCTGCATAATGACATCATTTGTTTGGGGCTGAGTCTTCCAGGAGAGCTATATAAAAACAGCCCTAAGAGAGTTGAGAGCCTGAAGATCAATCCAGCTCACCACAGTGCTCCAGCTGAGAGCACGTGGTAGTATTCGGCTTGTTCCAGAGAGGCTTTTCCACTGAGTGAGAAAAAAGAAAAATCCTGTGAAGTACCTACCGGGAGACAGAGCTTTCCTGAACATGCCAGCCCAGAGCTTTAGTGCAGCTTGTGCCACCCTGCTTATCCTTTTCTTAAAGGGGCAAACCTCTGGAGCAGCACCACTTAATGGTAAAGTTTCTACCTTTTTTTTCTTTATGAACCTACCTGAGCTCTTAGATTTTATGCATAGACTCACTGATCAGATGAATTACTTGATGTCATATTAAATAATACAGTGAGCTCTTATCCTCACTTAATGGGGGTGGAGAATAGTAATGTATAACTTAGAACAGCAAATAATCAAGTTATTTTTTAGTTTTACTTAGAATGTATTACTTAAGGTGGGAAGAGGAGGTTAAAGCAGAAAGTGAACTTACTAATTATGTTTTAATCATCCATAATGTTAGAATTAGTATTCATTCCCTGGATGTATACTGAACAAAAGATAGCTTGGGAATGCGCTGACCAGTGGGGAGAAATTGCTATGAGACTTAAAATAGGCTATTCATAATCCACCTGCAGACAATAAAGAATTGACTAGTGTTTTATGATGTTCTGATTACTAGGAAAATTGCATATTGGTTTGGGAGATCTCAGAGACAAGATTCATTCCCTTAGGGGATAGATTCTCATGCCACCAACTTCATTTAAAGATGAAGGGATGATGCATATTAGCTTTAATCATTATATTCTCTGAAAGGAGTCTCACTGCCTCCCCCCCACCCCGGCCCCCAACACACACACTTTGCTTTTATCTTTTTTTTTCTGGGTTAATCAGTGCTCTAATATTTAAAAACAAGACTGGGGACCTGAAGCTTAAGTCGTGAGCTTCAGGTATGGGTCAGTGCATTTTGCTGAACTGCCACATTGTGTGTATGTGTGTGTGCGTGCGCGTGGTGGTGGGGGGGTGGGGGTGGCGGCATAGGTTTCAAGTTATTTTTGAAAGAAGAGAAAAATGCCAAACTTTGCTTGCTGGAGAGTGTGCATGTGGGGGTGGGGAATCTCTAACGCCTAGGGTTAGTGCTTTTCCGGGGGAGAAGACTGACACTTATGGATAGTTCATGGATAATTCATGGGTATTTCATGGATAATTCATGATGGTTCATGCCCTGTGTGGGGTATGCTCTGAGACCATAAGCCCGGGTCATTTGTGGGAGCTACAAATCCAGAGGATTTACACCTGCCCCCAGTTAAGACAAGTGGGATGTTTTGCTGGCTTGGCAGGGGAACTAAAAATCACTTCAGTCCCTGACCAGAAAACTTATGTGCCTTCTTTCTCTCCTAGAGGTCAGCAAGGAGATCTGAGTGGCAGAATCTATTGTTAGTAACTTTAAGATTGCCTTTAATGAAATTAAGGCATTGCATGCTTCATACTATCTTCTGGGAAGAAAGAAATAACAAGGAGATGGGAGAAAGAAGTGATATAAAAGTTTAAATGAAAAGTGGCAGAAGTTTAGATATATTGTGACTGTTGAAATCTTGTTAACCTTTTTCCCCCTGCTTCAAGAAAAGAGTAATAAGCTAGATCTATATTCAGCTTAGAGACTCTCCTCCCCCCCCCCCCCCCATCTCGCCTCTCTTCTGCTCTCTAACCAATCCAGGACAATAGAGACAACTAGCTATTCATTAGTCCTTTTCATTCCCCAACACTCTTGAATGAAGGACCTTTACCCTTTGAGGGGCAGCTACCTCCCACTGCCCCACTCGTCAACAAAACAACTTTCCAAAGATTTGGAATGAGTGGGGGTCTGGGGGAGGGGAAGTAGACCAGGAAAAGGAGCTCTTCATTTCACACTGTAGTTAACTGACCTTGCACTCTTTCCTGTTCACAAAACATATTTTTATATAGTTGTGCCTCCTCCTTCTCCACCCGGGCTTCTCAGCTCTTTTAAAGCCTCTAGGCATAAGGTTCAACACACCTATACCTCCCCTCCCCTCCAAGAAAAATACCAACCTCACCTGTGGTGCAGGACCAGGTCATGGGGGTGGAGGTGGGAAATGCAGCCTGGTATAAACTGTGGTTTGTTCTCTACCTGGACTTCACAGTTTTTAATTCCTCTAGCTGCTAGGATTGATGAATGTCAAAGAAAAATGCTTGGGGGATGGTATGAGTGAGAGAGAAGTAAATAAAAGTGAGATGTGAAGTCCTGGGCAGAGAAAGCCTTGAATTATGACTTTATGAGGCTGTTTAGGGCAGGTTTTTAATGAATTCTGCAGAGCCAAATCTAGTCTAGCCTAAACCAGTTTGTACTGTGTTTCAATGAGAGGAATTGAGTTTGCAGCTGGGCTGCTCTGCCTCAGCATAGGGTTACATCGAGAAAGTTCTGACAGTGGGTACAAGGAGCTCCAAATACTCTGAACCCTGTGACCTGGATCTTTATAAATCAGCTTTTTTTTTTCAAAACACACCCAGGACATTTTCCCTGCCCAGTCTGTAGCAAGTCTGCAGGTTCAAACAGGCATTCAAGGTTGAGTTACTCAAGCCTTCCTAAATCACTCAGATGACCTTCTTTAGGATGGAAAAAAATCTTTCCCTCACAGAAGGCCCTACTAGTCACAAGAAATTTGCCTCACCTGCTTTGTGGAGGTTCAGCCCTGTCCTTAGACATAAGTTTCCCCTGTAGTCCAGGTTTATTCTTCAACATCTTATATGCAAGGAGTAGCAGCCACTCTAGGAAAAGCTTCTTTTAGTAAGAACCTTAACAGTCTGTTTCAACACTATAGGTGTGTGTCAACTCTGGGACTGGTATATCACCCCAGAAAGCTAACTGGCTGGATTTGGCATTGATATGTATCTGTAAAAGCAGGCAAACCTAAATCCTTCTGACTCAGTCCTTATTAGCTTTGGTTTTTCTTCAGGCTGATTGTACTTCCTTTTCTGCACCCCACCCATTTCCAAATCTAACCAGGTACTGACATTTATTCCTCCCCCACTGAATCCTACCCTCCCCCCCCCCCCCCCGCCCCCCCCCCCACCAAGAGCCTAAGAGTCCCTCACCTCAGAGAGAAGACAGCTCAAGAGGTTGGCTTGTTATACCATTCACTTCCAGTAGCCAATCCCCAGCCTCGTGTCAGTCAACAGGCTGACTCCTCACTATCCCTGACATTAGGTAAGAGCTGTCACTGAGGTGTTTTTAGGTATTTCTCAGTTGTTTCTTCCTCAATTAACAGTCACAATAAAAGAAAGGGCTCAACCTGGGAAACTTGTCGAGTTAGCAGCAAAGATGTTAAGTAACAGCCCTCTCACTGGCAGTTATTTAGTTTGTGCAGGTGCAATTTAAACACTCAGGCTAAGGATGGACTAGTCAGTGGAAAATTGGTTGTTTACTTGGTGGTCTCAGGCCTGGTAACCGGCACTTACTGTGCTTCTCCAGGGGAGAAGTGGGGCAGAAATACCTTGTCATTCATGGAAACTTGGGCTAGAAGCTTCACGTGATAGGAATTTGGCATAGCTTCCTTTGTGAGAGTAACTGCCATATATTTCTACAAACTACCATCATACTTAGTAAGACAAGCAAGCAAATGTTCAGGGAATAAGACAAGACAGTAAAGGGGAGCCTCCTGTTGTTTAGACCTTAGGTAGGCTTCTTACCTTTGTTCTTTGGCCCCATTTCTGCTGAGAACCTGTAGTCAGTAAACTGTAGGAATTCACTTGAAAAATTTTGCTTCCCCAGAATTCCAACCACTTCTTTCATGACAGTGGGAAGCTAAAATAGCTAATCTGGCCTGAATAAAGGCAGTAGAATGAGGAAGCCTGATGTAATGGAAACAGTGGATACAAAAAGACCTAGGTTCAAGGTCTGCCTCTGACACACATTACCTGTGTAGTCCTAGGCAAGTCTTTTTAACCTCTCAGTGCCCCCTCCCCGCCAGAAAACTCTATACAATAAGCTGTAGAGAAGGTGCAGATCTCCATTGGTATAGGAAGTTTCTAACTGGGACTATTTGCTGATAAAATGACAGGTCCAGTCTCATTCCATCCCCAAAGTCTGCAGAACTGCACTTAGAGAAACTTAGTTTGATTCCCAATCCACAAAGAAGACTCGGTCTAATGCTATCCATGTAAATTCATGGTAATTCCCAGGCCACTGTCCCAAAGAGGAAGAGAAGCCTTGCTTTCCTGGTTGGTAACTTACTCTCCATGTACACTATTTCAGGAAATTCCAGGTCAGGCTTCACTTTACTCCCCCTCCTTCCTACTACCTTCTCCCTTTCCTCTACAACCACTTCACCCAACCTGCATCCTTACACCTTTTCAATTAAGGGAGAGCAAGGAAGCCTTTATGAAGAGGATAACATTTGAGCTACACTTTCAAGCATAACTAGAATTTCAACAGATGGAGATGGGGTGGGCAGAGATAAGGGTAGTCTAGGCATTGGGAAAGAGATGATGTTAAGAAATTATATTATGCATTTGGGGGTAATGTTAATTAATCTAATTTTTCTGGAATGCAGTTTATAATGGGGCACTATTGGGAAATAGGGCTGGAAGAGTAGGTTGGAACTAGATTATGGAGGGCCTTGAATGCCACACTAAAGATAATAGACTTTAGTTGGTCAACAATGGGGAGTCAAGGAAGGTCTTGGAGCAAGGAAATGATGAGATCCTATTTAAGAAAGACTAAACTGGTAATTAGGTAACATCCTAATCATGCAGGATGATTTGTAGGAGGGCAAAATTAGGGCAGAGAGATGACCTGGGAGGTTGTTTAAATGTCCAGGTAAGACTTGAAAACAAATATGGCAGTAAGAAGAAAAGGAAGGAGAAGAGATTTTAGGGAATATGATCAAGGTAAAGGGTGTATGGACTCATTTCAGTAAGTGAAGGGGGAGCATGACCTCTTAACATAAGATAGAAAAGAAGGAAGAAAGAATGGCTGAACAAATGAAGACTTTTTAAAAGATAAAGAGACAAGGTTTTCTTCTACAGGTAATCTGATTGATAGCATAGATGTAAGAAGAATGAGGGGAAAAGGAAGGAAAGACTGAAAGCTGGGATAGTCAAAGTGGTAAAAAGACTATCTTCATGGAAGAAATAGTAGTGGGGAGGATTTTTCTGTAGATTCCTTGCTATAGGCTACAAGTACTCTTTGTGATTGGGGATTACATTTAGTTATATTCATATAACTGAAAGGGACCTTAGGGATCATCAAATCCAGAAGTGTTAAACATGTGGCCCCAAAACACTCCTGAGTGCAGTCAAAAACCATATTAAAATGTAATTGGGAAATATTGAACAAAATAAATAAAAATAAAACATGGGAAACACTACATTGTAAAATTTAGTCAATATGTAGCTCACAGGGGTCCTTATGTATGGAATAGTGGTCCCCTTTCTATTTGAGTTTGACACTACTTGTCTTGTCCCACCTCATTTTATATATGAGGAAACTGAAACTCACAGAAGTAAATTGACTTTCCCAAGGTCACACAGGGACTAAGTGGAACTAAGAGTCCACTATCCCTGGAAAATCCTTGAAGGAAGGACTAGGTAACCCAAGTAAAAACTTCCCACTTAAAGGTTCTCTGAAATGCCACTTGAGGCTACACTCAAAAAATCTCAAGCTATTCCCAAGTCAGGACAGAAACAACCAAAGAGATACAGGGTTCCTATTTAGGAGCCCAGGCAGAGCAAACATTTTTATTCAAAATAGCTGATCTGACAAAGAAGCACACAAATTTTGCTACACCTGAGTATCACTCTTAATCTTAATTTAATTCATTTTAAAATTAAATAGGTCCTGCTTAGTCTCCTCTTTTGATTATCTAATCAGTTCTCATGGATTCAATGATCATCTTTATGTGGATGACTCCCAAATCCCTCTATTCAGCCCTAATCTCTATCCTAGACTCCAGTCAGTCAGGCCACAAGCATTTATGAAGCATTTACTTTGTGCCAGGCACAGTGCTAAGTACTGGAGATTCAAATAGAGGTCAAAATTACCCCTGCACTCAAGGTTCTCACATTCTAATGAGGTACACAACAAATAAATAATTATCTGCCTGCTAGAACCCTTGATCTGGATGTCCTATAGACAACTCAAACTTGCCATGATCCAAGGTGGAATTGTGGTAATGATTCCATATTTTCCTGAAATCCAGCCTTCCAAACTTCTGTTGATGGCACTACCATCTTTCTAGGCTCCTAGTTTTACTGTCTTGGAGGTATCCTTGACCCTTTCCTGTCTTTCAGCCATTACTTCTAATCAGTTACCAAGTCTTGTTGATCTTACTTCTATACCATCTCTCCTTCTCTCCATTCACTCAGGCCCTACCCTTATTCAGGTCTTGACTTGACTTGACTATTCCAATAATGTCCTGTTTGATCTCTCTACCTCCAGTCATCTCTTCCTTTCTCCAGTCTATCCTTTCATAGAGATATGGACTAAACCTGTGATTTCTTTAGCATAAGGAGCTCTCAGGTAAGGAAACTTCTTCTATCAATGCAGATTGGTACCTTCTATACAGTTTATTGCATATATACAATTTATAGGTTCAGAGAGCTAGCTGCCTGAAGTTAAGTGACTCCCCAGGGTCATACATCAGCCAGGTTGTCCTGGTCAGTTCTCAAATCACTAGACCACTTTGTCAGTCTCCTCCGTACAGCCACCAAATTTGTATTCCTAAAACATAGTTCTAAACCTGTATTCATCCTATTCCAGAATCATCGATGATCCTCTCTTGCCTCTTGAATAAAAAAAAAAAAAAGATTGTTTGCCTGGCACTGCATTGTCAAATCTGGTTCCTACATACCTTTCCAGTCTTATTCCATGTTATTTCCCTTCACACACTCAATTTTCTAGTCAAACTTTGCCTGGCAGGTGTTCTTCATTTCCTTTTCAGGAGTGGCCTTCCATGTATGGAATACATTCTTTGGCTTCCTTCAAAGTATAGATCAGGTGTTGCCTCCTAAATATGGCATTTCCTTAGTTTTCCTTCCCCCAGATGTTAACATTTTCTCACTCCCAAAATTATTTTGAATTACTTTGTATATAGAGTTGTATTCATGTTGTATCAATTCCTCCCCCTCTTCTCCATTAAAATATAAGGTGCTTGAGGATAGATGCATCATTTTTGTTTTAATATTCCTAGAGCCTGAGAGGCAGTGTGATAGAATGGACAGAGAGCCAGTGCTGGAGTTAGGAAAACCTGAGTACAAGTCCTGCTCCTGATGCATACTGGCTGCAAGACCCTGGGGAAATCATTTTAACTTTTCATTGCTCCGGGCACCGAGAAGACAATAAACTGCAAACCAATGGCTGGTGTACATTAGTGGAAGGAGTTCTTTATGAGAAATTCCCTATGCCAATGAAATCTCAAGTCCAGAAAAAAAAAGAAAAAAATTCCAAGCACCTGGAATATTGCTTTAAACATAGTAGACCCTTAGTAAATGTTTGGTGAATTGAATTAAATTTTCTGACCTGAGAACTTCACAAAATCATAGAATCTCAGAGTTGTGAGGGGACCTCAAAGGTCATCTTAGTCCAATTCAAACATGGACAAGAATCCTTCCTACCCTTACCTAGTAAGTAGTCATTTTAGCCTTTGTTTCAAGACCTCTCATGAAGGGACAGTTAGATGGTATATAGTGGATGGAACACTACACTTGGGGGGGAGTCAGGAAGACCAAATTTCAAATTTGACCTCAGACATTTACTAGCTGTGTGATTCTGGACAAGTCATTTTACCCTCTGCCTGCCTCAACTTCCCCTGCTATAAATTGGAAATAACAATAGCACCTACTTCCCCAGGGTTGTTGTGAGGATGAAATGAGATAATAATTGTCAGGTCCTCACAAACCTTAAAGTGCTATATAAAGCTAAGTTGTTGTTATTAGTGGTGTTTTTTTCTAGATAGGTAGCGCATTCTACTTTTGTATCACAGTAAGTTTCTCTTTCACTTGTAGGAAATTTTTCCTCACTTCAAACCTACAGCTACCTCGATGAAACTTCCACTGATTGCTTTTAGTTTTGGAGCCAAGTAGAACAAGTCTAAACCTCTTCCACACTAGAGCCCTTCAGATACTTGAAAACAGCTATAATGCCCCCCAAGTCATATTTTCTCAATATTAAAATTCCCTATTCTTTTAACTTGTACTTACTTGTTTTAATTTTGTTTTGTAGGATCAAAGTGGACCTATGTTGGTAAGTAGTGACTTTTAATTCCTTTCATCAGGAGAGAATTGAACTTAGAGAGGATGTCGGGAATGAAGAGTAATATAGATATTCTGAAGTGAGTAGGGAGATGGGGGTGGGCGTGGGGTTCTTCCCATTATAATCAGCGGGTATAATGAAGCAACCCTGGAGCTGGTCTGTTGAGAACCACAACTGCTTTCATTATTAAATGAAAACACAAAGGTTTCTATGAAAGATTGGTTCCTTGTGAGGTTCCTATTGCTCAGAAGGTGTGTGTTACATACCGTTCTCCAGAGAACTGAACAGCCTTGGTTATCAGGCTGCCCAGTGCTCCAGGTCACATGTCATGGCTTCCAGAGCCTCACAAGGACTCCTATGAGAAAGGAGTATTCAGAGTTACAGATACTGGGCAAATAGCCTCTAGAAGGGAATGGAGGAAAATGGTAGCCCTCTCTTCAACAGAGATAGGTTTACTTTCTATTTAATAATGAATAAAGGGCCTCTTTCTGAAATTTTGGCTAAAGGAGGAAAAGGACAAAAGATTTTTCTTTGATGATTTTGTTGCTATGTGGGAAGAAGTTAGAAGTTCTTATGCTTAGTCCTCAGGCACCTTACCTGCCCAAGGCTGAGAACAAAGTTTTGGTGATTACATTTATCCAAATCAGCTAATTGTCCTGCCCTGTCACTCCAACATCTGAGCTGTAAGCAATGATGTTTTCATAGAATTTCTATTTAGTGCCAAAGTTTTTTCTTGCTCTTGATCTCCATTTTGATCAGAACTGCAAGACAAGAAAAAAAACCAGCTTGCTTGGTGTGTGGAAATGAAAAGAATATGTTATATAATGTTTAGAGGAGGATTGGGAAGTAAAGATTTTCCTTGTGACCACGGGCATAGGAAGCAGGTTTCTTCAATCACAGTGGCTTTATCTGTAGAACAAGGATTATTAATAATGACTTGGAAATGGTGAGAGAAGTAAGAGAAGAGGAGATAAATGCAGTTTACATTGTTATAAAGAGCAAGAGGGCAGAACTGGGGACAGTGGTACAGGGAGCATCAAATCTGCTAATGCCTAAGATCAAACGTATCATGAAAAAGACCTCTTTCCTTTGATGCAGCAGAAGTTGAAGATAGAGGTTGACATGACTCTATGGTAATGTTCTGGCAGGATAGCCAACTATTGCAGTGGAAGCAGAGTCCAGGGAGAGAAATATTTGATCTGTATTTCCAAAACGAAACCTCAGCAGAGGCTATTGTGGCAGATTGAAAATCCGAAGAGTCACATCGTAACATTTATTTACCTATTTTAATATAATAGAAAGCATATTGCTTCTAGAGTGAGAGTGGTTCAAATCCCACATATGATGCTTATCACCTATGTGACCTTGGGCAAGTCTCTCCCTGGGTATTAGTTCTCTTATTTGTAAAATGAAAGGGCTGGACTAGATGGCCTCTGAGGTCCTTTCCAGCTCTCACAATAGGATCTTGTGATATTTATAAAACACCATGTATGTGTGTGTGCATGTGAATATATACATACATATACACAGATACATACTCACATGATATCCCAAAAGCCTTAATGCAGTTTTAAGCTATTAAAGATTTTGGGACACCCTGTATCTATAAAATCTTATTTGAACTTCAAAACTACCCAGTGAAGTAGGTTAAGACTCATATTATTATCCCCATTTTACAGATGAAAAGCAACATGGAGTACTGCATAGAGAGCTGGCCTTGGAGCCAAGAAGACCTGAGTCTAAGTCCTGTCTCTGACATTACTGGTAGCATGACCCTGGGCATGTCATCAAACTCTTAGTGGTCTAGGCCAGAGCAGTCCACAACACTCTTCTGAATGCAGCCTGAATCAGATTAAAATATAATTGGGAAATATTTAACAAAACAAATAAAAATATAGGAGAAGATAGATAAAGTGATTTTCTAAGTCAAAATGTGGTCCAAAGAGATCTTCTAGATGTTTTTTCGTCCCCATTTCTGTTTGAGTTTGACACTTCTGTTCCAGGCAAGTCAGCTACAAATTGCAGAGGAGGGGTGGGTTCACATGGGTGAAGGCATTTTCCTCAGCTACGGGTTTCACATACCAGTGAAATCACAGGCCTAGTCCATATCTTTATCTTACGAAATAGGAAACTGAGAGTCAGAGAGAGTAAGTCATTTGCCTATGGTCATAGAAGGTCAGTGTCACATAACCAGTCACACAACTGGTCTGCTACTCTGCGCCCATGGCTTATGTGGCATAACAACACTCATTAGTATGCTTTTCTGTCTCTCTTAGCCCTCTGGGCCACTTTAGTGTTTGCCTGGTATAAGAAGGGCATTGGACCAAGTGACTGCTGAACTAACAAAACCTCAATCTTTGATCATGCATATATGCACAGAGTACAATGGACAGGATTGAAGAACCCAAGGAACTAAAGGAAAGCTTTGTTAATTCCATATGGACATAGAATGGGTTCTTTCTTACATGTTGCTTCTCCCCCTCAAGGTTCGTTGCTCTTGGCTCAAACTAAAATGCCCAATATCCTTTATGTTTGTCTTTGAGGAGACACTCATTCATGAGAGGTTAATAGTTCTTCTTTGAAATAGGGAGTATAGGCCTAAACTATTAATATTATTTAAGCTAACATGTCCATTTTCTTTCATGTGCCTTATGATGTTAGCATTTCCTCAGCCCATTCCCACCCCATGAGCCTATTTAAGGCTCTCATTCTCATGACTTTTCATGATAATAATACTGACAATGATTATTATAATGATACTAGCCAGGAATTTATGTAGCTCTTTTAAGGTTTGAGAAGCACTTTACAAATACTATGTCATTTTATGCTTATGACAACCCTGGGATGTAGGTGTCACTATTATCCCTCCTTTAGAGATAAAGAAACTGAAGCAGACAGAAGTGAAATGACTTGCCCAAGGTCACATAGTTATTAAGTGTCTAAGCTTGAATTAGAACGCAGGTCTTCTTTACTCCAGGTCTAGTGCTCTATCTACTGTGCCACCTAGCTGTCTCAATAACAATAGTTAGAATTTATATAGCACTTAAAGGTACAACACACATTACAAATATCTTATTTTATCCTTACACCAGTCCTGGGAGGTAGGTGTTATTATTATCCCCATTTTACAGATGAGGAAACTGAGGCAAATAGAGGTTAAGTGACTTGCCCAGTGTCACAAAGTTAGTAGCTGTCTGGGGCCTGATCAGAACTCAGCTCTTCCTTTTTTGAATAAGTATAGGTTAGCCTTGGTTTGCTTTAAAACAAAGCAAAAGACAGGGGTCAGCATGGCACAGTGCCAAGAATACTGGCTGTGGAGTCAGAGGTCCTGGGTATGAATTCAGGGAATGAAAACTGAAAACTTGGTAAAAGCACTTCGTCTTTCTGGGCCTCAGTTTCCTCATTTGTACAATGAGAAGTTTGTTTGAAATGACTCCTGAGGCCCTTGCCAGCTCTAAATTTGATTATCGTTGGTCTCAGTTCAGAAACACTGATACAGGTTCACATTTCTGTTACACTTTTCCCCCTCACTACACTTACTCATTCAGACAAGAATAACTAAATGTAGCAGCTCTGTGCACCACCATGATTCCTCTCCTGGTCTTTGGTTCATCTGTCAGTTGTCACAGTCATGGTGGTGGTCTGAAGCGGGCTCTAACTTCTACCCTTTGCCATCATTGTTAAATGAAAGTCATATATTCTATTCCCTCTCACCACATTCGTTGGGGCCATTTCTTGACTAACAATAGTCCAACAGGAGATTATGTTTTAATTTAGCTTGAAAATTTTCTATTCAATTCTCATTTTGCATCAGGCCCACTAATCACAAAGCATAACTAAACCTTCTGCAACCACAGACCTAAAATGGATTTCTAAATGGCTTTTATTGGGTCACTTAAGTGGAAAATTATTACCTGCCTCTAATGATCCTTTCAATTTCCTTGGCCTAGATAAGGGTAGATTACTGCAAACACCAGCATTTTCTATGACCAAAACAACACCTTAGTGAGACCTGGAGAAATTAGCTCATGTTTCTGAAGTAGGTCTTTAACCATAGTTAGACCAATTGAGGTAGCCTGCAGGAGACTAGCTGGCATTACCCTAGTCGTCTGCAGTCCAAAGGAATTACCTTTCCTTCTGTTGATCAGGAGCTCTTAACCTTGTTTATGTCGTGGGCCCCTCCTCAAAATAATTTTGTAAATGCATAAAATAAAATATGTAGAATTACAAATGAAACTAATTTTATTGAAATAATTGTTAGTTTTTCTTTTTTAGTTCACAGACCCTAGGTAAAGAACTCTTGTCTTAGACGGATAAATTGTAGGGAACACCAAAGCATTGACATATTTGGGGGCCTTTCTCTGATAACTACTTAGATTAAGTTGAATTCTCTCTCTCTCTCTCTCTCTCTCTCTCTCTCTCTCTCTCTCTCTCTCTCTCTTTTTTTTTCTCTGTCTTTCTTTCTCCTTCTCCATCAGTAACAAAACCCACTTAGGAATCCAAATGAGCATCTTGTACATCACTAAATTCTAGTCTAGGAAATACTCAAGGGAAACCTTCTGGGGAAATTTTCACTGTTATATCACCTAATTAACAAACATTTGTTAAGGACTTACTCTGTACCAAGAAGGCAAGGTGCTAAGCTGCCAGAGTTACAAAGAAAGACCAAAACAGCCCCTGCCTTCAAGGAGCTAACATTTTAATGAAACAACACAGAAAAAGAAATAGGTATGCACAAGATACACACAGAGTAGATGGAAGGTAACCTTAAAAAGGATGGCTTTAGAAGCTGGCGGACTGTGAAAGGAAGGCCTTTTACAGAAAGCAGGACTTGAGCTGAGTCTTGAAGCCAGGGTTTCTAAAAGGTAGAAGCAAGTAGGGAAGCTCAACTGGAAGTGAATTGCAACTGTTAGAGGGCATTATTTTTTTTTTGTTTGTTTTAATGATGAATGTATGCCTTAGAAAGTCTCTATATTGCTGGGTATTTGCCACAGTTAAAAATAAAATAGTTTAACTCACTTGGATATTTTACCCTACAGGAAAGTAGGGGAAAGGGGATAAGAAGGGGGATGATAGAAGGGAGGATAGATTGGGGGAGAGGGTAGTTAGAAGCAAACACTTTTTGAAAAGGGACGGGGTCAAAGGAGAAAATAGAATAAATGGGGGGGGCAGGATAGGATGGAGGGAAATTTAGTCTTTAACAATATAACTACTATGGAAATGTTTTGCATATCTACACATGTACAACCTAAATTGAATTGCTTGTCTTCCCAGTGGGGGTGGGTGAGGAGGGAAGAAAGGAAAGAATCTGGAAATCAAAGTTTTAAAAACAAATGTTAAAAATTGTTTTTTACATGCAACTGGGAAATAATATATACAGGCAATGGGGTATAGAAATTCATCCTGCCCTATAAGAAAGTAAGGGGGGGATAGGGGAGGAAATAAGAGAGAACAAATTGGGGGAAGGGGTATTCAATATGCTTGCTATCTTGGGGTGGGAGGTAGGGGAGAGAAGTGGAGAAAATTTGTAACTTAAAATTGTGTGGAAATGAATGTTGAAAACGAAAAAATCAATTAATTAATCAATTAAAAAAATAAATAAATGGATTTATTTTTTAAATAAATAAATTTATTTTTAAAAATAGCTTTATTTTTTAAAAAGATAAAATTGTTTAGTAAGGGATGTGAGTGCTTGCTTTTTCTCCTTTGCGTGTTTCTAAGATATATTGTAATGATGAATAAAGTATCTGACTTAAAAGTAAAGCTATTATGTCCTGGGTCAGATTATTACATAGAGAATATGGGGTGGGGAACCTGTAGCCTGGAGGCCACATGTGGCCCTCTAGGTCCTCAAATGTGGCCCCTTGGCTGAATCCAAACTTGACAGAACAAATCTCCTCAATAAAAGGATTTGCTCTGTAAAACTTGGACTTGGCCAAAAGGCCACACCCAAGGACCTAGAAGGCTTCATGTGGCCTTGAGACCACAGAATCCCCACCCCTGGAATAGAGGAATTTACATGCTCAATTCTCTTTGTAGGAGGGATGGGGTGTGTGTGGAGGGGGAGCGGGGCTGGGGTGGGGGGGGTGGAGGGGGAGACTATTGCTGCTTGAAGACTTGCTTCTCCTTGAAGCAGTCTCCCTCAGATCATACTGACAATTCAGTTCAATTTAACAAACTTTTAGTAAGCATTTACTATATGCCAAGCACTTCTAGGACTTGACACATAGTAAGTATTTAATAAATAATTTTTGACTGATCACAAGGGATTGTTTTATATACTGGGGATAGGAAGACAAAGTACTCCATGACTTCAAGGAACTTAATATCTTACTGGGAGTGGGAGACAATTTTTACTCAGAAAAGTAAATACAAAGTTACTTTGAGGGGGAAGGGTGTAGGAAGTGGTTTCTGAAGTGAGCATGGAACTATATTAATGATAGTAATGGTAATAGCTATCATGTATTTAAGCACTTTAAGTTTTGCAAAATGCTTTACAAATATCTTATTTGATCCTCACAACAACCCTGGGAGGTAGGAGCTATTATTATGCCCATTTTGCAGATAATATCCCCATTGTCCTCAGAAGAAAATGAGGCAAACAGAGGTTCAGTGATTTGCCCAGGGGCTGAGGCTGGATATGAACACAGGTTTTCCTTACTCCAGGTCTTCTGCACCACCTAGATGCCTCTAAAGCTAGGTAGGATGTTACAGTGTAGCCAGAGGACCATAGCTCTATTTCTTATTACCTGTGGATACTTAGGTAAGCCACTTACTCTCCTGGGCCTTGGTTTCCTCATTTGTAAAATGAGGAGTTTGGACTAGTAATCTCTGAGATTACTTCCAGTTCTAAATCTATATAATTGTGACTCCAAGAGGAAGAAGTAAGGAAAGGGAGTAGTCCAGGCATAGAGGAGAGCTTCCAGAAACATTTTTTCCAAACCATCAAATGGGAAAAACCCATTGCCCCTCTCCAATATCACTCTTCTGCTATGGAGGTCAAATCATTGTAACTAGAGCAGATTTTTGCCGGGAAAGCCCAGGTAGAGCCAGTCGCTACAAGGACTCCATGTCGTGAATGCAAAAGTCAATTAGGGGAAGAGCAGCCCTTTAGCAGAGTGGGCTAGAAGAAAGGATATGGGTTACAGAAAAGGCAATCAGCAAGTCTTAACTGGCAGCCTTTCTCTGGTGCTCAGAATTGCTTGGAGTAAACAGTAGACAGCAGCACAGGCTGGGAACAGTTTGTTTCTGAACATGTAGGGCTTCTATTCAATGGGCCATTTTAAATGTAATGCTTGATAGCATTCATTCATTCATTCATTCATCCAAGAAAATCCTCAGGAGGTACTGGCCTTCATGATGCACTGTACCAAGTAGGTTTCAGGAAAGATGCAAAGATAACTGAGACATGGGGCCTGTAGAACGTCACATAAACACTGCTGAGTCACCTTTCTGTTCTGGAAGACTTCTATAGCCTAGAGCATATAATAATGTCCTTCTAGAAGTATGTGAAAAGGGGATCTATTCTTGGATCATCAGACCAACCTCAGAAGGTGACTCCCCAGGACACCGATTTGGATGGCTCTACTCTCCAGACCACAGCTTCAAGGCAGCCAGAACTCTCTCCCTTCTGATGACTGGTTCCCTATTCATGGTGACAGAGCAGACAATCAGGCTTGTATTGTTCTTTGATTACTGTTGAGGCATGAGAGAATATGGATGGTGTTACACAAGCCATCCCCATTAAAAAAAATGTCAAACGAATTCTGCTGTAGCCACTTGATTGTGGAAATGATATGATGTAGCAGGGGGTTAGTAGAAAAGAGACCACCTGGGTTCTAGTCCTAGCTCAGTTACCAACTTAGGTAATCCAGTTAACCTGCAAAATGAGGTAGGTGGACCTCCAAAGATCCCTTTCAGTTTCATTAGTGTATTACTGGAAATGAAAAATATTTATAAGTAAAATTCCAAGAAAATATTTCCACTGCTACAAGAGCTAAGTATGTACTCATACCTAGGTATTTTGGCCTGCAGGGAGAACTATCTTATGCCCTGAATTCTCCAAGTTAGAAACCAAGATATTAAAGAAAATAAGTTGAAAACACATTGTGTAGAAGAGTAACGCACATGAAGGTTCTTTGCTAATCACATCAAGCATAAATTTTATTCTAGGCTTTTAGAAACTTATAGAGATACAGTGGAACAGGTAGAATGCTAAATGTGAGGTAGAAAGACCTGGGTTCAAATCTTGCCTCAGACACTAGCTGTGTGACCTTGGGTAAATCACTTACCCTTTTTGGGCTTTCCTCATCTATGAATTTATTGTCCAGAAGTAATAGACCTGTTTATAGGTAGAGGTTAGATGGGGAAAAGGAGAACGGAGAGCTAAGGAATGCACATCTCTGTCAAGCTATGATCCTTTGTAAGCCTTAAACAGCTATCTTCATCATCATTATTGCCAGAAGGAATTTTAGATACCACTGAGTGTAATCCTTATATTTTATAGCTAAGGAAACTGAGGCAACAGAGAGGTTAAGCAACTTATCCAGGGCCATACAGCTAGTGAGTCTCTTGAGACAGAATTTGAACCCAAGCCTTTCTGACTCCAATTATGTTTACCAGATATTATCTTTTCACTATGGCCCATCAATATTAGAGCTAAAACGATACTCAGAAAGGGAGGATTATAGCTTGATGGAGACATTCATTGCTTACCCTTTCCCTTCCCTTCTCCTTCCCTAAACCCCACTTATAAACATGTCTGTCACTGATGAATTCACTGTTTGAAAAATTTCCTATGGGAATCCAAATTCACCATGAAACCAAACCACATTTTTGGTCTCCCAGGTTTCCCATGCTCTCCAACTCAGTACCTCCCCTTCACATACATACACATAATTGTCTTTCATCTGCTAGATAATAAGCTATAATATTTATACCTCTGCTACTATTCCCTATCCCCCAATCCCCCCAAAAGACCCTTAGTAAGTACCATAACTGAAACAAATGAGAGAAAATATTAGAAAACGGAGAATAATAAAACCCACTTTCCTTACCTCCACCCCATTTGCTACCTTTTCTTCTATGACAATAAAGCATGTAAATCTTCAAACAGAAACCACAATATTAAAGGATTTTGTTAGGAGTTAAAATGAGTCTAAAATGGCAGTCACCCCACATCCCAGGTCCACATCAATTAGGGAGCTGGTGCAATTACATTGAGCTGATTTAATTAAGGATAACTCTTGTCTTCACAAAAGGTACAGAGTTATAACTTAGTTGAAAAAGAACACAGCAGCCTTTATTCTTGGCCCTGCCTATGTCCCAGAGGAGGAAGGCAGTCTCTGATAATCATTGAGAGGTCAGCAAAGATCTTTTAGGAGAGACCAAAATAGTCATGGCATGCTTTCTCCCATGTAAATATACCCCTATTTCTATGATCTGGGGATTTCCCTTAAGGACAGTAATCTGACCCATTATCATTAATTGAATCTGCCCTATAATTTCAGTTACTCTGTAATTGAAATTCTAGCCTATTATTCTGAGTTCTGTCACACTAGTCCTGTGTGAAATGCCCAATTGTAATTATTTCTTAACTTTCCTGAAAGCACTTGGATTGTAGCATCTTCTGGAGAGATCTTCACTTATTATAATGAAATTCCTGCTGAATTTGCCTACTGATCAAAGATCCACATTTGAGCTCCCAAACCTGGTTCTGGAGCTGTGGGTATTATCCTTGCAACCAGCAGGGCATTATGAGTATTAGTCAATCTCCCTGTTTCTCTCAGTCAAGAATCTTAGGGCACTTAGTTATCGTCCACTGGTAGGGCTCCCTCTGTTAAGCTGGACTAGGTTCTGACTTCAGTTTAGAGGTGGGTGTGTGTGTGTGTATGCGTATAATCTCTGGCTTTATGCCCTCACCTACTTAGCAGTTCCCATTCCTCCCCATCTCTTGCATGTGCTTTACCAGGTCACCTCTGTGAAGGTCATAAATTCTTTAATTAGTGTGATAAGAGAAAACATGAGCACATTAAGATCAGATATATCCCATCTCAGACTACAACTTTCATTTAGTCTCAGTAGCAGCCAGGGAAGGCAAGAACCCAGAAATTAAAATTTTGGTGGCTCCCAACTCCTAGCCTATGAGGCAGAAAGTATGCTGGATCTGAAATCTGAAGACCTTGGTTCAAATACCTGTTTTTCTACTTAGTGCCTCTGTAGCTTTGGGCAAGTCACTTAATCCCTGTGCACCTCGATGTCCTCATCTATGAAATGAAGGAATTGTACTAGAAGACTCTTAAGTTCCTTTCAGTTCTAGAGTAGGAATCTATTATCTTCATCTATGATAATCCTCTGAGAGCTGAACAAAAGCAATGAATTGATCAGTGTGCTCTAGTACACTAATGAGAATGGGAACCACAGGATGCCTAATGTCATGTCTGCTGATAGCTGTCCAGGACAACAGGCATCAGTGTCACTGTCCCCAGCATCCATGTCAACATAGTTCCATACAGATACACATATCTCTCTGTCCCTTCAGGATGGGAACAAAGATTGGGTTAGCTGTAAGGAAATAACACCACCCAACTACTCAAGACTTGGCAAAAGCAAATGCCTGCAGGAGAACAAGCTGCTCAGTCATGCTGACTGTTCTACCCCTCTCTCTTCCAGTTCACCCACCCCTGCATCTGTCATTACTCTCCTAGGGCTTGCTCTCATCTTGGGCACGCTGGTCACCAGGCTTGGCAGCAGTCCCTCCACTACTCATTTTTTTGTTGTCTTTAAAACAGGGAATTGAGAATTAGTTATTTGAAAGAAAATGCTATGGTATGGGAAAAGTGTTGGAGGTGAAAGTGGGATAGGGATGTGGTGAAGATTGAGAATTTTTTTATAAAAGGTATCTAGTAGAAATGAAGAATCTTGAGGCTTTAGAAACCAGATAATAAAGAGCAGAAATTGCTCTTTTAGTCTTTCTCTAAACCGGGGTGAACATGGAATCCAGTTTCCTAATAAGACAATCTTACTTTTGACATTAACTTTCAGATAGCAGATTCCAGAATTCCTCTCTTTCTCCCATAGGTAGCACATATGTTTGTGTACCCAAGGCCTGCTTCTTTTAGTCACAAAGCAACTATGGTTTCTAGTTTCATAGATGAAGCACCGGCCGCACAAGGAGGTCAAACATTTTCAGATGATCCATTAGTAGAACTACCACTGACTGGCTCATCTCATGTAGCTCAGAACTCTGTTTCTCCAGCCCCTTGCCCTGTCCCATAATCACCCAACTTTTTTTTGGCAAAGAAGAAAATTTGGGAAGTAATAAGAACTATCTTTCTTTGTCAGTTATTTGCCTGTGTTTATTTATTTGCTGTTTTTTTCTGCTTTGAGGAAATTTTAAGGGCCAGATTTGGAGACAAAGGCAGAGTACTGCCCCTTCAGTATAACACTGCAATGTGACCCCAGCCCCAGGCCCCAGCCACCAGCCTATCACAAGCAGTCAGAGGGTAAAAAGGACCCCCAAGACTTTCTGATGAAGAATTTCAGAAAAGAAGTGGGGAAGCAAAACAAATTTGTGATAGGAGGGTCAGATTTTGGAGGGAAGATTAGTTTAATATGAGGAAAGAAATGGATTTTAGATTGTTTCAGAGAGATCTCTTTGAAATCACTTGGGTGATATTTATGGAATTGAGTTCCCAATTTAATACCAGATATTCAGTGTCTTTTCTCGGGACAGCAAACTTCAATTTCCTGAAAAGAACTATTGTTCTTGTCACATTTTAGGAAGGTTGACTTTTTTTTTTTGGTACCTTCTATATGTAGTTTTTATCTGATTTTTGCTTTGCTTTTTGTTTAGTTCTGTATCGGGGCAGATTGGTGATGCAATGGATAGAATATGTGACTTCAAGTCAGGAGGACCTGAGTTCAAATTTTGCCTCAGACACTAGCTGTAGAACCCTGGACTAGTCACTTAATGTCTTCAGCCTCATTCTCTTCATCTGTAAAATAATGGGAATTAGAAGCACCTACCTCCCTAGGATTGTTGTGCAAATCAAATGAGATCATGTATGTAAAGTGCTTTACAAACCTCAGAGCACTGCATAATTGCTTATTATTATTATTGTTGGTGTTGTTATAGCAGCATGAATAGCAAAGAGAAGAAGAATTATAGGGTTGTCATTGCTGTTACTGAAAAAGAGTTCTTTAAAAAAAATAATATGTAATTTCCTGCTACACTTCCTTTACATTACATGCTTACATTTCATTTTTTTTTTGAGGACAACTGGGGCTAAGTGACTTGCCCAAGGTCACACGGCTAGTTTTGTGTGTGTGTGTGTTAAATGTCTGAGGCTAGGTCCTCCTGACTCCAGGGCCAGCACTTTATTCACTGCGCCACCTAGCCGCTCTACATTTCATTTTAAATATTCAATTTACCAAAACTTGATATGTGCACAACTTTTCAGGATCAGTTTTGTTGTGTAAAATGACGTGCAGGTGTGCTAACATTCATTGCTTGCCACTTAATTTCTGGTATATACTGGAAAGGTTAGCTCTGTACAAATCTAGAGCTAAACAAAACTGAGTTAACATGTCTTGATTTTTTTTTTTAAGTTTTCCATCAAGCTGTTGCATGTGCCTTGTACCTTTTTCAGGATATAGAACAGAAACAGATACCTACCCACAACACAATACTAATAGAAATATGGTTTAGTGTCTTGTGATGCTCTCTCTCCAGTGACTCAGGAAGCTCCTTTGTTTTTGACAGATGTGGGGTTTGATTTTTACCTGCTGTAAAAGGTCACAATGAAGTTGGCAAAGAATAGTTGCTGTGTGGGTAGGAGGCTGCTTTCTTGAAGTTCTTGGCTGTTAGCTCCTCAGAGAATATCCCAAGGCTAGGAGAAACTGGAGAGATGGGGTTGGTTTTGTGAGAGTTATTGAATATAGATGTTGTATAAGTAACTTTTAGGCTGCTGGGTTTTCTTTTTTCTTCAGATCATTGGACTTTTAAGTAAACCTAGGTGTACAGGAAAGGCAAAGATTACACTCACTGTTGGGAGGAAGCAAAGGAGAAATCAAAATATCACAAGTTAAAGTGAAGGGTTTTTGAGTCATCTAAGGATTTGGAGCTGGAAGGACAAGTCAAGTCAACAAGCATTTAAGTGCTTACTGTCTGCCAGGTGCTGTGCTAAGGGCTAAAAGGTCATGTAGGACAAAATCTTCACTTTACAGAGGAGAAAACTGAGGCCCAGAGAGATAGTCTGAGTGACTCAGTACAACATGACTCTCACAAATGGCACACCAAGAAATTTTCTTCTTCACATATCCACTTAAAACAAATTATAAACCAACTATTTTGGCCTCCACTAAAAATCTGGCTCCTTTTGAATTTACAACTAATGTTATGAATCATCAGAGTACAAACAAAACAAAGCACAATTTGTTGCATGTTCTTCTCCACCAGGATAGCACAGAGATGGTCACTATAGAAGGGGCACAAATCTGCCTACCTGCTCACCTTAAGTCTCGAAGGTGGGGAAGGGGAAAGACGAGAGGAATCCCCAAGCCTTTGGTTAATTTGATTAAAAAATAAAAGAAAGAAGAAAACCAAAGTACCAGTATCAAAAATGAAAAGGAAGAAATCACCACCAATGAAGAGGAAATTAAAACAATTATTCGAAACTATTTTGCCCAATTGTATGCCAATACATTTGACAATCTAAGCAAAATTTATGAATATTTACAAAAAAATATAAATTGCCCAGGTTAAGAGAAGAAGAAACAGAATATTTAACCCCATTTTAGAAAAAGAAATTGAACAAGCCATCAATGAACTCTCTAAGAAAAAATCCCCAGGGCCAGATGGGTTCACAAGTGAATTCTAAGAAACATTTAAAGAATGATGAATTTGAATACTATATAAACTATTCAGGAATCGAAAGTTTTGGGTAATGACTGGATCTGGAGGCCTAATTGCCACAAAGCCTTTTCTGTTGCCAGTTGAAATATTTCATGTGCTATGATTCCCCATAGAGTATTGCATCATTAATAAATAAACAAAGAAAAGTTTAAGAAACATTGCAGTAGAATGTAAGCTCCTTGAGGGCAGAAGTGGTTTCATTTTTGTCTTTGTAGCCCAATATATACCACATTATCTTTTTCACTTTAAATATCTAAAAAATGTTTGCTGAGTTGAATTGCCCACAATCATATAACTAGCAAGTAGCAGATAAGGACAAGAACCTGGGTCTCTGCAGTCCTAGCCTCATGCTATTTCTACTACACCACTTGTGCGATCAATTTTTAAGTATTTTTAGAGAAACATAAAGTAATAAAAATTCAATAAATAATATCATTTGGTCAAAAAGAAATCAATTGAGGCAGTGCATGGAGAGCTGACCAGTTAACCTGGCAGTAAGACCGACATTCACGTATAAGACAAAAGCTGGTTCTGTGGCACTAGGTGAGTCATTGAATATCTCCATGTCCCGTGTACTCCTCTGAGACTGGGAGTTACAGAGGAAGTGCCAACCTGTCTCGATCGAGGGAGTTCCTTACCAGACATCACATCTATGAATTCACAGGTCTAGTTTCAAAACAAATCCAGCAAACAAAAAAAAACACATCATGCCAAGTTAACTTGATTTTTCAGAATCAAGATGAAAAGCTTAAGGGATCAAGAAAACACAATAGACATTGTCTGTTGACATAAGTAAAGCTTTTGATATGATTTATTGTGACATAATCCTGGGAAAATATGGGTCAAAAAAATATGTGGCTGCTGAAAAAATCAATCAAGTCACTCCATATTATTGATGTTGTTATTGTTCAGCTATTTCAGTTGTGTCTGATTTTGTGACCCCATCTGGGATTTTCTTGGCAAAGATACTGTTGCGGTTTTCCTTCTCCAGCTCATTTTACAAATGAGGGAATTGAGGCAAACAGGGTGAATTGACTAGCACAGAATCACATAATTAGTGTCTGAGGCTAGATTTGAACTCAGGAAGACTCATCTTGCTGACTCCAGGCCCAGCACTCTATCCATTATGCTATCTAACTGCCTCCATATTATCAATATCAGCTCACAATTGGGAAGAGATATCAAGGAGGTTCCTATTTTGTCAATGCTAGGTCCATACTGTACTTGAGAGAGGCCCATTGAGCGATTGACTAGGGGATCTGGCCAATTATCTGATCCAATCCAGTAATATTTATTAAATGCCTATGTGCCAAGCCCTGTGCTAAACTAATCAGAGTTGGGAACAATAGATTTGGAGTAGAAGGCTGGAGAGAGGGCTGCCCTGTGACTTAAGGGCTAAAGTACTTGATAAGGTCTTGAATGAGTAATAGAAAGTTAGCAATCAGTTGTACAGTCATAGTAGTGAGTGAATAAATGAGCTTTTATTGAACACTTGCTGTGTGTCAGGCATCATACTAAGCACTGGGGCCATAAATATAAAAAACAAGACAGTCCCTTGCCTCCAAGGGACCTACGCACTAGTAGAACATAACACATATAGAGTAGTGACCAGGAAGGGGTATTTTGGTCAGCAAAGTCAGAGGGAATAATGAGAGGAATCATAGGGTCATTGATTGCCATGTCCTTTCCTGGAATGATAATGTCGATCTGATGATTGTTTCCAGAGTAAGAAGTAGAAAGTCAGGAACCTGAGGGATAGGAGAGGCTATGGATGCAGATGCATGGTAGGGACATGTCTGAAGTGGATTAGTACTAGATTTACAGAGAAAAACCCAGGATCGTAAAGAAGGGAGAATAAATATGACTCAGAATAATCTATGTCTTAATTTCTCTTGTTACTCATCAAGGTTCTAAAATATGACATTGAGTAATGTTTATGTACACACACATCCAGTAAAAGGTAAGTTCCTTGAGGGCAGGACCATCTTTCATTCTGTCTTTACAATCCCGTGTCTTTGGCTCATGGGCTTATATGGTATAGGCACTTAATAGATAATAATTCTAATTTAATTGTATAGGGATGTATCCTTCATTTTCAAAGAGGAGAGATGCAGCCTTGTGTAATGGATAGAGTCAGGAAGACCTGAGTTTGAGTCCTGGCTCTGACACATACTGATTGTGTGACTCTGGGTGAGTCACTTCCTGCTCCAGGATATCCTTTGAGACTATAAATTTCAGAGAAGGTGCTGATCAGTATCAATAAAGGAAATTCCTCACTGGAGCTCCCAGCACTGAAAAAATTGTAGCATTTTCTGAGAGATCACTGTCAGCACTTAGAATCCTTGAATAGAAGTAAATCTGAAAAGAAAAAGTATTGAACCAATTTCCTTTCCACACCATGTACACTTCAAGGTTCTCCTTGGAGGATCTTCAGCTGTTACCAAGAGTTGTCTGTTGCCTATATCAAAGAAGACACAGTGCTCTATGAGCAAAGCAGAAATGCAGGAGCTCAAAAGAAATGTGAAATGTGCAAATTTAGAGCCAATTCTGCTCCAAATGTTCAAATGGACTTGGGCCTGACCTGTAGCAGAGCCTTCTTAGCTTACATCTTAGCCACAGTTGGACACACTGTACACTGACCTCAACATAATGTTGTCATTTTGGTCCTTTTTGAGTACGAAGGACAACAGCCTAAGATAAGATACTATATCAGCCTTTGCTCAAAAAGAATGCTATTTCTGATACACTACAAGAGTCAGTCTGTCAGTTTTCGCCTCATATCTGTATTCTGTGAATTCATTTTTTAAAAAAATTTATTTATTTTTAGTTTACAACATACAGTTCCACAAACTTTTGAGTTACAAATTTTCTTCCCCTTCCTCCCTTCCCCCCTCCAATAGCATGCAATCTGACATAGGCTCTATATATACATTCACATTAAGCATATTTTCACATTAGTCATATTGCAAAGAAGAATTATAACCAATGAAATGAACCATGAGAAAGAAGAAAGAGAACAAAACAAAAAAGAGAGAGCAAATAGTATCCTTTGATCTGCATTCAGACTCCGTAATTCTTCCTCTGTATATGGATAACATTTTCCATCATGAGCCTTTTGGAGTTGTCTTAGAACTTTGCATTGTTGAGAAGAGTCAAGTCTATCAAAGTTAGTCATCTCACAATGTGGCTGTAACTGTGTACAATGTTCTCCTGGTTCTGCTTCCCTCACTCAGCATCAGTTCACATAAGTTTTTCTGAAGTCCACCTGCTCATCATTCCTTATAGTACAATAGTATTCCATTACATTCATATACCACAACTTGTTCAACCATTCCCCAATTGATGGACATCCCCTCAATTTCCAGTTCTTTGCCACCACAAAAAGAGCTGCTATCAATATGTATGATATACATTTGTATGCTCTCTTTGGGATACAGCCCTAGAAGTGGTATTGCAAGGTCAAAGGGTATGCACATTTTTATAGTCCCTTGGGCATAATTCCAAATTGCTCTCCAAAATGGTTGGATTAAGTCACAACTCCACCAACAAAAATGTTCCATTTTTTCCCCCACATCTTCTCCAGCATTTATAATTTTCCTGTTTTGTCATGTTAGCCAAACTAATAGGAGTGATGTGGTATCTAAGAATTGTTTTGATTTGCATTTCTCTAATCAATAATGATTTAGAGCATTTTTTTCATATGACTATAGATACCTTTTATTTCTTCCTTTGAAAACTGCCTGTTCATATCCTTTGACCATTTATCATTTGGGGAATGACTTGTATTCTTATAAATTTGACTCAGTTTTCTATATATTTTAGAAACGAGGCCTTTATCAGAGATACTGGTTGTAAAAATTCTTTCCCAGTTTTCTGCTTCCCTCCTCATCTCGGTTGTATTGGCTTTGTTTGTATGAAAACTTTTCAATTTAATATAATCAAAATTATCCATTTTGCATTTCATAATGTTCTCTTTCTCTTGTTTGGTCATAAATTCCTCCATTCTTCATAAGTCTGACAGGTAAACTATTCCTTGCTCTCCCAGTTTGCTTATACTATCTATCTTATATACTATCTATCTTATACTATGCTATCAGCCTTTATATCCAAATCATGTACCCATTTGGACTTTATTTTGGTATATGGCATAAAATATTGGTTTATGCCCAGTTTCTGCCATACTATGTTCTACTTTTCCCAGTAGTTTCTGCTAAGTAGTGAGTTCTTATCCCAGAAGCTGGCATCTTTGGGTTTCTCAAACAGTAGGTTACTTTAGTCATTGATTACTGTTTCATCTGTGAATTCTTAAAGTAATTCTTTGCCTCTGGCTTGTTCTTATTCCACTTCATCTGTCTTAGAACTACAGCTCTTCAGGCATCCTGCTGTTCTCCAGTCTTAAAAAACAGTGAAGCAGAAGTGGTTTGTGATGAACAGCCCCTGTTTGGGGGGTTGTTTAGGTTTTATATCCCTGTAGGATGTGAGAGAATACTATTGCTTTACAGACCTTTAGTTTGGTCTGAAGTTTCTACTACACAGAGGCAACTAGGTGGTGAAGTGGAGGAAGGGCTGGACTTGAAGTTAAAAAGACCTGAGTAGATAAGCAAATTAGGAGAGCATGGAATAATTTATCTGTCAGGTTTCTAGATAAGGGAAGAATTTAGGATGAAAGAAAATATAGAGAACATTTCAAAATGTAAAACAGATAACTTTGATTATATAAAATTTAAAAGTTTTTTCACAAACAAAACCAATGCAACCAAAATTATAAGGAGAGTAGAAAAATTTTGCAAGAAGTATCTCTGATAAAGGCCTGATTTCTCAAATATATAGAGAACTGAGTCAAATTTATAAAAATACATGTCATTCCCCAATTGATAAATAGTCAAAGGATATGAACAGGCAGTTTTTAGACAAATAAAAATGAAAAAAAATGCTTTAAAATGCTCTAAATCACTATTGATTAGAGAAATGCAAATTAAAACAACTCTGAAGTACCACCTCACATCTATAAAATTGGCTAATGACAAAAAAGGAAAATGTTGGATGTTGGAAGGGATATGTGAAAACTGAGACATTAATGCACTGTTGGTAGAGTTGTGAATTGATCTAACCATTCTGGGGAGCAATTTGGAACTATGTCCAAAATACTATAAAACTGTGTATACCCTTTGATTCAGCAATATCACTGCTAGGTCTATATCCCAAGGACATCCAAAAAAGTCAGAAAGTACCTATTTGTGCAAAAATATTTATAGCAGCTCTTTTTGTGGTCACTAAGAATTGGAAATCAAAGGGATACTCATCAATTGGGGAATGGCTACACAAGCTGTGATATATTATTGCAATGGAATATTATTGTGCTAAAAGAAATGACAAGCAGGATGATTTCAGAAAAACCTGGAAAGACTTACATGAACTTATGCAGAGTGATGTGAATAGAACCAGGTTAACATTGTACACAGTAACAGCAATATTGTTTGATGAAGAACTATGAACACTTAGCTATTCTCAGCAATACAATGATTCAAAACAACCCAAAAGGATTAATGATGAAGCATACTGTCCACCTCCAGAGAAAGAGCTGATATTGTTTTACATAATTGCAAAAACAACAACAACAAAAAAGACCTGAGTTTTAATCCTGCCTCTTACATGTACTAATTGTATGACCCAGGCAAGTCACTTACCTTCACTTTGCCTCAGTTTCCTTAACTGTAAAAAGGAGATAAAAGCAGTACCTACCACCTCAGTTTATTGTGAAAATAAAATGAGATAATATTTGTACAGCATTTTGCAAACCTTAAAGTGGTATATAAATGCTAGCTATTATCAAGTCAGTCTCTTAAAGTGAAAGCTTTCTTGTAACATCCATTAACAAAGAAAGAAAACGGATATTAGAATCACTGATACTAAGACTGTACAGTTCTTAACCTGGGGTCTGTGAACTTGTTAATATTTTGATAACTGTATCTCAACTTAATTGGTTTCCTTTGTAATCCTGTGTATTTTATTTTATTAATTTAAAAACATGATTCTGAGGAGTCCATAGGCTTCACTAATCTGACATATACACACACAAAAAGGCTAAGAATCTCTGCTAAGTGGAGTATGAGGTACTTTATCAGGATTATCCACTTAAAAAAAATCTTGGACCTGGCACAGTTCTTTGTGTGTAGATATGTGCTGAATTTAAAAAAAAAAAAAAACTTAGAGGACTGCGGTGTGGTAGAAAGAACATTGACTTTGTAATCAGAAAACCTGGATTAAAATCTCACCATACTACCTGTCTGACCTTGGACAAGTCACTTAACCTAAATGGGCCTCAGTTTCCTCATTAGTAAATTAGAGCAGTTGGATTTAGAGAGATGCAGTTTCCAGGAAAAGAAAGGGGATAGAGAATTGCATTACATTCTATCCTCATCGGATCTCATCCGGAGTTTCACGTTCTGTCCAACATGCCATGGTTTAAGAACAACATCAATAAATTGGTGCACATCTAGAGAAGAGCAGGTAGGCTGCTGAGCAGTGTTGAGTCTACATCATATGAGGATCAATTGGAGGAACTGAAGATGTTTAATCTAGAAAAGATTTAGGGAGACATGATGGCTTTGGTTCAAGTATCTGAAGAGCTGTCATATGGAAGAGGGATTGGGTTTGTTCTGTCTGGTCCTGAGGACAGAACCGGGACCAATGGGTGAAAGTAGCAAAGGGATAAATGTAGATGCCATGTCAGGAAAAGCTTGCGAAGTGGACTGCCTCAAGAGGTCATGGGCTCCCCCTTCTTGGACATCTTCCAGCAGAAGCCAGACAACCACCTGTCAGTCATATTATGGCACATAGTCCTTTCATGGATGGGTTGAGCTAGAATAACTTTCACATCCCAGCCAGCTGAAGAACTATGGTACAATGTGAAACTGTGGCACAATGTAAAATTTAGTGATCTTTTGCATACTGCCTAGGGGTCTAAAGAATAATTCTAGGACGTAAACTGCTTGAGAGAAGACACTATTTTTCATTTTTGTATTTTATCCAGTGGAAGCATGTTTTAAAAAGACAAAAAAACTTTCTAGTTTCTCTATTAAGAAATAAACATTTCTCTAGTTTAAAAACACTTCTCAGTCTTTCCCTTTAGGAAAGTGGGTAGAACAAAAGGTCTTTCTTAGGGAAACGGATTAAGGGTGGAAACCAAATCTTGAACAAAGAGTACCTCTGGCCATTTTCCCATCTCCAGAAGGGGTTGGGCTATGACCCACCTAAGGGAAATATCATCATTTTCACTCTGAGGGAAGTGCCCTCTTCTGTTACTCAGAAAGCACTGCAATATAGATATTGATTTCAGGGAGGAGGCTCTTTCAATCCTTGAGGGAAAGGGTCAAGGCAGAAATTGAGTAGTTGAAGATTAAGTAACTATTGTTCTGGAATGTTAACCCCAAACTGTATTTTATCACATTATATCTTCTTGCACCTTCAAGATTGCTATAAGTGTTATGTCAAATTTTCTTAGGGTAGAGATATATCTAGGATGGTGGGGTGGGGTGGGGTGGGATAAGACAGACCTATTCCAGGATGGATGTTTCTTTCTCTAAGACAGAAGTACTTGGATGTTAGATTAATATTGAATTAACAAAAATTGCTTCTGACAGACTTGTGCCTAAAACAGTACTATATTAATATTTTATCTTTGACAATCCCTTGTACCTAGCAAAGTTGCTGGCACTTAATAAATCTTTATGAATGAATAAATAAGACATGTCTCAAGGATTCCTTATTTTGTTAAATTAGAAAATATACATCTTTTGTCTTTAGAGAAAACCTCCATTCATTCATTCAAAAAATATTTATTGATTGCCTACTATGTGTTAGGTACTGAAAAGGAATACAAAGATGTTCTTGTCTTCAAACTTATAATTTACCTGTAGATTTAAAATACATGAATAAATAACTACAAAACCAGACAAAATGTGATAGGCGCTATAAAAATGTGTGCTGTGGACAGTTGAGTGCTGTAATATTGTGAAGCAGAAATGTTTAACCTAAAGGTTAATGGGATGACTGACAAGGAAGAGGGAGCCCCAGAACTAGGTCTTAAATATGAATAAGATCTTGATAAGCAAAATCAGCCTCAAATTAAAAGGTAATTTAACTTAAACCCCCATTAGTAGAAAAAAGATACATATGAGGAATGCTAGAATTCATTTTCTAGAGAAGTAAAAAGGAAGATTTGGCCAAAAGACTAGAAAATACTACTTCTGAGAGAAACTGGAGGAATTGGGATTAACTTTAAAAAGTTACTGAAAGGTGAATTTAAGAATAGTGTTCAGGTATAAGGGTTATTAAGGATGAAATAATTATTGGCTCTTTTCCCACAATAGGAAAGACTGAGAAAATGGGCTTAAATGAAGCAAAGAGGGGTATAGGGTAGATATCAGAAAACTTCTTGACTATTAGGATAATTAATAATGTAGTGGTTGACCTTATTTTGTGCTTGCTATATCTCACAGTAACTCAATACTCACACTACTCTCATCGTATAAAAGCTTAAAAATAAAAATGTTCTGCTAAAGTATTACTCCAGTGCCTCACCTGGGTGTGTAGGTGACCCTCAAAGACTATGTAAGCCAGGGGAACACAAGTCCTTGCAGGTACTGCCAAGCTGGAAAGGAGTCTTATATAGTCCTGGAGACAAACTGTTGGACAAGAACCTTACCTAAGTTTGGAGAGGTTCATGCTCTTATCTTCTCACCCTAGTAACTAACACAGACTATCTACTAAGTTATTAAGGGGTTGAGCTCTCTTTTGGAGGGAGGTGCCCACACTGACAAAATCATGAAACTCTTAAAGAACTGAAGAAAAATAAAGCACACAACTAAATGTCTAAAGTTTTCCCCTGGCAATTAAATTCTAGTGACTCAGCTAGAACTTTTCATACCCCAAGTTAGCGCTCTGGGGGTGGACAGGTAGAATGGAAGAAACAAGCAATTTCTTGTCAGAAGAGACAGACGTACTGTTCCAAGAATGTACCAATAATTAAAGTCATCCTAACTTCTCTTTATAATAAAAGGATTAGGTCCTAAAGTCATCTTCCGGATGCCATGCTTGTTTCCATGCAAATGTATTTTGCATCTCATTTGGAAGATGCCTTTATTTTTGTTACCTGAAAGCTTCTTTTTTCATTTAGGAAGTAGGTGCAAATAATTTCTTTCACATATTTCCCTAGTCCCTTGTTTCCAGGAATTTTGTCATTCTTTCTCATAAAAAAATTATAATATACTTCCTAAACTCCAAACATGAGGTCAATTTTGACCTTTTAATAAAAAAAAATTAACTACAATCTAACCACATTTAGATATTTAAACTATAATTTTAAAAATTCATCCATGACACTTGTAAATAAAAACTACCCAATGGCTTCAGTCTAGTGCTGAGTTCTATTTAGCTAAGAATTTCCACCAAACTAAATAAGGTGTGGGCTTTGATATGTTTTTATTGACCTATGTTTTATGGGGATCCAGAAATGTGAGCAGTATTCAGATTTACAGTGGGTTATAGTCACATGTAAACAGGCTAACTGGTACTTCCTCCTACACAACATTCCATTTTCTCTTTCCTCCCTTGTCTTTGACCCTGACTGGACCCATGCCTGGAATCCTCTCCCTATACACCTTCATCTCTTAAAGCCTTGACCCTCTTTCAAAGTTCAGCTCGAGCTCTGCCTTCAAGTCTTTCTTTATTCTCCCACCACCCCCAGCTACTAGGACCTCTACTAACACTCCCCCCAATCCTCCATCATAGAATTCAAAACTCCTAGAGGGTGGGGACTGTTGATTTTTGTCTTTGTTTACACTGTACCTGGAAGATATTAGGGTGCCTAATAAATGTTGACTATGTAAGAGTGTTAAAGAGAAGTATCCTAGTCAATAAATCAATAGACATTTACTAAGGTCCTACTATGTGCCAGGTCCTGCTTTAAACATTGAGGATACAAAAAAAAAAAGCAAAAGATAGTTCCTGGCCTCAAGGAACTCACTGTTTAATGGAGGAGACAATAAGCAAACAATTATGTATAAACAAGCTCTATAAAGGATACATAGGAAATAATCCAAAGAGGGAATACATAGAACTAAGAGGGTTTGGTAGAGGCTTCCTACAGGCGAGATTTTAATGGGGACTTAAAGGAAGCTGGGGAAACCAGTAGGCAGAGAGGAGAGAGGAGAACATTTCAAGGATGGGGTTTTTAAAAAAGTGATAATCAGAAAGCATAGCTGAGAAAAAGGAATGAACAGAGAATGAACTTGGGTTGATTCAGTGCTGTAGTAGAGATTCCTTTTGTTTGTGGGCTGGATTAGAAGGTTTTTGAGATCCTTTGTAACTCTGATATTTTGATTCTATAATTTAAATCTATTAATTCAGCAAATATTTAATAAGTGCCTTTTATGTGAAAGTCAGTGTGTTAAATATTAGGGTTATCATGTGAAAAATGAAATAGCCCTTGCCTTTAAGAGGCTTACTTTCTATCAAAGGAGGTAACATGTACATAAGTAAACACAAAGGAGAGAGAAAGAGGAAGACAGAGAGGGTGAGGGAGGAGAATGATAACTGGGGTGAATCAGCAAAGTTCCCCAGAGGAGGTGGTGAAATTTACTTTGAAAAAAACCAGTACTGCTGGTGCTAAGAATTGTGTGGAAGGAATCCACAACTTTCAAATTCCAAACAACTAGAAAACCACCTCAGAGCTAATCTAGGAATGTGGAAGCAGATTACCTGTAAAGGGTAAAGGTCTGTCTCACTCTGGTGGGAGGGGAACAAGGTTTAAGAGCAGTAGCAACAGCAGCTAGCCTCATACCAGGCAGCCTGCAGCAAAGTTCCAAACCTGGAACAATCCATCATCAAAGCCCTACCCTCCAGCAAACCAGCAGCCCCCTAGGCAAATGAATAATCTGTGCCAGGCAGCAAGGTCCCACCCCAGCGACACCACCCCCAGCACAAGCCATCAGGCAGGCCTTGACCCAATTGCCGAACAGTAGTGATGCCCCACCCAGGGCCTGGCCAACAACTATATCTTCCTGGGGCCGACCAGAAGAGAGGCCTTATTTCCATAGCAAGCTAGCAGCAGGGTCCCCATCCCTCGGACAGATCAGCAACATAATTACTTCTCTAGAGACTGTTGAGGCCCCATTTCTATAGCAACCCAGTAGTATGGCCCACCCCTGGGACAGACCAGCAACAAGATCCCTCCTCCAGGGTCAGGCACCAGAAAGACTTTGTTTCCTTAAAACCCAGCAGCAAGGCCCCACCCCTGGAGCAGGCCAGCAGGTAAATCCCACACCCATGAGAAACCAACAGGGAGGTCCCACCCCCCTGTACAAGCAAGGAGGGAAGCCTCCCTTCCAGAGGAAGCAAGCAGCTAAGCCCTGAAGCCCAGTGAAAACCAGCTAACCCAGAGCCCCAGCACAAAAACAGTACAGGACCAGAGCCCAACTCTCATATAAAAGCATCAAATCACAAAAAAGGCATAAAAAATTAGCACACACACACACACACACACACACACACACACACACAAAGAGCCTTGGCTAATAGATAGTTAACTATAGTGATGGGGAGGACCAAGGCATAAACTTAGAAGAGGATAATAATGTCAAAATGACTACATGTGAAATCACAAAGAAAAATGTAATTTGGTCTCAGGCCCAAAAAGAATTCCTGGAAGAGCTTATAAAGGATTTAAAAAAGCAAATTAGAGAAGTAGAAGAAAATGTGGTTAAAGAAATGAGAGTAATACAAGAGAATCATGGAAAAAAGAGTAAATAGCATGGGAAAAGATAAACCAATTTACTGAGTAAAATAGCTCCCTAAAAAACAAATTGGCCAAATGGAAAAGGAAGTAGAAAAGCTCACTGAAGAAAATAATTCCTTAAAAATTAGAATTGAACAAATGGAAACTAATGACTCTATGAGACATCAAGATACAATAAAACAAAATCAAAACAGTAAAAAAAAAAAAGTTCATTTGAAAAACAACTGATCTAGAAAATAGATCCAAGAGAGATGATATGAAAATTATTAGACTACTTGAAAGCCATGAACAAAAAAAAGGGGGGGAGGGGCCTGGAAAAAACATCTTTCAAGAAATTACCAAAGAAATCTACCCTGATGTATTAGAATCAGAGGGCAAAATAGAAATTGAAATAATCCACTGAATACTGCCTGAAAGAGATCTTAAAATGAAAACTCCCAAGAATATCATAGTTAAATCCTAGAGATCACAGATCAAGGAGAAAGTATTGCAAACAACCAAAAAAAAAAAAATCCCAACAATTCAAATATTGTGGAACTACAGTCAGGATTACACAGGATTTGGCAGTTTCCCCATTAAAGAACCAGAGGGCTTGTAATAGGATATACTAGAAGGCAAAGGAGTTAGGATTACAACCAAGAATCATCTACCCCAGAAAACTGAATATCATCTTTCAAGGGAGAAAATGGATTTTTTTTCTTGCTTTTTGGAGGGCAATTGGGGTTAAGTAACTTGCCCAAGGTCACACAGCTAGTTGTGTGTGTGTGTGTGTGTGTGTGTGTGTGTGTGTGTGTTGTCTCTGAGGCAGGATCCAAACTCAGGTCCTCCTGACTACGGGGCCGGTGCTCTACTCACTGCGCCACCTAGCCGCCCCTTGAGAAAATGGATATTTAACAAAATAGAGGACTTTCATGCATTTCTAATTAAAAGACTAGAGCTGAATAAAAAAATTTGACTTCGAAATACGAAACTTGAGCAAAACATAAAAAGGTAAAAAGAGAAACAAGAGAAACCATAAAAAATTCAATAAGCTTAAACTTTATATTTCTATATGGCAAGCTAACATTTGTAACTCTTAACAACTTATTACTATAAGAGCAATTAGAAGGAATATATGTAGACAGAGAGTGTGTATATAAGGTGACTTTGATGGGATCATACCCCAGAAAGCAAAATAAAGGGGTGAGAAAGAAAATCGTACTGGAAGAAGGATGGGGGAGATTGAATAGGGTAAATTATCCCATGTAAAAGAGGCATGAAAGAATTATTATAATGGAGGGGAAGAGAGAGGGGACGGGTAAAGCTTAAATCTTACTCTCATCAAAATTGACTCAAAGAGGGAATAACATACATACTCAATTGAATATAGAAGTCTATCTTGCCTATGAGGAAGCAAAAAGGAATGGGGATAATAGAAGGGGGAAAAGGGGCGGCCAGGTAGCACAGCGAGTAAGAGCACCGGCTCCAGTGCTGAGAAGATATGGAGATCGAATCCCGGGCTCAGACACTTAGCACCCACCCAGAAACACCTGGCCGTGTAACCTTGAGCAAGTTACTTAACCCCAATTGCTTAGGGGCGGCCAGGTGGCTCAGTGAGTAAGAGCATCGGCTCCAGTGTCTGGATGACCCAGATCAAATCCGGGCTCAGATACTCAGCACCACACCCAGAAATAACTGGCCGTGTAACCTTGAGCAAGTTATTTAACCCCAATTGCTTTTAAAAAAAAAAATAGAAGGGGGAAAAGGGACTAATAAAAAAGAGGGTATATTGGGGAAGGTGGTGATCTGAAATAAAACACTTGTGAAGAGGGAAAGGATGGGATGTAAGAGACAGAGGGTGATAAAAGCAAAAAATAGCATGGAGGAAAATTCACAGTTAATTATGATAACCATAAGTGTAAATAGAATGAATTCAACCATAAAACAGAAGCAGAAAACAGAATGGATTAAAAACCAGAATTCCACAATATACTATTTACCAGAAACACATCTGAAGCAGAGACACACACACAGGGTAAAGGGGAAAAGACCTATTTGTACAAAAACTATTTATAGCAGCTCTTTTTGTGGTGGCAAAGAACTGGAAATTGGAATGGCTGCCAGTTGGGGAATGGATGAACAAATTGTGGCATATGATTGTACTGGAATATTATTGTGCCATAAGAAATGACAAGCAGGATGACTTCAGAAAAACCTGGAAAGAGTTACATGAATTGATGCTAAGTTGAGTGAACAGAACCAGGAGAATGTTGTACACAGCAATAGCAATATGAAGAACTGTGAATGATTTAGCTATTCTCAGCAATACAATGATCCAAGACAATCCCAAAGGATTAACTATGAGCATACTATCTGCCTCCAGAGAAAGGGCTGATATTGAATGAATACAGACTGAAGCATGCTATTTTTCACTTCCATTGTTTTTCTCTTATTAGTCTTCTTGTACAAAAGGACTAATATGGAAACGTTTTATATAGTTGCACATGTATAACTTATATCTGATTACTTACCATCTCAGGGAGGGGGAAGGGGAAAGAGGGATAGAATTTGGAACTCAAAACTTTAAATAAAAATGTTTTTTAAATTGGAGAAAAAAAGGGTTAGTGATTCTATGAGGCAGAAGTGAATAGGAATGCATTCCAGATATGGGGGATCTCTTGTAGAAATAAGAAATTTCATGTAAAGAGAGGAGTTAGCAGACTGGAATGAAGAGCATATGAAAAGGAGTAAGATGAAGAAAAAAGGGAAAGATAAGTGGGAACCGGATTGTGGAAGCCTGTAAAAGTCAAACTAATGATGTATTTTATCTGAGAAGCAATAGGGAGCCCCTGGAGATTACTGATTGGATGGTAAAGGGCGGGGGGGGGGTGCTGACATAGCTCTATGCTTTAGCAATATTGGTTTGGAAGCTGATTAACATTACAGGAATCATCTTTGAAGGTTTATGTACCTTGGCTTTGGAACAGGTAGATTTTCATCAAGAAGAAGCTCTGCACTAGCTGAAACTTTGGTCTGCATTTCAATTCCCAAGAAAAGTCAGCTTGGTCTCTCCTCCAAAAGCTTACTTCCCCATTCTCCTCTCCCAATACACACTGGCAAGGCAGGTCCCCTCTGGGTGGTGCAGAAACATCAACAGTAGTGGATGGAGTGGATGGAAGTTGGAACAGAGTTAAGGGAGAACTGCTCTTGCGATTTGGTAACAGTCACATACTCTAAACACAGCCTTTTCCACAGATGTAGTATATACAGGAAATGAGAAAGACATGCATTCATTTTTCAGGTGCTCATGAGGGGAAAAAAAGGACAGCATGGTTTTATTTCTAATACCACTTTTCTTTCCTGCCTTTGATTTGTAAGCAATAAAATCTTATCCACAAATAATTAACCCACATTCCAGTGACTACTATTTCTTCCTGGGCAGGATCTTGGTCTTTATGGTTATAGCTTTGAAGCTGAATGCCAGAAAAAGAACTACATAGAGTTTAGTTCAGCTTGAATCTCCTGGATGGGTTAGGACTAAGCTAAGTTGTGTACTATAGAAACTTGGGACTGCTAACTTGCTCAACGGTTTCGATTTTTATGAGAAATGGCATACTTTTTGTTCAAATTCCAAAACATACTGCAAGAGCCATAATCTGTATAATAAAAGTAATTCTTAGAATGATAATGCCTCTAGGTTTCCTCTAGTAATAATAACAGTACTATAATTTGCATAACATGATCACATTTGATACTTACAACCACTCTGTGAGATAGGTGCTATTAGATCTCCATTTTGTAGAAGAGTAAACCGAGGTTCAATAAAGTTGTTACTTCCTCAGTGTTACACAGTTAATAAGTGTCCAAGGTAGGATTTGAATCCATATCTTCTTAATTCTAAAACCAATGTTCTATTGGCTACTTTGTGGAAAAGGAACTGTTTGGTCTTCCATGTTTCTATTAGTAGGTGTTTAATTGTTTATTGAATTCCATGTTCACATTCAGAGATGTTACCTAGAGGGGAGACTGGTCTTCATGGAATGGAAATTTGAGGAGTAGGGGTAGATAAATTTCGGTAGTTGGTTGCAAAAGGCTAATTTATGGACTTTCAAAACAACCATAAGTTTGGAATATATCTGAGAATAAAGAGGAATCCCATCAAACGTTGCCTGACGTGATGAAGGTAGTGCCTTGTAAAGATCATTTTGATGGCATAGGCAGAGATTGGAGATAGAGGGACTGATTAGAAGGACAGTGCTTTGATGCTGTTCTAAGTGTTAAGTGCTTGAACTAGGGAAGTGACAGTGGCCATGAACAGGAAGAGACAGATAGAAAAGAGATTTCAAAGGTGGAATGGAGAGTGTTTAGTCCCAAAAAGAGGGGGAGGACATAGAAATAGATCCAAGATTTGGAGAGTAGAAGAAGGTAGAACAAGTGGGTCTGCTTTTTGAGGAGGTACTGTACTGCCAAATTCAAGTTAGAGTACAGATCGCCCTTTTCACTGAACCCCACAATGCTTTTGACAAGAATACTAAAAACAGAGGAAGAGGGAAAAGGAAATAAGCATTTAAGTGCTTGCTACATGCCAGATGTACTACATGCATTTTATAAATATTACCTCTTTTGATTGTCACAACAACCCTTCTAGGTAGGTGCTGTTTTTTATCCCCATTTCACAGGTGAGGAAATAGATGCAAACAGAGGTTAAGTGACTTGCCCAGAGTCACACAGCTACTAAGTGTCTGAGGCTAGGTTTGAACTCAAGTCTTCCTGACTCTAGGCCCAGTGCTCTATCCACTGCAACCCCTAGCTGCCTTGCACTGAGAAATTACTTTATTTATGTAATAATACAATGCAGAACAATGAGCTCTTTCAACTATTAGTAAAGTTACAAAAACTCTGACTTTTGATTTTATCTGGAAAAAAGAACTGTGATTTCTTCAATACTGTGGAAAAGTTGATTTATAAGGAGGGGCCTGAGCTTGGGGGGAAAAATTATTTAAAATAAAATAATAGCTGGTCCACTTAGGCTACTTCGAACATAAGTTTTCTGGCATGAATATGCTATACTCATAGGACAGAATTTAGAGGTCCTGGAGTACAGTTTAGGAAACTCTTAGCAAAGTATTAGTTTCTGTTCACTGGGTGATGTATTTCTTAGGGAAAGAAATGGTAGAAAGATGTTACCAACTCTCATTTAAAAGTCTATTTAGGGAAGCACACCATGCCTTTCCTGTCACTCCTCCCCAATTCTTTCTACCATTATCTCATACTTTTCTCAAAAAAACAGAAAAGAAGGATTATATATACTGTGATTATTTTTTATGTAAAGATTGGGGCTTTTCCTTAATATATTCACGAAATCAGAGAGTTAGAGCTAGAAGGGATGTTAGAGATCGTCGAGTTTAACTCCCTCATTGTTACAAAGGAAGAAACTGAACCCAGGTCTATTTGACATGCTAGTTCTAATGCTGCATTAATTTCTGTGATCACTCTCTGAGATTCCTTCTACTCTCTGATGCAGAACTTTTTAATGTTTCATTAAAGAGCTAGCAAATCTTAAGATCTCTGCTATTAGGATGCCTGGTTCCACGCTATGTGGCACACTGATCATTTTACATTAACAAGGCTGGAATCTGCTCTCTTATACTTCTTGAAATACTTGGCATGGCTTTTGCTACTTTTGTTCCCTGTGGTTTGCTTAACACCATTCCAGAGGGTGGAATTCCTCTTCCTAAATGCCCAGGTTCACTTCTGTAAGAATCTCCCCTTTAAACAACTCCAAAAAGAGGCAGCCAGAAAATTTCCTTGCCAGGAATTTCCCTTTTCAGGAAAGTGGGCCACTTTTACCCCCATACCATTGAAATGGTGAAAACAAAAAAGGTACAGTTTATCAACTTCAGGTCCATAAAAGTTTAATTGTTTGCAGGAACAGTCATACCCTCAATAACTCCACATTAAAGCCAAAATCGCGAGGTAGACAGAATAAATTTTAACCTGAGCAAGCAATTTCTCTTCTTTCCACAAAAGGAATTATCATCATCATGACTTAGGACTTTAAGGATGACAATGCACTTTAGACATGATTTATTTTTTCGTGGTAGTCACTTGAGGTAGGGTCTATGGCTATTGCTATCCTCACTGCACAAATGAAGAGACTGAGACTCAGAAACATGACTTGCCCATGTGACTCCTGACTATGTGACTTGTCCACGATCACAGAGCTGGTAAGTGTTAAAGTCAGTTTTGCTGACTCCAAATCCAGTGATCTTTCCTCTTAGGCTGTAAAGTCAACTTTGGGGGAACTCCCCTGAGAGGAAAGAGCAGTATTCTAAGAGTAAGAATAAGACCTTATATGATAATAAAAACAAAACAAAACCAACTCTGTGGGGTTTTTGTTGGGGAGGTAGTGGCAGCAGCCTAGTATATCTTGAGGTAGATTGTATTTGCTCTAGATACACTCCTCTCTATTGCTTTGCCCTTTTTCTGGACTCCCTCTTCCCTGCGCTAGAATCTTCCATACTCCGCAGTGGGCTTCATGGACCAATCCACAGTTAAATGTTTGTTGACTGACTGACAATCCCTAAGGCATCCTTGCCTGGAACATTAGAAGTAGAAAACCAAATCACAAGGGTCCCCTGCCTTCTACTGACCTATTCAAAAGCATGAAATGACAACAGAGGTATCACATGCATGGAACAACCAGGAATGGTGAGAAATTCAACATACCAAGTCTTCCTATGGGACTCTTTTCTTTCTGCTACCAAGATCTTATACCAGACCTCCTTGCAACATTCCTAGTTTGTACCTTCCCTGCCCTGCTTTGGAGATTCCAGCTGATGCCCTGGCTTAGGGGGGTGGATGAATTCCTAACTGTATCTGTCTCTTGCTGTCTCTGCTTCCCCCTCTTTGCTCCCACCTTTGGGTGTCCTGTCAATTCACACACAAGTCAACATCACCTCATGATGTCATTGGTCCTCTTCAAAATGTAGAACAAACACTGGGTGCCCTCCCAAACCCTTAGATTTTTCCTTCTGTGAATTAAAACAGAGCCAATAAAGGCTAATTGCTTTTAACATCACAACTGGTCTAACTCTGCTGCCAAAGCCCTCTGAAGTCCAAGAGCTGCTGTAACAGACTAGGACCCCTGTATAGTTCTCAATATACCTTTCTCACTGTGTTACTTGTGCCTTGGTTTTGTTATCTGTGAAATGGGAGTAATAATATCTGCTCTTTCTACTTTCCAGGGTTGTTTTGTAGCTTTGAGCAGGATGGGAACTTAGAGGTCACGTAGTCCAATGCCTCTTTTACACATGTGGAAAGAAAAGCCAGATGTGTGAAGTGACTTGTGTAAAATCACACAATTAGTAAATGGCTTCTCTTAGCACCTCTGACTACATATCACAATAGTGATTGAGTTGCTTTTATTGCCTCAACTCTGGACAAAGAGCAAAGAAAGTTTTAGAGCTGACTTGGGGGTAATTGTCTCCTTGTGACAGAACTCTAGAGTTTTAGGTGCTGTCTCAGGTTCCTGCCCTTGGGTAGGAAAACACTTGCAAATTGAGTGTTTGATGCACCTCAGTTGGTCCCACGAATGGGGGTACTTCTGGGCTTTTTAAAAGTATTGTCTGTGCCCAGGGACTTTAGTGCATGCTTGAGAAGTGTCTTTGTCTCCTTTTTGTAAACTTGCAAAAACAGTAGGCTTTCAATCCTTAGTAATTCCTTTCTCAGTCATCTTTTAAAAGAAAAAAATTTATTGATGACCTTTATTTTTGACACTACAGTTATTTTTTGGTATAATTCTTCCCCTTCTCCCTTCAAACTGAATCTTCTCTTATAACCATGAAAAACAGATAAGCAAAACCAAATAACTATGTCTGACTGCATATGTAACATTACACTCTTGTAGTCCCCACCTCTCTTCTGCCAGGAGGGATATGTGCTATAAACTAAAATTTGAACTATTTCTGGAGAGATATTCCCACTTCACCCACCCTTCTCATTAATTCTGCTGTTGCAGCTTTAAAATACTTTATATGGCCCTTGGCTTCTGATCCAATCAATCAACCAACAAGCATTTATTAGGCAATTAGTATGTTCCAGGCATTTTTCTAAGCACTGGTGATTAACTTCTGTTGTTGTTCAGTCACGACTGACTTTTGGTGACTTCATTTGGGGTTTTCTTGGCAGAGATAGTAAGGTGGTTTGCCATTTCCTTCTCCAGCTCATTTGATGGATGAGAAAACTGAGGCAAACAGGGTTAAGTAACTTGTCCAATGTCACACAACTAGTAAGTGTCTGAGGCCAGGTTTGAACTCAAGAGGATGAATCTTCCTGACTCCAGGTCCTGCTCTCTGTGTACTATGGCACCACCTAGCTGTCTGTCCCCAAGCACTGAGGATACAAAGAAAGCAAACAGTCCCTGCCCTCAAAGAGTTCATATTCTAACAGGGAAAACAACATGCAGATTACTGTGTGCATAATTGTGCACACATAGTGTAAATGGGAGGTAATGTTGGAGGAAAGGTGTCTTGTAAAAAGTGAAGTTTGAGCTAAGTCTTGAAGAAAGTAAGGAAGCCAGGACACAGGAATGAGAAGGGAGAACACTCCAAGCATGGCAGACAGTACTTGAAGAAAGTAAGACTAACTCAGACTTTCTTAGAGAATAGATCACACATAAGGAGTAGGGAAGAATTTTAGAGGATATCTTGTCCAATCCCTTCATTACATCTATTAGAAAATTGACACCTAAATTGAATGATTTGTTGGAAGTAGTAAATGGAGGCAGGATTTCAACCCAGTTCCTTCAAATCCATTCCTCTTTCTTTTTTTTCTAAACTTGTTGCTTTAAAAATTTATTTTATTTTAAATTTATGGAATATGCATTTCTATAACATAGAATAATTTTTAAAAAAAGATGATTGTGCATGAAATTGCAATTCTATTATTATGTACAACTTTCTATTCCTTTTAAATATAATAAAGTTATCATGTAAATTTCTTTCTCTCCCTTCCCCTCTTTCTAGTATATCACACTATCTCTTCTTGTAATAATATTTTTGTCCCCTTCAAATCATTTCTCCATTTGAGTCACTAAGATACCTAAGATTGGTGTGGCCTTTTAAAAAGTTGGGGGAGAAGATAAGAATTAGACAAAATGGAGCAAATGAAATATTTAAAAATTTTTCTGTACCCTTTACTTACATGAAATTACAATGAACGATTTGCTCCAAAGGCTCAAATGATAAGTAAGCCTTTCATTCATGCTTGAGTTTGCAGTCTCTGTCACCTTGGCCATGTGCCCAATTTATCCTTTATGAATAATTGTCTTCTCTACTTTGATAAAATAAAGCTCTCACAACCTACAGGACCTATCAGTTTTGCTTATGTCTTTGGGCTTCTTGTTTGTTTTTTCATTCCATTGATTCCTAGTTGTAAATCAGTCCCTAAAACTCTGTTTCCTTTTATCCCTGAAATCCTTTTCCTCTGCATATAAACACACCACTCTCTTCCCCATAATTACCTTGCTTCAGGCCACAAGAGTATGACAATTTTAATGTCTGAGGGCCGCCCACTCTCAGTACCTGTCAGACCTGATACAATAGGGCTGCTGTGAACTTGGGGCTTTGAGCACTGGGAAAAAGAGACAGCATGAGTATAATGAAAAGCAGTCTTGACCTAAACGCAGGGTCTAGCTCCTACTAACTAGATGTGTAATCTTGGGTATATCACTTTATATTTCCTGACTTGTTTCCTTACCTGTGGAATGAGAGGACTGACTTAGATGACCATTAAGGTCTCCTCCAGTTCTAAAATCTTATGAGTAGGTGATCACCTCTCTAGACAATGTGAATTTGGATGAACAACACTGACATTCTTTCTATTGAATATGCTATGTTCTATTTCACATCATCCCCTTTTCGGCAATACTAAGGAGGCCCCAGATCATAAAGGCCTATTCCCAGCTCTAATAAAGCCTACCATGCATCCCTGTCTGTAACCCAACGAGCTATAACATGCCAATAACTTGATACTCTAGAAATGCCTCAAACCAAAAATCAACTGCAATTTAATTGCCATGGAAGATAATCTTTTAAACATGTGCTTTAAATTCCATAAAGACTTTTCCCTGCAGGAATAAGAAAGTTTATATGAACTTGGGGGCAGTTTATTTTCATTTCCAGAGGATAGAATGTTATCTAATAAATAGCATAAGAGCCCAGTCCCTGAAGGATTTTTTTTTAAGTTCTTTATTCCCAGATATTACTTGTCATCTATTAAATACAGATATAATGTTTCAATGAGTTTTTAGTATTTTTCTTTCTCTTCTTGGCTCAAACAGAGCACTTAATCTTGTAATGCTAACATCATTATTTTATATTCTTCAAGCATCCACATGGTAAGGGATTCTGTATGTAATCCAAATGGCACATCTAAGGATTTCTATTCAATAAAATTAGATGACATAAAAATATATCAATCCACAAAGACTTTGAGGTTAGAGTCAAAATTATCCAGACTTTAGAATGCACAAGTCAGGCAGCCTAACCTGACCTAGCAATCCATTAACAAGCATGTGCCAGGTTCTGTGCTAAGTGCTAAGGATTCAGAAATGAAAATGATGTAGACTGCCCTCAAAGAGCTTATATTCAATCAAAGGAGCCATATTAAGCATGCAAAATATAGGGTGTCACCAAAGTCTAAAACTTCATTAAGACTTTGAGGACACCCTGTCCATAAAAAATTAATTCAGGGTAATTTGGGAGAGGAAACAGTGGAAGGGCTTTAAGTAGAAGATGGTGGCTGAGCTAAGGTTTGAAAGAAACTATGGATTCTAAGGTGGCAGAGATGAAGAGAATGAATTTTAGGCAAAGGGGAGCAGGTTGTACAAAAGAAACAGAAATGGGAGATGGAATGAGAAACAGCAAGTTTGGCTAGAATATAGAGTGCATGAAGGGAAGAACTGTATAATAAAGTTGAAAGGGTAATTTGGAACCAAGCTGTGAAAGGTTAACTATGCCAGTCCCAGGCAATGGGGACCACTGGTGTTGCTTGAAGAGGAGAATGAGATAGTCAGACATGCCTTAGAAAAATCACTTTGGCAGCTGTGTGGAGGGTGGATGGGAGGTGAGAGAGACTTAAGGCAAGAAGATATTAACAGCAGTCTGGAAGACAGTTGACCCATGTCTGAAGCAGAATGGTTGTAGTGTGAGTAGAGAAAAGGGGGATAGATGTGGAGTGTGACAAGGCGTGGCAACTGATGAGATATGTTTGGTGAGTGAGAGTGAGGAACCAAGGATCACTCTAAAGTTGTGAGCTTTCATGACCAGAAGGATAATGGAGACAAAAGTTCAGAGCTATGTGAACTATCTGAGCTCCTATGAGATTATTTCACCTTTGTCTCAGTATCTCCAGCAGGAGCACAGTACTTGGCATGTAGTACAGGGAAGGGATAGGAATAAGTTTCTTTCCTCTATTCCTTTCTTCTCTTCCTTTTTTCTCTTTCTTCCACCCTTCTCTTTTTTCCTTCTTTCCTTTCTTTCTTTCCTCTCCCTTCCTTACTAATGGTATGTACCTCAAATGATTGCTGTGAGGATTAAATGAGATAATAATTGTAAAACACTTAACATAATGTCTAGCACATAGTTAATGCTATATAAATGTCAGTTATCATCATCATCATCACTATTATTATCATACAGTACTACTATGTGCCAGGCATTGTGCTAAGCATTTTACAAATATTTCATTTGGTCCTTACAACAACCCTTCAAGGTATGTGCTATTAGTATCCCCATTTTATATATGGGGAGATTGAGATGGAGAAATTAAGTGACTCATCGAGGGTCACATAGTTATTAAGTGTCTTGAGGCTAAATTTGAACTCAGGTCTTCCTGACTCCAAACTCAGCACTCTATCCACTACACCATCTAGCTGCCTGCAGTAGACTGATTATTATAGTAGATTGATTTTTATGGAGGCAGTACATGGTTTCTCAGAAAGAAGACTAGACTCAGCATCAGATGACCTGGACTCATTTCTTTGTTCTGCCTTTTATCAGCTGTGTGACCTTGGTAAATTCAACTAAATTTTATGAGCTTTAGTTTCCTCATCTGTAAAATGGCGTTAATACACAGGGTTATAATGAAGACCAAATGAAATAATGTATTTGAAGTGCACTGTAATCATAAAGCACACGTAAATGTCGACTGCAAACAGTGGTTAGAAAGATTTCTATGTATTCTGTCCTTAAATAAACAACGTGTAAAAACCAATACAAAAATTCAGCAGCTCTGGTCTTTGAATGAACAGGTATCAGAGTCTATGTGACCAGCTTCTCCAGGTGTTTCTGGCTTCCTCTTATAGCCATTACTAAATGCGGTCAGTGAATATTGGCTAATGGAAAGTTAATGGCTTGAGAGCTGTAGTCTTTGAAGAATTTGCTCACTGCTTTTCTGTTACAAACGAGAGCAATCATCCTGAAAGAAAAACTGGAAGACAAAAATCAAAGCTTTCACTCTTCTTCCTAGGTGACAATGGAGAGAAAGCCTGGCCAAAGTCCTTCCCTTCCTGCGGAGGAATGTTCCAGTCTCCCATAGATTTTGACAGTGATATCCTTCAATATGATTCTACCCTTTCACCCTTAGTATTAGAAGGTTACAACATGTCTTCCAATGAGCAGTTTATTCTGACTAATAATGGACATTCAGGTAAGTTGGAAACCTGAGGAAAAAAAAATCTATTTTTCCACTGTTTCTCCCCCCTCTCTCCACTTGATAACATAGTAGACTCTACCATAAGAATCAATGTAGCAAAGAGCTTATACCACCTATGTGGGTTCTCTCCCTGAGAGAGAATGACTTATCATCATGGGCATTTCCCCAAGGACAATGCTGGCCTCTTCCTTTTCCTTCCAACACACACACACACACACACACACACACACACACACCCATACACCCACACACACAGTGGAACTCTCCAAAACCAGTTCTGTCATGGAGTCATGCAGTCTAAGACTGGTTGAACTTCCAGCAGTGAGGGGAGGAACAAAGAGCAAGCCAAATTGAAAGACCTTATGAGTAAAAAATATCTAATAGTATATACTCCTTGGGCAGCTAGGTGGTACAGTGGATAGAGTGCCCAGCCTGAAGTCAGGAAGATTCCTCTTTCTGAGTTCAAATCTGGCCTTAGATGCTACTGGCTGTGTGACCTGAGGCCTTAAGCTTGTTTGCCTTAGTTTCCTCTTCTATAATATGAGCTAGAGAAGGAAATGGCGAGTCCTCCAATATTTTTGCCAAGAAAACCCAAATGAGGTCATGAAGAATTAGACATGACTGGAAGGACCAAAAACAACCACCACCACCACCATACATACTCTGCCTTACAGTGTATCCAGGACCTTCAAAGTCTGAAAACCGAGTCCTATGGCGAAATTGTCCCACAAACAGACCACAGTTTCAGAATCTAATCTCGTAGTACTGTCAGCAAAGTAACATGGTTTCTCCTTGACCATAAGGTATTTTTTAAATTAACAATCATTGGGTATCATTGGGTAAGGTTAATGTTTTATATGGAAGCAGTGGTTGGCATGTGTAGGTTGGCAGTTCTACACATATTCAATCCTTTATCCTGATCTTATATGCAGAGTTGAAAGTGTAACATAAATCACTGGGCCCCGAGTACCATGCCCTCACTAGGGGTTGGACTGTATGGTCTCTCAGTGTCCCTTCTGATTCTAGATCTATGGTCCTCTGAACCCCAGGGATTCATAAAACTCATCCAGTACAGTTAGGACCTAGCAATCCTAATAACACAGTGAGCCATATAGGTCTTCATTCTAAGCCCAGAACCACAACCCTATTTCTTTCTTTAGCACACAAGGCTCAAATGATGTGCTCAGAGCTCTACTTCCCTAGAATGTCAGCGGTCAGTCTAGTCAACAAAAGTTGGCTGGGATTTGTCTGTAACTAACTTTGATGTAATTATCACCACCCCTCCCCATTCTTCCCTCATTCCCTCCTCTCTCCAGTGCTCTTCCCAAATGTCGATGTTATTTGTGTCTATGGTGCCTTTGTTCTGTGCAAGAACCGTGACTGCCTCACATCTCTACCAGCTTTGATGCTTTTAACAAATGATGTTTAAAAGATGAACATGCAGGGCAGCTAGGTGGCACAGTGAACAGAGCACCCGCCCTGGAGTCAGGAGTACCTGAGTTCAAATCCGGCCTCAGACACTTAACACAAAAACTAGCCATGTGGCCTTGGGCAAGTCACTTAACCCCAACAGCCCTCCAAAAAAAAAAAAGATGAACATGGGTCTCCTACTGCTTTCAGTTAGAATTTCATCAAGAATTGTACCAGGAATTGCAGAATCTCTGGGAAAATGCGTAGTGTGGAGCATTCATACCCCCTGTTTATACTGGTAACAGCAGCAGTAACAAGAGACAGGCTTCTACATCTCAGCCACCCAGCTTAGATGACTTACTGACAACAGGTCCTGGCTCCTACCGATAACCTGAGATGCTTAATGGTACTAGAGGCTAATTAACCAGATATCTAATTGAGAGTATATTATTTTATTAAGGTGCTAAACACATAGATCAGTAAACCCTTCTAAATTCTCAAGTGGGTTCACCACCATCAAATGCATTTTATAAATAGAAAAATTCTGTCCCTGAGGGTTTACAGAGTTTGGCAATCCTACCAGAGTAAGAAGAAACCAAAGGACTCTGATTCCCAAATCTCTTTTATCTCTACTTGTCTGGGTCTCTGAGTTTTCTTATCTCATTATTTTTAAACCTTTGTTCCCTGCATTGATCACTAGTGAATCTACTGCTTTTTTCTTACAGTGAAATTAGGTCTGCCTCCAAATATGTACATTAAAGGCCTGGGTCCCAGGTATACGGCAACAGAACTTCACCTGCACTGGGGTAATCAGAATAATCCCCATGGCTCTGAGCACACAGTTGACGGGAAGCATTTTGCAGCTGAGGTGAGTGGAGTAGGAGGGAAAATTGAGACCATCACTCAGGTTGTCCCTGATGCTGGTCTGGAACTGCATCTGGTCTCTGATGGGCTCATGCTTAAGTGGCTAATGGTTGTGTTTATTGTAGGTATACAGTTCAAATATTCATGTTATTTACTCCTATACTGCCTAGTTACGTGAATGATAAATGGAAGGTCTTGAGAAGCAATCTAGCTACAGTTGATGGGTTGGAGGTATCTGAAAATTCACTCTATTTCTCCCTCCTCAATCCCCAATTAAGCTGAAATACCCTAGTGAATATGCTGGGAGCCTGTCCTGATTCCTTCATATGACTAATTAAAAATCAGGTTAGGATGAAAGGAGGATATACCATCATACAAAGTGTTAGTTTCCTCTTCATTTTAATTACTTTGAACTACATTTACTAGTTAAATAAGTTACTTGGGGTGAATGCTTCATGGAGGTTTGTGATTTGCCCATTTCCCAGCAGGACAATAGAGACATGCTTCAATCTTTCAAGGTGCCCGAATAGAGTGGGACTACTTCAGAGAATGTGGAGGCAGATCACCCACATTTTATTATCTCTATCTCCAAGATGAGGATATAGAGGCAAAGAGGGATTGAGCAACTTGACCAAGGGCACCACATCTAGTAATTGTCAGATCCACTATCCAGGCTTCTGGCTCCCAAGGAAAGTCAGTCAAGTAGCATTTATTTAGCACCCTCTATATGCAGGGCACTGTGCAAAGAAAGGCAAAAAAACAATTCCTGTCCTCAAGGAACTTACAGTCTAATGGGGTGCTCTTTTCACCACTTCCTACTGTCCCTCCAAATTCAGAAGCCCTGAGTTCAAATCTCACTTCTGCTGCTTACTCCTTGTGTGGTCTTGAACAAGTCTCTCTGAGCCTCAGTATCCTTACATAAAATAAGGGGCTTAGACCAGATGACCTCTAAGGTACCTTCCAGTTTAAAGTCTATGATGATCATTGAAAATGGCGATGAACTCCTTCTAATATCATCACATTAGATACTAATAGCACCCATAATCTCTACATTCCACAATTCTGAAGCATCATGAAAATTAGCCTCCTTTGCCATGAATAGTCCATTATCATTATGCCAGACCTGTTCAAGAGTGTGCTATCACCCCTGTTATCTTTTGGAGCCTTAGTGATGTAGAATGGGAGAATGGGTTGGGGTGAGCCCCACCTCTGTTTTTCTCTCTAATCCCTACTTTATCACAACAGACTCTTGGAAGATAATAATAAACAGTATCAGAATATCAAAGGTAAAAACACAAAACTCCCTTAAACTTTGGTAGAGGGTGTCATGTTTTCTGCTTAAAGATCTGCTGAGAGTTAGCTTAGAGTTATAATATACCACCCTGTGTTGTCATACTGTGTACCCTGGTGTGCAAATCCACAATGTCAACAGAGAATGGGAGGAGGGGCAGAGCATTATTCTTTTAGCGACTACTGTAATTGTTGGCTTTTTACTCCACTTTTTAGTTCCTACAAGCCAGAACACAAGGGAACAGTTGCGAATGTTTATAGTGCAATACAAGGGATAAATACCACAGATCAGGCAATGGATTCTACAGTGAATAATTACATGTCAATTCTCCACTATTCATAACCACTAAATGGTTTCATGTCTCAGGCTAATTATAGGTCTATTTACAAGTAAGGTGGGGTATAATTCTGGACCCTGATATATGATGGTACTATTAGAAGCTCACACATTTTCATGCCCCTTTCTGAATCTCATACACTGCAATTATTCCCAGCTAATTGTTGAGTGCAGACTTCCCTTCCTCAGGGGAGTATAAGGAAGCTAGGGTACAGGTAGGAATTAAGGTTTAGGCATTTGCAGATCATTCTAGTTGCTTTTCTTTTTGCTATGAAGGCCCAAGTTATTATATCTATCTTCTATCTATGTGTGTATGTGTGTATATATGTGTTTGCATATATCTATATGTGTGCGTGTGCATGAGTGTGTGTGTGTGTGTGTGTGTGAAGACAAAGTTTGGTAAAGGGAAGCATTGTGGTGTACTAGGAACATTACTGGCTTTGGAGTCAGGACAAGCTGGTTCAAATCCTGGATGGGGCACTCACTAGCCAAGTGTCAAGTCGCCCTGGGGAAGTTATTTTCCCCATGTCAAAGTTTTCCTTTCATGTAAAATGAAGGTAATGATTCTTATAGAAATTTCTCTTACAGGGTTGTTGTAAGACACTACTTTAAAAATTTAAATAAAGTAAAAAATTTAATTGGGTTTAGAGCTGGGACATTGTGACAGCTAAAGATAACAAATATATAACTAATAGTCAGGAGATTTGATTCTTAACTTTCTGGGGGGAAAATAAGTCTAAAAATATTTAATTTTAACTAAATTAAGTTGTCTTTCATGACCAGGATTATCTTTTTTAAAGTTCTTTTAAAAAGACTCAAAAACTTGATAAAATGTGGCTAGAAGACCTTAAGTGTCCTTGTAATTCTGATATCCTAAGGGGTTAAGTTATGCTCTATCTCATCCCTTTGCACCTCAATTGTTTTTTTAGGAAAGGTCATATTGATGATATGAAGTTAAAGAGTATATTTTATGCCTGAGATGATTTAGGAAACTACCTTGGTTCAGAAATTAGGTAGCTGTTTGTGTGTCCCAAAAATGACAATTAAACCACTAACTAAAGATTGCAAAGTTTTGTTATATGTTAACCTGAAAGACAGATTTATATCAAAAAAGGAACCTACAGACTAAAAGGTGCTCTGTTTAAGTCGCCTAATTATAAGCTTTTTTTTTTTTTTTCCTGGAAGCATATGATTAGATAAAGAAAATTTACTATCAAGGAAGACACCACAGGAACACTGGGACATTGGGAGATGGACAAGTGGTGTAAATAATATATATCACATGGAATATTTTCTGGAAGAAGCTCTTGGGTCATGACCCACAGTTCAAGAGGTGCTGAAGGGGTCGAGAATGGAAAAAATTTAAGAAGACCTGCTCTAAACTATTAGATATAATCTGCATTGCACGGTGTCCTTATACATAGAGTGAAACATGCTTCTTGCCTTTCCTCCAAGATTATCTTCTGTTTGCCCTGTGTGTATACATATACACATGTATATGTTTTATCTATATAAAATCTATCTACATACATGTATATATACACATACATGTAAACATACATACATGTGAATATGAATACACAAATACTCGCACAATGCCTGGCATAGACTAGTGGCTTAACAGATGTTTGCTGAATTGACTGACTAACATTAAAGGACTCTACCAATAAGAGTTATTCTTTATGTCAGCTCCTTAAGAGAAAAACCTAATCTTCATGACTAAATTCAAATGAATATTATTTCTAAAATTAAAAACTCTTGATGCCTGTAGCAGATTCTCACATAAGCTCCATATCTTATCTAAATACCATTAATATTAAGTTGTAGGCTTACTAAGCCACTCCTGAAAGGACATAGAACCAAAGACTAACCAGAGCAGAGTCTCAATTTTTAAAAAAATCAGGAAGGAAGCCTAATGAAGGAATCAGATCCAATAAATTTAATATTGTTTGTTAATCTTTTCTTTTTAACAAGATTTTCCTGTCTTCTTTGATTTTCATGAACCTCTGTAGCAGTATTCAATCCAGAATGTAACTGCTGCAGACAAAAGGCTGTGTTTCTTAGCCCAGTGAACCAAAGCAGTCAGAATTCTGTTTTGTCAAATCAAGAAGAAACAGGGTTGAGCTGGTCTAGGGCTTTGCCAAAGGCTAAGTCCTTCACAGGGGAAGTAGTTGGGGTGAAGAACTCCTAGCCTGAGCGGAAAACCACTTTTCTCTTGAGTAGTTGACCCAGAGAAAATAGTTAATTAGGGTCACACACACACATATACATACATATATATATATATATATATATATATTTTTTTTTTAGTTTAGAGAGGATGAGGTCAAATGTTCTCCAAGACTCATAGACTATTAGAGCTAGAAGGTATCTTAGGGATCTTCTACTCTGACCCCCCCACTTTTTTTTTTCGCTTTTTTTGGAGGGGGAAGGTAGGGCAATTGGGTTTAGGTGGCTTGCTCAAGGTCACACATCTAATGTGTGAAGTGTCTGAGGCTGCATTTGAACTCAGGTCCTCCTCACTCCAGGCCCAGTGCTCTATTCACTGTGCCACTTAGCCATCCCAGCCTGACCCCTTTTTCAATAATAATAATGGCTGGGTTCAAATCTGGCCTCAGATACTTGAAACACTTACTAGCTGTGTGACCTTGGGCAAGTCACTTAACCGCAATTGCATTGCCTTCCCTCCTCCAAAAAAAAAAAATAATGGTTAGCACTTATATAGCACCTTAAGGTTTGCAAAGTGCTTTACATATGTTTATCTCATGTAGTCCTTGACAACATTTTGTGAGATGGCCACTATTATTATAGTTATCTTATTACATAGCTATGTATTATATTAAATATATAGTAACATATTAATATATTTTGTTAATGTAGCTATTAATAGATATTATGTAGTTATATTATTAAAGCCATTTAATAGACAAGGAGATTGAGGTCAAGTCAGTCAACAAGCATTAATTAAACCATCACATACTATAGGCCAGGAACTGTGCTAAGTGCTTAAGATACAAAGAAAGGAAAGATACTGGCTGCTCTCAAGGAGCTCCCCATCTAGTGGAAAAGACAAATATGCAAACAACTAGGTACTAATATGATATATATATATATATGGATAAACTAGAGGGAATGTGAGAATTAAAGGGGATTGTTAATGAGGAGGGTCACACAGCTCAAAATTGGGAGGTAGGATTCAAACTCAGATCTTCCTGACTCCAAGGATGATATTCACTATATCACCTAATTCTTTCTTGTTCTATTTATCCAGTTTTAAAATTCAAAACAAGAAACATTATAATTACTGAATATAACCTTTACACACACATGAAATTTCTATATTAGTCATTCAATGAAACCGAGGACTTTCAAGCATTCTTGGTGAAAAAAAAACAGAGCTGAACAGAAAATTTGACTTTCAAATACAAGAAGCAACAGAAACATGAGAAGGTAAACAGGAAAAAGAAATCATAAGAAACTTATCAAAGTTGAACTATTTACATTCCTACATGGAAAAACGATAATTGTAACTCATGAGACATTTTCTCAGTATGAGAATAGTTGAAGAGAATATATATGTATACAAACATATATATGTATGTATAGGAGGGTATATGTGTATGTAATATATGTGAGTGTGTGCATATGTGTGTACATGTATACATAGACAGAGGGCACAGGATGAGTTGAATATGAAGGGATAATATCTAAAAAAATAAAATTAAGAGGTGAGAGAGGAATCTATTGGGAGAAGGAGAAAGGGAGAGATAGATTAGGGTAAATTATCTCATATAAAAGAGGCAAGAGAAAACTTGTTACAATGCCGGGGAAGAGCAAGAAGGTAAAAGGGAATGGGTCAACCTTACTCACGTTGGATTTGGCTTAAGGAGGGAATAACATACACATTCAATTGGGTATCTTACCCTATAGGAAAGTAGAGGGGAAGGGGATAAGAGGGGGGATGATAGAAGGGAGGTAAGATTGGGGGAGAGGGTAGTTAGAAGCACACACTTTTGAAAAGGGACAGGGTCAAAGGAGAAAATAGATTAAGTGGGGGGCAGGATAGGATGGAGGGAAATACAGTTAGTCTTTCACAATATTACTATGGAAACGTTTTGCATAACTACACATGTACAACCTAAATTGAATTGCTTATCTTCCCAGTGGGGGTGAGTGAGGAGGGAATAAGAGAAAGAATCTGGAAATCAAAGTTTTAAAAACAAATGTTAAAAAAATTTGTTCGTTTTTTTTTATATGCAACTGGGAAATAAGATACACAAGCACTGGGGTATAGAAATCCATCTTGCCCTACTAGAAAGTTGGGGGCAGGGGAGAGATGGCAGAGGATATAAGAGAGAACAGATTGGGGGAAGGGCCATTCAGTAGGCTTGCTATATTGGGGTGGGGTTAGGGGAAAGATGGGGAGAAAATTTGTAACTCAAAATTTTGTGGAAATGAATGTTGAAAACTAAAAATAAATAAACAATATATATTAAAATAAATAAATAAAAAGAAATTTCTATATTAGAGTCAATTATGGTGAGATACAGAGGAGAAAGAGTGGTGGGGAAATAAAGACTGAGAGACACCACTTCAATGATTACCAAAGCCTTAATAGACACAGATCTAAATAAATTTGCTAATACTAATTTTTGTGGAAAATAATATGATAATTGTGAATAAAAAGCAACCACAAATAGGGCAAAATTCTCAGAACATGTTATAAAAAATATCTTTTGCTCATTTTGTAGGAAAAATATTTTTCTCCACTGGAAATTAGAAAATGTTGTAGATCATTTTAGAGAGAAAAATATCTTTTTCATGGAGAAATATTCTGTTTCCGTGGCATCTTAGAATATTATTGATAAAAACTTTCAAATTCTTTTAAAACCTTGTTTTCATAGCTTACAGGTAAAGTACTGGCTTTGTAGGTTAAATGAAAACAAGCTGGTGGTTAAAGGCTTCTCATCTCAGTCCTTGAGCATTTCTAGATTAAGTGGTATTTGGGAATGATTGAGCTTAAGGGGACTACATAATAAATATGACCTTGTCATGGGATGAGGAATATCTGGTCACAGCCTGAAGAAAGGAATGGAATTTCCCTAAAATAGTTTAGCTTTTCCATGACTTCACACAGGAATGAGAGTTGTGTATTCCTCTGACACTGACATTTTGGCCTTTTCTCTGCATCGTAGCTACATATTGTCCATTATGACTCGGACACATACCCTGATGTGTCCACAGCCAGAGACAAATCGGAAGGACTAGCTGTTCTGGCTGTTCTTATTGAGGTAAGAAGTTCACTGGGACTCTCCCCTACATCTTTTGGTTTACAGGGTTTCCAAATATGATTTCAAATATGAATCAGAGCTGGAATTTGGCAATTTTTTCCCTGGACTCCTACCTCAAAGGTTCAGTTGGCTGTGTTGTATGTTCTTCACATAAAAAAAGGCCCATGTGGTATAGTATGCTTTTTTTCTAGCAGATTCTCTCAGTCTGGAAGCAATATTGGGGGGGGGGAGGACCCTACAGTGATGATACTATCCTTTTATTCTGGGACAGGCAAAGAATAAATAGAGCTTTACTTAGACCTCTTAAATAGGACATTATTAGATGAACTTTTGTACTTAACATAGTCCTTCAAGTTCTGGGTTAGATTTTCCTTTTTTACAGTATTATAGCAAAATAAAGCAGTATAATTTAGCACTGAGTATAATGCTTTAGAACAAGGGTGGGGTACCTGGGGCCTCAAGGCCACATGAGGCCTTCTAGGTTCTTTTGTCTGGATCCAAGTTTTACAGAACATATCCTTTTATTAAGGGGATTTGTTCTGTGAAGTTTGTATTCAGTGAAAGGGCCAAATTTGAGGACCCCAGAGGGCCACATGTGGGTTCCTTACCCCTGTTTTAGAAACCCAAGGGACAGTGACTTGTGAAGGGACGCAGAATGGCAGTTACACAGTGGCAATGCTCTAACAATAGAACAATCTTATATGATGATCCTCCTAATTTCAGGAGATCAAGGTTGCAAAGAAAAAGCTAAGTGGATATTGCCTGCTAATGACTGAGAGCTTCCTCTAATAAAGGAGTAATTAACTTGTGGTCCATGAACATATTTTTATGCACATCTATATATAGTGGGATAACTATTTCAACACAATTTATTTTATGTGTGATCTTACATGTTTTATCACGCATTTAGAAACCTTGTTTTGAGAAGGGGTCTTCAGGGGCTTCACCAGATGCCAAAGGGGTCCATTATACAAAAAAAGGTTAAGAAAACCCTCCTCATGGGGTGGCTAGGTGGCGCAGTGAATAGAGCACCGGCCCTGGAGTCAGAAGGACCTGAGTTCAAATCCAGCCTCAGACACTTAATACTTACTAGCCATGTGACTTTGGGCAAGTCACTTAACCCCAATTGCCCTCCAAAAAGCAAAAAAAAAAACAAAACCTGCTCTAATCTGATAACTCAAAATATCACGGTTGGAACCCTCCCTTAGTCCAAGTAATTCAACCATGTTGCATGTATTGCAGATGGGTTCCTTCAGTCCTTCCTATGACAACATCTTCAGCCACCTTCAAGATGTTAAGTACAAAGGTAAGTGGTCAAATGGTCCCTTGTTTGATCCTTCAGTCTTTTCTGGGGACAGAATGCAACTACCTCTGTATGACAAAGAAAAATACAACACATTCAGAAGCTTGTGGACAACAGGCAGTTGAAAACAGTTTGACAAACAGAGAAACAGACAAAGCTGGTCCCTGCCTACCCTCAAAGGGCTCACTTTCTAAGGAGAGAAGACAAGAGCTGGAAAGAGGGTGGGGACACAATAGTTGGAGGTGGAGATGGCTGGGGAGGGACATAGAGACCTGGTTCCTGACAAGAAAAGGTCCTGCCTCATCTGGCAGGACCTGACAAGAAAAAAGCTGTCCTGGCAGAAGCAGGGACAGAGTCCAATGTGGTGAGGAGACGAAGTGTGGCAGCTATGCAGCAAGGCAATGGGGAATTTGTGAGATATTGTGAAGGGAGGAACTACACAGCACAGTATGTAGCGTTGGTGTCAGACTCAAATGACAAGAGAGACCTGCAGACATTATCTGTTTTAATTATACTTATTTTGTGAAGTATTTCCCAATCACATTTTATCTGGTTTTGGTCAAACTTGGGAGTGTTTAGGCTTCTTGTGGTCTTCTAGTTTTGGTGTTGGATGCCTCTGATGTATAAGTGTGCTAGAATCAGAGTCAGGAACACCTGGGTTTAAATCCCACCTTAGACAATTATTAGCTGTGTGACCCTGGGCAAGTCACCTAACCTTTGTGAACTCAGTTTCCCCATCTGTAAAGTGGAGATAATAATAGCATGTATTTCACAGGGCTGTTGCAAAGGTCAAATGATATAGTTTGCAAGTGTTGTATAAATGTCAGCTATTATTATGAAGTCAGTGGTAAATTTGTGGGGTAATTAGCAGTGATAGAGCAGGTTTAGGGTGGTGGAAACAGAAATATGCTTAGAGTTCTTATTAGAAGAACATTTCTATATGTTGCAGAGATGCTAATATCTCCTCTTTCCCCTCCCATTGTGTTTCTTTCAGACCAGAAAATTCAAATTCCAGGTTTTAACATCCATGACCTTCTTCCTCAGAACCTAGATGAATTCTACCGCTACCAAGGTTCTCTGACCACTCCTCCTTGTTTCCCCAGTGTGCTCTGGACAGTTTTCCGAAACCCTGTCCAAATCTCCCAGGACCAGGTAACTTAGGAGCTACTCAGGAGCCTATGTCACATTTCAATTTTTACCAAACTGAGATATTGCATCATTTGAGTAAGTTTAGGAAAACTATAGGAAAGTCAGAGGCAAAACACTCATGCCCCTCTAATTTCCTACACAAAAGTGGTATTGGAAAGGGAGATAACAAGAAAAATGAGAATCATAAATGCTTACCACCAGAGGTCTTAAAAAATGATCATAAGAAAGTGGGAAAGAATATAGAATAGAGAAGGCCCTGGAAGTCCTTAACTTCCAAGGGCCCTGCCTTTTCTCTATTTAACTAAACATTAGTCAATATATAGCTCATATCAATGGAGTTTATGGCAACTTATTTCACAGCCTATCCCTTCCTGTGGTCAGGTTTTGGATTAAAGGGAAGGACAGGGTTTGTTTAGGTTAACCATTGCCTTCATGAACAAAATGAAGGAAGTATGCCCAGGAAAATAAGCAGACCCCTCTTCATCAGAGAGTTTGGTGGTCTAGAGGATAGAAGGCTGGCCTTAGCATCTGAAAGACCCAAGTTCAAATCCTGCTTCAGACACTTACTGGCTTTGTGACCTATGGGAAAGTCATTTAACCTTTCTCAGCCTTGGTTTTTTTTATCTGTAAAATGGGGATGATGATATCATACCTCACTGAATTATGGTGACAGTCAAATGAGGTAACTTACATAAAACACTTTGCCTCCTGTCAAGCACTATGGAAATTCTAGTTTTCATTATTTGCAAAGATATTATTGGGTTGTCTTTTTCATACTCTTATCTTTCTCCTAGTTCACTGACTCTCCTCAGCTGCAGGCTTCTGGTATAAGTGGTCTCTGTCAATGGGTAATAAACGTTCATTGAGTTAACTTGGCTGGCAGGAAGGAATAAAGAAAAAAAATAAGTGATTTTATATAGTGAAATAGTAATATAGCAACTCAAAAAATTATTTGAAAGAGGTTGCATAATTTTCATGGGTTCATGAAATCATACACAAATAAGAGTCAAAAAACTCTTGTGCCCAGTAGTATGCTAGTAAATGTCTAACAACTGGTTCTCAAAAAAAAAATGTGACATACTTTTAAGGTTAATCTGCATTTTTTACATTTTTCCATCACTTTTGCAAGTCTAGACACTTAACAAAACAGTAAATCAAGCCTTGATTTGTAGCATTTGCCAATTTCCAAGCTGTAAGTGCTCACGCTGAAAATTAAACACTAGTTCTCAGTTTGAGCTAGCTCCAGGACACACCCCTCTTAATTATTTAATATAATTTAATGTAGTGTTGGGGAAAACCTCCTGGGAACATCTCATCTTGAGCTTTTTGTTAAAATTCTGGATTTTCTGCCCTCTATGTAGGGAAAGTAGAAGACCAAAATTCGAATTCTGCCTTGTACATTTACCAGTTGTATGACCCTGGGAAAATCAATTAATCTCCTTGGTCCTCAGTTTCCTTATCTGTAAAATAAGAGGGTTGAACTTGGTAACCTCCAATGTCCCTGCTAGATCTAAATACATGATCCTCAGTGACCTATGACACTATAACTAGAGAATATCACCTAAAACCATCCATAGTCTGGTCTGATTTCATCTATAATAGGGAACTATTTTTTAAAAAATCGCCTCTTCTTGGGAAGTATAGTAGAGATGAGAAAACAAGTAGGACACCAAATTAATAATACTTTTGGTAAGATGGAGGGGCAGCCAAATGTAGTGGGGCAGAAACAGCTCTTTGATTTGCTTTCGACTTGATTTTCCACAATACCTTGGAGAGCAAATTATTTTCTTGAGTCTCTTGGGGGCTAAGAACTACCACACTTCGGAATGAAATCTAGGGTCCAAGCCTGGTGTATTTGGATACCAGTGCATTTCCTCACTGGTAGAAAGAATGATTACTCAGAGTGCTCCATGTCTATGGAAAGGCAGAGTTGGCAAGAGCTTGGCAGAGAAGATATCCTTCTTTTCTCTGGTTTCCAGCTTTGAAAGAGGACACCATGTACACAGAGTGCAACTGGTATCACATTTCATCCAGCAGAAGAAAAGCCTGAGTTACTTTGCTTCTAGTTCCTAATAGTAGCAGTAGAAATTGAGAATGTGTGTCTCTAATCCCTCACAGCTGCTGGCTCTGGAGACAGCTCTGTATTGTACCCATATGGATGACCCCTCACCTCTAGAAATGATCAATAACTTCCGAAAAGTCCAAAAGTTTGATGAAAGGCATGTACGTGTCTCCTTCCACCAAGGTAAGGGAATGCAGCCCTTTTTCGGTAGGGGAGGGAAGGAAGGGAGAATGAGGAAGACACATCTATAAACCCAAGGAGGCAAAGAACTTATTGTTTCCACAGCTGTCTGACCTCATTAAAAGTTGAGCTAAGAAAACTGGGGTGGGGGAGCGGTACCTCAGAAGACTTCTGTACCCTGAGAAACAATTCTGTGAGGTCATGGAAATCTTTGATATCTCCCTTTCATTTCTCTTGATTGCTCACCTTCAACTGGTGTTAACAGAGCATAAATCAGGAATTCCAAGTAAATGGCTCAGGACCCCAGGCCTTTATTAAGTCAGAAAGACTTCTGTGGGTAAACCAGAATGGAGCCTTCTAGGTTTGCCCTTCATCTCAAGGGCTGACCTTGAAGTCATAATTCTGCCATGGAAAGCCAAGGAATTCTTTTAACTCCTGAGATACTCATTGAAATAAAGGCTGACTTTTGAATTGAGATTCTTTCTTTCTGCCCCACATGCCCTTCTTCTGCTGTCACCAGGAGCTGAGATTCACCACCATCTTCTCCACAACATGTGTTCATAAGCTCACAGGTGTACTGGGTGCTTAGATTATTGACAGAAAGCAAGATGCTAATAATATTTAGGATGGTCCTCCAAACCAACAAGGCCCCTCATTTGCTGTTCTCTTCCCAAATTTCTTTGAGCTCCTTCACAAGCACATGCATACTTAAACATATATATATGCTCAAGGAAACTTAATAGTTTTTACTTCTGATGCTATAATGAAGGGGAGTTGGTTTTTTCTTCTAAGCATCCAACCATGGTATCCAGGCTTGATGGAAAAAAATCTAAAACCAAGAATTCTTGGTGTCCTGGACCCCTTTTGGCAGTCTGGGAAAACCCTTTTCTGAATGATGTTTTTTCAGTGCATAAAATAAGAATCCACAAAATTACAAAGGAAATCAATTCTTCTGAAATATAGTGATCAAAATATTAAGAAAAATACAAGTTCATGGACCCCAGGGTAAGAATCCCTGTCCTTTCTGGATCTACCCTCCCTGACTCATGTCCTGCAGCTTCAGAGAGAACACTGATGGAATTAAGTCCTTCCTCTGATGTTCTACAGCAGAAAAAACATATTTTTGGAAGGATATTGTTTATACTACCTTAAAGGTAGTTTTTGTCAAAATCTATTTTCCATTTGTCTGTTACAGACAAGGGCTCTGTTTTTGCTCCCAAGTGTCACTCCAACTGTTCTTTCTAACTAGATCTACCTCATAGAAAATGGCACACAAACATAGAAGATTACACATTGTCTCTTAAAATGGAGTTTACCATTTATAACCATCTCCCCTCCTCCAGTGCCTAAAGCTATAGGGGTAGAGTCTTCCTGGGGCTCACCTGTCTTTTTGCCATCTCCCTCTCTAATTGAAGATACTTAGAACTAATCTTCCTACTTTGGAATCACTAGCTGGACAATTCTCATGGATAATTCTCATCTTCTGCCCAATTCCTCTTGTGGAATAGTGGAGCTTTTCTTAATATACAAAGAAGACACTCTCCATCCTTTATCAGGCCCCTCTTTTCAGATTTAATGTATTTCTTATTTGGCAGCAGTCTTTTCCTTGATGCTAAGATGATAACATTTACTTATTGGGTTTAATTGAACAGATGAGGGTTTTTTTCAAAAAGCACTTTCTGGAAAATGTTCTAAAAGAAGAGCTTTGGGATCCATCTAAATGGGTTCTATTTAATCAATTATATTTTGGTTCTGTTTAAGATATATTAAGAAAACCTATTTTGATTTCCTAAGAGATAGGCAGAGTGCCTGTGTGCTAGTTTCCTAAATTCTCATCTCTGTAACCTCAGGCAATTATATTCTCCTCTTTGTTCCCTTTGGAAAACTCCATCTACCAACATTAATGGTCCCTAAGAAAGTGAGTCTGCATAATAATGACTGAGTTTGGGGTCCTTTGGGAAAGTGAAAGGACTTTATTTGCCTGGCATTAGCTTCTGCCAGGATATGACTTCTTTTCCATTAATGAATGGAAAAAAATGAATGACACTTCATTAAGTGTCAAAACTTAAATTATTCACTTTTTAATTAAGTAAAAACTAAAATTCTCCCTTGAGATAGGGGAATATATCAAGCTAGGTGAAATAGGATCCTGACTTATTCTTTGAACCAGCAGTACATAATTGAACCAATATAAACTCCTTTATCTTCCTTGCCCCCATCAGGAAACTTCCCTTCTTGAGATGTTTTCCATGTTGAACTGCATGTGGGTAGACAAAGTGGATATTTATGAATCCAAACCTGATTTTGCATTGCAGGGACACTCTATGAGGGCAAATACAGAGGATCAGAAGAAAGCTTGCAGGACTTTGGGTTTGCCATCTAAAAGTAACCATTGCTCTGTAATGCTGAATTGATATGTTGAGAAAAATTAGCCATCTTCTTAGACCTGACCCAGGTCTAAGGTCATTGCTTCAAGTGCAGGCAGATTAGTTGCTAGAGAGTGCTTTGGTATCCTATTCTGGGTCTGCTGGGTGACTCTATTGCAGAGGTGGAAGCCCTTGAGGCACCAGGCCCAAGGAGTCAGGTTGCTCTTGAGAACAGCAGCAAAATGAAGGTCCCGAAGCAGCTTTGCCAATTTTGCTAATGCATAGCTCAGCTGTGAATGCTGCGTCAGAAATCCCAGCCTGGGTCTCAACTCTCTTTGGATGGAAACCAACCATCCTGGACAGTGGAAGATGGATTATAGAAACTTGGCCAAACACTTCATTCTCCAAGTATTCCACTTTTTAAGGACAGAATTAGGAGAAGGGATGGGTTTTTTTTTCCCCCAGTATTTATCAGGAAGCTGTTTCAGAAATATGAAATCCAAGATCTGTTGGAAGCTTTTTATATTCAGGAGTCTCCCTATCTATCATTCAATGCAGTTAAGTTCAGTATCAATAACAAGACCCTATGAAATTTTAGGTTTATAGTACAAATTTACTTATAGAAATGTATTGCAAACTATTAGAGTTCAGCAGCCTGGATCATTAAACCAAGAACTATTTCATAGTTCTAATTAGATTCATTTAAATGAGTAAGTAAGAGCTCTAGTCCCTAGAAACAACTAAAGTGAGAGTTATCAGTCATTAAGTACAGTCTCTAGAAGAGGGAGAGTTAATTATTTTTATTTGTTTTTCTTAATTCATAGAAGGAGAAAGCCTGAAGTACTAGTGCAGAAATTAATTAACCAACAAGGACACAAGGTACCCAATTCTGTGCTTGGTTCAATTGAGGATACAGAAGTAAAAGACATTATAAACTTGTCCTCCAGAAGCTTACAACTTAGCAACTATTTAATTTGGGAGGGTTGTTCATAAAATGACTTCCCAGAACTCATTTTTAGAAATTTCCAGTTACAAGGAGCCAATCAAATATCACACACACACAAAATTTAGAATCTTCCATGATATGCACAGACACTTAATGTTTCTGTGGAGTGAAATCAAGAGTCTGGTAATATTTGCCATTCAATCAATCAACAAGCATTTCTTAAGTGCCTACTATGTGCCAAACTCTGTGCTAGGTGCTGAAAACAATGAGAAAGATTGAAGAAATTTTTAAAAATATAGTTGGAGAGGACTGTATAGATAAAGAAGTAGTAAGAAAAGATTCAGGCAACAGAACCTTAAGACAAATGGGTAATAGAGAAACAGTCTGGTGTACAGGATGGAGGGCTAACTTTGGGATCAGGGAGACCTGGGTTCAGTTTCTGCCTCTGACTCAGACTGGCTATATGACCACAAGCAAATCACAACCTCTTATGCCTTAGGCAAACCTCTAAGGCTATAGATAATAGAGTAATTGACTATCTACATCAGGGGAAGGAATTCCCTGCTCTGGATCAATAATAATAATAATAATGATAATAATTCTAAGAGCACAGAGCCCAATTTCAGAGGATTTAAAATCTTCTATTATTTTAACTCATTTTCCTTTCTCGTTCTTATTCTTTATATCTTTTCTACCAAATCCCTTCCTACTTATAGAAGATACCTTTTTGGAGGTAAGAATCATATGTGTTTTCTTTGCTCTGGAAAAGTATTCCTTTCCAAAGGCATCTGTGTTTGTCAAGGTAGGGTGCATAAAAAGGTGTATCCCTGACTTCCTTGGTTCTCATTTAGAGTCAGGTTCTGTAAGTTAAAAACCCTATTATACTGTGTGGAAATAAGAAAGATGGCAGGGACTGAATATGCGACTTGCTTCTTAATTGGGGGCCCAGTGTTGAGTACTTTGGTCAAATTCCAATGGAGAATCTTTGGACCAAGGACCACAACATTGGGTCTAAATGAAAGAAGCTAAACAAAGCAAAATAACTATCAGCTTTAAAAGACAGTAATATCACGCTTTGTTTTCATATGTCAGGAGCAGGCAAAATATTAACTAGATAAGTTAACTTGACTGAGTGGGCCCAATAGTTTCTATAACCATGTTCTTAAGCTTGCTTACTGGTTATTGCTGGTAGATATAATCTACAGCTGAGGCCAGAGCCCATAAACCACACTCACAATCAGCCTCACAGCTGCATTTGAACCCATTTCTTCCCAAAACCAAATCTGTGAAGCAACAGTTAGAATATTAATGCTCAAATTACCCAATGGCCTTCCATCAGCCATTCTATTCCCAGTGTTCTGGAGTTTATGATAGAAGTCATAAAACCTTGCTGAAGAGGAATTCATTCTCGACACAGCTCTCAGGGATGAAACCTTTGTGGAGAATGAGAATGAGGTGAGAGATGGTTTCAGAGCGAACTAGTTTGCTGCTTGGCCTAGTAAAAGTTAGTAAAGTTCAGTCTTGCTTAGCCCTAACCCATCTTGCAGTTCCTTAAAAACTTAACAGCAAAAAACTCCCCAGAGAACCTAAAAAAGCTAAGATGGCTAATTTTGGAATTGTCAGGGAACTTGACCACCTTCATTGATGTTAGTGTATTTTGTCTGTGGAGTTATATATATTTTTTGAAGCTGTGTGTCTTAAAGCTCCATTATTTGTAAATAAAGAACACTTGATGGTAATTAGTGCATCACAATTTTTTCCCGAATTAGTTCAAATTAGAGAGGTAGTGTGGCATGGTAGATTTAAAAAAAAAAAAAAAATATATATATATATATATATATATAAAACTTCTTAACTTTACCCAGAATAAGAAAGACCTGGGCTCCAATCCCATCTCTGATGCTCACTAGCTGTGTGTCCGTGGACAAGTCACCTAAGCCTCAGGCAACTCCCTGAGATTACAAATGAGACAGAGGTTAGGATCTGTTTCAAAGTCCTTGATATTATCCATGTAGTTCAAATCATCACATTACAGATACTTAAACCAGGAAATAGGATGTCCAAAAGTCAAGGAGCATCGACAAATGCTAGCAGAGGCAAAGGAAGAATCGTTTCATTTAAATGAATGCTGCATTCACTTCCTGAGCAGTTATTACGCACACTAGCACTGCCAGGCAAATGAAACTCACTGAGTGGAGACAATGCCCTGAGAAGGCCATTCAGTTGTTGGCCATCCTGCTCTGGATTGTCAAAGTAGGCATTGAATAACAGAGACAGATGGATAAACATTGTAGACTAAATTCCAAGAGCCGCTCAACTCTCTAATCTGTATCCCTGAGGAAAATTGATCTTAAATGCAAATTTTTTAAATATTCAAACTTTAGTTTTTAGTGTTGTTTTATAGGACTATTAATTTGCTAATGGTGTTAAAATGACCCATTCGTTTAGAAAAATTAAAAATCTAAATAGGTGGAAACTCCATAAGACTCTTAGATTTACGTAATCCTCTTTTATTGGATTTACAGATTTGAGATATTTTCCTACTGATTTTATAATGTTTTACTGTTGCTTTGACTTGGAAAGAGGGGAAAAAAAGGACTCTAATGCTGTCATCCATCAATCCTCCTACCACAAACATCCTTAGTGTCTATAGAGATGATTGACTAGAGACCCAAGCTTGCTGGGAATTCTAAGTTTGAACTAAGTCCCACAGAATATCATAGCATTTTCTTTCTTTTTTAAAAAATTTCCAATAGGGAGAATTTTTTAGAAGTTTCAGTCCCATTCTGATCTATCTTCCTAAAATCTGGAAGCATATTAGTTGTAGTCTGGGACTGAGTTAGGAACCTTCTTGATGTAGCATGCTATAGAATGGTTTACCTGAAAAGTAGCAAAATATGTCAGTACTTCAAGGATCCATGCCCTCATAAGTGGAGGTATCCCTCCATTGATGCAAACCACAGTTTATATATGCCTCATTCTTTATGAACTCTTGCAGTTAAAAACAAATTCAAAAAGTGACCAGTTTTATGGTGATAAGCCTCTCCAAACTTAGCAAGCCTGGTTCTATAATAGCAGACATACAATCCATTATTGTGCCAATTTGGTAAAGCACTTATTGAGCTTGAACTCTGTTCACATGGCCTTTAAAAGGTCAGGGTCAAATAGGGCATCATAGTAGAATTATTGTGAAGGAACAGCATGTGACTAAGAAAGATCTTACTGCTCCCCAATATAAATTCTAAAGTCAGTTCTGTTCTGTGTGTTCCATATTCACCCAGTCTAATTTTCCCTGAGATGGATTTAGCTCTTTGGCAAGAATTTGTCCAAAGAGAAAACCAGTATTTTAGGCATTTGATAGCCATGGCTTATATTTGGTGTATTTCTCCTAAGGTTTTGCAGACTAAGTTGGCAAAAGGTAGGTTTGAAATCTCAAACTTCAGTTCATTCAATTCTGTGATATGTCTGGAAGTCACCAAGAATTGTCCTGTTGTTTTCATCATATCCCATCATCATTATGTCACACATGACCTGCAGAGGGGTCTCATGACATTTTTCTGAAAGGAAAAGGACCATGTTTTTCCTTTAAATCAAATACGAGATCTTCTTAGTGAATGCCAGATTGATCCAGGAACCACAACCTGTGTAAATGAGGTGCGTGTCCCTCCTTTTGGATTTTTCTGTGTTTGCACTTGGGAGCTGTAGAAGATCCTTAAATACCATTAACCAGTTTCTCTTGGTCCAGCAAGATGCCAGTAGAAGAACTCAGCTCTTGTAACCATGGAGCCCGTTTTACACAGCAGTGAGCAGTGTGCTCTTATGGCAAATGGTAGGCCCATCCAATCTCCTAAAAGTGTTCTGCAGCTTGCTTGAGGTTGCAGCTTTTCTGAAATTGGTCATGTATTTTTCAGTGTACAGCTTTCCTTATTTATGTATTGTATGGTCACGTCTCTGTTGTGCCCTGTACCCTTTAAGGATCTCAGCCTCAACTTACTGTATCTTCAAGACATTGATGCTTTGACCAACCAACTCTACCATGCCTTCTGCTGAGTTGAGAGCATTTTTTCTTTTCCATAGGTCATATAAGTGAACCAGTTCTTGAACCAACTTTTTTCTTCTTTTAGCTATTCTATTTCCCTCAAAGAAAACTTCTTGTCTCCTCTCCTTGTTTCTTGGACTCTTAGAAAGAACCAAAGTCTTAGAATCACATGTTGGTCTTCTATCTCAAAGTTTTTGACAGGAAATGATCTGGCATCATTCCTGAATCCAGATTCCTGCTAGTATTGCTTAGCTTTGAGCCTGGGGAGGGAGAAAATATTGCTATAATTTGAAATTTTATGTTTTTTAGCTCTCTCTCTATTGGCATTCCTTATATCTTCTCTGGGACTTACTTTCTAAATCCTTCCTGTAGGCTAAGGTTGGGCAGCTTTGTCAGGTATTCATACAAATGCTGCATATCAGTTAATAGTAATGGTGGTTGGTAGTGGTGGTAGCAGCAGCAGCAGCAGCAGTAGTAGTAGTAGTAGTAGCAGTAGTAGTAGTAATACTATCAATAATAATAGCTTGTTTTTATATAGTGCTCTAAGTTTGCAAAGTGCTTTACAAATATTATCTCATTTGATCCTCAAAACAACCCTGGAAGATAGGTTTCATTACTATCCCCATTTTCCAAAAGGGAAAATGAGGACAGAGAGAATTTAAGTAATTTGCCCAGGATTACACAGCTAATAAGTATTTGAGGCAGGATTTCAACTCAAATTTTCTTGATTCCAAACCCAGTCCTCTATCCACTGTATCATCTGGCTGATTATAACTCTTGAGGGTAAAGATATCCTTATAGGGGATTGATACAGCTGGATTCTTCTTCTTCTTGATAAGCCATGGAGTCTTAACTCTGTGTTGTTAAGGAAAATTCCTTCATCTTCCAGTGGCTCAGTTTCTTCACATGTGAAAAAAGAGATTGATTCCCATTGAAAATGGATTATTAAATGCCCCCCCTGGTGACAGGATGGAAAGCACCATGCTGTTCAGCCAAGACTGGAATTTCCCAGCTGTTTGCTCTACTTTTTGCGGTATTTGAGGTGATTATTAGAGTGACAACTTTAGAAATTCTCCAGTTTGGAAGATTTGGCCAAGCAGTCAGACTTGCCAATATTAGTCTTATGTGGGGAGAAAGGGGTTGGCAATAACAGAGATCCTGGGATTGAGGAACAAAGAACAAGGGCTGTTTCATCAAAGAAATGGGAAATTTAAACCACAAGTAAGATTTCCCTCCCCCCCCAAGAATACCTTATGACTTGGAACCTCTGGATACCTTAAAACAAATCTAAAACCCAAATTATACTATATCAAGGCCACAAGCCACAAAGGATCAGAGCATAGGAGATACAAATAGCATAAAGCCCTCCCATAAGGAACAGCATCTCCTTAAACCATGGTCCTTGTGTCCAGGGGTGGGAAGACGTAGGGGCAGCGGATCTCGGCAAGGGAGCCAACTCTGTCTTGTCTGTTACACAGGAATATTAGCTGTGGCAGATGTGGGCTGAATGGTAAAAAAGGCAGGCTGTCCCTTAGATTGGTGGGTGATATACTTCCATGCCATCTATCTCCAGCATCTTTCCTTATCATAATGAAAAGCCAAATGCTGGGCTAGAGGAACACAAACTGATCAGGAGATCACATAGAATAGCTTAGGACAAGGGAGAATACGTGGGTCAAAGGAGATACAGCTCTGAGAGGACACTATAGTAAGACTTAGGACAGTCACACTCCAGTTTCGGAAAGAGAAAGGAGGAAGCCCCTTTCTTCAGGGCCTCACATGTAGCATGAGCTTGATAAATGTTTAATGACTTGGATTGAAGCCTCTATATTTCTTAAGTAGATATGACGTTGTTACAGAGCTTGGCTGAGTATTATAGAAAGAATTAGGGTAGCCCTAGGTGAATTTTATGACTATGATCCTTGCAGCAGATAGAAGTGATATCCAGTTGGATTGATTAATCAGTCTACTTCAGGGATCCTCACTAAAGAGATCCATGCTATTTTGAGTGTTATTATATTCATCTTAATAACTTGGTTTCAGGGAGAAGAGGAATGTGGCCCCTTGGGATTTTTCAGCCCCACAGCAAAAAGTTCTCAGGGAAAAGTCACAATCTGCAAAAGTTCTGTTAGGCCAAGCAAAAGAGTAAAGTATTTATGTACAGAATTGAATCCAAAGTCAATAAACACCTCTCAGATTTCTCTAGAGGATGAAAAGTATATCTCTAGTTTGTTTGAGAATGAATATTGTTTCATTTTGAGGCTGTACTGCACAGAGCACTGGCCCTTGAGTCAAAGAAACCTGAGTTCTAATTTGACTTTAGACACTAGCTGTGTCTCTGGGGCAAGTTACTTAACCTCTGTCTGCTTTAGCTCCCTCAGCTGTAAAATGGGGACAATAATAGCACCTACGTCCTAGAGTTGTTGGGTGGATCAAATGAGATAATATTTTAAAAATACTTAGCACTGTGTTTGGAACATGGTAGGTGCCTAATAAATGCTTGTTCCTTCTTTCTTTCCTTCATGGGCCAGAAAGTTTATGGTGAGTATAACAAGGCAGCAGCATATTACTAACAATGACTTGCATGAAAGAAGTGGCATAAGTGATATTATGAAATTAAGATATAATCCAGGAGGTGTATAAAAAGAAAATGAGGTGGGCTGGTCATAGAGTGATAATGGATGAATAAGTCAAGTGCTACATGACACCTATGCAATATTTTAAAAAGACTGAGAGAAAAGTCTCCAAGCGTTAGGCAATCCTCATGGAGGATTTATGAGAGGAAATAGAGAAGAATCATAGGGTGAGCAGGAATGGATTACAGTCTTCACTCCAACCCAGTGACATCACAAAACCATTGAATTATTGAAGCAAGCCTCAGAAAGGAAATAGAGCCAGGGAGATGATACTGAAACAGGACATTTGTCTTTCTTGGAAATTCATTCAAGTCAAGTCAACAAGAAATTAGTAATTGCTTACTATGTGTCATGCAGTGTGCTAAGCACCAGGAATACAAAAAGCAGAAAATACACCTTGCCCTTCAGGAGCTAAAAAGGAAGAGAGGTGGGGTGAGTAGAAAAAGTCCAGGAGATTCAGGAGTGTAGCCTGGAGAGGAGTGAAGATGAGGCTGGCCTGGGCATCCTCCTTAGAATGAAGATTCTGGGAGGAACCAGGTAATCAAGAGGAAGAAGGAACTTCCAGTGTGACAAGGCCAGGAAAGGAGGGAACTCCCAGGGTGAAGAGGTTTCTGTGGCAGTCATTGTAGAGAAAATCTGGAAGACTTTCATTCAGAAAGTTATGAAATTTGCACTATATGCAAAGCGCTATGCAGGGTTAAGACTCTCTGTGTTTAGAGAGAAAATGATGTAGCCACTGAAATCAAAGAGCTTACAATCAAGTAATTTTTCAATCCCATGAAGTGTGGATTGCAATTTTGGAGAGGCTGGAGGTTGGTAGAAAGGAAGGTCATCACAGTAGCCCAGGTGAAAGGTAATAAAAACCCAATCTAGGGTGGTGACCACTGAAGCAGAGAAAGGCCAACGTGTTTATGAGAGAGATTTCACAGCCAGAATCGGCAGAATTTATCAATTGATTAGATGTGAGGGAAAAAAGAGTATGGGAAGAGCCAAAGTTTCAAAACTGACCAGAAGAATAGTAGTGTCAACAAAAGAAAAAGGCAGGTATGGAGGAAAGGGTGATAGGATCATAGATATAGAGCCATACAGGACCCCAGAGACCACTTAGTCCAACTCCATCATTTTACAGATGAGGAGACAGGTCTGGGGAAACCAAATGATTAGTCCAAGGTCATACAGAGAGTAAACATCTGAAGTAGGATTCAAAACTAGGTCCTCTGTCAGGGCAGTGCTCTTTCCATTGGTTTGGGGAAAAAGAGTTCATTTTAGGGACATTTTGAGCTTGAGGTGCTAACCGAATATGAGGAGGAAATGCCATGGGTCTTCATTGATCATAGAATCGATTGTCTGTTTAGAACTGGAAGAGACCTTGGGGACCATTGAGTTAGACTTCTTCAATTTACAGACAAGGAAACAGCTCCCCAGAGATAAAGTGGTTTGCTTAGGGTCACAGTCTGACCTTTCTGACTCTGTCTACTTAGCTTCCTAATCCAGGATAGGAACTGAGGGGAAAGGGAAGGGAAAGCGGAAGGGGAAGAATTGTAGATCTTATGATTGAATACCTAAAAATGATCATCGAGGCCTTAGGAGTGGATGAAGTTGGCAAGGGAGAAAGCATAAAAATCTCTAGAGAGCAGAGAATAAAAGCCCTGGGGTTCAATCTAGAGAAGCAGACAACTGACCTTCCCAAGTTATCCTGCTTCCTAACTTTGCCCTTAGGTCTCCAGCAAGCATCTCTCTTTCCTTCTCCGACAGCACTATTTATGACAGTGGGAGGGAGCTTCCTCTGAAGAATAGTTCTAACAAGGTAATACAGTGATTTCTCAATAGAAGGGAATGCTTGTGGAGTCTCTAGGAAAAATGACAATCTCTCTTCCCTTCCTTGAAGAATATTTATCCCCACCATTGGTAAAACCTTTTCTAAGTTTGAAATATTCCTAGGAAATCTGCATAACCTCAAGACCGCCCCACAAATAAGGTGGGACACAAGGAGTTCAATCAGAAAAGATTTGACTCTGGGTTAATTTCCACTTTTTTCCCTCCTTTTTTAAGAGCAAGACTTTTCCTACGCAGGACTCAGTATGGGTATGTGGCTGGCTGGCCAACTGTGCATGTTCCAGCAAAATGATCTTTGTGATTCTGTTTGTGATTTGTGCCTGTGGCAACTTTGATCTTTTCTTCCTGCTTTTCTCTGCTGTTGCTATGGGTACTTTCCATGTCTTTGCAATGGGTCTTAAGTGTGAAGTAACTCTCATTTTAAATCGAAATGAATTTGCCAATCAGACATTCACCAAATGAACGTTTTAATCAGTAGTATATTTCCAAAGAGTCTCTCTCCTAGGCTCACTATTGGCTGGGATGCGAAGCCATCTCCTAAAGATGTGCTGGTGACGGTTGGGTGAGCCAAAGACAAACTGTTGATTGGGTGTATAACCTTGGGAATGGGTTACTTATTGTTCTATGGATGCTTGAAATTCTGCTTTTTAATTTTTATTAATTAATCAGACATGGAAATTGCAGAATATTATTGAATCTGACAAATATGTTAAAGTAAAAAAAAAAGATATGTTACATAATTCTGTAGTATCATTAAGTTTGTAGTTGTCTCCTTTCAAATGCCTCACTAGAGGATATCTAATTGTGTCCTTCTAAGACAAGGCACTAGAATCAGATATTATTTTCCCAATTTATTTCTCTAACTATGAGTGATTTTATAGTTGTGATTCACCTTCACATCTATTTACAATAAGATTAAGTGGACGGGGAAGGAAGAATGAGGTTCAAACGCTGTGTGTTGATTCTCTCCTCATCAGGAGTCATCCTCTCTGTGGCAATAGCTGGTGTTTTGGGAGTCTCCGTTATCCTTGCACTATCGATTTGGCTTCTACGACGGAAGAAGAGGTGAGCTGGTTTGGCTTCATTGTGCTCTGATACTATGGAAAAGCTAAAAGAGACTCCATCTCTCCACAGGTGGTACTTACACCACAAAGCCTCACTTATCTTGGCACTAGAATGTATGTCAGAAATCCTTTGGAGTCCAGTGAAGGTTAGGTACAGGGTGGGATAAAGGGGACTTCTTCATAAACAAAACAAGAGTCCTTATAAGAGAACAGATTTAGGTCTGGAAAGAACCCCAGAGCCATTCAGTTCAACACCCTCATTCTTCAGAGGAAGAACGAAGATGCAGAGGTTTGGTGATGCATCCACTGTAACAGAGGAAGTAAGCAGCAGTCAGGATTTGAACCCACGTCCTCTGACTCCAGTGCTCTTTCCGCTGTGTTCTTTCCAGTGAAAATGACCCAAGACCTCTGACTACAAATCTGATTACTTTATACTGTCCCAGGCTGCTTCTCCAACAGGAGAGAGTGATCATGCCTGTAAAAAGTAACAAGTGGGCTTGTCCGGTCCTACTTTAGGGCATCCTAGGCCAAGCTTAGCCATTCCAGTTATTAATTGGAGAAAGCCCAAGAGGAGGCATTGCCTCCCCCAGAATGCTAACCTCATTCTTACATCAACCTAGTGCTTGCTGCTCTCCTTCTCTTCCCTGATTTGACTTGTGTGTTTTCCTTGTTCCAGCAGCAAGAAAGAAGAAAACAAAGGAGTTATTTACAAACCTGCTGTCAAGAAGGAAGCTGATATCAATCCCTGAGAACCCTCGACTACTCTGAGGCCCTCATCCAGGGGAAGATCCTTTGCCTTGGACAGTTTGGGGCCACTAGGCATTCTCCAGAACAGATCAACCAAACATTCCCATTGGTCTTATTATCTTGACGTGACTTAAGTGCTGAGTCAGGTGTAAAAAGTCATCCCCTTAAGTTTTCACTCTTGGTAGCTTCAATAGGAAGTTTTCCTATGAGGAAGCATGAGCATTGAGCTGTTTGGCAAATCTAGACAAGATATTGAAATGATCTGGATTCTGGAGTCACAAACCCAGGTACACCTTGGTGCCCAGAGCAGAGCTGTCCACCTTTCCAGCTAGATTAGCCCAACCACATTCTGCTAAGGAACCTCTACAATACCTTAAGGATAACTGTAGAAGGTCACTAAACCACATATCAGGGATTTACATATCATGCTATGGGCTTGCTACCTATTTTTTAAAATAGAGCATAGTTAGATTTTGGGTCTTTTTTTTTAACTACCTTTTCCTTTAATTACCTGCATAGCATTAAAGAGTATTAAAATTAAAGCTCTATAAGAGGCAGAGGATAGACCTCCAACTTTAATCACAGACCTGACATTTCACTAACAAAAGAAGGTTATTTTCATAACCTTCTAAATCTCATGACAAAGAATGTATTTGTTAGGGAATGCATTTGTCCCTTAAACCTCACTTGAAAGGTCTATGACCCTCTCATTGTCATAGATCTAGAAAGCACAGAGGCCATCTTGTCCCATCACCTAATTTTATAGGTGAAGAAACTGAGGCCCAGGGAGATGAAGTGACACACAAAGTTACCCAGGTAATAGTAGTCGTAGGCAGGATTTAAACCCAGGTCCTGACTCAAGAGCCATTTCTCTTTCCCCTGTATTCCTGAAAGGTTAAAATGAATAGTCACTTTTCAAGGTTTGGTTTGTGGGAATCATTTCCTCTCTGGTTAGGAAGAGTTGTGCTCCATTCTGTTCCTTTTGAACAATGACAAAATATTCACATGTATCATAGCAAAGAGAAGAAGTGGGGCAAGAAAAGTTCTGCTTTCTTGTGCAAAAGGCAAATTAGGGTTGACCTTGGATGTTAAAGTCTGCATGCTAATTAACTGCAGACTTTTCAGAGTAGAAGCAGAGTCAGAGACACTGATCCTGGGTTTTGACAATGATGCAGCCAGGATCTAAGTGGGAGCGGGTAGCTGAACTTGTGATGGATCGTGGTACTCAACCTAGAAATTTTAGGTTGCATACAAAGTTCCACGTAAGTTCTGAGTACTCAGTTATTCAAAGGTATTTTCCAAACCCCTGAAAACTAAAGATTAGTGAGGTACAGCCCTTCCCAGGATATTTTCTGGTAAGACAATAATGTTTTCTGTTTTTTAAACTTAAAAAAAAAATAGGTAGATGCATGGGACTCTACAAAGATAGGTTGGGATAGTAAATAGAGGGGTGGCACCAGGAAGGATGACTGGAATTCCAATTCTGTATCTGTCACAGATGAGCTGTTTGAAGCGGAGGAGTAAGAACCCTCAGACAACTCTCTAAGGCTTCAAAGTGCTTACTATCTGCTTTGAGAGAGGATATCCTCACTAGGAGTTCCTTACACTGATGAAATCAAAGGTCCTGAGCAAAAACAAAAAACAACCAACCAAAAATATTTGTTCTAACATCAGAATGGGGTGGAGGTGGGGGTGTGGTGTAATTTACCTTCACTGTTTTCCATACTAGAGCAGAAATGAGAAAAGGGCAAAAGCAAAGAGTTGGTAGACTTTTATCACCAGAGCCAGATGTCATGTGCCATTCTGTTTTATTGAGAGATAAATGCATCTGCAACAAACACAGCCACAAGAAATATAAATCTCCTTTAGCTGTATTCTTGGACTCCAGTCAGTTAATACATATGTGGGTATTTTCTTGAGTGCACCAACCAAATTCAGATATTGCACTTGTCAAGTTCACAAGGTTCTTTCTGAAGGGGTCATCCCCTCTCTCATTTTTTCCCTCAGAGTAGGGACAGTGACAGTGTATGACAGGAATTTAGTCCTACATTTAGGCTCACTCCCTACCCCTTCACAGGCCTCCAACATAAGTGATTCCTGAGACTTCCTTTCTCCCACTTCCTCCTCACTTGGCTGCTTGAGCAAAGCTGAAGGGGTTTTTGCAGACCACTGGGACTTCTCAGGACTTGGTAGCTCAGTCTTGCTAGGAAGACTTGGGAATAACCTTTCATTTTCCATAGGGATTGGACACTTAGCATTGGACACCATCACATTCTTAAGAGGCCTGTTCTATAAGAACCATCCAGGATTTGAGGAAGTTATAGGGATCCAAGGACTGTTATTTAGCAATTTAGTAGACTCTTAATCTTGCAATTTGACCGTTTTCCCCCCTGTTCTGGACGAATAGCAGTTAATCTTTTTTAATGAGCAGTGTGAAACTGATGAGATGTGCTTGCCTTGTCCAAAGGCAGCCCATCAGAAGTGAGTACAATTATTCCAACAGCAGAGTGAAGGCCCTTTAAAAATATTCTTTACACACTTTATAGATGACTTTTATGCCAGGGAACAGAAAATCAATCGTTGTATCTGACACAAGGAGTATTCATAAAATAGAAAACTTACTGTTTGATGGAGACACAGCAACATTTTACCTCTTACTTTTCTTTCTAAAAAAACTCTGAATGCATGGCCCCAAAAAAGAGCAAACCCCACAGCAGTAATAAACCTAAGGAAATGGAAATCAGGTTGCAAAAGTCAAAAGCTTCCTTCCTATCCATCAAATTCCTCTTGCAGCAAGGCAACAAACTTAAGAATTTTTTTCCCTTAAAATACCAATTCCAGGGAAAGAAATATGATGATGAATGAAGGTGACATATTTTACCCTGAAACTATCACAGGGTTCAGTGTGTCCAAAGCAGCTTCCCAAGTTTTCATCCTCCTTGTGCTTCCCACTGATTACAATAAGGATCTAGGTCTTTCTTCCCAGTTTCTCTAATGATATCTGATTGAAATGATGAAAAATCCTATCATTTCCATTGTCAGATACTACCTTTGTATTATGAGTAATTTTAATGAAAATGTGCATTGTAAATACAAAAGATTACAAATAAAATGTTTTCCATTTCAGCCTTTGGAGTCTGAAAATAAGTATTAATTCAGCATCTACCAAGCATGAGGGACAGTGATATTCTGATATTCAGATAGCATTCTTGTGAAACTAATCCAAAACAGAATCATCCTGGCCTTGACCCTCCCTGCTGGGGGATCATAGAGGGAACAAATCAGGATAGGATATATGCACAGACAAATATACATACCTACACACACACACACACACACACACACACACACACACACACACAGATAGATGGCTAGATAGATCTATATATACATGTTTCTATATCTATACTAGATAATTTGAGAAAGGAGGAAATATTAAGAACTGGGGGCTGTGACTAAGATTAGGCAAAGTTTGAAAGAGGATGTGTTAGTTAAATAATCAGGATGACGGTAGACTTTCAGGTTCACCTTGCTGCCCATTGTTATCAACACTAAGGTCCTGTATATTGGCTCAAAAGAGATAATTACAGATGTACTTTGCTTTGTCCAATCAGATAGCTCATATTTTTGGAGACCTTCTCTGTGTTCAGTGCTGTCATTTTACCCAACCCAACAACAACAACATCTAATTACTGGTAAATTGACTGTCTTAGAGAATCACAGAATCTGAGAGTTGGAAAGAATAGTAGTAACTTTTGCACGGAGCTCTAAGGTTTGCATTGCAATTTACATACTTGATTTCATTGATCCTCTGTTTTACAATGGAGGTGTCAAACACTGGCCTACAACACTCCTAGCTGGAACTAGATTAAAATGTAATTGGGAAATATTTAGCTAACTAAATAAAAATACAATAGAACATGTATAATGTTAATTTATAGTTTTCTAGGGGCAGCTAGATGGTGCAGTGGATAGTGGCTCCCTACCCCCCTTCCCAGCCTGAAGTCAGGAAAACCAATCTTCTAGAGTTCAAATATGACCTCAGATACTTACTAGCTATGTGACTCTGGGCAAGTCCCTTAACCCCATGTGCCTCAGTTTTCTCATCTGTAAAATGAGCTAGAGAAGGAAATGGCAAACCACTCTAGTATCTCTGCCAAGGAAACCTCAGATGGGGCCACAAAGAGTCAGACACAACTAAACAACAACTAATGGTTTTGTAAGCCAGCTTGCAGCTCACAGGGATTCTCATTGTGGTTTGATGGCCCCCATTTCTATTTGAGCTTTTCACCACTGCTCTACCACATCCCCAACAAGTGGCCATTTAGCCTTCACTTGAAAACCTCTAGTGTTCCGTATCTCCTCAGGCTGCTCATGACACTTTTGGATAGGAAGCTTATTCTTGCATCATACCTAAATCTGCCCCTCTTGGACTTCCTCTCATTGTTCCTAGTTCTGTCCTCTGGGTCCAGGAAGTACAATTAAACCTCTTTCCACATGACAGCCCTCTGAATATTTGAAAATACCTGTCACAGTGTCCATAAGTCTCTAGGTTAAATAGCTTCCTTTCCTCCAATCAATTCTCATATGGATTAATGAGGAGGCCCTTCACCATCTTCTTTGTTCTCTGGTTTATCAACATCCTCCCTAAAATGAACACAGTAGTCTTTATGTGGTCTGACCTGGGAAGAGTACAGTGGGATTATCACCTTTTTTATTGACACTAATCTTCTCTCATTGTAGTTTAAGGTCATGTTAACTTCTTGTACTGTTGGATTTATACTTGGGAAAAGAGGCATTTTTCATCCATTTAATTTTTCTGAATGGATGGGTAGACTTCTCTCTGATTATCCTCTTGAGGAGGACTTATAATGTTTAGGGGATTATATAATCATCATAAAATCATTTGCAAGTGGAAGTAATTTAGAATTTTTGTGTCCTAGACCCCTTTGGCAGACTAGTGGAGCATATGGACCCTACAAAAGGAAAATTCTTTGAAATAAATAAAATAAAATTCATAGGATTACAAAGGAAATCAAATTACAAATAAAATCTGCACAAAAGTACTAATTAAAACCTTGCCAACTGATTAAGTCTCCAAAGGAAAAAGAGTAGAGAGAAGAGCAGCAGAAGTTCTAAGAGTTGCTATCAAATAGAAAATAATCTAATGTATGCCCATTGATGGACTGTATGATTGTCCTCCCAGGACCAGACTGAACATAGTGTGTGGGATGGAATCAGAACTGAGTCAAAAGATGGAGTCAGTGTGGTTCACTCAATTCCCACAATTCCCTCCAATGCCAGTGTAGTCATATTTTGCCACTAAAGTGACATTTTTTGGTTCTCCCCCAACTCCTCCTTTCTACTATTTTTTATGAACTCTCAAAGATTCCTCCATTCTAGGACATCCACAACCATTTCCCTTCCTCCCTGATTTAAATGCTGTACTTGGAGGCAGTTCAGCTTTCATAAAAAGGAAAAAAAAAACCAGAGTAATGTCTTTGGATCACATAGGAAGTCCACTTTTCATTAAAAAGTCCTTTTATTATTAATTAAGAGATTATGCTACAAGTGGTTAATTTAAACTTGGATGGCCATTGCAGACTGCTGCTCACTGCTTAGAAGGTACAAAGATGTTTACAGTACCATTCTTGCTAAATTATCTCACATGCCTTAAATTATAAATTTCCATAAATTATGCAAGGGCTTGTACATGGTTAAATGCTACTACTTAGTGTTCTTCCTTTGATGCATGGCCACCAGAAGTCAGGAGTCATGCTTAAAAGTCAGAAAATATGAACAGCTGGAGCCATCTATAGGGAAGTCTGGGAGCCACAATACTGTAACAGCTAGCCAGATTTTCTCAGGCAGAACTATGACTTTATTTGCTCCAAGGTTTTGACTGCCTTTGAATATATCATCATCTGGCAGTGATTTGGCAACTGAAAAAGGATGAGTATGAGCATGAAGAAACAGAGAAATTTTGCATTCATTCTCAGCTTGTCTCCACTAAGTCTCCACTAAGCTCGTCTCTCCCTAGGAAGAATTAGATTAGCAGCTCAAGTGAGAATTTGGAGCAGAAGACCCAGATTTGAATTCTGACTTTGACACGGACTAGGACCTTGGGCAAGTCACTTAGGATCATAGATTTTAGAGCTAGAAAGGATTCTAGAGGCTATCTAATCCAACCCTTTATTTCATAAATGACAAAACTGAGGTCCAGAGAGTACTGGACTTGGAATCAGAAAGACTCATCTTTCTGAGCTCAAATCCGACCTCAGACACTTACTAGTGTGACCCTGGGCAATTCACTTAACCCTGTTTGCCTTCATTCTCTTATATGTAAAATGATCTGGAGAAGGAGAGGGCAAACCACTCCAGTATCTTTGCCAAGAAAACCCCAAGTGAGGTCACAAAGAATTGGTCATGACTTAATCTAAATAACACAGGTAATATGTCTGGGAACAGATTTGAATACAAATCAATTTCTCTACTGCAGCACACTATCTCCCTTATAAAACAGGGATAACAAAATAGTTCAATTCACAGAACTACTGTGAGGGAATAATAGATGAAAAACTTTTTGCAAACTTTAAAGTGTTATGTCCAACTGCTGTCATTAGTCAAAGTGCATACTATCCCATCCTAGCAAGATCACTTAAAGAATATATTTGGTACAGCCCATTCAGGAAGAATGAATTCTATTTACAACTCAGAAGTGGCATGACATTTCTCACCTGTATACTCTAAATATGAAAGGGAAACGTGTGATCTCCATTCACTTGGCAGAAAATGACCTCTCAACATTCTAAGTCAAAGTCATTACTTGTACTGTTATTCATTCATTTCAAACATTAACTTTTTAATTACCTGCAGTGAATGCAAAAACAAGATACTTACTGATTCCAAGGACAAAGACCTTTGGAGGAACACAATACCATGACAAAGTCCAGTCAACTAGTACATGTTGTTATAGAAGTCAAGCCTTTTTGATCAAGGTGCTACCATAACCAATATAATCAATGAGCTCATCTGTAGAAATTAGCTTCCTAAGTCATCTGTTTCAAGTTTTTCATTACGACTCCGATCTGTGTTTAAGACTCTCTAACTGATCTCCTGGAAGGTAAAGCATGGGGCCAAATGTAATAAGATGAAATTCAATAGGGTTAAGTATAAAGCTTAATACTTGGGTTTGGGAAAATGAGCTTTACAAGTATAGGATGGAGGAGCCACAGTTAGTTACTAGTTTATCAGGAAAAGATCTCAATAGCAATTAGTGGTGTGATTAACTTAAAAAAAAAAAGCTAATGAGATCTTGGGGTTGCAGTGAGTATAGCTTCCTGGAATAAGGAGGTGAGAGGCCTTCTGCAGGCAACTAGGTAGCACAACAGACAGAGAGCCAGGCCTGGAGTCAGGAAGACTCCTCTTCCTGAATTCAGATTTGACTTCAGACACTTAGAAGCTGTGTGACGCCAGGCAAGTCACTTAACTGTTTGCTTCTGTTTCTTCATCTGTAAAATGGGGTTGGAGAAGGAAATGGCAAACTGCTTCAGTATCTTTGCCAAGAAAATCCCAATGGGGTCACAAAGAGTGGGACACAATTGAAATGACTGAATAATTACCTAGTCAACCTTAGTCAGCCTGCATCTCCAGTGTTATGTTCAGTTCTAGAGACCACAGTTTAAGACAGAAATTAACAAGGTAGTGAGTTTTCAGAGAGGCTGCTAAGATGGTAACGGGTTGTGAGTCCATCTCATGAGGTTATTTGAAGGAATTAAGGATTTTTATTCTGGAGAAAAAAAGACATGACAGCTGTCTCCCAGTATTTGAAAGGCTAATATTTGGAAGGATGAGAACAGCTCTATTCAAACCTAGGGGACAAAAGTAAAAGCAAAAAGTAGAAGATACAAAAGATGAATTTGTGCCTGATGTCAAGAAAAACTCCTTAACAATTAGAGATTCCCCAAAAAGCAGAAAGGGCTGCCTTCAGTGGTGGTAGGTTTCCCTTCACTGGAAGTTATCGAGTAGAAGTTGGATGGCCTGGTTATGTTGTTGGCTATGTCATGGTGGGGCTTCCTTTTTGGTATGGGGTGGCTTAGACTTTGAGGTCCTTTTGCCTTCTAAAATTCAGTGATTTGTAGCTTTAAAAACTGTATATATACATATATATGCATATACACACACATACGTACATACATACATATAGATCCCATTACATCTTACTCACGAACTAGTTGCTCTTACCTACTGGATCAAGTCTATTCTAATTATCAGTCTGCTACTCCTCATTCCCAAATGACTATATTCTGTCTCCATACTTCAAATTCATGCCCTTATTCAAATTCAGATTCATCCATATCCCACAGAATTGCTGAGGAAAGTGATTTGCAAACCTTAAAATACTATTTAAATGTTTTTACTCTTCTAGTCCACACATTCCACACATCCAAACCCAAATAAAAAAATAATTTTCCTCTAATGAAACCTCCCTAGTTAACTTTACCCACTCTCTAATCATGCCTACACTGGCAATTTCTACAATAACATTGTAAGGAAAAACAACTTTGAAAGACCTAAGAACTCTAGGCAATGCAATGCCCAGACTCCAAAAGCAGAAGGTGAAGCAAACTACCTGTCTTCTAAGAGAGAGGTGATGGATTCAGGTTGCAGAATGAGACATGAGTTCTCAGATATGGCCAAGGTGGGAATTTTTGTTCAACTAAGTGTATCCATTAAAAAGAACTGGATTTTGGGATATGTTTTGTTTGTTTGGGAGGGGGCTGAGGTAGCAGGGAAAGTGGTTGTGTGGAAGAAGAGAATGTCTGTACTGTGTAGTCTATATATTATTTTGAACATCTTGTATTGCTCTGTCATTTTTAAGTTGCATGTCTTAATCCCTCCAATTATATTATTCCTGAGGGCACGGATTGTCTCTATCAGACTATCTCCTATGTTTCCTTCAACAATGGCTTCAGCACAGCTTATACATAAGTTCCAATTACTTTGAATAATGAATTCCTTGAAGTGGTTGCATGTATTTGGATTTGCACAATTTGAAATTACAATTATTAAAATATGGTTGTTGTTTCCAACCCAATGGAAATATGTGGTGCAAATTCAAATGATTCAGGCACTTTAGAGTGAATCATTCATACTAAAGTGAATCTAGCTCTACTCCATATAGCAAAGGCTCATATGAATACTTGACAAACTAAATTTACTTCTTTTGTCTGACACTAAAGTATTCAGGCTTCTTACCAATGACTAGAAAAAGTGGCTATCACTTATAAGTAAAACTGTGGTATTCAACATGCTGGCTAAAAATCATAACCTACTAGTTGCCTGGTGATGCCTCAAACTCCTGCTGCAATACTGAAAACAGGAGTGGCAAAAGGGCAGCTCTGACATTACATATTCCCATGATGGCATTGTTTTATGGAATTAACACCTAACACAAGCTTGTAAGACGTTTGGGGTTGGTAATTGGCAGAGGTTTTCTGCAGAATTTGAATTAAATTAGAAGTATCAACGCAAAGCCACAGATTCAGTGAAAGCATAACACATTGGGGCTGCTAGCAAAAGACTTAATTCCTTTGCCTAATAGTTGGTAGCATTTGAGCAGTTAACTCCAGAGAATATTTCATTAAATATAGTACATGGAAACTTAAAACAGGTTCATTCTAAACAAGGGGAAAGAACTCTACATTTTTAAAGCCCTGACATTTTTTTTTTAAGGAAGATTCTCAATTAAAAAATTTTTTTTTTTCCTGTGAGTAACCTAATGGTGGGACCTTGGGCAAGTCACTCATACACTCATACTCATGGGCTTCAGTTTTCTCACTTATGAGAGAATTAGACTAGACAATGTTTAGGGGTCTTTTCAGCTAACATTTTGATTCAGAAAGTGACTAGATAAAGTTAAGTGAGCAGAATATGAAAATGGGTGTGGCTTCGTTGAAGGCAAAATATTACAGCAGAAAGAACACTAGATTCAGATTTCAGCTTAAATCCTATCTTTGACACTTACCTACACAATCTCTGGCTTAGTCTCACTGAACCTTTCAGGTAATATTTGCATTGGTTATTTCATGGGGTGCTTATGAGCAAAGAGTTTTTAAGCTTGAAAGTTTTAGAATTTTTAATGTATCAGGATTTTTTTTTAAACCTACTTTGGAAGGTAACATTCGGAAGCATTTAAGTGCCTACTACTATATGCCTGGCACTGTATGAGGTGCTGGAGATAAGGCAAAATGTAACAGTCCCATCTAAGAAATTTACTATTGAAATCTTCCAGATAATTGTTTTGGCAATGCAGACCCTCACCAGAGCCACCACCTTCATATCAGAATTTTTCAAAGTGTCATATAGCAGTATGACATTTTCACCTTTCACTAAGAGATGAAACAAGTTACTGAAGGTCACACGGTGATGGCTGTCACCCCACACCTTTAAGTCACAATTTTGCTGCAGAAGTGTTTCCCATGAAATAATTGGTTATCTCCCTTTCTTGCTATGGAACCAACCCACCTTTTTCTTAAGTTTTAGTTTTTAACTTTCATTTCCACAAGATTTTGAGTTACAAATTTTCTCCCCATCTTTCCCCTACCCCCACCCCAAGACAGCCAGTCTACTGAATACTCCCTCCCCCAATCTGTTCTCTCTTATATCCTCCCCCATATCCCCCCCAACTTTCTAGTAGGACAAGATGGATTTAAAAAAAATTCTTTAAGATGGAATTCTATACTCCAGTGCCTGTATATCTTATTTCCCAGTTGCAAATAAAAAACAATTTTTAAAAAACATTTTTAAAACTTTGATTTCCAGATTCTTTCTGTTCTTCCCTCCTGACCCACCCCCACTGGGAAGATAAACAATTCAATTTAGGTTGTACTTGTGTAGTTATGTAAAATGTTTCCATAGTAGTTATATTTTGAAAGACTGACTATATTTCCCTCCATCCTATCCCACCCACTTATTCTATTTTCTCCTTTGACCCTGTCCCTTTTCAAAAGTATGTGCTTCTAACTACCCTGTCCCCCAATCTACTCTCCCTTCTATCATTCTGCCTTTTATCCCCTTCCCCCCACTTTCCTGTAAGGCAAGATACGCAATTGAGCGTGTATGTTATTCCCTCCTTCAGCCACATCCAATGTAAGGTTGACCCATTCCCTTTCACCTTTCTGCTCTTCCCCTCCATTGTAAGTTTTCTCTTGCCTCTTTTATATGAGATAATTTACCCTATTCTATCTCTCCCTTTCTCCTTCTCCAAATATATTCTTCTCTCACCTCTTAATTTTATTTTTTAGATAATCATCCCTTCCTACTCAACTCATCCTGTGCCCTCTATGTATACATGTAAACACATACACACACATACTCACACATGTATTTATAGACACATATACCCTCCTATACACATATATATTCCCTTCAACTATCCTCATACTGAGAAGTCTCATGAGTTACAATTATCACTTTTCCATGTAAGAATGTAAATAGTTCAACTTTAATAAGTTCCTTATGATTTCTTTTTCCTGTTTACTTTCTCATGCTTCTTGTATTTGAAAGTCAAATGTTCTGTTCAGCTCGGTTTTTTTCATCAAGAATACTTGAAAGTCCTCTTTTTCATTGAATGACCATATTTTTCCCTGAAGCATTATACTCAGTTTTGCTGGGTAGGTGATTCTTTATTTTAATCCTAGCTCCTTTGACCTCCAGAATATCATATTCCAAGCCCTTTGATCCCTTAGTGTAGAAGATGCTAGATCTTGTGTTATCCTGATTGTGTTTCCACAACATTCATATTGTTTCATCTTGGCTGTTTGTAATATTTTCTCCTTGACCTGGGAACTTGGGAATTTGGCTACGATATTCCTGGGAATTTTCTTTTGGGGATCTTTTTCAAGAGATGATCAGTGAATTCTTTCAACCTCTATTTTGCCCTCTGGTTCTAAAACATCAGGGCAAGTTTCCTTGAGAATTTCTTGATGGATGATTTCTAGGTTCTTTTTTTGATCATGGCTTTCAGGTAGTCCAATAATTTTTAAATCATCTCTCCTGGATCTATTTTCCAGGTCAGTGGTTTTTCCAATGAGATATTTCACATTGCCTTCTATTTTTTTCATTTGTTTGGATCTGTTTAACAGCATTTTGATTTCTCATAAAGTCATTAGCTTTGATTTGCTCCAATCTAATTTTGAAGAAATTATTCTCTTCAGTGAGTTTTTGAAATTCTTTTCCCATCTGGCAAATTTGGCTTTTTAAGGCATTCTTCTCGCTGACTTTTTGGGCCTCTTTTGCCATTTGAGTTAGTCTATTTTTTAAGGTGTTATTTTCTTCAGTATTTTTTTGGGTCTCCTTTAGCAGACTGTTGACTTGCTTTTCATGATTTTCTTGTATCATTCTCATTTCTCTTCCCTATTTTTCCTCCACTTCTCTTACTTGCTTTTCAAAATCCTTCTTGAGCTCCTCCACAGCCTGTAACTAGTTCACATTTTTCTTGGAGGCTTTTGATGAGGGAGTTCTGACTTTGTTGTCTTTCTCCCATTACATGCTTTGATCTTTTTTGTCCCCAAAAAAGGATTCTATGGTCTGATTGTGCTTCCTCTGCTTGCTCATTTTGCCAGCCAATTACCTGACTTTTGAGCTCTTTGCCATGGTAGAACTCTGCTTCCAGAGTGGAGAGAACTGTGTTCCAAATCGCTGGGGTTTTTGCAAATGTTGTCAGAGCTATGAGGAGGGCACCCTCTCTATAGACACCCCAAGCTCTGGCACACTGGTCACGTCCCAGGACTACCACCCAAGACTGTGATCCAGATCCAAGTAGGTCAAAGCAAGAGTGATTACCCTCTGAATGGTAGCTTGGTCCCCCTACAATCTGCAGGCCAGGAGCTCGAGGAAGCCATGTGGCAGCAGCTGCAGCTGCTGGCCTCCTCTGCCTCTCACCCTGGGGGCAGGGGCCAGACTGTGCTCTTTTGTCATCTGATTCCAACAGAGTTCCCCACTAACCTTTTACTTTTTCTTTGGTGTTCATGGGTTGAGAAGTCTGGAAACCACCACAGCTGCTGGTGATTCACACCCCGCCCCCAAGTCTGCTCTGCTGGTCAGGGATGCCCTGGGTCTGGGCCCTGGCAATTCATGCAGGACTGCACTCGGCTCCCCATTTGGTGTGATAGACCCTTCCTATCAGCCTGCCAGGCTGTCTTCAGCAGGAGATTTGTTTCTCTCTGTCACTTTGTGGGTTCTGTAGCTCTAAAATTTGTTTAGTCATATTTTACAGATACTGGAGGTGCTTGGTGCCAGAGCTCATGCCAAGTTCCTGCTTTTACTCTACCATCTTGGCTCCCTCCCCTGACCTTTCTCAATAGGCTTCTCTTCCCTTTCCTCATACATAGTTCATAGTTTGATATGTTGCAGTCTGTACCCCTATTCCATCTGCTACTTAAAGGTAATCCAACCCACTCTCCCCCTGTTTAATTCTGGGTATAATTCATTGTCCATTTGTACTAGACTCTAAACACAGCAAAAATAAGAAACAGGACCTATGAGTTGTCAGATCAATCTTATTGAATGCAAAGTCAAAGTTCATATGCTAAAAAAATGTCACATGGAGGAAACACTTCCAAAGATACTGAATCCAGAGACAGAAGATGATGAAAAATAAGAACTGAAAGTATCAAACACAATCTTCCTTTTAAATTTCACTGATAAATATTGATGCTTGAAAGATGCTGCTAAATTTATACACTGAAACCAAGGTTTGATATTGCAATTAAATATCAAATAATAGTACAACAGAAAATTTTTTTTAAAGCAATTGGGGTTAAGTAACTTGCTCAAGGTTACATGGCCAGTTATTTCTGGGTGTGGTGCTAAGTATCAGAGCCCAGATTTGATCCCAGGTCATCCGGACTCCAGGGCCGGTGCTCTTACTCACTGCGCCACCTGGCCACCCCAACTAACAGAAATTTATACTTTTTTTACACCAAGATAGCATCATCTCTTCTAAAAGCTTAAAATTTAAAAGACAATTCCTGTCTTCTAATTATGAAAAAAATGGAGTATCTCATTAAATAGGAAATATAGAAGCAGGAGTTAGGAGGAAAACATAGCACTAAGACTGATAAGAAAAGCAATTGTAACATATACCCTAACTCAGGTTAGGAATGGAAAGAGTAAAGAAAAAAAAGTTGTGGAGGCAACAGTGAAAAAAAAAATGATTATTTCCTGGATATTTACCTAACTACAGGGAATATCAACTACCAAGACAAAAGTATAGGGTAGTTCTCCCCACAGGGCAGAAACTATTACTGCATCCTAAAAACTGGCACTAACATTGGCATATTCTCTGATGCTAACAATGAATTTGCTTAGAATGAAATAATTTCTTAAACTTTTTGACTTAGGCCCTCCAAGTAAGGACTCAGTCATGGTTGAAGGGCAGTGGAAAGAGGGAAGCTTATTCTGGTAATGCTTGTTTATGCTTATTGCTTACTTGATAGTTAAGCAGGCAAAAAAAGGATTTTAGAATATGAATCAACCACTCAGCAAGGACTTAATATTTGCTTAAAAAATACAAAAAGCCATCTTCTATACAATTTATAGACTTCATCATTTATTTCTTTTGGTAAATTTATAATTTTCAGTTACCCAAAGAGACATTCACTCTATCTCCATCACCAGGACCACAAATGGTCATCACAATCTCCCCATTTAAAACATGCTGTAATTTCAAAGGCATTAAAGATAAATATAGTTTTTTAAATAGATGATCTAATTTCTGTCACTTACATGCCAATATATATATCCAAGCACTAAAACACAGTGCTCACAATTTCAAAGTCATGTTGACGGCATTTCTTTGCATGCTGCAAAGATCCTTCTTGGGGTACAAAATCCCCATAAGCACCATCTCCTCCCTCAAGCTCTTTGAGGGCTAATAAGGCTTTTTATAAATAACAAAGGCAAAAAGCATTTAATATATACACAGCACAAAGAAAAAACATAATCTTCTCTTTGTGTCTTCCTTAGAATCATGCTAAGCAGCATTATTTAAAACAATCAAATAACAGATCCCAACTCACCATGGCAAAACTGAGAGGGAAAAAGAACTTGAAAGGGCCCTTTACTAACAGCTATTCTATCACAAGATAATAAAAATTTTTCTAAACAAAATCAACAATCTCCAAAGTAAAGGATAATTTTCTTCTGAGTCATGGCATAGTTTCTGCAATGGGGATTTTAAAAATATCCTAGATTTCCTTACATATCATTATAGTGGTATCTCTAAAGCATTGATCATACTCCTGGTCTATGAAAAGATTTCATTTCCACAGATGCAAATTCTGTCTTGAACTCTCCTAGTCTGAGAATTTTTAAAGGCAAGAAAATGAGAAACTCAAGCAGTACCACTCTTTGCCCAAAGTAAAACCAGGGTTGGACTAAAGTAAAGGAAAACAGATAATTTTAAAAGTAATGGCTATAGCTCCTTGGATGTCTGTCTGAGGCATATTAGAAATTCAGTCTTGTCTTCGTTCAACAAAGTAAAATATGCAATTTAGACATCTTGGGCAAAATTTGATTTATAAAAAAAGGTGAAGTTCACATACAAGGTTTAATTCTGGAATTTCATTTGTAACTAGCTCAGGACACTGGTTACAATCCTTTTAAAAGTCTTCATTGACATACTACTTCTCTAAAGTTTAGCCAGAATGATCAGTCTCTCATGTTAGCATTCAGTACTTCTAAATATTTCTCCCTTCTCTTTTTGCTAAAAGTTCTACTGCACCCAAAGGATTTGTTGATTTAATGTGCATCTCATTTCCATTCCACATCACAATCCTCCCTAAAATAACTGCTAGTTAATACCAGCATGATTTACTAAGGTTTTTTTCTGGAAAAAAAAAGAAGAAAGTAAAAGAAGGTTTAAAAGTTGAATTAACATTGGGAATACTGCATCTGTTACTCAAAACAACAACAAAAAATATCACAAGTTTTGAAATATATACCTATCATCTTAAAGTAGAAATTTGCTAATTTTAGATATATTTCAATTTTACCATGACTAAGGGGAGATTATACTATTTTGGGAAAGAAAATATCATTCACCATTTAATAGCATGTGAACAAAGTAAAACAATACTTTACTGGTTTGCTTCCCTCATGTTATTTTTTTTTTAACCTTGTATCTACTTTGTTGAGTTTTATTCAAGTATTTACTATCTGGCTTCTTTAAAAGGATATTCAGAGATATAATATAGCACTGCCATGTAAACTGAGCACAGAGTTGAACAATTTAAGCTGAAAGCCACAAGAACCCAGGAAGAACCTCAAAATGAAAAAAACCTTAAAAATGTTGATGAAACAAAAAAAATCCCCCAATTTCAAATACCTTCCTAGGCATCTATAACCATTAGGTCAGATTCTGGTTAAGGAGAATGTCACCTCAGTTAATTTCTAAACCTATCTGGGCTATGCTGAGCATGCTTTTATGTAGTAGATCCATGGTAAAGTTGCTAATATACTTAAAAATTTTTGTTCTACATTGTACACAGTAACACCGATATTGTATGATGATCAACTATGAATCACAACTATTCTCAGCAATACAATGATCCAAGACAATTCTGAAGGACCTATGATGAAAATGCTACCCATGTCCAGAGAAAGAACTAATGGAGCCTGAATGCAGATTGAAACATACTTGGTAACTTTATTTCTCCTGTTTTTCTTGTGGTCTGTGGTTTCTTTCATAACAGGACTCATGTGGAAATATGTTTTGCATGACTGTGCATGTATAGCCTATATCAAATTGCTTGCCTTCTCAATCTGGGGGAGGAAAGGAAGGGAGAAAATTTTAACTCAAAATTAAAAAAAAAAAACAAATGTTAAAAATTGTTTTTACATGTGATTGAGGCAAAATAAATTATGAAATTTTTAAAAAAGGATTGGTGTTCTAATTACAAATACAGGTTACTTCCCTATACTTCAAAAATAATTTTTAAATCCCCAAAGTCAATTCTGGATGGGGAAAAAAAACCTTCAAAAATATAGCTATTAATAAACATCTTATTTTAAGTAAAGAACATTTAGAACCAGAGCCTATTCTGTCTCATAAGTCCCTAATTACCTTAATTAATCTAACCCTAAAAGGGATGTGCTTTAATAACATACACAAAAAGAACCACGAAATTATAGCCCTTTAACTTTTTGTGGATCCATAACTTATAAGATGTAGGTTCAGTAAGCAGTATATCCTTGATGTATTAATTTAACCATACTGAATGTATAAAGACACAGCTACACATTCCTTTCATATATTCTTGGACTTGCCCCAGGGAGTTATAATTCATGTATGCATTTCAGACAGCTGCTGGATAGAAGCCTTATTAGATGAGAATCACGTATCTAGTTAGTATTTTTTTCCTTCTAAATTCAACCAGAAAAGAATTTTAGAAAAAGGCACAGTTGTGCTTCCTCTAAAAACACAGAAAACTGTTCAGGGAGGTCCCAATTCTCAGATGTTATCTGGCACGTTGGTTGGAAAGAAGGAAGTCCTTGTCTCGGCACAACAGGCATCTTTTCAAATTTCTACAAGAGCCACCAGCAGTGAAGAATGCCCAGACACCCATGAGCAGCATGATAACATATGATGCTGCTAAACTTGCTTTATAATAGGGATTCAGGAAGGTCTGTAGGGAAAGAAAAGTAAATTAGCTGGGGTGATATAAGATTTTATAACAAACAGCTGAAAAGATCAAAGACAAATGAAGGGAAACAGAAAATATTCAATAGCTCAGGCTTATTTCACCAAATGTTTAATTTATGTGATGTACAATAAGCACTAAACAATGAGACTAAAATTTTAAAAAGAAAAACCACTGAAAAGGCAAGAAGCAGGTTTAACAAACACAGAGTAAGCTCTATCTGCTGTAGACAGATTCAAATGGAGTGTAGAAATGTATAGGTTGAGGAACTGAGGAGTTACTGTGTTTGAAGGACAGTCTATACATATACATAATACATATATGTGTGTGTATGTATGTATGTATATATGTTGAAATCCCCTATTATGAAGGCTCGAGTTGGGGAGGAGAAAAATACTGAGTAACATACTGAACTCATTGAGGAAGAAAGGGGAGAGACCTAGAGGTCTATAGGCAACAACTACCAGAACTCTGATTGGGTGGTGGATATGGATTTCATGAACCTCAAAGGAGGAGGTAAGTGAGTGATAAAGGCAGGAAGAGAACCTGGAAGTGTCAATAGGGAGCAAGGAGTGTTCCAACTCTCCTGCCTCAACCAGTGAGCCAAGGGAAATGACCCCAAAACTGGAGAGGGTAGCTGGGAGACTGTGTCATCACTGGGGAGCCAGGTGTCAATGATTGCTAAAAGATGGAATTAGTGGAAGAGGCAAAATTTAAGATGAAGGGATGTTTGTTGCCAATGGAATGGGCATTACAGCCTATTCAGTGAAAAGGTAGGTATTGTCTGGTTAGGACTTTAGAGTGCAAGGGTTGAGGTGAATGGGAAATAGGGTTCAAAAATCAGTGTGATACATAGGGTATGACTAGGTTTAAGTATGGAAGGTATCACTTTTCTTCCCAGAGGAGGATGGAGATTAGGTATGAGGCAAATACAGCACAACATAGAATGCACACAGTCAGATGAGAAGTCCCTTTTCACTTTTCTTCTTTCTAAAGGCTGGAGACGAGGCAAGAGACAAGTGCAACAGGAGATGGAAGTTGAACTTGCACAGCAGGACACTGAAAGTCTCACTCTCCATCAACATTCCTCTTCCCTTAGGGGACAAGTATAGCAGAAGATGGAAAGCACAAGATACATTTGGAGGCCAGCCTTGCTGCTTTCCCTCAGAAGTGCTGAGGGATGAAAATGACAGAGCAAAGACCTGGTACTGGGAAGAAGGTTTATATTTCCAGAAATTGGGATAAAGGGGTTGGGGATAAGCTAACCATTGAAAACTAAGTCCAAGAAAACAATCAGTAGATAGGTAGAATTCTAATGAAAAAGACAGGTGGTTAGAAAGTGCAAAGTCTCTATTCTTGGAGTTCTCATCACAACCATCAACTGCCTGGTCTCGTGGCAGGATATCCCATTGAATCTTGGGGGAGGGGGACAGCATCAGAAATCCCACTTCAGGGAAGACCCAAGTAGGAGGTAATGTGTCATGGGGCTCTGCTTCAAGGCAAACACAAGCAGTGTCTGGCAGTGCTGTAGCGCAAGGGCTTCTGAACGCCCAATAGCATTGGTTCCATAAATGTGGGTGTCTTAAACAGGTTTCTTGCCCATATTCACTTGCTTTCCCCCTTTGATGTTAAAAACATTGGTTGACCCCTGTGTTGGCTTTTGTTCATTTTTAAGATTTTCTGATTGCTTTTGAAGTTTATTACTGTTTTCTGTTGTTGTTTTTTCTCAATATTTCAAATGTTTCTATTAAGAAAGGAGGCGAGTAAAGATAGAACATCTTAGGCTATTATTCCATTATCTTCTCAGAAGTTTTTTCTCATTACTATTATTAGTAGTTGTTAGTAATAATAAACAGAATAAAATTACTTCAAAGTTCCAATTTACTTTTTGTTCCCTCTTTAAACAGAAATAAATGAATGATAATTCTCATTTAAAGTTAAAACAGAATTCACAAGAAATGAATGGTGTTTTTAAAAGGTAATCTTCTAGAATAAAGCACAGACAAATGAGAGTCCTTTAATTCTAAGAGAAACCAACTAAGTACAGATGAATGAAATTTAAAGAAAATCAGAGATTCTAAAAGAATAGCATAAGAAGCTACAAAATGGGTTCTAATAATTTTCTGAGTTAGAAAAATTATGAAAAGGCAGGGAGTCTTCTCATATTTTTTTTTAAAGTCATATTTCTAAATGTCATTTTCTTCTTTAGGCACAGGTAGAAGTGCATGGTTCCACAGACTGGCTATAGTATTGAACATATAAACTGGACTTACCAGACCTGACACCAGCAGATGACTCATGATGACCACGATTAGTGCCCACCAGTTTTTAGTCTCACAGGCATCGAAAAACACAACTCCCCAGAAGACATGCAGCAAAACCATAACTAGAGTCATGAAAGCTGAAATACAGTGAACTATTAGTGTACAGTAATATAAAGGAAATTAAAATTAGGATATAAAAGTTCTCTGAGTGAACTGTTCTTTCAACATAGATGTGCTTTCTTGGGCTATCATCCTGCTTCTTATTACTCACAACAGAAATATGTAAGCATTATCCATCATCAATGAATACCATAACATAACATGACATAACATTATATACACACACACACATGTATATATACACAAATGAATGTAATTTTTATCTTCTTGTACTTATGTTTAGATAAATACACTGAACAGTGTTGCAGCTTCACATTTGGTGTATATATTAAATAAAATGACAAATTCAAATGAAAACTTCGAGAGTTTCAATCGGGGCGGCTAGGTGGCGCAGTGAATGGAGCACTGGCCCTGGAGTCAGGAGGACCTGGGTTCAAATTCAGCCTCAGACACCTAACACAAAAATAGCCGTGTGACCTTGGGCAAGTCACTTAACCCCAGTTGCCCTCCAAAAAAAAAAAGGCAAAAAAAAGTTTCAATCAATTTTCTTAAATGGTTCAAGAATTCTATTTGTTCTTCATCTTATACCATATACTCTAATAGCCTCAAAACTGATATATGGTCCAAAGTAATATCATTAAAAAATTGTGAAAAAAGAGATCAGGTACCTTTACAGTTATGGCTAAGAGGTGAATTCTTAACCAAACAAGATAGCGGTGTGATAAACATAGAAGAGATAATTTTGATTACATGAAATTGAAAAACTTTTTTGAGAATAAAATTAATGTAAGTAGAAAGAGAAGACAAGTGAATTACTAGGGAAAATATATACATTAAATATATCTAAAAAGACTCTGATAACCAAGATAGATAAGGAATTAATATACATATATATACACAAACATACATACATATATACATACACACACATATATATGTAAATAAAGGCTACTGCCATTCCCTAATAGATAAGTGGTCAAAGAATAATTTTTTAAAGAATTATAAATAACCAACCATATGAAAGCATTTTCCCTATCACTAATATTAAAGGGAAATATAAATCAAAACAATATCTCACACCAACACATGTCAAAAATGACCAAAAAAAGGGAAGAGTTAAATTTAGAAGGGTTATAGAAAGATAAGCACACTAATGTACAGTTGACAGAGCTGTGGGTTGGTGCAAACAACATGGAAGACAATTTGTAATTATGCTAAGAAAGTGAATAAAACATTTATATACTATGATAAAAATAAATATAGCCAAGGAAATCAACAAAAAATAAGGGGCACATATACACCAAAATATTTGTAGTAGTACTTAAGAGTAGTAGCAAAGAACTAGAAACAAAATAGATGCTCATCAACTGGGGACTGGCTAAACAAGCTGTGGTACACAAATGTAATAGAATATTATTTTGCTTTAAGAAAGGATAAATATAGAGAATCATAGGATGACATATATGTATGAGGTAAAGGAGGAAAACAACATATATACAATGACTATATTAACGTAAACAGAAAGAATAACAATAAAAAATGGCTGCCATGGAATTATAATAGCCAAGACTGGCTCCTAAGAAGAGATATAAGAATGTCCTTCCTTCTCTATTTACAGGGTTGGAAAACTTTGGATATAGAACAACCCATATAATATTAGACTTGGATGATGTTTGGCTAGTTTTATTAATTTTTTTTCTTGTAAGTGATTGAATTCTGGGAGAGGAAGAGTTGGAGAGTAAATTAATGCTAAATGTGGATGATGTTAAAATATACAGTGTAAAAATAAAATAATGTGATTTTCAATGAACAACATCACTAAGCTGAAATTTCTCCACTAAACTTTTGAAGACAAATGAAAGAATAATAAAATAAGGATAGATAATGATCATTGAGGAGCACATCCTAGCCCTGCCACCATGAATGCAACAGGTATGTGAGGGCCATAGCAGCTGGGAACAAAGGGTAAGCTGCTAACAACAATGCCCCTCTTCTAGCAGCAAAACTACTTTATGTCATCAATCAGTCTCTGTAAGGAGGGTAAGAGATACATCTCTACTCATAGACTGGAATAGGAAGAAGTATGCCTCTACACATGCCCCTTTTAGTTGCTGATGATGAAAGTCACACCCACCCTCTCTGTCACCATGTTCTACTCCTATAGTCATGAAAGAAAAACTGAGCCTTCAGTCTCAAGTCACTGCAAGCTGCAAAGGAAGATAGATGGGTATTGTTATTAATAAGGGAGAAGAGATGTTATGACTCTGGCCAACACCAGAGGCCCAGGCTCTCCCCTCCCCCCCAGGATTGTGACAGATAGACAAGACTGTGACAATGAAGTGGGCACATGCTGCCAAAGACTACATGCCACCCTTACCACAGTCTTTGATTCCATTACTGTCCTCTCCTCCAGCCCCTCTCAAACATTGTGACTGAGGTAGGAGGAATTACTTCCTTCTTATCATATGGTTTTCCTAACATACTTTCTTTTTTTTTTTTTGCTCCTTTGGAGGGCAACTGGGGTTAAGTGACTTGCCCAAGGTCACATGGCTAGTTGTTGTGTTAAGTGTCTGAGGCCGGATTTGAATTCAGGGAGTCCTGACTCCAGGGCTGGTGCTCTATTCATTGCGCCACCCAGCCGCCCTATCCTACTTTACCATTGAACTTCCCCTCTCCCTTCTTCACCTTATCAACTTATCACATAATGAAGTGATCCTTTTCCCACCTCCTATTTTCTTGGTCCCTGTAATTCATAGATTCATCATTATTTGCTAAAATGAAAACTTTTCTCTCACCAAACTCATCCCTATCTCAACCCAGTTTCTATCCTCCTCTGCCTTCCTCACTTCCATTCTGTACTCTGAAACTGATGGTACCATTGTTAACAAATTCCTTTTCATCCTATATCTCCTTAAACTCTGTCTTTCATTGTTCTTTTGATTGTGGAAACCTAGTTTTCTTTGGATGACACTTCATCACTGGCCACTCTCATATTGTTAATCATTCCTCTTATAAGCCACAACACAGTGGACCAAGAGGGGGAAGCAGCATATATCTTGTTTACCAGTGCCACTTACATACCCTCCTGCTTGCAGACACAACTCAGGAACCTCTCCTCTTTGATCATTGATCATACAAGATCATTGATTCCTGTCATCTAGAAGTTTCTAAGTCATTCTCCTTTCTTACAGAGTTGAGTACCTGACTGAAAATCTTCTTCTCTTTACCTACTGTGAGTTTCCTCATCTCTCCTACTCCCCATCTCTTATTTCCTCTATATTTTCATCCATTCTCTTCTCCACTGTTGCAGACTCTGAGGAGAGTTTGCAAGAAACCTTCTTCTCCTTTCCAAAGCTAACATTTCTACTTGTGTCCTAGATCCACTCTCCTCTCATGTCCTCCAGGGTTTGTGCCATTGACCACTCCATTTCTTTCTCCCTCATTTTAAATTTTGCCCTATAAAATCATTCTTTCTCTGCTTATCATAAACATATTAAGGTCACAGGGTCACACAGAACTACAAATTTAGAGCTAGAAAGGTCCTTATATGACATTTAATTCAACTCTCTCATTTTACAGATAAGGAAACTGAAGCTCTGGGAGGATAAGTGACGAACCCAAGAACACATATGTACAAATTGGCAAGATTACCTTATCCTTGAAAAAGTTTCACTTGACCTCGACATTTCCTCAAGCTATTGTCCTAAATCTCTCTTTTCCACTGAAAAACTCCTACAATGGATCACCAACACTTATTTTCTCCACTTCTTCATGTCCCACATTTTACTATTTAGAATTTACCAGTGATCTTGACTATTAAATTTATAGGAGGTCCAACCAACATGCTGGATACATTCCAAATCTTTTCCTCCCTCCTCAAACCTCTCATGATTTGTAGCCAGCTCCTCATCTCACATCACTGTGATGATGCCTTCCCCCCATTTTCTCCTCCTTCACTCCTGGTCTCACAAGGCCAACACTTCTGCATGCCAAGTGATCCCAATTCCATCCTGTCTTCTCTAGCGGACTGACCCCTCTCTATCAATCCTACCCTACTTCTCATCAATCTTCAATGTCTCCCTCTCTACTGGCTGCTTTCTGCTTTCCTATTACCTACAAATAAGCTCTGTCCTTGATCACCAGCTTCCATGGATTCAATTCTCTTCTCTATGCTGGTGATTTCCAAATTGATTTACCTAGCTCTAACTTATCTCCTGATTTTCAGGCTTACATTCCAGCTGCCTAGAAGACTTATCAAACTGGATATCCTGTATATATCTTCCACTCAACATGTCCAAAGCTGAATTCATTTATCTTTCTCCCAAAACTCCCCTCTTCTTGTTTTGTTTTGTTTTTTTGCTTTTTGGGTTTAAGTAACTTGTCCAAGGTCACACAGCTAAGTTTGTGTGTGTGTGTGTGTGTGTGTGTGTGTGTGTGTGTGTGAAGTGTCTGAGGCCGGATCCGAACTCAGGTCCTCCTGACTCCAGGGCCGGCACTCTACTCACTGTGCCACCTAGCCATCCTGAAACTCTCCTTTTCTTAACATCCCTGTTACTATCCTGGGCACAATTCTCCTCTCAGTAGCCAAGGCTCACAACATATATGTCATCCTTGGCTTTTTACACTTTCTCACTCACCCACCCCCACATATACAACTGTTACAAAATCCTGTTCATTCTGTCTTTGTAGCATCTCTCATATATGCTCTCCTTTTCTCCTCTGACACTGCCACCACTATCCTGGTTCAGGCCCTCCTTACTTTACTCCTGGACTACTGAAAGAGACCGATGGTTGGTCTCCCTGCCTCAAGTCTCTCTAAGTAGGTCATCCTCCACTCAGCTGCCAAATTGATCTTCCTAGATCATAGGTCTGATTACGTCACTCCCCTATTCAATAAACTAGTGGCTCCATATTACCTCCAGAATTAAATATAAAATCCTCTGTTTGGCTTTTAAAGCCATTCACAACCCTCAGCCTTTTTATCTTTCTGGACTTTTTTCACCTGTCTTCCTTCCATGTGTTCTGTGATTCTGTCAATACGGCTGATCCTTGTTGCACCCCCTATGCTTGGAATTCTCTTCTTCCTCATCTCTGCCTCTTTGCTTCCCGTTTCCTTCCAGGCTCGGCCAAAGAAAAAAACAGAACAGGGCCCTCCCTTACAGAGCCTATATTCTATGGGGAATAACATGTATGAGTATGATTCATACACTAGGAAGGACAAGAATGAATGAGAGAACATGCAAAAGAGGGCAACCACTGTGATAAGCAGTTTAGAAATTATTTCTTATTCTGAAGGAAGTGGAAATGCATAGCTGGAAATGAGAAGAGTTAGCAAGGACATAATAACTACCCTCAAATATCTGGGTGTCATGGGCTCATGAGCTATTCTATACTGCCCAAGAGGGTAGAATTAGGTAAAAGGTAAAAGTTATAGAGAAGCAGATTTTGCCTGAATAAAAAAGGAAACACTGTTACAATTAAGAGTTGTTCAACAATGGAATGAGCTATTTTACAAAGCAGTAAACTTCTCATTAGCAGACATATTTAAAAGTATAATCTAGATAAACATCTGTCAACAAGTTTGTAGAGAGCATTCCTGGATGGGATTATAAGGTTTGTACCTCTAATTTCAATGCTACACAAGTAGTAAATAGCAGAAGAACTGCTATGTAAACCCAGACTCCAAATCTATTTTTTTCCATTAAACTGGGTTACTCCTCAAGCTAGAAGGGAAGAAGATAAGACTAAGATGAACTCAGGGGCGGCCAGGTAGCACAGCAAGTAAGAGCACTGGCTCCAGTGTTGAGAAGACCTGGAGATCGAATCCCGGGCTCAGACACTTAGCACCCACCCAGCAACACCTGGCCCGTGTAACCTTGAGCAAGTTACTTAACCCCAATTGCTTAGGGGCGGCCAGGTGGCTCAGTGAGTAAGAGCACTGGCTCCAGTGTTGGGATGACCTGGATCAAATCCGGGCTCAGATATTCAGCACCACACCCAGAAATAACTGGCCGTGTAACCTTGAGCAAGTTACTTAACCCCTATTGCTTTAAAAAAAAAAAAAAAGACTAAGATGAACTCCAAGGTCCATTTCAACTCTAAAAAACTCTAAAGACTGCATACATAGTGCTCATTGTTGCTGACTAGACCTTGTGAATAAATAGAAAAGATAAAAGAAAATTTACATCAGAAAACATAGTTGGACCAATATTCTACCACAGTTGTTGCATGGTTGCAAGCAATGACATACCAGGATCTCTGAAGAATTACAAATAAGTATCATCCAGAGGGCAATGAAGAGGGTCATGATGGGTGTGAGCAGGATGTAACACATTACAAAAAAGTAATTAAGAAGGCAAAGAATCAATTATGAAGGAATAAAAGATGCCACTAGAGAAATGTTTGAGGGGAGGCTAGATGGTGCAGTGAATAGGGCACTGGCCCTGGAGTCAGGAGGACCCAAGTTCAAATCTGGCCTCAGACATGTAACACAAAACTAGCCGTGTGACCTTCGGCAAGTCACTTAATCCCAACTGCCCTCCAAAAAGAAATGTTTCAAATAAAAAAGATGATAGGCTGGTGACATGACTAGAACAAGGGATAACTAATAGAAAGCTCATGAATTTGATAGCCTTGTGGTATCAGAATAAAACTAGGGAGACACAGCATACTTGGTGAAACTGCTATGTTAAATTTATAGGAGGATCTGAAAATGAATTAGTTGCAAAGGAAGCACAGGTACAAATGGGCTGAGACTCGTACTGATGTAGGAAATTCCAACGATAGTTGGACATCCTTACCTAATGAAGGACCAAAACCTAACAGGTTTTATTAAGCAATTACTTAGTAAATTATATATTTTTAATTTTGGGGGGGGAGGGAGGCAAAGCAATTGGGGTTAAGTGACTGGTCCAAGGTCATACAACTAGTTAAGTGTCAAGTGTCTGAGGTCGCATTTGAACTCAGGTCCTCCTGACTCCAAGGCCAGTACTCTATTCACTGTGCCACCTAGGTGCCCCTGTAAATTATATTTATATATAATGTGGATATTTTTGCTGATGACTCTTAGAATATCTATTCTATTAAAATTTGCTACAAAATATTAGCCAATATTACAACACATATTTATTAGAAAATATTTTGTTAGAATTTCCATTTAGAGTTGGCATAAAACTTCCAAAACAAAAACACAGACCTAAAAGGGAATCTGGAAAGTCTCTAGTTCCAATTCACATTTGGTATATGAAGAAACCGAGAACAAGAAGTCCTGTCATTTTACTTCTGGTCAAGTTCTCTGTCCACTATATACTTCCCTACTGACTGTTTCAATAATTTAATAATTTTGAACTTTAGTTCTATCATATTTTGTATTAACCTTCCCTCCCAACTTGACAAAGTTCAAAATAGTCACAATTGAGAGTCAAGCAACAAATGCCAAAAATCTTATTGATCAAATCTACCTTTAAACCTACAGCACAATAGGAGTATTCTGGAGTACATGCCCTCATCACTTCATGACTGGACTATTGCAATAGCCTGCTGGTGGATCTGCTTGCTTTAAGTTGTTCCCCATTCCAATCTACCCTGTGCTAGGTTATTAAAGGGACTTTCCTAAAAAGCAGGTCATACCATGTCTGTGTCTGTCTGTCTCTCTTTCACACACACACACACACACACACACACACACACGATAAACTCTAGCAGGTCCCTATTGTCTCTAGGATCAAATACAAAATCTTGTTTCATAGTCAAAGCCCTTCATAACCCAGCCCCCTCTTACTTTTGCTATCTTCTCACTCCTCACTACATATACACATGGCCTCTTGGCTGTTCCAAGAATAAGACACTCCATGTCTAGGCTCTGGGAATTTTTTCTCGTTATCCCCCGTGTGTGAAATGCTCTTCTTCCTCAACTCTACCTCATGGCTTCCCTGGCTTCCTTTAAGTACCAATTAAAATTCCATCTTTTACAGAAGTCTTTTCCAAACTCTCTTAACTCTAAATTATTTTTAAAAATTAAATCTCTTAAATTATTTCCTATTTATCCTGTATATAGCTTGCTTTGTATATATTTGTTTGCATGTTGTCTCCTTCCCTAGCTTGGAAGCTTTTTTGAGGGCAGGGGCTGTCTTTTTCTTCTTTTCATATCCTCAGCACTTAGCACAGTGTCTTGCACATAGTAAATGTTTAATAAATGTTTACTGTTATCCCAGACCAGGGGTCCTTAACCTGGAGTTCATTAATCCTAAGGTGTCCACAAGCTTAGGTGGGAAAAAATACATATTTCAAAATATTTAGTTGATTTTATGCATTCAAAAACATTATTTACCGTGAAGGCATCCAATGGTTCACCTAGGCTGCCAAAGAGGTCCATGACACAAAAAAGGTTAAGAGCCCCTGTTCTAAACATAGTCATTTTACAAAGAGCTTATAAAAATTGTGGCTAAAATTGATAGTATGTTCATAAATAACAATTAAATGAAACTTTAAAACAGACATAGGTTAATGAATCCTCTTTATATTGAAGACAAAAAATAAATACAATAAATGTTTCATACAATGAAAAAATCATTTCAAAGTCTGATGTTAAGAATACTGTTTCAAAAAAATCTAAATAATATGAATTAAATGTGGCTCTATGTTTATTTTATAAAATTCTAGCTACAATGTCTTTCCACAGAATATGATTCACACACATGACCAATACAATGGGAAGGAAATTCAAAGGGACAGACTCCTGTCCTTTATAATCTTGAATAAACTATTAGGAATATTCTTCTGACTTTAAAACCCTAAAACTATATTGTATTATGTGTTTAGTCTGTGGAACAGTCCCAACAAATCTAATGGAAACTATTATATTACTTTGCCAAGCCTCCAAGAAGAATGTTAGCTTGTATTTGTAGATGAATGAAAATTTAAAGTTAATATTTTTCAAAGCTTAATACTCCCCACCCCAAATTTTTTTTTTCAGATGATCAAATAGTTAAATCCAGAAAACTATCAAGAAACTGTTATGGTACTTTCATTCTTTTTACATAAACTTTCAGTAATACAAGATGAAAAGTGCATTGTTCATTCTTGATCTATTAATCAAAAATATTTTATTTAAAATACTGGCCTTAAATTTTAGGCAGATTAAAATATATTGTAAAATTATCATGAGCTGTACATTTTAAAAACATTTTTACTGTCTTTCAAAAGCAAGATTTAAAATAAGAACTTTCTGACTTTCTAAAGTAAGTCAGCACCATCTAGTGAAAAAAGTTGGCATTAGAAAAAGTTGTTTCATTAAGAAAGTGTCATTTAGCAGCAAAAAATAGAATAAAATAAGGTAGATAGCATAACACTGATTATAACTACCAAGGCAAAAAATTTGATGAAACCACCAAATATAATATTTAATTAATTTATTATTTAGTTGTTTAAAATATGAACCAGACCCTATTTATTATTATTATTACATGGGAGTAAAATACAAGTACACATGCTAATTAGTATTATATGTGAACTTTGATTAAAAAAGAAACAAAAAACTTCAACATTAAATTATAATTTTTAAAAGTTGTCTATTTTTTGTTAATGAGCTTAGTTATGGATTTGGGGGAAGATAATTTCTCGCATAGTACCACCAGGAACGATCACAAAAATAATAAAGCATGGCAGCATGGGTCACACTAGCTCAACAGACTATTGCTTTAGTAAAAATTTCCCAGCCATACTAAAAACTGCTGAATAGTCCTCTCTAGTTATCTATATATTTGCCTAGGGCAAGAGCAAGCACAGCTATATCAAAAGTTACATACAGGGGCGGCCAGATGGCTCAGTGAGTAAAAGCACCGGCTCCAGTGTCAGGATGACCTGGGATCAAATCCGGGCTCTGATACTTAGCACCACACCCAGAAATAACTGGCCGTGTAACCTTGAGCAACTTACTTAACCGTGATTGCTTAAAAAAAAAGTTACATACATCAAAAACTTAAAAGAAGTAGATTGAACTGGTTAAACAATTTCATGTCCTCTGGAAGAAAGAAGCTTATTTTAGTCAAGAGGCTATGATTAATACTTTTATAGAACTTTCTGCTTCTACAAGTTTGTTTTATTTGTGACATCTGGCATGAATAAGAGTTGGCCTTGATAAGGAGAAAGGTCACCTCTTCATGTGAGACAGCAGTAAAGTAGAAAAAAAGGGAAGGTATCCAAGAGATATGAGATGAGAAGCTGGTCATAAATATATATATATTATCAAGACAAGAAGAGGATTATTAACTAAATATGTATTCTTAAAAGTAGAAAAAGAACAAATTTTATTTGTCAAAATAAGCATGAAAGAGGAAATCTTGAAAGTTAGAGGAGAAATACACAAACGGGGGGAAAAGACTAAAGAACTAATAAACAAAACTAAAACCCCATTCTTTGAAAAGGTTAACAAAAGCAATAAGCCTTCAGCTAATCTGCTCAAAAAGACAAGGAAGGAAAATCAAATGATCAAAATAAAAGATGAATAAATTGAAATCACAACAAATGAACCACCAAACAAATAAAAACCTGGTCCTGATGGATATGGAAGTGAATTCTATCATGTATAAAGAGCAATGAATCATTATGCTATACAAATTATTCTCAAAAACTATTCAGTTTTTGAATATGCTCTATCAAACAAAATGCTCTATCAAAATCCTTTTATGAGACAACTCCAGTCCTAATTCCTAAACCAAGGAAAGACAAAAGAAAAGAGAACCAAAGTCCAGTGCCACTAATGATATAGATATAAAAATTTTAAATAAAATTCTAACAAACTGACGGCAGCAATGTATACAAAAAAACTATTCACTATATTAAGTAAGATTTATACCAGGGAGGCAAAGATGAATCAACATGAGGAAAACAATTAACAGAACCATATCAAAACATAAGCGTCTAAAACCACATGATTGTATCAACAGATACCTTTGTCAAAATATTACATTCATTTATGCTAAAAACTCTACAAGGCATAGACACAGTAGGGCCATTTTTATTAAAATGGAAAATATTTAAAACTGAATGCTAGTATTATTTGCAATGCATAACCTCTATAGCTTTCTCAATGAATAAAAGAGTATTCTTTTTCCCCACATTACTTGACATTATTCTAGAAATCCCAGTGATAGCAATAAGACAAGAAAAAGAAATCAAAGGCATAAACATTATTAAAGAAGAGACAAACTTGTCTCTATTTGCTAATGCCATGAACTTTAACTTTAAAATCTCCAGAGAATGAGCAAAGAAACATATGAAAACAAGTAAAGTAGAAAGATTAAAAAAAAATCCACAGTGAACAGTATTACCTTGTAGCAATAACAAAATCAAGAGGGAAATAATAGAAGAAATCCTATTCAAAATAACTACAAAACATTTGGGATTTAATTTACCAAGACTGCCTAAACATACAATTAGAATACCAAAATATTCTCTAAAGGAATGAAGAATGATAAATAATTGAAGTGATATACATTACTCATAATTTGGTTATGTCAATATAATAAAAATGACAATACTTCCTAAATTTATTTATAGATTTAGTTCTATATTAACCAAGGTACTTTTTGGAGCTAAACAAAGTAATTCCAAGATTAATTTGTAGGAGAAAAAGGTCCACTTTCAAGGGAAATTTTTATTTTTAGAGGATGAAAAAATATAGTAGTTATAGCCCACAAATAACATTTTAAAAGTGTGTGACACTGAAAACATAATTGTCGATTGTGGCTCTGGAAAAGAGTTGAGAGATGCACCACCATCCCCTTCTTTGCTGAGATGGGCATGAGGTGTATAGAATACTCCATCTACCATCAGATACAGTCAAAGTGCTGGTTAGTCTCGTTGATCTGCTTTTTTTCTTTTATTCATTTCTTTTAAATTTTTGTTACAAGGTATGGCTTGTTGGGTAAGGTATGGGTGAGTTTTATTCATAAATTAAATTGACATGAAAATAAAATATGTTAAGAAAAATAGATTATGAAAAAGAAAGTTAAAGTAAAATTCATTCGATGATCCTTCTCTACTTCAACACACAGGAAGACAAGACAGAGAATGGGAAGGTTCATCCCAAGACCAAGTCCTTCACTTTCCAGATGGGAAAAATGAGGCTCGGAGAGGGAAAATGATTTGTCCGAGGTTAAGCACAGGCAGTAAATAATACAGCTGGAATCTAAACCCATGTCTTCTACTGCTTTGCACTGTTTCGTGTTTGTAAATCTTTTGTCTTCCAATATTATAAGATTGGGGAGAAAAGTCTAACCAGTACTCATCATTATGTATCTCAGAAAGAGATACACACAATCAGAAATAAGTTGAAAACACTAACTAATTAGAGCCCAGGAAATATTTTGAACATAAATATAAACTCAGGAAGTATGCTGCCTATCAATATTCACTTTCAAAATTAAAAACACAGCAAAGCTGTGAGTATGGCATAATAAAAACAACTCATCTATATAGCTCTTTAAAATTTTATAAAAGCCTTGCTCACAATGATCCTTTGTTGGAGACAAAACAAGTATCATCACCATTTTACAGATAACTAAAGTTCAGAGACTTTAAATCATTTGCCCAAAGACACAGAAGTAATAAGTACCTTGGCTGGGACTATAACTTTTTTTCTCTTTTTATATATAGAAGCCCTTTCTTGCTATTTACTCCACAGCTATGTTCCCTACCTACAGCAGACTAAATCTATATGCAAGTTATTTTAGACCTCAGAATCCTAAAGCACTTAAAATTAAGCTACCATTTTCTCATGTTATATCACTTTAGTTATCAAGCCAGTGGAGAAAAAATGATGTGTTGAGTTCTTATCCCAGATCTAGCACTAACTCCCTCTTAGAGTAAATCACTCACTGCTTTTTTTGTGAGACTGAAATGCCTTAAAGAAAAGATGTGGGATTTAAATAGTTAAAATCTATGAGTTACATTTGAAGACGAGACAGAAAGTCTTCAGTATCAACAGCTACCAACCACATACCTGAGGCAAGGAAGAACTGAGGAGGATCTCCATGTATGCCCACTATTCCTGGTCCCAAGGAATCAGACAGGATATTAACAAGAGAAAATACTCCACTCATGATTCCAAAACCTAAGCCAGACACTGAAAGAGAAAAACGTAGACCATAAATTGTTGATGAAATGTATATTACTGCATTTAGAGTAAAAGACCCAAGTTCAAATTTCAGGTCTGCCACTTACTACCCTATGTGATCTTGGGCAAGTCACTTAATTTCTATGGGCCTCAGTTTCCTCATGTAAAAAAATGAGGGGGCAGGATGAGATCAAAGGTGTCAAACACCCTCTAGATGACCACATGTAGTTCACAACACTCCTGAGTGCAGCACAAACTAGATTAAAATGTAAATGGGAAAAGCTTAACAAAATATAAAATAAAACACAAATATGTGGTCTTCTGAGTCAAAATGAAGACCATAAGGACCCTTTGGTACATTTTGGTGACCCTGTTTCTACTGGTTTGATACTACAGGTCTAGGTGACCTTTAGAGTCTAGTTCTAAATCTATAATACTGTATTTTCTTAACCCTGTGATATATCTAAATTTTAGTTGACACAATATGGTCTAGGGAGCAAAGCTACGTTATGAAGGAAAAGGGTAAAAAAAGGACAGAGTCAGAAAGTACATTTTTGAGAGGCACAAGCTTGACTAAATGATAGAAGAAGGGAGAGAAGAAAAAGAAAAGAACTGAATAGAAAAACCAGTAAGAGAGGGAAAAGATAAGAACAATGGAGGAAAAGGGAAAGTAAAGAGAAAAAAGTAGGAAAGGGAAACTTCTGTTGGTTTTAACTTTTAAAAATAAGTTTCTACATAAATACTTTGATAGTTTAAGGGTAGAAATGAAGAACATATGTGCGTAGATCCTTTAAGGAATGGCCCTTGGGGATGGCTGGGTGGCGCAATGAGTAGAGCGCTGTAATATAATGCCAAGGAAAGGCAACTTCCCAAGGTTCAAAATACCAGCATAGGTGCTCTCCATTTTATTCAGTGACCAACCAAGAACAGAGAAGATCAAAACATGACATCATTCCAAATACAGCATTTACTAAATGTGATTAAATAATCTCCAAGGACTACCCCACCCCAGGACCTTCCAATCATTCAATCAATTACAAAGTCTCTGTTCTAAATACTTCTCCACCCCTAGGCTATACCTTCATTTAGTCCACCACAAAGCCCCTCTTCTCAAATGGAGATTAGTTTCCAAACATAAGTAAAACACATTCATTTGCTCAACCATAGAACACAAAAAGTTCAAAAGTTCCCCACCCCTGGATCACAATTGAATCTACCCCAGAGTTACATCAAGTTTAAACACAGCACTTAATACCCAAATGGAGGTCTTTTCTTCATCTTGACACCAGGCAAGTTCTCAGCAATCTTAGTTCCTGGGGAGACAAGGCTTAGCAAGACCATAAGATACATTGCCAGTCCCTTCATGAATTCATCCTGTCTGTAGAACAGTCCTAGAACCCCTGAACACATTAGCAAAGCCCTCTCCCAGGATTTCTGTAAACATACAAGAAAATCCTTCTTCAGGGCTTCTGAACCAACAGAAAGGCTCCCAGACCCCTGCAACAACAGCACTGTCCTTCACCAGTGGACAGTATTCACTCTGTCTGCAGGACAGTCTCCAGACCCCTGCAACAACAGCACTGTCCTTCACCAGTGGACAGTATTCATTCTGTCTGTAGGACAGTCTCCAGACCCCTGCAACAACAGCACTGTCCTTCGCCAGTGGACAGTATTCACTCTCTGTCTGCAGGACAGTCTCAGGGCTTCTTAGCCAAAAGCCAGGTTCCAGTACTTCTTCAACAACAGGACTGTCTTTCACCAGTGGACAAATCTGGCAAAACAACATCAAAACAGACAAAGTACCAGCAAAACAGCCATGTCTCCTCAGTCCTTGGCAGCTCAGAGGGGCAGGTCTCAAAAGTCCAGGGCAATTCAAAGCGGCCACCAGCAATTCTCTTAGTCTCTCTCTCTCCACGAGGTGCTGCTTCCAAAAAAAAGGTCTTCCGCCTCTCTCTTGTCTCTCCAAATCTACGTCACCAGCTCCTCCCAGTTCAGGACTTTCTTTTCACATCAACAAGTCCATCCCACAGGTGGGATTAACAAGCTCTGGGTTTTAACACAATCAATCTGAAAACCATGCCAATAGAGGGGAATCTTTAATTGCCATTACTATCACAAGCGCCGGCCCTGGAGTCAGGAGGACCTGAGTTCAGGTCCTGCCTCAGACGCTTAAAACAAAAACTAGCCATGTGACCTTGAGCAAGTCACTTGGCTCCAAGTGCCCTCCAAAAAGCTTAAAAAAAAAATGGCCCCCAAAGTAAGGTTGATATTATAACTTAGCTGTTTCTTCAGATTCAATCGGGCTTATCTTTATCATGAGCCCCATAAAGACCCACACCAATATGAAACCAAACCAAATCTTTTAAACAAAATTATAAAGGAATGATACATCAGTGGGGAAGAGTACATTTAATAATATACATCTTTCTCAAGTATACATGTGACCAAGTCCCCTCTCTACTCCCACTCAGTAAATGCTAGTGATTCACTATTACCTCTAAGACCAAATGTAAAATTCTCCTTTTCTAACCTGGCCCCTTCCTACCTTTTTAATCTTCTTCAATTTTATTTCCCTCTATGTGATACCTCTGTTGTGTGATCCAGTGATATTGACTTCCTAGTTATTCCTCATAATTTCCAAAGTGTGCAGTTCCACTGGGTATACCCATGTGACTGCAATTCCCTTCTTCCTTATCTCCATCTTCTGGCTTCCTTTAGAACAACTAAAATACAACCTGCAAGAAGCCTTTCCCAAATCACTTTAATTTTATGGCCCTCCTAATGAGATTATCTCCAGTTTATCCTGTCTATACCTTGCTAATACATAGTTGTTTGAATGTTGTCTTCCTTATTAGATTAAGAGCTCCTTTAGTGCAGGAACTGTTTTTCCCCCTTTCTTTGTATCCCTCAACATAATGCCTGGCACATAGTAGGTGATTAATAAATGCTTATTCACTTGACATGTATTCTTCTCTTGTGGTGCCCCAATTATGAAAAATACTAAATTCTTCCTTCCTCCAATTCCAAGGGCTGAAAAAAAAAAGACCTAGGAATGTCTGTATCCTCATTGATCCTTAGAGATACTGGACTTTTGAAGGAACAAAAACTGTTTCTCTCTTTAAGGATATATTTGATCACTGTTTAGACCTTTTTTTTAATTACTCAAACTTATTTATCTTTCTAGGACTCCTGCTTTTTTTTTAAAAAAAGATTATAACATCTTCCAGTTATGTGAATAAGATCTATTTTTTCCTCTTTAGAATGAAGTTCAACTTGGGAGAGTAAGTTATTCTTGGGTGTAAAACTCTTTTGCATTGAGATATGTTGTATTCTTCTCATATTTGTTGAGTAGTCCTATGTAATTATGACAAGGATTTCTTAGTATATGATGTTTCTTCTTGGCTGCTTATAGCACTTTTTGACTGGATAATTCTGGTGTTTGGCAATCACATTTCTGGGTGTGTTTACTCTGAGGGTTTTTCGGGGGTAGATTCTCTTTAGTCCTGGGCAATTTTATTTTGCTTTCTTTTTCAAGTTTTTGGTTTTAGAGAAGTCCAATCATGAAGTGCTCTCATTGACTCCTATTTTCCAAGTCACTTCTTTATGACAGATAAGGATCTGAACCAGAGTAGCTGGGAGTGATGAGAAGATACTTCCAAGATATTTTGGATGTAAAATAATAAAAATATTTAGGAGAATAAATTTAATGAGTGACACATTAGACTTAAGAACTAAGAAATGCTGATAACAGAAATAAAGAAAGGTTTGACTAAAGTGAAGGCACTTTGAGTCTGAAAACCTGGGTTCCAGGCCTAGCTTTGACACTTACTACTTTTGTGACTTGGGTAAGTCACTTAACTTGTCAGAAACCTTATCTATAGTTTCCTTATCCACAAACTGGAGATAAGACTTACACTATCTCGACCACAAGGTTTTCTGAGGCAAGTGTTTTATAAATCTTGAAGCACTATACCGATGTTGTTATAATACAATCTTCACAGAATCCTTAGCTTCTTTCAAGGGTCATCTCAGATATTAAAGCCTATGGGGAAGCCTTTTCTGAGCCATCTGGTTGTTAGTGATCTCTCCTGCCTCAAGTTACCTAGTATTTACTTAATCTGGGTATAATGTAATATCCTTCAACAGAATCTAAGATCCTTGACGTAAAAGATTATTTTTATTTTGTCTTTTTATCTGCTGAGCTTAGCACAGTGCCTTCTACATATTAGTCACTTAATAAATATTTACTGAACTGGTTAGTTGTAAAATTAGTAAAAGTCATACTTTTGCATTTCTGCTTTTTTACTTTAGTGGATGACTCATAGTTAACTGTGATCAACAAAACTGATTTTTAGAATTTATAGGGAAATGATTCAACCATATAAAGGCAGTATTACATATCCAGTGGATATATAATCAAATAAATGAACAGGGAATCCTCAAAAGAAATAGATAATAACAAATTTGGAAAATTTTTCAACCTCTAATAATTTTTAAAATGCAAATTCAAAGAAATAAAAAATGTCACTTCCAGGGCAGCTAGGTGGCGCAGTGAATAGAGCACTGGCTCTGGAGTCAGCAGGACCAGAGTTCAAATCCTACCTCAGATACTTGACACACTTACTAGCCCGTGTGACTTTGGGCAAGTCACTTAATCCCCATTGCCCTCCAAAAAAAAAATGTCACTTCCTACCTACTAAATTATCAGAAGTAAAAATTGTAAAGCTCAATTTAAACAGGGTCACCTACTCATTCATCTTCAATGCAAATTAGCAAAAATAATTTTAAGACCAGTTTGGCAAAAAGAGAGGCTATAATAAAAGTGGTCATAACACATGAGGAATCTTACTACTTAAAATAAATATTAAGGAAATTTTTTAAAGAACTGTGTATTTTTTTGTACAGTTATACCATATCAAAGAAAAATATTTTAATAGTTGGAAAAGACCTCAGAGGTCATTTAGTCAAGTCTCTGTGTTATTTTTAGGTAAAGGAATATTTCACTGTCATAAAGAATGACAACCAAAAGGATTATATAAAAACATGTAAAGGTTTATATAAAATGATTATACCTATATTAAAATGTACCTGTAATCAAAAAGACTGAAACAGACTATAATCTTTAGCTGCTATTTGTATTTAAACATGCCTTTTATTGTAGTTACCAAATATAATTTTAAAAATTACATGCCTACTACTGGAATTATGCAAATAAAGTGACTAACACATCCATACTCTTTGACCCAGAGATTCCACATAGCTAGGTCAATGACCAAAAGAAAGGCCCCATATACACCAAAATATTCACTGTAGCATTTTCTGTAGAAGCGAAGAACTGGAAACAAAGTAAATATGCATGGAGAAAGGCTAATAAACAAGTTGTGATACATGAATGTAATGTAATGTTACTGTGCTATAGAAACAATGAAAAAGATAAATACAGAGAAGTATGAGAAGACTTATATGAAAAGATGCATGGTAAAATAACCACTCAGAAAAACTATATACACAATGAATATGATAGAAATGAAGAGAACAAAACAACTAAAACTGAATGTTAAAAAAATTATGCTTGGTCTCAAAGAAAAGACATAAGAATGAATTTCCCTTGACTCATTTGCAGAAGTTGGGAACTTTAAGTGTGGAACACTGCATATATTATTTCACTTTTCAAGTTGGTAAATTTTGTTGAACTGTTTTTCCCCCTTTTTAAATTATTTGTTACAAGGAATTCTTTTCTGGGGAAGACAGAATGAATAAAACCAAAAGATTATTAGTAATATTTATTTTTAAAAAATAAAATTATACATCCAAAGTTTGTTTGTTATTGAATTCTAACTTACCATAGGCCAGCTGTCTTATAGAAATGGGTGATGTCTCCTCTTGACTGATAGTCATCAAACCCTTATTTGCTTTTCTGAAATATATATATGTATATATATGTAATTTAAAAAAATGAAAATATCTCAGAAAAATCTGAAATACATTTCAAATTCAGGTTTACAAACCTATGTGCTTTGGGTCATGAATTACAACATTTAACTGGATATACAGTAAACACACCAATTAATTATAACCCAACTGACTAGAATTCTCGATTTCTTTTATGTTTTACTTAAAACATATTAAAGCACAAGAAACAAAGCTATCAATCAGGCATTAATTCAGAAAATGGATTTCAGGGGGCGGCCAGGTAGCACAGCGAGTAAGAGCACCGGCCCCAGAGTCGGGATGACCTGGGATTGAATCCAGGCTCTGATACTTAGCACCACACCCAGAAATAACTGGCCGTGTAACCTTGAGCAAGTTACTTAACCCCAATTGCTTAAAAAAAAAAAAGAAAAAAGAAAATGGATTTCAGCCCAATCTCTTAGGCTGCAATATACATCCCAGAGCCTCCAAAACATACCATACTCCTGTGACTTTATTTATGCTCTACAGTCTCTTGTTGGAACGTCCTCCTCTTTACACTTTGCCTATTCTAATTTTATAACCTTCAAGATCCAACTAATGGAATTGTGTCTCTTCTAGCAAGTCTTTCCAAACTACTACAGTAAATACTGATCTTTTCCTTGTCTAAATATTATGCAGCATCATTATACAAAAGTATCTTGTCTCCTCAACTGTTTTGTAAGGCACTTCAGTGCAGAAAGTCTTATGCTTCTTTTCTATTCATCACAATAACATTTTTTGAACTTCAATTCAACAAAATGTCAGTTTCTTGATGGCCAGGACTTTTAATCTTCAGTGCTTAGTACTTAGTATTATTGAGTATCTGAATGAAAAAGACAATTTTATAAGTATATGACTACACAGCTGTTCACTCGAAAAATATCTGTTTTAGTGGACAGGAAGCTCAATGAGTTAAAAGTGTTATACAACAGCCAAGAAAGGTAATATAAGCTGAAAGTTAAGAAAGGCACATGTCCACACCTAAGGAAGTTAACAGTTCCACTGTACTCTGCTGTGGTCAGATTATATCTAGAGTCTCTTGTTATGTTCTGAGCATCACATTTTAGGAAGAATGACAACCTGAAGAGCATGTAAAGTAGGATGATCAGGTGAGTGAAGAGTTTTGATTTTATAACATATGAAGATAGATTGAAGGGAGAAGATTCTAGGGGATGGAAATATGACAGCATTTTTCATTATTTACAGGGCTATCACGTGGAAGGAGGATGAAACTTGTTCTGTTTGGCAATAAGAGCAGCACTAGGAACCATGGGTAGAAATCGCAAAGGCAAATTTAGACCTAAAAGAAGGAAAAACTTCTTAACAATCAGAGCTATCCAAAAGTAAAGGCACTGTCTCAAAAGGTATAATGGAATCTCCCTCAATGCAACTCTTCAAGCAAAGCCTAGAAGAGTGCTTATTACCTATGCTGTAGAAGGGATTCTTGTTCAGGTATGGGTTGACTAGCTGTAATGATTCGCTCACATAAGATTCATTCAGTAAGTATTACTAAGATGGGTACTCACAACAACCACCTTAATTTCAGCAGCCTTTGAAACAAAGAAGTTTCCATTACAGTAACCGTTTTTTTAAAAATCATGCTTGTGAATTCACTGATAACATGGAATTCCCAGTGAATAAAATCTTTCTACTAATGTGGATTAGTGCCTACTGTGCAGGTCACAGCCTTTTCAGAGAATTCTCAAAGGCTATGCCAGCAGAAGGCAAGCTCTGATAGGTCCTACAAAATGTAAAGGCTTCACTCTGAAGGTGATAATATACTGATGCTAAATTCTGTCATTAATAGGCTAAATAAGTAACAGAAGCCTGAACACTAGATTTTCAGTATTTTTGGCCACATTAATTCATGAAGATTACCTACTAAAGAATGGAAAAGTTAAATCCTGAATTGCTGGAGAAACTGCAGGGATGAAATAATGAATCTTTTGAAGTTGAATATAAAGCTATGTTAAATCCTTAAATTTGAGATCAGTTGTTGCAAAAGGTATAAATTCCTTCCTTAAACATATCCTAGATTACTACATACAGGAGAATGTAGGCAGTAACTAATTTTTAGGATTAGTTAGGTCTCTACCATAGCTATAGATTCCTCTTGATGAATGTACTTCCAAAGAAGAGTGAGTATATCCCAAGTTACCAAGAAATGTTCACTGAGGTTGGGATGAAAGAAAAAAAAATTCATTTCTAGTGCTAGGTGGTATAGTGGATAGAGCATTAGGTCTGGATTCAGAAAGACTTGAGTTCAAATCCAGCCTCAGATTCTTACTAAGCTGTGTGATTCTGCAAGTCACTTAATCTATTTACCTCAGTTTCCTTATCTGTAAACTAGCACTTACTTGGGTTGCTGTGAGAATAAACATGAGATAACATTTGCAAAAAAGCACATAGCATGGTGTTCTGGTACATTGTAAGAACTATATAACTCAACTACAATGGCAATAAAAAAGTAAAAGAGTGATTTCCTATTATAATTAACAGAGAAAATTTGGTAGTAGGTATGTAAGAAACTACTAAAAATTTCTCAAAGGACTTCTCTGTCACCACGAACAACTTAAATACCCAATTTTCCTATCCAAGCATAAATATTTAGTTATCACAGGAAGTCCATTAAAAGCTTCTTAGCTAATACAAACTATTAAATGCTGAATGCTACACGAACAATAATGAATTCTCCAATACATATATGCATTCACTACTATTGCCTCTTTGGTCTCAATTCTTAATGAATCTATTTGATGTAGCAAAATGCGTGAAAAAAAAAATCACATCATGTGAATAACTACTGCAGCCAGAAAATGCATACTTTTAAAGTTTTCTTCTGGAGAAAAAAATACTAAAATATATCCTGTCAAAAGGTGTTTTGTTTAACTCACATCTTATGAATTACTCAGAAAAGTTATCATGTTAACAGTGCCTAATGGTAAAATAAGGAAGTGAAAAAGGACAAAGGAAGATTCATTTCTATACTTTTGATGATACAAACAAAAGGATGTTGAAAACATCAATGTTTCAATTTGACCATCTAACTATATTGGGAAGTTCTTTAAATCTGTCCTTATAGTTCCAGGGGTGCTGTATTACTATTACATTTCTAGGACAACAAATAAATTAAGAAAAACATTGTAGGAACTTGATTTAAAGTTCTTTACAAAAAAAAATCATGTTCCTTTTTTGAGTTTATTCTTTTCCCATTGTTATATTCCTTGCTCTTTAAATTTAAGATTCCTTACTACACTTATGACAGTAGCACTGCTGAGATTTAATGTTCCTGTCAATCTAAAGGGTTTATTATATGACAAAAATGACTCATATTATGAACATCTATACCTCAAAGGATAAAAAATCCATTATTTATTTTGGGCTGTCTCTGCTGACATATTTCAAGATTACTAATCAGATACAAAGGATTGTCAATCCTGGCCAATAACTCAAATGAATTCTTATCATATAACACTGTCGGTCTCAAAGCTACTATTCATTTTTTAACTATGTGAAGTGATTAGGTCTCAAAGCTACTATTCATTTTTTAACTATGTGAAGTGATTGCATCTCAAAATCTGACCCTTTAATGAAGCTTCTAGATTATTACACAATGAAGATTTTTGGTTCTCAATTTGCAATGATTTAGATATAAATTCTTCACATTTTAATCTTGCTGAATGACATTCAAACCCTTTAGTTTGGCATTCAAAGATCACCACAATCTGGTGCCAGACTACCTTTCCAGGTTAATTCATATTACTTCCTCCCAGTCAAAGTGGATTCCTTGCTCTCATATATCCGCCATGCTCTATCACTTTAAGTCTTCACTAATGCTGTTCTTTAAGCCTGGAAGGCTATCTTTCCCCCTACTCCCACCCCCACCAGAATCTGTTAACCTAGTTCAAATGCTACCTCCTTTATCAAGTCTTCTTAAACATCTCCTCCCCTTAAAATTTTTTTTCTATCAGGACTTCATAGTACTTTTTACTTCTCTATATACTTACCATACTCTATTTAATATTTTAATTATTTGTAAGTGTTGTATTCTTTTTACTAAAATTTAAGTTATATGAAGGTAGGGGCTAAAGTCTTATTCATCTTTGTATTTATTCCCTAGCACAATTATTTGCATATTGTAGCTACTATTGAAATGGTTGCTTTCTTTTCTTTTCTTTTTTTTTTTTTGCCTTTTGGAGGGCAATTGGGGTTAAGTAACTTGCCCAAGATTACAGGGCTAGTTTTTTTGTCTGGGTGTTAAGTATCTGAGGCTGGAACCGAACTCGAACTCGGGTCCTCCTTTACTTAATGCACCACCTAGCTGCCCTCAAAATGGTTGCTTTCTGAATGTAAATGCCACAAATTCACAAATAATCTATTATACTGAAGAAGGAAATCTCTATTTTGGAATGGGATAAATTAAAATAAAACTTTTAAAACTGAAGCCCTTATTTTTACATAGTATAAACAGCAGAATTAAAACTGTTGTTGTAAGTTAGACCTAATACATTCATCATTATAATTCAAGTTACTTTATCACACAATTACATCTGACATTTCTGAAAAGCCCTTTCTTCACCTGCATTCTGTAAAACTTTTCCAAAATTTGTCAGATTTTACAAATGGAAAAATGCAACTATTTGTATCAACCTTCCTCCCTCATCTCCATAGCCCAGTTCTATTAGATTGTAAATTCCTTGAGTGCAGGGGCTGCTTTACTTCTGTTTTTTCATCTGTAGAATTAAGCACAGTGAGTGGCACACAGTATGGGCTTAAAAAATATTTGACTGATTAATTATAGTATTTTTGTCAGTGGCACCAGCCTTAATTTAAAAACCTTGAAGTAAGCTTTGCAAAAAAGAACTGGGCAAGAGGATTGAGTAAATCAATTACCAAGACTTACTACTTCCAAAATCCTTACCAAGTCCATTCTACTTCTAAAATAACTTTTGCCTTCAGTACTCTTGACATCGACCTAGTACAGACTCTCATTATCACCTAGTTAAATTACTGTAAAAATCTCCTAAAAAGGTCCTCCCACCTCTACTCCATTTCCCCTCCAATGATTCCTTCACACCAGCAACCTACTGCCCAAGGACTAAAATTCAGCTAGCTGCCTGTTTTTGTAAGGCTTGCAATCTGAGAACAATTTTTATATTTTTTGAATATAATAAAATGTATTTAAACATAAAAAACCATTCTTAGTTTGTAGGTCATACACAAATAGGCAGCTGTAGTTTGCCTGTTTTACTACTGCTGGACTAATCTTGCTTATGTACAAATCTAGTCATGTCACAATTCTCTCAAAACCCCTCAATAGTGCTCCATTTCCTGCCAAATAAAATTTAAACTCCTCTACCTAACATTCAAGGTCCTACATCATCTGGCATTTTCTTTTCTGACATTACATACTACTCGCCTTCGTAATACTTCACTCTAGCCACACTGCATTACTCATCTACATTTCATGTCCTGTTCTTTCCCACTTCAATGCATTTGCTCATAATGTTTTCTATGCTTTGAATGCCCTGCCTTTGCCCTCAGTCCCACAAAAGCTGGCTGAATTCTTTATTTTCCTTTAAAATACAACTTACATGCCATTTTTCTCTAGCAAGCTTTCCCAGACATCTCCAGTAATTTCCCTTCTCTACTAGACCAAGTTATTTGCCTATAGCTCTCTTGACACTTTATATCAATTTTTGTTCACTGTAGTTACTTTCTATATGTAACATACCCCAAATTAGCCTGAACACTTCTAAAAGGAAGGGGCCCAGGTCTTACCTAAAATTTGTGTTCTCACACTTAGCACAGTGCCCTAGTAAATGTTCATTAAATTCAACTCTAAGAACAGATTCTATTTGGTGAAAAACAAGTAAGATTTTAGATAAGGGCCCAAGGCCATCGGTAAGCTGCTCAGTTACTCTGGGAAAGTCAAGTTTGGGGATCTTTAAGTGCAAAGTAATACCATAAATCTAAAGTGTGAATTACAGTGGTATAGTCTGTGATAACAGTTCCACAAAAAGTCTGTTTTTAACCAAATAGGAACCATCATTTAAATGACAAAAAATGAAAACAATTCCAATCAAATTCCTATCTGAGGTAGATGTTCATTGTTCTAAGATATTTAAAAGATATAATAACTTTTAAATCTTTTTTCCAAGAGTTTTGCATATAAGTAAAGTGTGCTTGGTTTCCACCTGGGACTTAAACTGTTTTATCAGTGAAAAGACAAAGTCTAAAACGTGCAGTAACTATTGAAAAGAGCTTACCAGAACCCTCAAAGGAGCCAGTTAGGAATTTGTCTAGTTAACTCTAGGATATTCATGAAAAGGCTTCCTCCACAAAAAAACTTATTTCAGGAAAGGTAAATTCATACAATATGATCTTAAGAGTAGGGATTGTTTCATTGTATTTGCATCCCTAGTGCCTAACAAGTCCTGGAAGTAGGTTCTTGTTAATTGCTTGTAGTGTAAATCAAAGCCAATCTCAAGTTCCTCAATAGCTCTCATAGAATACTGTAGTTCTAAATTCAAGCTTAAGTTTAACCAATAAACTTGAGTTTGTTTTGAGACCACTAAGGTCCGCCCAAGGGTCATCTAAGTGATTCACTACATAGTCTTTTTGTATCCTATAAATCACATCAGTAATAAATTTTTTTAAAATCTATTTTCTGTTATAGACATTTATTCACAAAATGTCACAAAATTGTGAATTTGAATCTCTGTGTAGGAAAATGGGGCTAGGAAATGGAAATAAATGAAACAGGTAATCCGCAGAGAGGATGCTTTGCCCTGCTAAAGTAGTTCAGGAACAAAAAAACTTATAGATCATTGACTAAATATATTTTATATTTTTGTGCTAAAAATTCTCTGACTCTATAGCAAGAATTTGGTGGGAAGAGGGTATGAATCCTCAAGAACATCATAGTGAAGATCTAATTTACCATACTATTCAAAATCATCTTTAAAAAAAGCAAAGCAAAATATCAACTTACTTTAAAAGTCTATAATATGCAAACCGGAAGACCTCCTGGATTATGACTGAACACAATACTCCAAAGATAAGCAAACCTTTCTGCACTGATTCATCTTTGGTGCTACTAAGGGTTACTGCAACGAACCAAATGAGGGAGGAGAGCAGCAGAGACACCAACCAGAAGAATGCTCTGAAAATTTCAAAAATTTACAAATGCAGTTTAAATATTCACAATAATAAAATGCACCATTAAAAAAAACACCTTTAATTCTCATTGAAAAGTAGAGAATTAAAAATCTGTTTTTAAAGGAGAATGATACTCTAGAGGATTTGCTTCCATCTCTTAATTTTAAAAACCCGCCCCAGGTTGTCTTCACTTAGTCCAATAATACTGTAAAACAACCCTCCAAAATTATTTTTAAATTTTAATTCACTTTAATTTACACAACAAACATCACAGTCATTTGAGTTAGGGAGGTAACCTGGAAGTCAGCGCTCCAGGACGTTCTCCACCACTCCTTGGCTCGGAATAAATATAAAATAAAGGGGAAGAGTGTTTTGAAACATATATATTCCAGACTAAAGGAGCCTGCGGTATCTTTCTAGCGCGTGTCTGAAGGCGGGTTTCGCCCCATTCGGACCCCGCCGCCGTGGGGTTATGATTCATGGACTTCCCAGGAGGTTGGATAACGGGGTGTTTACACAAGGCATCCTGGGGTGGGGGATGGGCTCTGGCAGCCACAGCCCTCTCGGGACTACACGACCCTCTTTCTAGGAGCAGGCCTCGGAGGAGGCAAAGAGCCCGGCACCGCCTCACGGGGAGGCCCCAAGGAGGTGGGGTCTCGGCTCTCCTCTCCCGCCCCCCGCCCTCCCACAAAGGCCGGCAGGGCCTGTCCAGGGGGCGGCCCGGGCTCCTCTGAGAGGCCGGGCCTCGGCGGCGCGGCGCTGAGCTGCTACAGAGAGCGCCGCGGAGCCCGGCCCCGGCTCGGCTCGGGCTGGGTCGGGTCGGGTCGGGTCGTGTCGGGCCTGCTGGGCCACCTCAGCCTCGGCCTCACCCGGCGATGAGGAAGATGATGCGCAGCGGGTCAGACGCGATGGTGAAGACGTAGAGAGCGAGGGCCGGCCCGAAGGCGATGCAGGTGCAGCCGAAGAACACGGCGGCCGTCATGGCGGCCCGGGGCGGCAGGGACTGAGGCGGAGGCGGTAGCGGCGCGCGGCGGCTCGGGGCGGCCCAGGCTGCGCCGCGCCGAGCTGCCCAGCCCTCTGCCGGCGCGGGACGGGGGCGGGGGCGGAGGAGGGGGCGGTGTCCGGCGGGGCCCAGGTGAGCGGGCGGCCAACCGCACCCCCCTCACCCCCACCTCCTGAGAGGCAGCGGGGCTCCCAGAGACTGCCTGCTATTGCGCGCCCTCCCCCCGCCGCGGCTGGCCTGTAGCCCCGCCCCCGCGCGCCACGAAGGCGCTTCCACCACGCCCCCAGCCCGACATCCCAGGCCCGAGGCGGGAAATACCCCCAGTGATGCGCCGCGGGAAACGTCAGGGGCGGGGAAGGGGGGAGGAGGGAGGCTTTGGTACAGCCCTCACCTTTGCTCTTAGCCCTACCTACTCTTTGTCGCAGTAAAGAAGGGGAGGAAGGAGAATGTGAAATTTTGTTATTCATCACCTTTACTCTCATCACTCCTGAAACTTTGTCGCATTGATAATGAAGAGCCCTAGGCATGCAGAAGCAGGTTCCTGTTCTAGTGTCGGGGAACCTAGTTTTTATAAAAATAATTTGATAACTATTTCAGTATAGCTGCTTTCCTTTGTAATCCTGCACATTTTATCTGATGCCTTTAAAAATATTATTTCGAGATTAGGGCCCTAGGCTCCAGCAGATCAGCAAAGGGGATCCGTGACCACTGGGCTGGGCTAACGTCCTCATTTTTGCGGAAACAAAATGAGGAAGCAGGCTTAAAGATGAAATGACTTGTCAGGGTCACGTAGGTCTGAAGAAACAGCCAGGCTTGCATAGTGTCGTGTAGTAAGCCATTCTTCCGCTTTGCTTTGCTTTGCGTTTTGGGGATAGGTTTGAAATTAATGGCATTTTTGGAGCCTCGTGATAACCTGCGCTTGGGGATCCAGGCCCCATTCCCCTCTAATTCTCTGCTTTAAACATAGGAATAGTTTTAGCATAAAAATACTAAATTTTATATTTAACCACCGAGCCCAGCAATTTGGGGCTTTTGAACTACTTCAGCAGGACAAAAAGGTCATCTTTGTGGAATAGCCTTACGGCCGTTCCTTTCCATTTTCCAACACACATAAAATAGAAGTACTGTACTTTAAATCGGGTGCTCCTTCCATTATACGAAGCAGGAGAACCATTCTTAAAAATTTTTAGCTATAAAAGATTCTCATTTTTTGGAAGGTACAAGCCAGTATTGAATGGAAGATGTAAGAGTGGGGAGGGGGTAGGAGTAAGGAAGAAGCGGTGCTATGTTTAGAAATGTTTATGTATAGAAAACGTATCCGAAACTTATTTCCATAATTTGAATGCATGAGGCAAGTGGTTGGTTTTTTTTTAGGGTGTGGGGGTAGGAAAGAAAGGGAATGAACATTTATTAAATACCTACTAAGTACTGCTAAGTGCTTTACAAATTTTATTTTGTGTTCTAAAATTAAGATCCTAAATGTACACACTTGTTAAGTCTTCTGAGTCATTATATGTAAAAATAATAATCATCCTCAGCTCACACAAAGATATTAACTGCAATATGTAAATTAAAAAAAATTTTTGAGTACTCAAAAGTAGAACCTCAGAATTTCAGTTAACGTGGCAATGTATTTTTATTTATTTTGCTTTTTGGGGAGGGTTAAGTGACTTGCCCAAGGTCACAAGGCTAGTTTTTGCGTTAAGTGTCAGAGGTCAAATCCGAACCCAGGTCCTCCTGACTCCAGGGCCGGTGAGCTATTCACTGCGCCACCTAGCGGCCCCCATGGCAATGTATTTCTTAAAGAACACCTTTCAGCATTTATAATTAATGAAAAAGAAAGCTGTTTTGCTAAGTGAGAAGGTAGTTATTAAAAATAAATCATGACTCATTCTAAAAATGTGTGCATCACTGAAAATGTACAGTGAAGTGTAAGAAATATGTTCAGATGGCACTTAAAGGTAACAAACTAGTTAATTCCCTCCAAAAAATTAGTAATAGGGAAATTATAGGCAAATAGGACTAAGTCTTGACTTAAGAGTATTCAGTGTTGTTTGTTGTTCTGTTGCTGCCCACTCTTTGTTTTCATGGCAAAGACACTGGAGTAATTTGGCATTTCTTTCTCGAGTGGATTAAGGCAAACAAAGGTTAAGTGACTTGTCCAGGGGAGTGTAAGTGTAAGTGTAAGAAGCCAGTACTCTTTACTGAACCACTTAGCTGCCTCCCAGGGTACTCAATAAAATCTTTGAAAACATTGTTAGGAGAATTTAGTTTTCTTGCCATCTTTACCTTCTTAGAATTAAATTTTCATTGTGACAGTAAAGTTGGAAAAAAGTTAGACATAAATATGTGTGTGTTCCAGCTTCCTTTCAATTAAACAAACATTAAATGCCAACTAGTTGAACATAGTGCTAGATGCTGGGAATACAGTAATAGATATGGGCATGCCCTTAAAAATACAATAGAATCACAAGAGATAAGAGGTACACAAGTAAGGACAACTTATAACATAGTAAGTGCACATTAACTTAGGGGTTGTTGCAAATAAAGAACTTTTTTTCTTATAAATTGTAAAACACTATAATATATAAATATTTGCCATCATCATTTAAATGTGATGTTACTGAGCAAGGCATCAGTCACAAAGAGTGAGATGCAAACAGAACAACAAAAAATATCAGTCATCTCTTTATGAGAAGATATTATTCATTACCCTAAAGACTTGAGATCCCCAGCAAGGGGCAAGGACCATGATGACAGTGAAGTCCATATACACAAGAGGGTTGCAAATGCCATTGGCCTATACAGACTCAGCTAGGAAACTCATTTTCAGTAAAGTTGGGGTGGAGGGATGGGAGGAGGAAGTTTGGTAGTTGAGGTGACAGTCATCTCAGAGGTCTACCAGCTAAGGTTGCCAATTGATATTGGGTGGAGACCATTGCATTAAAAATTGGACTTTTTCAGTTGTCTCCACAGTAGTGCTAATATATTTGCATGATTTCATAGATTCCTATCAAGGTTCCCTAATAAAAAGGAGTGCATCTTAAAAACATCTAGTATTTGGCGTAGTATTTTGGCCATTGAACAGATTAAAGTTAACTGGATTCATTTGGGATCTAACTCTAATGGCCTTGGTCTCATTAGTCATACTAAGTACTTTATTTTGATGGTACAATAGAATCTTAAAAAAAATCAGCGTAACACGATAGAGAATGACAAGTTGTCATTAAATACTCTTGGAATTAAACTGAATCTTTTACCCTGAGAGCAGTATTGGGTTACAGAAAAGTACAATGCAAGAGGAAAAGGGAATATAATGGATATAAAAGAGAAAAAATAGGTCATGAGGAAGGATAAACTATTATTTAATTTGTTTGGAAAGTAGCCATGGTAATTCCTTGTTTGTTCCCTATATACATAGATAGGAAAAGAGGAGATATTACCATGAAGCTGTATTTACAGTCAACATATATAAATATATGTATTCTTAAAACATAACACCAAATGCAAAAATGATAGTAATTTACCTTCACTATCTCAGGAACAATTTATGAACACAGGATATTACAAGCTCTATTAGGTAAATCAAAGTGCTGTTTCATATGATTTCAGAATATTGAAAAGATCCTTGGAAATCATCAAGTTCAACTCTCTCATTTTACAGAAAAGGGGTCTGAGACCCAGAGAGGGGGTGACTTGACTAGTACTTAAAGGTCACATGAAGACAACCAGGCTTAGACACTCATTCCCAGTCCTGTGCTGCAGTATACTAGACTGGCTCAGAGATGACCTGAAACATTTTAGATGATTGATGAGGCACCTATTTTAAATATCTGCTTTCTCTAAAATTCTAAACATATAAATGCAGTAGTTGTTATGCTTACCATATTTGAAATTCCTTAGGTTTTTTTTTTTCCAATGTCCATTACTCTACTTGACAATAAAAAAAGGAAAGGAAAGGAGAACTAAATCAGTTTGTTAACACTATTAACAGGGTCTCTTAATGATTGTATGTTTTCTAAATAAAATCATTTATTTTTTCATTCCACAAAATCATTTGTGTAGTTGTGTGCTAGGCAGTGGGAGTGATAGATGACATAGCAGTTACTGCTTACAACAAACTTACAAGTTAGTAGAGAAGATAAAGATACAAGTCAAATGTAGGGTTTTTTAAGTGCATGAAAGAAGCTAACATGTTTATGAGAGATCAGAAGAAAGAGAAATTTCTCAGTGGAGTTTTAGTAAAGGGAGGCAATGGTGTTATTCTGTTTATAGAAGTATGAATGGACATGATTTGAACATCAAACCATCAAGTCTGCTTTAAATGAAAAGACCATGAAGGCATATAGTGTGAAATAAGGCTGTAAAAAGAAACTGGAAACAGGTTATGGAGAACCTTGAAGGCCAGGATAGCTAAGGAATTTGAAGCTTATTCAGTATGAAATAGGAAGCTATCTGGCTTTGTTTTTGTTGCTGTTAATGGAGTAGTAATATGGTCAGATCTATGCATTAAAAAGCTAAGTCTTCTTGATTATAAGGAGTGGAATGAGTTACTGGTGACAGAGAGACTAAGAAGCAATGTCATATAGTGAGTAGAAAGAGCAAGGTTTGAATTTGGATGACCTAGGATTGAATCCTAGTTTAATATCTTAATTGAACTTAAAATACTGATGTAACTAACCTCTAGCAGGTCACTTACTCTCCATGTCTCAGTTTCCTCATCTGTAAAAAAGAGGGCACTTGATGACATGATTGTTGAGGTCTGTTCTAACTTTCAATGTATGATCCTATGAGACCAATTAGGAGCATGTTGCAGTAGTTCAGGCAAAAGTAGATGAGAATTTGAACTAGAATAGTAGCAGTGGGAACAGAAGTGGGATGGTGGTGGATATGAGAGATTAGAGAGTTGGAATCATTATATTTTAGTGTTCGGTTACAGGGGGAAGAGCCAAAATGTTGAGTAATAGAAAGAATTATAGCAAGTTTCCTTCTTCCTCAAAACTCCAAACACATCTAGAAAATGCACCAAACAAAATCCTGTTGGAGAAATTTAAGAAAAAATCACCATGACTCATTTTTCCAGGCCAAGATGGCATGGGGAGACAAAGAGGTCTGTGAACACTAGGAACTGGGTCTGGCTAGGAGCTCACTCAGCAAATTTGTCCAGCCCCCAGTGACAGAAAAAGGACTGAGGTTGTGCACCAGGGCAAGACCCATCTGGGGTGCCATGATGTCATACAGAGTATGGGAACAGCTGCCAATTGGCAACTTTGTCACTCACTACCTAGTTCTGTGTCATAGATCCAGGACAGACTAAGGAGGGGACTTGCTCCTATGGTTGGAAGGCCCTAGGATTGTACACTACAGAAAGTCCAACAAGGAGCAGGGCTTTAATAAAAACCACTGAATTTTGTAACTCAGAAACCTATTTCATTTGATTGGTGTGAAGAGAAGGCAGGCTGAAAAGGATTAAGGAATGAGTGGTGAAGAAGTGAAGGCAATGAATTTGCACTTTTCAAATGTTTGGGTAGGTAATTCCTCAGGGAAGCAGGGTTAAGGGCAGGTTTTCAAATAGGAAAGACCTGAGTTTATGAACAGTGGAGAAGGAACCAGCAGAGATGGAGATTGGGGATGATAAATGGAACAAAATGGTGTAGGAAGTTGGAAAAGATGGAATTAAGGACACAAGTATGTTAACATTTGTCAGGATGAAGACCAAATTAACCTTTAAGACAAGGAAAAAGGAGGAGAAAATGAGTAAACATTAATTTTAAGATGTGAAAGAAGGGACTTGGGGAAGCTCACAGTAGATGTCTCTATCAACATGTCTTGTTTGACATCTTTCAAACAGAAAGGAAATTTTCATGCTCTATGAATAGTGATGGGAGGAAATGAAGCATTTTTCAGATGACTTAGGCTTCTAGATGATTTATCTTTATAAAAGGCAGTGCTTATGCACTAATTATGTACTATGTGAGAAAGGCCAATGTACTCGAATTTGGTGGTAGATTGCTGTGCCTGAAGTTAGGAAGACTCATCTTCCTGAGTTCAAATCTGGTGTCAGACACTTACTAGCTGGATGACCCTGGGCAAGTCACTTAACTCTGTTTACCTCAGTTTCCTCATCTGTCAAATCAGCTGAAGAAGGAAATGGTAAACCACTCCAGTATGTTTGCCAATAAAACCACCAAATAGGGTCACAAAGAGTCAGGCACAACTGAAAATGACTACGAGAACAATTCTCAATGACTAAAGAGCTATCTTCTTGTCAAGTTCCTTAAAGAAAGATACTTTCTTGCTTTTTTTTTAAGGACAGTTGGGGTTAAGTGACTTGCCCAAGGTCACAGGGCTAGTTTTTGTGTTGTGTCTGAGGCTGGATCTGAACCCAGGTCCTCCTGACTTCAGGGGAGGTGCTCTATTCACTGCTCCATCTAGCCACCCAGAAGATACTTTCTTACAAGGGAAGATAGATAAATTTGCCATTTAATTAAGGGGCAGCCTCCTACCAAGTTTTCTTAAAATACATTTATGTTCCAGAGAGTACTACATTTATTTCTAAGCTGGATATGGGTTAAACCCCTTTTTAGTGTTTTCTAAAATATATATGGATTTACTCCAAAATGCTAAACTAAAAGATAAATTAGGTTGCCTATTGTCCTGTTAAATATTATGACTTAGTTTTAACAAATAATATAACTGACAGTTTTTGTAGAGCCAAAATTGTGTTATTCTTGAATAAAAACAGTGAAAAAGTTGAGTTTGACATTTTCCCTGAATTGACTTTTATTGTTGTTTTCTTGTGTGTGGCGGCAGCACAGTAGATAGAACACTGATTCCAGAGTCAGGTAGGCTTAAATTCAAATCTAGTGTTAGTTACTAGTTGTGTGACCCTGGACAAATTACTTAATCTCTTATTTCCTCAACTGGAAAATGGGAATATCCAGCACTTACTTTCTGTAGTTGTTATGAGGATCAAATGAGATATTTGTAAAGTGCTTGCCACAATGCTTGGCACATAATAGGTAGGTACTTAACAAATGCTTATTTCCTTTCTTCTGGGGAGAAGTGGGTGGGAGAGAATAAGAAAGGAGGGAGGGATTGAGACATAAAGATAGGCAATAGATGAAGAACCAAGATGGCAGAGTGGTAGGAAGCAGTATGGTGAAGTCCACACAATTCTTCCAAACAGAACCAGACTGAATCCTGATGGAGAAATCCAAAGTCACAATCAATCATTTGTCCAGTCCAGGTGAGCATAGGGAAACAGATAAGTTTGTGGCTACTGGGGATGGGGTCAAGTACATTGTGCTCAAGGGAAGAAGAGGTCCTGGACTTGTACCAGAGCACTACCAGACCCATAATGGAGCACTGTGAAGGGAAAAAGTATAAATTGGTAGTTTTGTTGCCCACTACCAGGTCATAAATCCAAGGCACAAGGCTGGCTAGGTGGCATAGTGAATAGAGCACCGGCCCTGGAGTCAGGAAGACCTGAGTTCAAATCTGGCCTCAGACACTTAACACAAAAACTAGCCATGTGACCTTGGGCAAGTCACTTAACCCCATTTGCCCTACCCTCTCCCCTCCAAAAAAAGCAAAAAAAAAAATCCATGGCACTGGATCCATTTAAAAGGGTACCTACTGTGGAGGTACCACACATTTTCAAGTAAGGAGATCCTGTACCAGAAATAAGGAATTTCAAAAGCCAGCAATAGAGGTGTGGCTCAGACCCCAGAAGCAGAGTAGGGTCTCATTTCCAGCATCTAGCCCAACCTGAAGAGGAATAACCAGGGCAAGAATACCTAACCATAAGGGAGCCTATAATTTTGCCACTGAACCAACAGAACTTTCTAGCTGACTGATGAGGACTCAGTCCAACAACAGTCTACTCTTGCTCAGACCAAAATCAAAATTAGAAATTTGTATTTAAAAGGGAGTGAAACAAACACTTTTTGCCCTTGATCAGACCACTTTGAGATTATAGGAAGTATGTAGGTATACAACCTGTCCCTGAGATCCTAGAATAGCACAGTACTCAATACCTTCAAGAAATCAGCAAGACCCCAGCTCAGACCTTTTCTCCAGGAAGTACACTGAGCCACACCCTAACTTTAAGCCTGAAGTCAAGAAGTAGGCTGGAAGAATGAGCAAACAAAAAAAGAATCCCACCATAAAAGGTTAGTATGGTAATCAGGAAATCTAATGGTAGCAGGGAACCTAAAGACACAAACCTGGAAGAAGAAAATGGCTACCAAAAATTTATAAGCAAAGCCTCAGGAAAATATACAACTTGAAAAAAATTCAACTAAACTTCCTGCATGAAATGATGTGAGAATAAAAAAAAAGGTAAAAATATTTTTAATTTAAAAAATGAAAGCACTTGAGGAAAAAAATAAAAAAGAAATGAGCTATGAAAGAAAGAATTAGAAGTGGAAGTAATAGCTTGGCACAAGAAGTACAAACTCTTGCCCAAGCAACTAATTCCCTTAAAATTTTAATGGGCCAAATCAAAGCCAGTGACTCCATGAAGCAACAAGGAATATTAACATAAAGCCAAAAGACTGAAAATAGAAAAAAAAAAATTAAGGTATCTTGTAACAAAAACAACTGACCTGCAAAACAGGTCCAAAAGAAAAAATGTGAGAATCACTGGACTATTTGAACATCATGACCAAATAAAGAGCCTAAGCATCCTGTTTTAAGAAATATTAAAAGAAAATCACCCAGATCTCTTAGAACAGAGGGCAAAGTAGAAACAGAAAGAATCTACTAGTCACCTCCTTAAAGAAACTCCAAAATGAAAACTCCCAGGAATATCATTAGCCAAGTACCAGAATTTCCAGGTCAAAGAAAAAAATATTATAAGCAGCTGAAAACAAAGAATTCAAGTACCAAGGAACCAGTCAGGATCACACATGATTTAGCAGTCACCATCACAAAGAAGCAGAGAACTTGTAATACAGTATCACAGAAGGCAAAGGATATGCATTTACCACCAAGACTAACTTACTCTGCAAAACTGAGTAAAATGCTACAGTGACAGAAATGGACCTTTAATTAACAAGGTCTCCAAACATTCATGATGAAAAGACCAGATCTGAACAGAAACTCTGAAGCTCAAACACAGGAGTAAAAAGAGATATAAAAAGGTAAATATGAACAAAAATAAAGGACTAAAGAAAGAGAAATGGGGGCAGCTAGGTGGCACGGTGAATAGAGCGCCAGCCCTGGATTCAGGAGAACCTGAGTTCAAATTCATCTTCAAATACTTTATATGTACTAGCCGTGTGACCTTGGGCAAGTCACTTAACCCCAATTGCTCTTCCCTCCCCCTCCAAAAATAAAGCAAAAAAAAAAAATCTTTAAAAAAAATAAAGAGAAATGACATATTCAAATATGAAGATATGATATGCATGTCCCCCTCTGAATTATATCATCATCAGGTCAAAAAAGGTGTCTAATTAGAAGACCTAGGGAAAAAGGGAAGGGAAGGGAAGGGAAATACACTGTTAAGGAAAGGAACAGGAAGATTAGGGAAAATTATCTCATATAATCAGCATATGTAAGTTGACATTTATACATACAAAGAGGAGGAAATAAGGGAAGTAGCTGACATTTGAACCCCACTCTCTTCTGAACTAGTCAAAAGAACACACATACACACACACATACAGAGTTGGGTACAGAAATACATTGTACTTAACAGGGGAAGGGGAGAAGGGGAGAGGGTGAACAAAAGGGAAGCAGATTAACGGAGGGATTAGTCCTAAACAGAATAGACTCTAAAGATATAAAAAAAAATTTATAGATCTCTTTGGAGTGATAAAGAATGGGAATTTAAGGAGGTCCCCATAAATTGCGGAGTAGATGAACAAGTTATGGTATCTAAATGTGATGGTGTTGTACTCGGAACACAAGCAAGACTCAAGTAACAATTTAGAAGTGAACCCTTTATTGGCACCATATTAGTTGGTTGGGCCCCTCCCCAAATTGAACAGCCCTGACCCCAGAGAAAGCCTGAGTTTTGCAATTACACACTTTGAAACTCCCGTGCCCCCCAAGTCTCGCTAGGCAGAGCTAAATCTGGCAGTTTGCCTACTTCTGTGAAGGAGAGCTGGTTGGAGGAGAATGGGGCCCGAATCATACTGGTCAGTCAGTTCTGTTCCCAAGAGCTGGTAGTGGGGATCCCTAACAATTAGCAATTTAGCAGAGTTAATAGGGACTTAACAAATTGTAGAAAATGATTAATGAGGTAGGGCACTATAATCAGGGCCATAGTCTGGAGGAGGAGGGGGCCAGGTACAACATTTACCCCACTCTTCATAGACAGAGTGTCAAACCCTTGACCCTCTGGTGGGGTTATGGTGGGGCCACATTTTCCCATTGGTCCTCTGGTTGAATTTCTCCAGGAAAGAAGCTGTCCCAGTAAAGGCCAGGTCCGGACTCTTGGGAAAGCTGTCTGCATCTGATGTCGTCTGTTTCAGATCTCTCGGCTCAGAGGAGGGGTAATCTTTAGATGACTAGAGTTCATATGTACAATAGGTACAAGCTGGCACAGCCAACCAGACCTGACAAGAGTTCTCAGAAACACAATTTAACACCAAGTGTACATATAAAGGTCCAGTTTTCTAGCTGTGCAAGACTAGGATCAAACAGTATAAACAAATAGTTCAGCTTTCTTAGCCACACAGGGCTACGCTCAAGCAATACAATAAGGTTTTCTCATAATTTTACAAAATGACATGATTACATTAAGTCAGGTACACAATTACATGCCACCAAGAAAACTTACACACAAACTATACAAGAATCATTATTAACATACAATTCCTTGTATCCGGTGACTTATTTCATTTAAACAACACTTTTGAATCCCAGATGCCTCATGTAGTTACAGAATTTTAAAAGGAGTTCTGCTTTTCCAGTTCAGATCTAGAGGTTACCGGATAATTTTGACTTAATATAAAGTAGCACAATAACTTAAGATTAGTTCCATATTTTGAAACTACAGAGAATTTTCAGTTTATTTATTCTTTGTTATTTCTACCTTTCCTAAATCCTATACCTGGTATAGGAATCTTTTAAAATAGAAAAATCTTTTTTTTTAAATGATTTTATCTGCCCTTTGTAAAATTATCAGACAGATGCTTTAATAAAGTAACATTAGTTTTACCCTTACCACTATCTTATACAATTCTTGTGCTAAAATTCAAATCTCTGATCTTATTCCCAAACATGCTCAAAGCTTGAATACACATAATAGAAAAAAATTTTTAAGACAATTGCATACATCTGTATTTAATTCTAGAGAAATCATCTAAATCTGATTTAAATCTAGAGGAGTCATCTAAGTTTGATCCTGTTGCTCTCCTCAAACTTCATTATCCTGGTCAATTAGACATCTATTTAATTACATTTTGCCTTATTAATAATCATCTCCTTTGAAGGATGTTATCTCTACATTTATTCATTTATTTGGCCCTGAATATTACTTCTCAATGAATTTGCTATAGAAGAAAAAAAGGGACAATGTCATAAACCTAGCCAGAAGGAAAACTTCCTTAGCCCTGTTTGGATCTAGGCATGAGTCATTTCTGGTAGTCATTCAGATAGCCACCAGGTGCTGAAAGCAGGGCTTAAGCATAAATAGGTGGGGGGGGGGGTTTCCTTTTCAGAAAGAAAACACACATTTGGGAAATAAAGTCAGAGAGATCCCACCTGGGCAGTGTCCGAGGTTGTCTCCAAACTTTTACAAGCATAGACATCCACCTTAAACAGTTTGCAGCCTGCAGCCTCTGCCATCCCATTATTGGCTTTTATGACAATGATTCCTATAATTAAGGTTTAAAATAATAGTAAAATTTACAATCCCCCGAATTATTAAATAGCAAATAAATATAAACTAGTGTTCTTCAGATAGGGCCATCTAAATTTTGATGGAGCTATTAAATACAAAATCAAGTTACAAATCTTTCTGCCTTCCCAAAACTTCCTCATACTCTCTCAACATACTTAACCATCTAAAACAGATATCAACTATCTGGAAACAGGAGGGGCTTGGATAAACCCCATTTGTCCCCAAACGTTCTTATCTGCCTTATTCAGCTTTCCTTTACAGACTTAACCATAAATAGATTTTCAGAAATTATCATACAAGACCTTTCAAAACATCTTTTCTAAAAGTATTTCTTTCCTTAAAGACAGTTTGAATTTATCCTGGTATTAAAAGGAATAATCACTAAACCTTTATGAAAGAAAAATCAATTGGAAAGTTTTAAATGATATCTTTCTTTTACTTAAAGCAACAATAAACCTTTACAATTGGAATTCATTAAACTAAACTATGTCTTTGAGTAACATAAATTCCTAACGTACTATACAGAATTCCTAGACATACAAAGCTTAGTCTTAAGCAGTTTGCATAATTTTCTGACTAGTTTTAATTTTAGATGAAAAATATTGGATTACCTGGTAAGATAACACAAAAGAGCTCATATCTTTTGCTGACTACTTGCTCTGATCATAGAAAATTTGCTATAGAAAGAAAAAAAAATCAGGGACACATGACATTCCAAATATGACAGCATAAAACATCCTTGACTGTTTAAATTCAGATAGAGTCACATTTCTCCAACCATGCCTCAGATATTGATTTAATGCAGACAACTATATCCAAATTCAAACTCAAAACAAAATTAATTATGGTCCCAAGTGCCTTTTACCTTAAACAGCAATTTACTTTCACTGAATTACAATATACCACAAAGATTTACCAGGACTAATATACATAATGAATTCCTATTCTAAATTCCAAATTTGTACTAAAAACCAATTACTAGAAATCAATTTTACCAACTTTAAAGGCCAGTTTGAAGACTGATTTTCAGTAAGATTTCTTCAGAGGCTGAAGAAGTAACTGCTGCCCCCCCCTCCTTCTTGGTGGGAAGGGGTGAAATTCCCTTAATCTGATCTGTGATAAATGGGATGACTCTTAGGCAATTCACCTGAAATTCCCAAATCCCAGGGTCCCATCTAGAAACTTCAGAAAATTCACATGCAACACAAACCAGATTAAAATTGCTGTAGCTTTCTCTTTAATTACAGGTAAAGATGTAGATACCTGCTTTTCTAAATAGCAGAGATACACATTATAAGACAGGGGTAAGCAGAATTGATAAAGTGACACAGCTGGTTTTACACAATTATTTCCATCTTTTAGTTTCAACAAAATTCAGATAAAAATTGCCTTATCTGACACCATTTCTGACTCACAATGGTCACTCAATTTTTACAGTATAAGAGAATCTTACAATTTAGAGATACCATAATAACACAATGATATTATGCTATTAATTGCATTACCAAGTCATTGCATACAAAAATTATTGATAGAGGATTGGGCTAACCAAGTGCAGAGGCTTTTCTCCTCTCCCCATAGTTGCAGAGCCTGTTTGTGGACCTAGGGGTTTGAAAGGAGAGAGGGTTGGGGCGGCTAGGTGGCTCAGTGAGTAAAGCGCTAGCCCGGAGTCGGGAGGACCTGAGTTCGGTTCTGGCCTCAGACACTTAACACCCATACAAAAAAACTAGCTCTGTAAACTTGGGCAAGTTACTTAACCCCAATTGCCCTCCAAAAGGCAAAAAAAAAAAAAAGGAGAGGGGGTTACCTGCACGCCTACAGGTGTGTGCTACAGGGTATCCAGCAGCCCAGGGCTGTTGGTTCTAACTTCTCACTGTACCCTGGGACCACGAGAAGGAGCACTGTGGCCCCAGTTTGGTCAGAGCTGGATGACAGTGAGAAGGTACCACAGCCCTGGCCTTGTCAAGGGGGGAATGACAGGGAGAAGAATCTTGGTGGATTTTTTTGAAAGTGAGAGCTTTCAATCTGCCAATCTCAAAACTTCACCTCTGAGGTGTCTCTTTTACAGATCTATGTATTTTCCCAATTTGCCTAATTGTCAAACAGTACTTATCTTAAGCAGTGAATTAAGAGTGAATTCAATGGGGCGGCCAGGTAGCACAGCCAGTAAGAGCACCAGCTCCAGTGTCAGGATAACCTGGGGATCTAATCTGGCTCAGATACTTAGCACCACACCCAGAAATAACTGGCCCTGTAACCTAGATCAAGTTACTTAACCCAGATTGCTTTATTTTAAAAAAAAGTGAATTCAGTTGCCTTTCAGTTGCATCTAGTACACAAAAAGCCTTTTAGGTGAGGCAGGACATAGTTAAATGTTATGCACCTGCCTGCTTCTTTGATCTGAGTGGAGGGATTCCCAAAGAGGGGCCCACCTCCCCACCTCTCCCAATGCCCCACAGGGGAGGGAAAGGAATGGCAAAGGGTAGAAAGTGAGCTCAAGCATAGTAAGGTGCCTTTTTTTTTAAGTTTTGGAGACCAGATTTCTTTTTTTCTTTTTTTTATGCAAAATATTTTATTTTTTATTTTTTAATGCTTTAATAACTTCTGATTTACATCATTTGTTTCCGCCAGATTTTGAGTTAAAATTTTCTCCCCATTTTTCCCCTACCCACCGCCCCCAAATAGCAGTCCCACAGGATATCCCCTCCTCCAATCTGTTCGCTCCCATATTTTCTTCCATACCCCTTTTGACTTTTCCAGTGGATCTCTATGCCTCAGTGCCTGTATATCTTATTTCCCAATTACATGTAAGATGGTTTTAATAATAGTATATATATATTTGAATATTTGACTTTAAAACTTTCAATTCCAGATTCATTCCCTTCCTTCCTTGTCACCCACCCTTACTGGGAAGATAAGCAGTTCAGTGTAGGTTGTACATGTGTGGCTAATGCAAAACAGTAACATAGTAGATATATTGTAAAAGACTGACTATATTTCCCTCCCTCCTATCTCACCTCCTACTTGTTCTGTTCTCTACTTTGATCTTGTCCCTTCTCAAAAGTGGGTGCTTCCAACTTCCCTCCCCCCTAGCCTGCCCTCCCTTCCATCATCCCCTCCTCATCCCTTTCCCCCCCTACTCTCCTGGAGGGTGAGATGCCCTATTTAGTGTGTATTTCATTCCCTCCCCAAGCCAGATTCAATGAGAGTAAGGTTGACCCATTCCCTTTTGCCTTCCTATTCTTCCCCTCCATTGTAACCATTTTCCCTTGCCTCTTCTATATGAGATAGTTTACCCCATTCTGTCTCTCCCCATCTCCTCTCATTATATTCCTCTTTCACCTGTTAATTTCACCTTTTAAATATCATCCCTTCCTGTTAAATTGGTCCTGTGCCCTCTATCTATGTATACCTGTAAACATATATACACACATTCACATATGTATTCATATGCCCATATACCTCCATATATATATATATATTTTTTTCTAATCCCTTCAACTACTGAGAAAAGTTTCATAAGTTACAGTTATTGTTTTTCCATGTAGGAATGTTAATCATTCAACTTTGATAAGTTCCTTATGATTTCTTTTCCTGTTTACCTTCTCACGCTTCTCTTGCTTCTTATATCTGAATGTCAGATTTTCTATTCAACTCTGTTTTTTTCAGCAAGAATGCCTAAAAGTCCTCTATTCCACTGAATGACCATATTTTCCCCTGAAACATGATACTCAGTTTTGCTGGGCAGGTGACTCTTGGTTTTAATCCCAGCTCCTTTGACCTCCGGAATATCATATTCCAAGCCCTTCGATTCCTCAGTGTAGAAGCTGCCAGATCCTGGGTTATCCTGATTGTGTTTCCAAAATATTCAAATTATTTCTTCCTGGCTGCTTGTAATATTCTCTCCTTAATCTGGGAATTCCAGAACCTGGCTATCATATTCCTAGGAGTTTTCTTTTGGGATCTTTTTCAGGAGGTGATTGGTGGATTCTTTCAACCTCTATTTTGCCCTCTGGTACTAAAACATCAGGGCAGTTTTCTTTGAGAACTTCCTGGAGGATGATTTCTAGGTTCTTACTTTGGTCATGGCTTTCAGGTAGTCCAATAATTTTTAAATTATCTCTCCTGGATCTATTTTCCAGGTCAGTGGTTTTTCCCATGAGATATTTCACATTGACATCTATTCTTTGATTTGTTTGGATCTGTTTAACAGCATCTTGATTTCTCATAAAGTCATTAGCTTGCATTTGCTCCAATCTAATTCTGAAGCAATGATTCTCCTCAGTGAGCTTTTGAGATTCTTTTTCCATCTGGCAAATTTGGCTTTTGAAGGCATTCTTCTCCTCCATTGCCTTTTTGAGCCTCCTTTGCCATTTGAGTCAGTCTGTTTTTTAAGGTATTATTTTCCTCAGTCAGGCTATTGACTCTCATTTCATAATTTTCTTGCATTGTTCTCATTTCTCTTCCCAATTTTTCCTCCACTTCTCTTATCTGCTTCTTAAGGTCCTCTATGGCCTGTAACTAGCTTGTATTTTCCTTTGAAGCTTTTGGTGCAGGAGTTCTGACTTCACTGTTTTCCTCCTGTTCCATGCTTTGCTTCTTTTTGTCCCCCAAATAGGAGTGTAATGTTGGAATCTTCTGTCTGCTTTGTTTCCTTTGCCTGCTCATTTTGCCACTCAATTACTTGGGCTTTTTGCCACAGTAGGACTCTGCCACCAGACAGTGGAGCTTTCGTCCCAAACACTGGGGTTTTCTCAGCTGTGGGAGGTATTAGTTGTGTGCCCTCTCTGAGGTCTCCACATGCCCTGGCAAGCTGGACACACTCCAGGACCTCCACCCTAGACTGCAATCCAGATCCAAGCAGGTTAAAGCAAGAGCGATTACCCCTCAGACTGGTGCTTGGTCCCCCTACACTCTGCAGGCCAGGAGCTGAAGCTGCCAAGTGGCACTGGCTGGCTGTGCTGGCGTCTCAGCGGCTTCTTGCTCTGAGGGTAAAAGCCATGCTCTCCCACTTACTGGTCCCAAGGTCCATACTGCACTGACCTCTCACTTTGTCCTTTGCATGTATGTATTGATAAATCTGGAAATGGCCACAGCTGCTGCCGATCTAGAGTCCCTCTGGCCAGGGGCTGGTCAGGCCCGCCCTGGGGCTAAAGCCTGGGTGTGGGACTTGGCTCAGCTCCCAGAGCTCTGCGCTGAATTCCTTCGTGCCTGTTGGGCTGTCCTCAGCAGGAGGTTAGCTTCTCTGTGTCATTTTGTGGGTTCTGCAGTTCCAAAGTTTGTTTAGAGTCCCCTTTTTACATGGATTGGGGAAGGTGGAAGCCGGAGCCGCAGGAAGGTTGTGCTTCTACTCAGCCCCTGAGACCAAATTTCTTAACATACATGGCCAGAGTCTACTTTCTGGGAGACTGCCCTGCAGTCCCAGAGAGAGAGAAATTTCCCAATTGTCCCAATTGGGAAGAGGGAGGGGATGTGCAAGTCCCAACCCCACTCCCCTTTCCATTTCAGAGGGCAGAGAACTCCTCCCGCTGGCTTTGCCCTCTTCCCCTCCCTTCCCCCTAACAACCAGCAGCAACGGGCTTGGAGTGGGGGCTTGCACCTTCTCTGGCCGTGGCAGCAGCAGCGCAGACATGGGATTGGTAAGCCCTGCCCCTGACCTGACACAGGAGCTAGGATGTCCAGGCCCCGCTCCTCCCTCCTCCAGCTGCTGCAATGCAGAAGGGGAGCCACAAGGCCTCCACCCCACTGTCCTGGCTCCTTCCTCTTCATGGCTGTGTGGCTTCCTCCTCACCCCTCCCTTTTCTTATCTCTCTCTTTCTCCAAAGAGGAGACAAAGAGAAAGCTGAAAGTTCAACAGTTTCCCTTGCTGTCTCTGAACACATAGGTTGTTAGTTTCAGACAGATAGACACTTTGCACAGAAACACATAAGACTCGGACACTAACAGACAGACCCACGGGAACAGTCACACACCAGCTGGCAGACCAGGACACAGCTAGCTCTGCCCCAGAAGGCCCACCCAATGTTTGTGGACTGCCCGATAAAGAAAGGAACATATCACTGTGTCCAGCTGCCCCAGTTTCCCAACAGATGAGTACTCACAGAAACAGAAACCATACAGCACCTCCAGAGGCTGGTACAGAGGTCTGGGTCCACAGAACTGAAATGAGATCTAATCCATATTGGGGGATGGTTTGGCCTCTCAGCCTTGAGTCCTGAGCCCTGCAAAGATTTCAGGTGCTGGCTGTCCTAGAAGCCAGGGTCCAGTAGCCTCCTTCCCCTGTGGCCAAGGATCAGTTTGGGTCTTGAGCAGCAACACAGAATGCTGCCAATCTTGCTAGGGCCTCCAAATGTTGTACCCAAAACACAAGCAAGACCCAAGTAACAATTCAGAAGTGAACCCTTTATTGGCGCCATGTTGGCTGGTTGGGGCCCCTCCCCAAATCGAACAGCCCGACCCCAGGCAAAGCCTCAGCTTTAAAAGGCACACCACGTGGCCAACAGTGAGGTATTACATAAGCAGGAACTTGCAGAGGCCAAAATCAGTGATGGGTCAGTACATACTTTGAAACTCCCATGCCTGCCAAGTCTCCCTAGGTGAAGCTAAACCTGGCAGTTTGCCTACTTCCATGAAGGAGAGGTGGTTGGGGGAGGGGACCCAGAATGGGGCCATGTACAATTGGAATATTGCTGTGCTCAATTCTCATCAGCTTAACCATTAGCCATGATTCCAGAAGACTAATGAAGAAAAATGCTACTTGATTTCTGACAGGTGAAGGACACAAAATGAAGAATGAGACAAAACCTTTTTTTTTGGACATGGCCAATGTGGAAACTTGTTTGGGTGGACTATATATGTAATGGATTTTGTTTTTCCTTTGTCTTCAATTGGGAGACAGATTGGAGCAGAAGGATGAGAAGATGGATCTTGGCTGACTGGAACTACATTTTTCTAAAAATTAAGGTAGGCAAAAGCCATGAAAGTACTACAGTTTTAGCGTTATTTGTGTTGCAAATTAAGAGCATTAAAATTCAGATTGAAATATCTGTGTGATATCCATTTAGAGTTTTGTCCCCTATATAGGGGGCAGCTATGTGATGCATTAGATAGAGTGCCAGGCCTGGAGTCAGGTAGACTTATCCTCCTGAGTGCAAATCTGGTCTCAGACAATTACTATCTGGGTGACCCTGGTCAAGTCACTTAACCCCATGTACCTCAGATTCCTCATCTGCAAAATGAGCGGAAATGGCAAACCACTCCAGTGGTTTTATTTTGTTTTGTTTTATTTTTGCCAAGAAAACCTCAAATGAGGTCATGAAGAGTTGGACACAACTAAAAAAATGAATGAACAACAACCTCTATATAGATCAGAATTATTTTTTATCCAGTACATATGAATTAGAGAATCTTTTTCTGCCTTTCAACTTTTCAGAACTATTCTAATGGAAATGACACTGAATAATCCAAGTTTGAAGGTAAGTTTCAAGAATTAATCATATAAAAGGAATAACCTCTTCTCTCTAATGTGTTTTTAAAAAATTTTTTTGGCCAACTTTCCAAGACTTTATTCCTGCCATCTTTATCCTTTTTTTTCCATGTAATCTAATACTTGCAAATCCAAGCATTTAGTTTTTTTTAAATTTCACTCACATAACATGCCCTTCCCATAAAAAAGTGTTCTTTAGATAACCATCCCATTATGTAAAGCCTTGCTTTACAAAGGAAAAAAAAGGTATAACTCATATTTAAGAAAGTTTTACTTTATTCTGTCCATCAGACTAAAAATAAAATCAATTCGACTTACTGCTTTCCTGTTCATCTTTACAAGTATTTAGTTCTCTGTACAGTTGTATTTAGAGCTCACCTTTCTTCGCTATTTCAAAACAGTTAGAAATCTGGTTAGGAGACAACTCCATTGCAATGAGCAACTTGTGTATTATATTTCTTCACTTTTGTTGAGAATAGTGAGTCACATGTCAGCTAATATTTTTTTCCATTCTTGGTAGATTAAAGGAAATTTCAGACAACATTATGAAATGGAATGTATTTCATAATTATGTAGTCTTTATTTTAGACACATTATTGTAAAAAAGTTGACATGGAATAAAATCCATTTTTTTCTTTTGAACACAGCATCAATATCAGTACACAGTTAATGATTAGATTCAAACAAATTTAACCACATAACAAGTCCATTTATCTGCAGGAGCTTTTCACATTAAGCTTTTGGAGCAGAGATACAATGTGCTTAAACACACAAAGGGGAGGGGCAAATCTATTGAAAAACTAAGCTTTTTCTGTTAGGGTTTTGTTTTTTAGTCAGATACTTAAACTATATATTGCATTAAAGACATTGGAGTCCTACTTCAGCAGTGTCAGTTGCAAAAGAACAAAAAACACTCATTTGTAAGGCCATAGGAATGCACTGAAATAATTAAATTCAGTGGAAACTAAGAAAATGAAATGAAAATTATGTTATTTCTTGGCATAATTAAATATAATCAAATGTGGCACAAGCATAAGAGATGAAGTGATCTGAAAATAACTACAAATAATTATTTAAGCTTCATAATTGCACATTTCACTAAATGAAAGTCAGATCAAAGATAAGTTTTAATAGTGAACAAGAAGTATCAATTTTATTAGCCTAAAAACATTTTAATTTTACTGTAAAACTGCTAGTCGAAGAATGTGATTTTTACTAACATCCTGTTCCTGTAGGTCACATGTTGAAGCATCCCTTTTCTTTCAGATGGTGCAAAAAAGAAGAGGAAATGCTCTTTCTAAAAAGAGACTTGCAAAGTCAACTAGAAATAAATGCCCTAAATTTTACATAAGTAAACCAAACATAGTTTTAACTTTTTAAGTATGAAAGATCATTTTCAAAAGTTAAGTACTAAATTTATATAAAACAGTCTTGGTCATGGAAAAAGAAAATCCGAAGAAAAAGAATAAAGGAAAAAAAATCTGAATAAATCTTCCACTTGTTGATCCTAAGTTCAAAGCTTTATTAGGCATAATAGAGATGATTACCATTGAGGATCTAAAAATTTAAGCTGTAATCTTGGAGGAACTTTTGCAGGAATTTACCTATATTGCACAGCTACACTTTTTAAAAAGAGCTGGAATTATTTTTTTTGCATTATTGGACATAACATAACAGGTTCTAGTCTAAACTTGAAATGTCCACTTTTACCTAAAGACTAATGATGCCTTTAAATCAAGACAAAACATAAATCTACTATTTTGTAAAATGTATAATAGCTGGCTCACCTTTGTTCTACTAGATATTAGAATACTAGTTTTCAAACTGAGGTATAGTTTTAAAAAGTCCTTCAAAGTAAAGATAATAGTCTTCAGAAAGCTTACAAAGACTACACAAAATGTTCAAATGGATAGTAAGAAAACCTGCAGCACCCAGGAATTGATGCACAGGCAAAACATACCGTTTATTGTTATGTTTTTCTGAAGTAAAATATAGCTAAAATAGATTCCCAGCGAAATGGTACAATCAGTGATTTACATGCTACTTAGATACAGCACATTTTTCATTGTCTGACACTCAGACTATATTTGAAAAGGTCTACACCAACCATTATAAAAAAATTAGCACATTGATAATAAAGTGCAGCCACTGAACCACTTAATACTGCTGCAAATATCTGTATTTTACTTTATTTATAAGATCAAAAAATGTTCACGTGAAACTAGAATTCTTCAGTTTCAGCAGGGAACAGACAAAATTGTCTGTTATTAAATCCTTCTACAAATAGAAAAAAATAATGTATTATATGAACATTATTAAGCAAAATGAAATATTTACTGGATCATTTTACCATGCATAAAGTGAAATTTCCTATGGTCTCACCTCAAATTTATATACAATTTAGCATGGCTAAATGTAAGAAAATAGCAAAGATATCTTGTTTTTATACAACAGAGCAAATACCCCAAATGGCTGCTACTTCAAAAAGCTAAAATTTTAGACTCATAATTTTCACAGGCTCTTTCAGAGGGAAATTCATGGAGACTAGGCATTAACATATACAGGACAAAACCAGAGAGAAAATGGAACAAAGGCAAAGCATTCTATTAAAAACAAGCCGACAACATTGCTAACCACAGAATATGTCAGTTTTGGTTTGCAGACAACCCCTGAGATAAAAATAAGTATTAAGACACCAAATAGTCAGAGGTAAATTACTGAAAGATAATTACATTCATAAATGGTGTCATAACACTTGCCTTTATAGAAAGCACTTTACTACCTTACAGAAAACTTAACTACTTGACCCTTTTTTAGAAAGTGGTTAAGTACACACAAAATGATTAGGGATGTTTTTGAATATGATTTTTCTTCCTTTTAAAAAAATCCATTTGAATAACAGTGATTTATAGTCAAGTTATAAAGAAACATTATTTTATGGGAAATAGCAACAGGGAGCATTGTTTCATCTATGAACACCTCAACCATCAAACCTATAAAGGTGACTACAAAGATGATTTTTAGTAGTAAGATCTTAACACCAATCAGAATGTGTTTGTTTTGACACATAGAGATAGGTAAACCTGTCAAAGCATCCTAATGACAAATCTTATTTCAAACAAAATTCTCAGTAGTGACAGCCAACTCATTTTTTCCTATTACCCACCAATTATGATAATGACCATAGTAAAACAGAACAAGAAAACAATTCCTAACAAGGATATATTTCACCCCTTCATCCTTTTATCTTACTTTTCTACGCTATGACACTCATGCTAAAATACATTGTTGGGTTTGTACCAACCTGAATTTGGCACCTTCATAACCACTAATTTCTCTTATTTATGCTCCATGAATATTTGTTTTCCCTTTTTAAAAAATCTGCAGAGTATACCAGGGACCAGTGTTCAGTGAAAAAGACTGGCAAGCTTCTGATTGGCTTTGCCCTAAATAACACCATCAACCTTTATACTCTGTAACTTAGAATGTGATCAGATGGAACTAGGTTTTACAAATTCAATAATAGCTGTTTTGAAACTAAAAACATTGTTCATATTTTTTTTTACTGAAAGGGCATTATTTACTAGAGGCTTCAGTAAATCCAGTTATGCCCATATATATATTTTTTAAAAATCCAACTCCCTAAAATTTCCCAAAGTTACACTATTTACTCAGGTTGCTCTCTTTATATAGGTGAGCTTTCTGCAAGCTAAAAGACTAATTCCTGCTAACCCTGATCAAAATTTACACTAGAAATAGTTAGTCTAAAGGAGAAACCAAAAAGTAAAGGGGCTGTAAATCCAAGAAGAAAATTTTTGAGTATTGTCTTATGGAGAAGCTACCATAAGCCACTAAAAAAATTTCCTGTATATATAAAAAATTTCAAAGTCTCAATTTTAAAAAGTCACATTTGGAAGTCAAAGAGTATTGGATAGAAGGTGAGGATCTAAGACAATGGAGAAGGGAAGAGGAGGCTAAGAAAAAAAACTGGAAGAGGAGGAAAGTGTACTGGGGTGGAGTCAGATGTGGTCATAAGTAGGAATTCCCTAGAAGAAACTCCTCCCGTCGAATAAGAATTAGCAACTTATCTATAGCCTGGAGCACAGACTAGGAGGTAAAGTGATGGCTTGTGGGCAGACAGTCCTAAGGAAGTTCCAGGGGACTTGAGCTTAGGTCTTCCTGACTGTGAGGGTGAACCTTCATCCATTATACCACACTGCATCAAATATTTTGAGAATGGTCAAGTAAAAGTGATTTAGAGCAGTTTTTACAAACTAAGAAGAAAGGACATAAATTTAGAAAATTATAGCCTTAGCTACTCCCAATACCTGTGGGGTCAAATAGACAAGAATGAAACAAAGCCCTACATACTGAAGAGGAAGGAGTAGTAGCCTCAGTACAGATCAGCTCATTTTCTTGAATTAAAAAACCTCATTAGCATTTAACTTTTCTTTTAGGAAATTTACATAAGACTAGGGTATATTTGTCCCTATGAATCAGATAAAGTCTCAGAATTTGTGTAAATTTAACAATTCCTCTTTTGTAAACTTTCCTGAAAATGCACAAATCTGTTAAGAACTTCACAAGACAAAACTGTGCAAATACAAGTGTATGATTGTGCTGTAACAGGCAAGGACTAACATTGATGTGCAAAGTTAAAAGAAAGATAGCAGCTTCTGCAACAGGCAAGAAAACAAACAAAAAGTTAACTCCTGCGTGTGTCTCCACTTCACTGCTTCCATGTTTGAGGAAAGAAGCCTGACCTGCTGAAAGGCCACATGGCCATCATCCATGTTGTATTTTGTTTAAAGAAATCTGAGTTCCATGGAGCTCTCAGTGGCAGCTTGGTGGTATTGTGTCTCTGGGGCTATGAGACCCTGTGCTTTCGAAAAAGCAGGAAAGGTTCTTCTAGGTGTGCTGTAGTCCATCATTAAGAGTTTATCAAAGGAGTGTACAGCGGAAGAAACTGCTCTTCTTTGACCTATTCTCTGTTATTTTCACTGGTCCTCCTGCCCCTGGTGAATTGCTGTCATTCTAAAGAGAAGAAAATAGAATAAAAGTAATCAATAGATGATGCCGTTGTTTACCCCAATACCCTACAAGAAAATTAAAACTATCATATCAAGAAGGTATTTGGCAAAAACTAATGAGAAGGTAATTTTCAAAACCCTTCAGGCTGGTTTTTTTTGGGGAGGAGTTTGGGGGGAGACAGACAAAGGGAAAAAAAGACCTTGCTATAGAACATTTAGATTAATAATCTAAATAATAAAAAGGAAGCTCTTGTTTCCATATTGAAAGGAATGATAGGCAATGGAATACAGAGCTTATGCCTAATTATAATAAGCACTGCTTGTATATCTTGGCATTCTAAGATAAGTATCAATAGCTTTATATTCAAAGATTTTATTTAGTGGTCAAGCTAAAATATGCTCCCAAAATTATCTATTGTATGTCACTGAGATACTAATAATACTAAGAATGAAGCATTTCATTTATTCAGTTAAAAATTCTCCAATTCTGGATTTTTATCAATGAATCTCTTTGTATTACTAAAGATCATTTAATAATGCTGTCAAGAAAAGGAATCAAAACATCCAGAAACAGGTAAGGATCAATGTTCCAAGAGATTTTCCTTCCCGATCACTCATATTCACCTGGATGTACACATCCTTAAAAACACATTTTCTGACTGTTTTTGCTTCTCTTTATAGGTCCTGGCACATGTAGTAAACTCTTACTAAATGCTTGTTGATTAATAAAAGACCTATGAGAACATTTAAAACTGTAAAAGACACAAACCATTTTTCTGTTGAGTTTTGTCATTATATCCCGGGCAAGTGTAAAAAATGCCTGAAAAATTTAAAAAAAAATTATTATTACATACTCATTTTACACTAATAAAAACATTTTAATTAAAGTTTTTACTAAAACTTAAGCTCTTATTCTTTAACCATCTACTTCTGCCAAATGAGAAGCCAAGAAAATAGGTAGACAAGATACCATTTCAGAAGAAAGGAGCCCAGATTTTTTTCAGTATTAAAAATTTTTTTCTAAAAGTATATCAGAGTTAAAATGATCTTGAAAAAATAGTACTTAAACTTTTTCATTCAAAATTTCATATCTTGTCTTTATATTCACTTTTAATTTTCCCTGTTAAGTATTTAGTATGTCTGGTTCTTGAGATAAACTAATTTTAATACTGTATCATTTGGTTATTAATAATAATATGTAATATTCCCTTCTCTGTCAAAAGGCTAACTTAAAGAGAAGCCCTCTCCAGGAAAGAATGTCAGAAACAATCCAGCTCTTTTCAAGGCATCTGGATTGGGTTCCACCCAAATGAGAACGCTATTATTGTCCGCCAAATAAACAGAATCTAGTGTAGCTTAGGACCTTTTTGAGGTAAGGAATGAGGGGAAGAGGTGTGGAGGGGAGGTTGGGCTCTTGTCCTTGCTCCCCTTCATTAGAGTTTTAGGGCGACCTGACTCATGAAGGAGAAATCACACCACAGAGAACTTGACTGGGGTGCCCAGATTGCTGAAGGGGGCTCATACCTCACATCTTAGGTCCACATTCTCAGCTAACCTCCTCCCCTTAGGATGAAGTGATTGGGAGGGGCTGAGAACTTTTAGCCAACTGCCTCATTAAATGTCCACCAATCAAGGTTGAGTTTCACTGGTCAGGGGAGTTCCCTGTCAGAAGGAACACACCTGATTTAAGGTGTTTCAGAGTAAAAGTGTTTCCAACAGAGGAGTCGGTAGATAAGGAGAAACTGAAGATGAGAGTGGGGATGATAGTAGGGGCAATCTGTTGGGAAATACAGAAGGGCATGGGATCAAGATTGTATATAGAGGGCAAGGAGAAAAGCTATCTCTTCATCTGAGACCACAGTGAAAGAAATAGCGGAGAATGAGAGAAATGGTTATTTCTCTTTTGTATTTAATAATTATTGTTAATAAGGACCAAGATTTTCTCCTTTTCTACTTCCTTATCCAGAAATCAACCAGTGTGAGAAATCTTACTCAAAGATTTACTTAGCCATGAACCTTGGCCCTCAAGGCTACATGTGGCCCTCTAGGTCCCTCAAGTACGGCCTTTTGACTGAATCCAAATTTCACAGAACAAATCCCCTTAATAAAAGGATTTGTTCTGTAAAACTTGGACTTAGTCAAAAGGCTGTACCCAAGAACCTAGAAGGCCACATGTGGCTTTAAGGGCTGTAGGTTCCCCACTCCTGGTTTAGGTGAATAGGTTGATTCCTGTTCATTGTGTTTCCCAGACAGGTCTGGGAAAATGTGGATACTCCCTTTTGTTAGATGAGTAATATGGAAACTGATAAGTCTCTGACAAAGATTTGGGTGTTCAGTGTAATGTGCCCCAAGACCCTCATTGAACTAGGTCTACCTTCATTCTTTCATTACTTGTTAACCAGAGTCAATTGCCACCCTCAGGAACATCGACTCTTCCAATAAGCATTGAGTGGGTTGCATGAGGGTCTTTTGTATCCAAGAGTATTATTGACCCTTTTATTAATAAAATGATTAATTACCCAGAAACTATGTCTCTCGAACCCTCTAAATGTCACAAGGAAGATGTCTGGGTGGTACAAGATGAGAGGGAGGAGAAAAGAGGGAGGTCTAGGCTTCCATATTTTCAGTGAAGTTATGAGGCCAGGTCCTTAGCTGAGAGGGTGCTAGAGAGGGTGCAACAGAAGGCTTGAAGAGAGACAAGGTAGTTTGGCACAGTCACTATGGAGAATGGAATAGCAAATCAACAGGGAAGGAACAGAATGTTTGCTTGCTGCATTGAGGGCCAAGTTGAGATTAGATAATATAAGTTTATATGGAGAGTGTTAGCACCATTTCACAGTTTCCTCTAGCCCCACTTACTATGTGAATAGAAGCAAAGGAGATGGGTGGTAGGAGTAATTCAATTTTTGTTACTGCCTCATTTCCCTCCATTTATTCCACTGTTAAGCTCCTTCAGAGAGCTGTTTTTCTGAACCCCATGTGAACTTTCTGTCAGCTACCTTGTTCCTGGACCCCTTGATTTCTGCTACCTACACTTAACAGAATCTGTACTTACTATAATTACTGGCTACCCTCTTATTACCAAGTTTAAAAAATTATCCTTATCCTCTTAAATTCTAGTACTCCTTTTGTAAATGTGGACTAGGACCTACCTTCAATACAGTCTCTGATCTGAGCTTCTAAGAAGCAATCCTTACCTAGTTTAGCTCTTATCTCTCTGGCCTCACTTATTTTTGCATCAAACTAGTAACAATTTAATAGTAGTGCTCTGGGCAAAGTAATGTTTTCCCACATATTCAATAACTATCAATGAATAAAGTACACACAAATCTATTTTTCTATCCCTAAGTTCTTTCATCTTCTTTTAGTTCCTGCCTGTGTAGTATTCTGCCTGTAAAATATCTTAGATATTCTCACTGACTCAAGATGAGAATGCTCAAGATTAATTTCTTGACCCTATCCTATACCCAACTCCCACATCACAGTGGGCAATACAACTATTTCTAACAATATGCCAGGTAAAGAATCTATGATACATCTTTGGTTCAACCTTATGACACTTTTCTCTCTATACTTCCCATATCCATGTAGCCTATGATCCTAAAGTTGTTTTATGCATCCTATCACCAAGATCGATGTATTTTGTTTGTATAGAAATCATGTGCTTTAAAATTTAGTGTTCTAGCATTTGATTTTTTTTTTCTTCTAGATTGTCCTTTATTTCAGTATACTTGCATTCCAACTTGGTAGGAAACTCTCTAAGACTATAAATTGCAGTGAAGTTGCCAAGCTGCATTGGTAGAAAATGTAGTTCCCTATATAGTCCAGTAGTTCCCTATGCCAATGAAATCAAAAGTCCAGTAAATATCCTTTAGCATAAAGAGAATAACATGAATTTGGTAGTCAGAAGACATAGGTTCAAATCCCAGTTCTGCCATTTAGTAGCTGTGCAACCTTTGGAAAGTCACTTAGCTCTATGAGCCTGTTTCCTCTTTTATAAAATGGGGCTAATAATAGTAGTACTTACTTTTTACAGGGTGTTATAAATGAGATGATATATGTAAAGTGCTTTATAAACATGCTTTATAAATGTTATATATACACATATGTGTGCATGCATGTGTAGCAGATGTTTATAAAGCATTTTAACTTTTACAAAGCACTTTACTTTTTAAAAAAATTTTATCCTCACAACAAACTTGTGAGAAAGGCACTATAGGTATTATTCTCCCCATTTACAGTTTAGGAAAATGAGACTCACAGAGGTGGTCATGTCCATGGTCATGTATGCATTAAGTGTCAGAAATGGGATTTGAACTTAGGTGTTTCCAGTTTCTAAATAAAGTGCTTTTCACTACACCACTCCTAATCCATTCAAGTCTAAATTATAAATCAAGCGCCCTAAGAAACTAAATGTTTGACACTACCAACAATTCTTTCTTTTAAAAACCTGATGAGTCTATAGGAGTTTCTCTGTGTGTGTTTTAACCATCCAATTTATTATCATTTAATTAAAGATAAATATAAATAAAAGATAAAGATAAAATTAAAGATTTTCTGATAAATCATACATTGTTGTCAACTGCAATTGTGTCATAGTACATGATATTCGACATATTCCAAATGTGTGTAAGAAAAATATCTATTCAATAAACTAACAGTTCAGTCCTCCTGAGAGAGTTCTAAGGCACAGACTTGAAAGCAATTAGTATCTTTCTGCTTTGAGATTTTCTAAGATGATATAAATAGTTACAAATAGGCAAGAAAAACTACTATGTCTGTTATACCGAGATTTCTAATTTCTCAGATGAATGAAAAAATGAAATTATCCTTCCATCTTTAATTCAATAGAATTTAATTTTCTATTGAGCAACAGCAATCCATGTGAAGGGTTAACACTAGAAATCCAACAACCAGAGTTAACATAAAAATCAGTTGCAAAAAAAAAATGTAGAATATAGGCTGTCAATATAAGTTATTTACTAGGTTAAGAGGCAAAATGGTTAAGGAACTTGTTCTGTCACAAGTTTCTAAGTACTAGAAAAATCAATTGGCCAAGAATCTTACCTCTTCTACATTTATGCTGGATTTTGCACTTGTCTCAAGGAATTTAATTCCATAATCAATTGCTAACTGTAAAACAAATGAAAAATATTTTTATTACATATAAAACTATTCACATACTCAAAACAAGTACACACACACACTTTTTTTTTTCATAAACTGCAAGCTGATATGGTAACCTCCTGTTTTCTCCTGGTCCTTCCCCACCGAGGATCAGACAAAGGATGCCCATAAATAGTTTCTAAGAGTTACATTTCAAAAGCAAGAAGCAAGCTGCCTATCTTGGAAGTCTGGAGCTATGGTTACTTCTTATTCAGACTATATTGCAATCATAAATATAATAACTTGACTTAGGTATAAGAGGTAGGTAATAAAGTTATAACTTTTATTTTTCAGAACACTTAATATCTTCTGTTCATAGAGCAACAAGATAAAGGACATTCTTTTGTCTTTTAGCTCTAAAACAGAAACTCTTGTCATTAACTTGGGGTGTGCCTAAATCAGTCCATCTGTCTAAGGATCTAAATTAGTCCTATTTGTACGATTTTTCAATAGCCATTATAATAATGATAGAATAGATTTACTGGTGTAATGGAATCCAGCAGTACAGAAACAAGTTTAAGTGCCAAAGATGCATGCCTTTATCTTTTTTGATTAATGAAATATTTATTCACTTTTTCACTTACTCTTGAATAGTATATGAGTGATTTATACTACCAAAGGCCACTAATGGTAAATGTTGTAAGAGGAAAAAATATCTGCAGTCCTGTTTGAAACACATGAACTATATCTTGTACATGTTATTTAAGCCAAGCATAAAACTAAACTATAAGAGTTAAAAACTATACACTACAAACATTTAAAACCAATTTAAAAGATATGTTAAAAAAATGCTATTGGGGCAGCCAGGTAGTACAGCGAGTGTCGGGATGACCTGGGGATCGAATCTGGTCTCAGACACTTAGCACTACACCCAGAGATAACTGGCCATGTAACCTTGAGCAAGTTGCTTAACCCCGATTGCTTTAAAAAAAAATGCTATTATTTAAAATGGAATTTCAAGTACTTGAATTAAATAGACACTAAATTATGAAAATTTTTAAAAATAGTATGAAAAGTTTAATCCATAGCTTGAAGAACTAAAAGGCTTATTTATTTGTGTAGTGATATGTGACTAATGTGCAGTAAAAAGTTCTTATAAAAATTATGAATAGAGAATTAGTGCTATTCACTGATACTCTGGTCCCCACCCCTAAAGTTTCTGGCATATTTACCTAATAGACTTAGAGATAAGAGACTTTTAATGCTATAAGGACTATTTCTTAGGAGAATATCTATCTTTAAAGAACTATAAAACAGATACATAATCAGGATATTGAATAAAAGCTGTTTATTTTTTAATGCTACAGATGATGTTTGCTTATCTTGGATAAATTTCAACTATTTTGGTATTCAGTCAAAATTTACCTTTTCTCCTCTCTCTTTTGATACTTGTCGTTTGTCATTCATATCACTTTTGTTGCCCAGGATCATTCTTTCAACATCTGAAGAAGCATGCTATAGAGGAAAAAGAAAACCTTGTAAACAGACCCTGAGGAAAATAACAGTTATTTAACCGACAAATTCTAAATTTTATCAGAATTATATACACATTTTATAATAAACAAAACTAAATAATTTGATATAAAGCTTAGCAAACAAGACAGAAGAAGCCATAACATAAGACTTCAAAGAGCCTGAGCAAAGATTTACTTAGTTTCATTCTGGGATCTGTCTATTTTATTCATGAACAAGTTGAAATGAAACTTATATATCCACCAAAAGTTCATTTTTTGAATGATTAATACCAATAATACAATTTAGAATGAAATAGTAGGAAAGATATCTTGGATCCAGAAACACTGTAAGAGTAAGCTCTGGAGGCTGATACAGATATGCCTAAAAGTCATTTCATATTGATAGTCCTTTTTTATAAAAGTCAAAAAGAAAAAAAATTTCAAATTTAAAAATTGTATAATGAAGCCTAAATTAAACTACAGCTCCTAGCCTTTCAAATCTAAGGGTTCCCAAGAAGGAAAAAATATGTCATAAGGGCAAAGAATAATAAAATAACAAGAGTTAGTGGGGGAAGAACATTGTAGTGAGAATCAGTTAATGAATTCTAGTTATAGTTGCTATTAATCAGCTATATAGTGTCATTATCTATAAAATGAAGAGATTGGACTAGATCTTTTTTCTCATCCTTTTTTAAAATTAAATTTTATTTGTCTTAGCAAAAATTCACCTTCCTTCCCTCTCATATCCTAGTCCAAACTGAGAAAGAAAAATAAAATTCCAGCTACAAATATACAAACAAAATAAATTTCCACACTGAGCATGTCCAAAAAAAAATTGTCTCATTCTGCACTATAAATTCTTCACTCCTCTATCAGGAAATGAATGGCATGTTTCTTCATCAGTGCTTTGGAGTCATGGTTGGTCATTAAACTGACCAGAGTTCCTAAATCTTTCAAAGTTGATTGTCTTTACCATATTATCATTATTATATAAATTGTTCTCTTGGCACTGTTCATTTAACTCTTCATCAGTCCATCATGCATGTTTCTGGGTTTCTCTGAAACCATTTCCGTTATTTCTTACAATACAATAGTATTCTACCACATTTATATGAAATAACTTATTCAGCCACTCCCAATTGATGGGAACCCCCAGTTTCTAGTTCTTTGCCACCACAAAAAGGGCTAAAAATATTATTTGTACATTCCCAGAGTTTGTTTTGCTGAGGAATAAGCCCTCTCTAAATCTACCTACCCTCTAATTAATTCCTCCTTATACATTCTCCCCATTCCTCCTATTTCTTTATTCAGTAAAATGTTTCTATACCCAACTCTCTGTGTATGTGTGTGTATGTATGTATGTATAAACTTTGATCAGTTTAGATGAGGGTGAGGTTTAAGTGCCAGTCATTTTCCCATCCCTTTCCCCTTGTTTGTATAGACTTTTATTTGTGTACCCCAGATAAGTGAGATAATCTAACTTTCCTCTCCCTTTCCCCACTATGTATTCCTCTTACCCTCCCTTCCCATTCTCCTTTTAAAATCATTAAAACATAAAAGAACCACTCCTAGGTCTTCTAATTAGATGTTTTCTATGACCTACTCATGGTGATAGGATTCAGAGGGGTGACATGTATCATTTTCCTGTATTATAATAGTTTATCCTTGTTTGGTTCTTTATGATTGTGTTTACCTCTTTCTCTTGATGTCTATGTTTGCACTTCAAAGTTTCTTTTCATCAAGAATACCTGGAAGTCCTTTAATGCATTAAAGATTCATTTTCTCCCCTGTGGCATTATACTCAGTTTTGCTGGTAAGTTACTCTTGGTTGTTAAGCCTAGATCTTTCACATTCTAGAATATCATATTCCAAGATCCTTCATAGTGGTGGCTACTAAATTGTCTGTGATCCTGACCATGTTTCTGGAAGTTTTCACTTGAACCTTCCTTATTTGATGTTTGGATTTTCTTTATTTCTACTTTTCCCTCTGGTTCTAAGAAATCTGAGAAATTCTCCATTATGATTTTTTAAAACATGATATCTAGGCTCTTTTTTGGTCATGGTTTCAGATAATTTCAGTGATTCTTAAATTGTCTCTTCTTGATCTGTTTTGCAGGTCAGTTGTTTTTGGTGTGAAATACCTTACTTTTCCCCCCCATACTTTCAGTCTTCTGACTTTGTTTTAAACGGTTTTTCTTGTTGTCTCATGGAGTCATTGGCTTCTAATGGTCTGTTCTAATTTTCAGAGAATTTGTTGCTTGGGCAAAGTTTTGTATCTCTTGTACCAAGCTATTAATTTCCTTTCCAATTCTTTATTCCATAGCTCTCATTTCTTTTCAAATTTTTTCCTCTACATTCTCATTTCATTTATAAAAAATTACTTAGCTCTTTAAAAACAAAACAAAAAAAAACCCTCTTGCTTTATCTCTTCCAGAATCCTAGCTGAACTTGTACTCAAGATGTGCTTTTTTTTTAGGCTTTGCTTATAGATATTTTGGAGTCATTCTCTCCTTTTGGGTTTGTATCTTGAGTATCTCTATCACCAAGACAGATTTTTATGGTGGAATTCTTTCTTTGTTTCCTCATTCTTCCAGTCTACTTCCTGACTTTAGACTCTAAGTTAGGATGAGGCTCTGTGTACTTCTGGAGGTGGTACCTAGGCTGGTTCTGATGCTGCTTTTTTTGAGAACTGAATGTGTTATTCTAGGATCACAGAATGGTTCAGGCTGGATACTTGAGTTTTCAGTGCTCCCAAAGTGGCCTGATCCAGGGAAAAGGCCTAATGCTATCTTCCCACCTCCATCTGAGTTCTGTAAGTTACCAACCTGGGTTTGGGGCTGAACAACAGGTCTTTGGACTTGCCTCCTTTGTAGTTTCAGTAGATAGTTGTTAGCCTCACCTCAGTCACCTGGGAAGTACTGCTGTTATAGAGTTATTATATTATATATAGTAGTTTGGGAGTCTTGCCCTGGTTATTCCTTTGTAGGCTCCAGACTGTGCTAGATGTTGGAACTGAGACCCCACTTTGCCCCTGGGGTCTAAGCCACACAGCTTCTGTTTGCTTCTGAATTTGATCCTTGCTTGGTATATAGCCTAAGGCCCTTACCTTGTAATGTAACCACAGGAGCTAGTCCCCTGCTCAGTCTTCCCTGGATCTCTGACCCCCAACTGGGACCCTCAAACTCTGACCCCCAAACGCTGTTTGCAACAGAGCAGATGGCATCTATACCCTACATAAGTTTAGGCCCCTTTATTTTTGATCTGGGACTTCTGGCCCTGATACATAATCTTTTCCTGGCTGGAATGCTTCACACAGTGTGCTCCTGGCTAGACTTCTCTAGTTTTCTCCCTTTGCCAACCTATGCTATAAAAATGACTCACTGTTTTGTTTTTTTCCCCTTTTTCTTGAATTTCCCAATCAGAACTGAGTCAGGTATATGTTCTAGATCTGTTTGGAAGGGATTTTGGGGGGTGGTGGGGGATTGGTTGGAGAGCAGAAGTAGGAGGAGAAGCTCACTGTACTTCTTCCTGCTACTCCTTAGACTAAATCTTTTAAGGTTTCTTTCAGCTCTAAAATTTTGTGAAATCCTCTCATTTCAATTTTTTGTAGTAAGAATGTGAATAACTTGAATCTACATATTGTCTCAGAAATCTTCATGCAGTGTTGAGTTATTAAAGCTTTAATAATTAATATTAATAATTTAGTAATGAAAGCCTTAACAGCTCAACCCTGCATGAAGATTTCTGTGATACCCTGGGTAGTACCTCTTCTCCTACAGGCCAGCAAGTTAAGTACTACCTTTCCATTTTACTTACATGGAAACTGAAATTCAGAGAAGTAAAGTAACTTTCCCATGGGTACACAGCCAGAAAACAGTCAAGCCAAGACTTAACCCAATATTCATTCTCAATTCAGTGTTCTCACTTTACCATACTGAGCAATTTTATTTGGGGTTCCAAATCAAACCAAAGCTCTACAGTTCAGTGCTACTTTTGAGAATTCAGTTTCAGTCAAGATTAAGTTTGCTGCTAATAAAAAAAGCCAGGCTAATTATACTAGAAATTCAAATCTTCTACAATTTTATAGAAGCTTCACACATCTCAGCAAACTGATTTAAATCCTAGATAGACAAAAGGAGGCCTCATTAGTCAATAAGAAAAAGTTAGTTTTAAAGACCACCATTCACTTTGCCTCTCCTCTGTTTTCCCACTAGACAAAAGTTTTCCTCAAATACCTCTTCAATGTTTCTTATCCAGTTTTTAATATTTTCAAAAGATTTTTCATTAGTGATGTCATATACCAGCATAATTCCCTAAAAGAAAAAAAAATTTGATTATTTTTTACATTATACATAATTATTACTTCTGAATCTTTCCCAAAAGCACCTCACAAAGGCGCTATGAGACTTTGATCATAATTAAGCTCTAATTAATGATTATAAGGAGTCACATTAGTTTTATGTGAAATAACCATTCCATTTTGTCCTGTGACACAAATCACAATTAAGTAGCACTAAAGGAGTATTTTTTAAATTCAATTTTATTTTATTTTCAGGTCTTAATTCTTTCTCTTCCCCCTCTTCCTCTTTGCCCATTAAGAAACCAAGAAAAACAAAACCTATAACAAACATGTATAATCAAGCAAAATTCTCATGTTGGCCATATCAAAAACAAAACAAAACAAATCCTTAAATCTCAATGTGAATTCTAAATCCATCACCTGGAAATGGGTAACATGTTTTATCATGAGTCCTCTGGAATTATGGTTGCTCACTATGTTGATCACAGTTCCAAAATCTCTGAAAGTTGTTTGTCTTTACAATATTATGGTTATTGTATAAACTGTTCTCTTGGTTCTGCACTTTGGTTCTTCATTTTGTATCAATTCATATAAGTGTTTCCAGCTTTCTCTAAAACCATCCCTTTAATAATTTCTTATAGAACAATAGTATTACATCACATTCATATACCATAGCTTATTTAGCCAGTCCCCCAAATAATGTACATCCCCTCAGTTTCTAACTCTGTCACCACAAAAAGAGCTATCAAATATTTTTCTACATTATAGATCCTTTTACTCTTTCTTTGATCTCTTTAGGGTAGGGAACTAGTAGTGAGGTCTAAAGAGTAAAAAAGCATGCAGTTTAATAGCTTTAGGGATACAGTTTCAAACTGCTTTCTAGAATGGCTAGCCTACTATTGAAAGAATATGTAATGTTAAAACCAGCAATAACATTTACAATAAATTATCATCACACAATTTATGCTTCTTTAGAAATTGCCTTGTGTACTACTTCTGAAATAAAAGTGAAAGCGTATTACTTTTAAATGATTTCTTCTAAAATAGACTGGTCAAAATTTCAGGAATAATTTAGGTAAACCATACATATTTAAAATACAGCATATTTGTTGTACAAATCTATTGAAATGTACAGTCCAGAATGTGAGTTAATGGAGGGTAGAGGGTATATTTCTCATTTTTCTTTGTGTCCCTAGTAGAGCCTTCCATAGCACCTCACCTGCCCTTATAATATGCTTAGTAAATGTTCTTTGAATTGAAGCTTTGACCCTAATTTTCAGTATTTCTAAAGCACTTACCATCATAATGAAAAGGTCTTTGAATTTAAAGGTCAACAAACCAGCAAAAACATTATACTTCATTTTAATATTATATATTTCAAGCTGAAGACAATGGGGAGGTTAACACCTGGTTCCAAAATTTAGACTGTCTTTCTTCTAACATGTTAAGACCATAATTTAACAAATAATGAAGTGAGGGGGAACTTGGAGCACCGGGCTGCAGCAGCTCAGACTAGAGAGCAGACTACAGCAGAGAGAGAAGGAGCCCCAGCTGGACTCATCCACCCCAAGGGCAATCTGCAGCTGTCTCACCAGCATCTCACCACAGGACCGGAGGATCCATTGGAGCCGGGCAACAGAGGGCTTAGGGCCCCCAGCAGAGACAGCAGCTTCTCCTGGGGCTATCAGCCCCCAGCCTAGAAGTTTAGAAATTGCCTGCCTGATTTTCCAGGGGCCAGGATGGCAAAGTAAACTCTGGCTGCTCCGATTCCCCCTCTCTGACCTAGAAAACCCAGAGATAAGTGTCCCACCCAGAGTGAAATCCTGAGATAGTGGAAATAGCCTCGGGCTTGGGAGTCACAGAGGCAGCAAGGAGTCTGAAGAGAAGAGGGGGAGGGGTCCCAACAAGCCCCACCTCTCCTGACCAGCAAAAGCCTGCCTGAGCAGTAGCCCAGGGGCATAGAGGCAGAAATCTGAAGTGGCCAGACCACCCCTCCTCCACAGATTACTCTGTGAGCTGCAGCATAACTCAGGGGAAACACTGAGACTCCTGTCCTTGGCCTCAATCTAGACACCCAGAGGCTACAACAAATAATGAATTAAGGGAATGGAAGTTTAAGCAATTTGTCTAAAGCTGAAGAGTTATGATAACAAGTAGATATTCCTACTTCTCACCTTACCAGCAAGCTATTTAAACTTTGATTTCCATTTATGGGGATGTACCTTAAAACATTCCAGGTCTGGTTGGTACTAAAGCCCAAAAGGCCCTTTGACCATATTTAAAATTCTGTCATAATTCAAGGTTTTAATATGAGTCTTCCTGAACATAGGTCTAAGAGCCAGAGATAAGCCATGGTAACTAAAACTGAACTTATACTTCAGGCTAGCCTTTCTCCCAAGCTACCAGGGAAAACAAAAGCCAAAAGGTGAAGGGATTAAAGAGAGACCGGTTCAAAAAGAAGGATATGGTGGGCAAGATTTATGTGGACAATATTTATCTCCACTACATTCCAAAGCTTCATAGAGCTACAAATCTTCCAGTCACTTATTTCCTCACCAGTTAAAAGGCTACCAGAGGTGAGCCACGGGAAAGGGATGATGTTAGGGTGGACAAAGAGAAAGATAAGAGGTAACTTAGTGACAGAAGGATGTGACTCAAGGAGGCACAAGAAGAATGTGATAATAGTGAATAGTTATAAGGCTAGTGACACACCAAAGTGTGAAATAATCTCAGAACTTGCAACCATGTGATTATCACTAAAAGGTGACAATAACAAAGAGCATGGCAAAAAATAAATAGCAGTTTTAGTTTGTTTTCTTCTTTATCATGAAAGCTCTTTCAACCATGGCAACTATAAGTTAGAATCTAACTTCAATCCTATAATCTTGAAAAAAGGAATAACTTATGTTTTATTTTCACCCGAATAGTTAGAAAACCTTAATTTATACTCACCATGGCTCCCCTGTAATATGCTGTTGTGATTGTTCGGAATCTTTCCTGGCCAGCTGTGTCCCTAAAATTCAAAAGAAAGAAAGCAATAATATTAAAAGTCATCATTACTGAAAAAAAAAAAAAAACTATGGGTGCCATTATTCAGGGTAATAAGTATAGTATTTTCTTAAGAAAAAAGAAAAGGAACCCAAGAAACCCCTGAAATTTGGAGGTGGTAGCAGTTACAGAACCTGACAGGAAATCACAAAGACATTTGTAAAAATCCTGGATCTCAGGGATCCACAGAGCAAGAGAAAAATAGGTGAACTCTACTGGAAACTGGAATATAATACCATTTCAAACTCGTGGGAGAATACAATCGTTCCAAATTTTCTGACTCCAAGAGGGACTATTAAACAAATTTTTTTACAAAGATTTAACAAAAGAAATTTCCTTTTATATAGATTTCTTCACAAAATAATCAAATGAGTTGAAATAATGCAGAAATTACTCAGTAAAGCATGCTAAATTGGGTTTGTTGAATAATTTTGTGAGCAATAGAGCCCGTTATTAAAGTGAGAGAGACTAACATATATCCTTTGGTAATCCTAAAGACTTTCAAACAAAAACTCCAAGCTACTTAAACTGGAGTTTTCATTTGTGGTTAGGCAGATGATACACCATAAGCACTAGGCTCTGTGTAATGAACAAATTCCAAATTTGTTGTGTTTATCAGAAAATATCTAATGAGAAGTCAGATTTTCTTGACATTTGGGAAAGTCAATGTCCCAGACTTTGCTATTTATATCTCAGAACTAACTCCCTGGAATCATAGAAACTAAGTAGCATTAAAAGGCACTGCAAATTGGTAGGAAAGATATATGCACAAAAAAAAGCCTAGTACAGACCTAACTAAGGCCAATACATTTCAGGGGAAATTGGGTAAAAATCTATTAGAAAATGGAAACATCTGTTTGATACATGGAAAAACAAATAGATATATGAGGGAGGGCAAAGGAATGAAAAGCAGTGGGGGAAGAAGGGAGAACAAATATTTTGGAACAGTATCATCAGACTTATTGGACATGAAAAGTGGGAGCCTGGAGGTTTAAATGTAGACTTGGCTGCTCATGGAGGTGATAATGAACAAAATCACAAAAAGTTTGTTCACTCTAAGGATATCAGCAGAAAGCAACACTGGAAATATAATCCAATTCCCTCTTTAACCTGTAATTATCTGCTCATCAACAAGTTGTTAAATTAGATCACTACACCCATGTTTCCATGTTCCCACACCCAAAATTATGAAGACATGGGATAAGGAATTCTTTTTCTCCCAAAACACAGAGGAAATAGCATTAGGACAGAACATAAAGGAAAGAGAACTTATTATGTTAAAGTCAAGAATTAAATGTCTGAATGTTCAAAGAATGACTAGTGATACATTTAGAACTTTTATGCCAGACAGAGTAAGTGTGCACCAGTAACACTGGGTACTAAATTATTAAAGGAAAAACCTATGTTGTCAATGCTGTGTTCCAGTGAAGATAGCATGGTCTGATGGAAAGAGCCTTAGCCTTGAAGTCAAGAAACCCGACTCTGTCACTAGCTGGCTATATGACCTTTGAGCAATATACCCTTTCTGGAATCAGGTTTTTTTTGTTTTTGTTTGTTTGTTTGTTTTTTGCTTTTTGGAGGGCAATTGAGGTTAAGTGACTTGCCCAAAGTCACACGGCTAGTAAGTGTGTCAAGTGTCTGAGGTCGGGTTTGAACTCAGGTCCTCCTGACTCCAGGGCCAGTGCTCTATTCACTGTGCCACCTAGCCTCCCCTGGAATCAGTTTTCTTTATGTGCAAATCAAACTACCTATCTCTAAGGTCTCTTTCTGCTCTGATATTTATGATTCTCTGAAGACAGGGACAATTGGTCTTTTGCCCTCAAGAGAAAACCATTTAATTTGTCAATTTATAAGAACCATCTTAGATGAACCCTTGGCTGTCAGTGCAACAGTGCAGACTGCAACCCATCCGTGCTTTCTCTTGCTTCAAGATTCTTATCCACATTCTCCAACATTTTCTACAGAAGGTCCATCTAAAAAATGAGGATTCTTCCTCTAGATTTATTTACATTGCATGAGTACCAATATAGCACTCAGACTATCCATTTGTTTGGCTCTCTTTTTTGTTACATTACTGGTCTACTCCCTTTCTGACTATTTACATATATATAATATATAGATAGATAATGTTACTAGTATCTTTTATTTACTATTTTTGTAAAATTTTTTCATGATTGACCCTATACAGGCCCAGCATGCATCTTTCCATTGCCTTTTGGATCTGTAACTTTAATTCTTTGAAGAAAGTGCTTCATTTTCTTCTATTTTTTCATTCTTTTGATTTTGTTTGACTGATTCTTGATGTCTCATAGAGTCATTAGCTTCTTCAATTCTAATTTTTAATGAATTGTTTTCTTTAGTTAGCTTCTGTACCTCCTTTTCCATTTGGCCAATTCTAATTTTTAAGCAGTTGTTTTCTTCAGTGTACTTTTTTTCATTTGGCCAATTGTATTTTTTAAGGAATTGTTTTCTACAGTCAATTTTTGTCCTTCCTTTTCCAAGTTGTTGACTCTCTCTTGCATACCTCTAATTTCTTTTCCCAATTTTTCTTCTACCTCTCTTATTTGACTTGAGCTCTTCCAAGAAGGTTTTTTGGGCTTGATACCAGTTCATATTCCCCTTTGATGTTTCAAATGTGGGTATACTGACAATGTTGTCCTCTTCTGCATTTGTGTTTTGAACTCCCCTGTCACCATAATAAATTCTCTATGGTCAGTGGTGTTTTGTTGTTGCTTTTTTGCTCATGGTGTTTGCCTTTTTCCTGGCTTTTAAAGTTGATCTCTGCTTCTGGGGCACAGGGGGCACTGTCCCAAGCTTCTTGTGCTGGGATTCAAGGGCCTAGTCACTGGCTTTGTGTGGTGGGGTCTCAGGTGCTGGCACCTGGAGGCTGTAGGGGTCTGGTAGCTCACCTGGTGCTTAGCTGGAGCTGGTGGTGGTGGCTGGTATGTGCTAAAGCCACGTGGGGTTTTTCTGCATTTCCCTGATGCTACACTAAAGCTAATAGGGACAGCTGCTCACCTGGAGCTACAATGAAGCACGGGAGGTTCAGCTGCTAGAGGATACCTACCCACTGGCACATATGGTGGTACTCTGAGTCAGAGTCTACTGGTTTCGCTGGCTGTGCCAAGACATGCGGGAGGTAGGAGTGGAATGGTACCCTGGTGTTGGCACTTGTGTGCTCCACCACTTTCTCAGGCTTAGGATCTCCCACTGATTTGCTGAGATGTGGATAGCTGCTGGCTTGCTGGGATGCCTCCCAGACTGTACTGCTTCCCTTCCACCAGAGCAAGAGGGTGCTTTCCTGTTAATCCCTCAAGCCTCACAGGCTAAAAGACTGCTGCACCCTGTCTTTCTGCTGGCTCCACTGTTCTAGGATTTTTCCTAGGGCAATATTTTCTGGGTTTTTTGAGATCAATAAGGGAGAATTGGATCGACTTATTGCTTACTCCACCATCTTGGCTCCCAGAAGTTCATATGAATGGCCTATTCAATGTTTCAGTCGTATAGAATCGCTGGGTCACCAACAGAATATTGGTGTTCCAAGAAGACGCTTGGGGTCATTAAATGCAGTCTCTGAAACTTCCCAGATTCATTCCGGACTGTCCTCCTTTCCCTATTCAATTCTGGGTCCTTAGTTAACTAAGTGTTGATAAATTCCTCAGGCATTTAAAGTTGTTCAATAGTGTCCAAATCTTCATGACTCTCTGGATTATATCATACCAATACTATCCATGGAGTTTTCTTGGCAAAGATACTGGAGTGTTTTTGCCATTTCCTTATCCAGTGGATTAAAGCAGACAGAGGTTAAATGACTTACCCACAGTCACACAACTAAGTGTCTGAGGCTAAATTTAAACTCAGGTCTCCCTAACTCTAGGCCCAGCACTCTATCTAATAAGCCACCTAGCTACAGGAATTTAACTAATGAAACATAAAAGTAAAAGATAAGTGATCACAATAGAGAAGCATTTAGATAAACCTAAAGATGTGCCTCATTCCTTTTCACTTACTGTGGGAATACAGATGGGAGATGGTACTAGTCTTTTCCTCATCTCCCATGCCAATGTTCACCTCTATTCAGGTTCAAAAGGGAAGAGAGGTATTTCCATCATAAAATTATCTAGTCTCATTGCTGCAGCTACTTAGCACTTGCTGTATGGGTGGGATGTGTAGATATCTAGAAAGATTAAAAAAAGAAAATCTTTTTCATATTTGAAGGCCTTTATTTTAACTGAAGTCAGAATATAGTGTTCAGTACTTTCCTGTTTTTCTCTAATAGTATTTGATAAAATTAAAATGCTTTTGTCATTATGGGATATTGTTCATATTACTGATTAAGGTAAAAGGAACTTGTGCCTGACTTACCAGATCTGCAGTTTGATTTTCTTCCCATCCAGCTCTATTGTTCTTATTTTAAAGTCAATTCCTGTTTAAAAAATATATATATTTGTGGTTAAGTTTCAAGAAAAAACAAAGATTTCTATTGAATTTAATATTCTCCAACGCACTAGAAAATGTGCACACAAAGAGGGTGTGAATGGTATGTTTTCTTTGAATAATATAACTGAAAGAAGAAAGGAATGTCAACCACTTCGCAGAGAATTCCAACACACATGGAATATGGTTTATTATAAACTTTAGTATCTCTAGATGCAATACATGTATAAAGATCCCATAATTTGGTAAGACTAGGTAAACATGTACTGTTCCTGAAATAGATGTCAATGTTAGTTAGCTTAAATACTTGAGGTTTTGGCTTTTTTTTCCCTGGTAAAAGGAGTAGAACTCTTCAAGACTTTCTCTTTCTCTTCTCTGATTTGACTACTAAAGCTCTATAACTAGAGCATAAGTTCCCTAAAGGCGAGAGCCATGTCTTTTTAATCTTTTTGTTTCTTTCATCCCCAAACACTAATGTACTGTACATAAATTTTTTAAAAAATGAATTTTGAATGAATGAATAAGTCCAAAAAGCTATTAAAAAATTAAAGTCCTTGGCATTAATATAGAGCTAGCATATATTGTATTGATATTTCTATGTACCATCACAATAGCCTTCATACTAGAAACTTAACTATATAGTTTTATTTACTTGCAATAGGCCCAAAGATAATCAGCAAATCTGACAGACAATGTGGGAAAGCTATTTGGGACTCAAACATTTTAACCTCCCTTTTTGGACTACTAATGCTATGAACATTTAAACAGTTCATTTTAATCAAGAACTGCAAAGACTTTACAAATATCACCTTATTACCTTAAACTAATGCTTATTTATTATCAGTAAATTAAGCTTTTAAGGCACCAGTTAGTAAATATGAATGAGTAGTAATTTACTAAATCCTTGCCATCTCTGTACAGGATGGTATTGTGATAAGTGTGCACTGCTACATCATATTCTTTAAATGGGTTCTAGAGGTAGTTCCTCTTCCATATTTGGTCACCCCCACAAGACTACATTAATATCTTGAAAAAATGAAAGAATAGAAACTCTAATCAATATAGTAACCAACCACAAATCCAGGGGACTCATGATGAAGCATGCTATCCACCTCCTGATAGAGAGAACAGACTCAGAGAACAAACTGAAGCATATTTTTTTCTTTTTCAGCACAGTTAATACGGGGATTTCTTTTGTATGACTGTGTGTGTGCGTGTGTGTATTTGTAATAACTTTTGCTTACCTTGCCTTCTCAATTGGTGAGGGAGGAGAGGAAAGAGGGAGAGGAGAAAATTCAGAAACAGAAAATAAACTAAATTGAATTTTAAAAAGTAAAGCAAGAGATTAAAAATATCATATAAAAACTCAGAAGGAAAGAAATGTAAGGAGAATAAATAGGTTAGAACTGAAACTGGCAAACCTTCTAAATATCAGCCTTCAAGAAAAGTAGAATGTATCAAATAGAAATCAATGATTCTATTAGACAGCAAGAAATATTGGAACAAAGTTAAATAATTGAACAAAAAGAAGAAAATGTAAAATATATGATATAAAAAAGGGGACCTAGGGGAAAAAAAGGTGAGAGAAATTAATAATCAATAGAATCCCTGAAAACCAGAAGTCAATAAGCATTTATTAAGCACTGCCCATGAGACTACTAAAGGCAGCTAGATGGCTCAATGGATAGAGTGCTGGGCCTGGAGTCAAGAAGACCTGAGTTCAAATGCAGGCTCAGACACTTACTAGCTAGTTGACACTGGGCAAGTCACTTAACCTTTGCTTACCTCAGGTTCCTTATCTATAAAAATGGGGATAATAATAGCACCTACTTCCCAGGGTTGCAGTGAGGATCAAATCAGAGATTTGTAAGACTTTACATAGTGCCTAGCATATAGTAGGTACTTAAATAACCCTACCCTTTCCTTCTATGTGCCAGACACTGTTAAACAAGACTTCTGCTCTCAAGGAGCTCACAGTCTAGTGGGGGAGACAACATATAAACATTCTGTGTAAACAAGATATATGCAAGATAAATTGGAGATAATCCAAGAGAACGAACTATCATTAAGGGAATCAGAAAAGCCTTTTTATAGAAAAGAATTTTAGCTGGGGCTTGAGTGCAGCCAGGAGACAGAGACCAAGAGGGAGAGAATTACAGGCATGGGGGGCAGTCAGTGAAAATGAATGAAGTTGGGAGATGGAGTATTATGTGTGATGAATAGCAAGGAGGTCAGTGTCACCGGATCTTCGTGTACATGGAAAGAAGTAAAGTGTAAGAAGACTGGAAAGAAAGGGAGAGGCCACATTATGAAAGGCTTTAAAAGACAGAGGATTTTATATTAGATCTTGGAGGTAAAGGAAAGCCATTAAGAGTTTATTAAATGGGGATTAGGGGTGGTGACATGGTTAGATCTGACCATTAGGAAGATCATTTTTTTTTTAAAAGCAATCGGGGTTAAGTAACTTGCTCAAGGTTACACGGCCAGTTATTTCTGGGTGTGGTGCTAAGTATCTGAGCCCGGATTTGAACTCCAGGTCATCCTGACACTGGAGCTGGTGTTCTTACTAGCTGTGCTACCTGGCCGCCCCTAGGAAGATCATTTTGACAGATGAGAGGAAGATGGATTGAAGGTGGAAGAGACTTGAGGCAGGGAGACCAACCAGCAGGATACTGGAATAGTACTGTATTATGACTGAGATGATAAAGACCAGCACCAGGATGATGACAGGGTCAGGAAAGGACTACATATAAGACAGATGTTATGAACGACTTGGCAACAGATTGGATATGCAGGTGGGATTAGTAGGGAGAGGGAGGGTAGGAAAAAGTAAGGAGTTGAAGGTGATGTCAAGGTTGCAAGCCTGAGTGATTGGGAGGACTGTGGTGCACCTAAAAGTAATACTAAGTTAGGGAAAAGGGAAAGCTTGGGAGAAAAGATACTGAGATAAATTTTAGACATGTTGAGTTTAAGATATCTGGTTTGAGATGTCCAATAGACAGTTGGAGATGAAAGACTGAAGGTCACAAGAGAGGTTGGGGCAGATAAACAAATCAGACAGTTCTCCACATAGAGATAATTGAATACAAGGTAGCAGAAGAGATCACTAAAGGAAATCCTATAGAGAGATAACAGGGTCCAGGACCAAGCACTAGAGGACCTCTATGGTTAGTAGATGTGGCCTGAATAAAGATTCAGCAAAGGAGACTAAGGGTCAGACAGATAGTAGAACCAGGAGAGAGCAATATGAAAACCTAGAAAGAATTTCTTAAAAAAAAATTTTTAAAAGAGTGAAAAAAAGAAGAGGGTGATTGACAGTATCAAAGACTGGAGAGTGGTCAAGAAGCCTTAAGGATTGAGAAAAGAACATTAGATATGCTAAGTAAGAGGTCATATGTAGATTTCTGAGTCATCTGCATAATGTTGACAATTGAATGCAAGTGAGCTGAAGAGATACCAAGCCAGAGAAAAGAGAAAGAGAGAAAGGCCTTGGAGTCACCCATGCATAGGTGGTAAGATAGATATATGCCTGAGGATCCAGAAAAGTGGACTAGCTGGTGATACAGCAAGGACTAAATCCCAGGACAAGGGGGACTCCTGAACTCACAAATCAAAGTTCTGTTCACTGCTCCCCTTGTGTGATGTTGGGCAAGTCACTTAGCTTTTCTGAGCCTCAATTTCCTCATCTATAAAGTGAAGGGAATGGACTAGATCAATGGTGTCAAACTCAAACAGAAATGGATCCCAGAGGCTGTATACACAGACTTCGAAAGTCACAAATTAACATTATCTCTAGTGTACTGTATTTGTATTCATTCAGTCAAACATTTCCCAATTACATTTTAATCTGGTTCTGGCTACACTGGGGAGTTTTTAGTTTGCTTTGACCTCTGGTCTAGATCACCTCTAAGATCCTTTCATGCTCTTAAGTATATGAGTGAATTCATTAAACATTTTTTATAAATCAAAAACTACTGCAAAATTGCTTTTGGTATTATTATTTATGGCTATGGTACATGGGACTTTATATAAATATGTTTGTCTGTTGATTTCAGAGTCCCCAAGAATCAGAGAAATCAGTTCACCAGTCATTCAAAATATACATTGAAGGGCTAAAATGTTATACTTCCTTACTAAAGATTTTTATTTAGTTGGTAAAAATTCACAGCAGTCTTTGCTAATCTTTAGGTTACAGATATTGTTTTAATAATTTTGCCAACAGATACATTTTATTTTATGCTTATAAAGGAATTTTAAAATTAAAACCTGAAATTCTTTAATTGGAACAAATGTGAGGTAAAATGTATGAGATGAGTTATGGACTGAATTTTTATTTTTCCCTTAAGAGAAAGTATTTTAATAATCTTTTGCATGGAAAAAATAAAATTCAGAATTTTGTTTACACTAAATAATTATTATGGACTGGAATAATGGAAGCATTCTTCATAAAAATATAGTTTATTAGTTCACAATAGCCTGTTTTCACAATGTACCTATTTATCTTGTTTGTTAAATCACTCAACATTTTTCTGAGGAAAATCACTTTGGAATTCCCAAGTTTCTATCAGAACTCTCAAAAAAGGAAACTTAATTGAATTTTTAGAATATATTTAAGTATTAACTTGGAATAAACACGAATAGACTAATCATTTCCAAATGAGTCTAATCTGACCACAGTGGAGAAAAAGGTTTATAAATAAACTAACTTAAGTATCCAGCAAACATTTTGAACTTGAAAGAAAATATTGAATACCAAATACATAATCAAAAAACTAAATAAAATAAAATGAACCAGAAAAATTTAAATAATTCCTCTGCCCATCTATTTGGTGAATAGGAAATGGCAAGCTGAAGTATGTTTACAACATAAATCGATAGTGATACATACTACCACTTCCTGTGGAAGAGGCTACATATCTATTCGTTTCAATAGTGGTTTTCTACTTAGTACTAAATTAAGTGCAATACTAGATGTTGAAGATGGGTCAGCTGCAACAGCAAATTCAAAGCATGCTAGCAAGAGGCAAAAGTTAATACATGCATTATAAATATGAAAGGGTTTCCTCATTTTTGTTTTGAGCCATATCAATGTGAAAGCTAAAGGCTAAAACACTCAAGTTAATAATATAGCTAGGCAATTCAAGGCATCTTACAAATTAAAAGAAAGGCAAATTATCAACCTGGAGAAACTTCTATAAACTGATGCTGAGGGAGGAGAGCAGAGCCAGGAGAACCAGAATACAATCACAGACACATCATATCTGTGATGACTAACTTTGAGAGACTGGGCTATAGATTATAGACAGATAGGACTCCTCTCAGCAATGCAACATAAAGACAACTCCAAAAGACTCCTGATGGAAAGTGCTATTCACATCCTAAGAAAGAATTATAGAGTCTGAATACAGATGGAAGCAAACTACCTGCTCTCTTTTTTTTGTTTTGTTCCTTCTTTCTCTTAGTTCATTCTATTGGTTATAATTCTTCTTTACAACTTGACTGATGTTTAATATGGAAGGTATGTATAAAAACTATATCGGACTGCATGCCTCCATGGGGAGGGGGTGGTGGGAGGAGAGGGACAGAGAGAAAATTTGGAACTCGAGGGATTGTGGAACTGAATGTTGTAAACTAAAAGTAAATAAATATATTTAATTTTAAAGAAAAAGGTAAATTATCTACTTAACTATCAAATTTTCTGATGGGAGATAAATCACATGACAATGAATAATAAAAACATAGGCATATACCCAGTTGCAGATAAAGGGTCTCCAAAACATTAAAAGCATCAAAATGTCAAAGGGAAAAACATGAATAGAAAATTAAATGCAATCACATTAGAAAAGTTTTTTTGGGGGGAAGGAAAGGCAACTGGGGTTAAGTGACTTGCCCAAGCTCATTCATCTAGTTAGTGTCAAGTGTCTGAGGTCAAATTTTAATTCAGGTCCTCCTGACTCTAGGGCCAGTGGTTTATTCACTGAATCACCTAGCTGCCCCAAAAATGTTGGTGGTGGTATTGGTGTGTGCATGTGTGTGTGTGTGTGTTTTATGCCTTTATATCCGGTCAGCAAAATTTATTTGGCATTCCTATTATCATTTGAGAATGACAAAATTGATGCACAACAAGTCTCTCACAAATTTTACACATTCAAAATTAGTGTAACTAACTGCTACTCAGTCTGGAAGTAGTAATATGCATGCCAATGTCAAAATATTGGCTTTAGAAGTGATCATTAAACAGATATTTTACCTTTTATAAAATTTCTTGAAAAGGATTTACATTTTGTCAAATACCCAAATTCTGATAAAAAATTCCTTGCAGAAAAAAGACTTTAAATATTCCTGAGATTTCCGTTTCTTTCTCTACCATAAAATTCATGACAACCTGTAACAAAGAAATCCAAAAACAAGACTACTGAAGTTTGCTATTCTTTTTCTCAATTCATTGTTTCTTAGACAATGTACCTTAAAAACTAGAAAATTACTTGAGTCTATTAATCTTCTAAACAGGGGATTTCCTTGTTTATACTTTCTGCATAAGGGCCAGCTATGACTTTCATTTAAGCTGGGGCCCTTCAAAACTAAAAGATGAAATAAAGTCACTGTCTTTATGATCTATTGCTATAAGAAAGTCCAACTGGTAAGTCACTGAAATTACTACTGGAAAAAATAACACATCAATGACATTTCTTCCAAAATATACTGCAACTAATTCTTTGAACCTAATCATTGAATATGTGTTGCACTTTCCATTAATTCTGAAACAAATAAAAATGTTTTTAAATTATAAAAATATACCACATAAAGAATAACAAGGCTAAACAGAACTACTGAATTAGATTTTACCAAAAAGAAAACTGCTAAAAGAATAGAAGCTAGGATATATATTTTAAAAATCAGATAACAATTAGGACTGAAATAATTATTACCTGTTTCACTATTTTCCACAGAGTCCCAACATCACCCTACCCATGTAAGTATTATTTTTATACCCTTCCAAAAGATATAAAATCAAATATGTGTTGCCTAGTCAGTATGATTCAGCTAATGAGAAAAGGAACATTCTTTTAAGAATGCATAAACTAATGTCTGGAGTGGAAAAAAATGAAGTCATTCTACCACCCAATCCAAAAAGAAAGCTATGCCAGATGTGCGAATCACAATACTAAGGATCCTGTTAGCCTCTTGACGCAAACCAGTACTACTGTCACTAAACTGCTACAAAATTAAGTGCCATTTACAATCTACCATGGCTAGTATAACAGATGGGTAATTATAATAATCTATTACTGACTAACAAGGTTAAAACAAACAGATGGAACATAGGCAAGTGAAAGGATGAGTGAAAAACCAACATAAGTGGCATAAAAGAAAGATATTTTCCAATTAGGCAATAAAAACAACTCCTCTTTCCATCTTTCCTTCCCTTGCTCCTTCTTTTCTGCTTTCCTTCCTTCCTTCTCTCTTCTCCTCCTCCTACTACCACTATTAATAATGACAATGATATTAACATTTGTATAGCACTAATTTAATGTTGGTAAAGCACTTTGCATATATTAGCTCATTTTAAAATTCAAATTTCTACTACTCTAAAACCTCTAATTATTCTGATGTAAATACCCTATAAAATAAGATTTCAAAGTACATAATATATACCCTAAAAGGCATGCATAGTGTAATAAACTTATACAAGCCAATTAGATATATAAAGAGAGAGAGTGTAATATGTCCCAAAATAATTTTAAAAGCATTGTTTTTTCATCCTTGGAGTAATAAGGAATTCTTCAGCACAATAGGATCATAGGAACTGTACAACCCTGTTTGGCTCTGTGAAACAGACCATAACTAGATAGATGCAAAGGAGAAATCTTTACTTTAGTCTGAAACATTAGTTATTAGCTATCACTGATGGATCACACCACCAAAGTCTGGACCAAATGATAAAAAATCTCCATCAGCTATTTACACCCATATCCTATGGCTAATTTAAAACAATATATTCCCATGAACACCCACATATAAAATACATATGTATAAAATATAAAAATGAATGCAGTGTCAAAATATTCTGTAGGAGCCTTTACATTTTTTACTGACATTCATACAACACCAGGCCAAACCACATTCACAGAAGCCCATTTTAAAATGGCATCCTACTGTACTGACAAACACTTTTCATCCCGTTGAGAGTACTATGTAGAAATCAATTATTTCTAAAGGGGTGAGAAAAGAAAGTCTGCTTTTGTAAAAACTAAATGGCAACAAAGCAGGATACTTCAAGTTTTTTCTTTGCTTAAAACACCAAAGTATCATCAGCATTTATGAGAGGTTACATATTCTGTTTCTTCCAGCTCTCTCTAAAATCTTATTTAAGAATATTCTCATACATTTACTTCCTTTTACCTATATATTTCAAAATGTGTTATTTCCAAACAAATGGACATTAGTACTAGGATCATTAATTATGTTTTAACACTTTGAGCCTCTTGGGCAAAAAGAAAGTTTAAAAAAAAAGAAAGTTTAAAAAGAAGTATAGTATGTGGCTTAAAAAAAATCAAATACCAGGAGTCTCCAACTTAAAAAATATTAATGAATGATACCTATATATGAACCAGTTTCTTGTCTGCTCTGGGATCACCTGCTTTTAATTTACTTGTTCAGAACGTCTGGAAAATAACTGACTTAGAGAGATGCCATATTTCATCCAAACACAGAGAGGTGACTTTTTCTCATACAGATACAGGATAAAAAATTGTTACTGGTTCCCAGGAGTATCTGTCGCTATAGCCCTGTCCAAAAGAGTCAATGTACCTGGATGCCTAGAAGTAGAACTCAGAACGTACATTCCATTACAGAAATAATGTTATACATGATGATTAAGTGTATTTGTGTTGCTATTATATTTCAGGTATATCATCAGTAAGGCTTTTGTGGACTGGCCTAATACCCTATTGTGTAACACACTATACTTATTAGAAAATGTATTTTGAGTGCCAAACCACTAACTTACAAAAGAACTTGAGGAAGAACATAAACTCACCCTCAGTTGGGGACTGAACTTATCTACCAATCTGATAATTTATACTTTGCTCTTCTGAGTTTATTTGTTTTACTTCACTGTTTCATTTTTGTTTGTTAGTACTACTAGCAAAAGGGACTCTGCGTTTATTAAGGTAATTAAAATTCAGTTAATGAGGTGCTACTTATTCATAGCTCAAGTCAAGTCAGCAAGCAATTATTAAGCCCTTACTATGTGTCAGGCAGTGCATAAAGTGAGGCTTGGAGTCAGGAAGCCTCATCTTCCTGAGTTTCAAATCAGGCCACAGACCCGTCCTAGCTGTGTGATCCTGGGTAAGTCACTTACCCTGTTTGCCTCAGCTCCTTGTCTGTAAAATAAACTGGACAAGGAAATGGCAAACCACTCCAGGATCTTTGCCAAGAAAACCCCCAAAAAAGGAGTCATAAAGAACCAGGAGCAACTGAACAACAGCAACAAAAACCAAGGCACTGTGCTAAAGCAGCAGGAATACAAAGAAAGGCAAACAGGCCCCACTCTCAAGGAACTCACATGGAGACAACATGCAGACAAGTTCATACAAACTACAGACAGGACAAACTGGAGATAACCTTAGGGGAAAGACATTAGCATTAAGAAAGACTGGGAAATTTTTCTTGAAGAAAGGGGAATTTTAGCAGAGACATTAAGGAAGCCGAACAAAAGACAAGGAGGGAGAGAAGTACAATTTCAGTTAAAAACATACAGGAGGGAGAATCTTGAAAATAAGGATTTCTGTAATTAATTTATGCTACAATCATTAATCATCTGCAAATAATACAATTATTATAAAAAGAAAAAGGGTAACTGAGTTCTCCTTATTAAACTGAATCCAGAGTTTAAAAGTAACTTTGTTGAATACCATGTTGCACATCCTGTCATACCCACAAAGGTCCTGAATGATTTTGCTTTGCAGATTTTCCATTTCCTCCTCATTCTGTAAGAAAAGAACTAATTCTCAGGACTCCTTATTATTAACTATGTTGTTGTTTTTAAAGAATAGACTGCAATGGGGAAAAAATAAATCTAATTCCTGGGGTAGGGGGAAGGGAGAGTTGTCTCAGCTCATTCCAAGGGCAATATATGTCTAACACATGCACACACACACACGGACAAAAAAAGGTCTCTCATGTTTTAACATACTTATATATAATTATTTACACAGATCTCTACTTAATAACAATTTCACTGAACTGACAGAGCAATACCCTAATTGCAACTGCAGGTTAAAAACATGAAGAAAAACAAACAAAACCACCCATTCACATTATTACTATATTGGAAAAAAGTAATTTTAACAATGTACTGACAATCAAACCTGGGGCAAGATTTCTGCAATGAGTAGTCACAATTTTTGGGTGCTGAGGTTGGGCGGAAGACAGTCAGTCTGCCAGGAAGTGCACCAATCAGTGACGCAAAGAAGTTAAGAAATATGGCAATGACAATGTAAATTTTTCACCCTGAATAATGCCTAGGTATGTTTAGCAGGATGGGGTTTGCGGAGGTAAACATCATAATAAGCATCAGGAACTGAAAAAAAAAATAAAACCACAACCATCAAGTTTTAATTCTTTAGAGTAGAAGTTCTGAGCTAACAAGAGGAAAATAGTATAAGTTCAGTGTATCAGAAGGACATCTAGTCAGTCCAAATTCTGATAGCAAAAGACTTATGTAATACTCAGGGCAGAAATCTATATTAGTCTTTAAAACACAGAAGGTCCCATATAGAGATTACAGGAAAGAAAATAGGGCTCTTTGTGTTTTCATTTTAGTTACATAGCAACATGTACTTTTTTTTAGAGAGTAAAAACTGCTACAAGTTGTTCAAAGAGGATAAATAAACTAAGTGAAGATTATTATATCTTAGTTAACTGTCCAAAGGAGATGCTTGAAGGAAATCCAGTTGACTAATGAAAAGATTTAAAGATTTAAATTTTATGTTTTACTGTTAGTAGATATTAATAATAGATGATAGACTAGGGGATGATTTCTAAATGATTTTCTGTGATACAAAACTCTTTGCAGTAATTCTTCCATATCAACATGTAAGCATATAATTATCTTTCACAACTTAGGGTAAACAAGTAGCTTTTGTCTGTCACAAATAAGAAAAATGGTGGCTGTGATTTTTCACTGTTCTGTTTGGGAAGCCTGATTTAGCTCCTTGAAATTGAGATGCCATATTAAAAAACATACACAGGAACAAATACCAAAATACCTTCCTCCACCCCTGCCATATGCCCTCCTAAGCTCTTAATAAATAAATTGCAATCCTGGTAAAAATTAAATTAATTCTGAATCCTATATTATTAGAATATTGTATTAGAGAGTATATAATATAAAAAATTAATTTTTAAGGATTGGGATATTGAATCTAAGGTTATGAAATCCACTAGAGATAAATGAAAGTCTCACATTTTGGTGAAATCAACTTCACAATGGAGAAGGCACAGAGAAGGCATCATTAGGGAGAAGTGTGTCTGAAAAAGGCAAGGGGAGTTTTAGTGGACTACAAGCTCAATATAAGTCAGCAATGTGATGTGGCAGCCAAAAAAGCCCACTATGATTTTGGTCTGCATTAAGAGAGGTATTAACTCCTAGGAATCGTAAGTTTAGGGTTATCCTTTCTCCTTGGGTCAGACCACATTGGGTATCCTGTGCTCAGGTCTAGACTCCATTAGTTTAAAAAGGATGTAAGTTAAAGGCCTCCAGGATAGCACCTCAGTGATAAAAGGTCTTGAGACCATGTGTTAAGAAGACAAAATGAAAGAATAGGTGTGCTTAACTTAGAGAAGGCTGGACAATTGTCATGTTAAAGGATGTCATGGAGTAGTGTCATGGTGTAGGGGATAGGGCTCCAGAATTGAAGAGCGGACTCAAATATTGTTTCATACACTTAGGAATTGTGGAACCCTGAGCAAATCACTTAATCTATTTGTGCTGCAGTTTCCTCAACTGTAGAATGAGGGAAGTACGGCCTCTAAAGTCCCCTTCAGTTTTGATCCTATTTTAGTAGGATCTCTCTTAATAGATTACATGTGTTCCATCTGGCTCCAGGGGCAGAACCAGGATAGTGGATGGAAGCTGGAAAGAGGCAAAGTTAGACTTGATGAAAAGAGCTTCCTAATAATTAAAGATATCCAAAAATTGAATGGGCTGCTTCATGAGGTATTGATCCCCTCTCACAGGAGACTGATCTTCAGGGAGGGGCTGGATACGTACTAATTGGAAATGTCATAGTAGGGATCCTTTCAAGTACTAGTTGGACTAGATGGCTGCTGTTGATGTTCCAACTCTAAACTCCTGTGATAAACAAAAATTACATGTAATGTATTTTTTTGTTCTTTGTCTAAAGAAAAAGCTATAGCTAGGTACCAAGCCCATAGTGATGATAGTGTTCCTTTTTCAAGATGTTTAGCATAGCTATCCATATTCCCTAACCTAAACACTCATTGGATAATTTAGATAAAACATCATGAAAGATACTTCAAGGAGCTAAAATGGTAGTCTGCAAAAACTCTGCAAAAGTTATTTCAGTTTCCAAGACAAAACTAGAACTGTGGCTGCAGATTAGAAAGGTCTTAGTGAGAAATGGAAAAGGTCTGTTTTCTTATGAAGAGTTTCAGAATGTCATATCTAATTCCAGATGATTTCTATTATTAGTTTAAAGGCTCAATCAACCCAGAGGTTTGGGTGCACTTTAGGTTGTACCTAGAGATATAGTCTGGCTCTTAATCCATGAGGTTTCCCTAGATCCAACCAAAAGTGAATTAAAATATCTGGATTAGGTCTGGAATTGGAGCAGAGATGACTTTAAAAAACATTGGGGCTGCTCTCAAAGTCATTTGTCCTTCTTAAGACTTGATCTTCCATGATATCAGATGCATTATTTTTAGACCTTAGTAAACATAGAAGAGATAGTTGAGATTTTCTAAGATGACAGAACAAAATTCTGCTACAAATTACAATGCTCTTTTATAGAACAGATAACAGAACTGGGAAATAAATAGAAAAATAATAAAACTAATTATATAAACTATTTTTAATAGCTTCTTATGTTAAATATAATTTTTTCTTTACTTAATTTGCAAACCTGACATAGTATCATCCAGTACATACATATGTCTGTTCCTGGGCTTCAAAAGTAGTCCATTATTCATCATCAGGGGTTGAATCACAGACCCCCTTCACCACCAACTTGCAGCTTTTCACTCAACTGTAAGCTTCTGGGCAGGATGACCTAATGAACTGGAAGTGGGTATATGCTGACACAGTAGTTAGCCAGGCCTTCCAAATCAGAAGTCTGGCCTTGAGCCAGAACAGAGCCACTATCATCACAGCCCATGAGCTGAATCTGACTGTGGGCCTATTGGCACTACTCCCTAATCCACAGGTTGCCAACACTATAGTAAATAGTGTCATGGTGACCTGAAAGAGTTTATGTACTATCATAATTAGCTACTTTAAACACCAAGGTCCCACTATACATATCCAACCTGTTATTCTCTAATATAGTCAGGGAATATCCACTTATTAAGCTCTTTCTATGTTTCAGGTACTGTACTAAGTACTGAGTATACAAAGAAAGGCACAAATGCATCTTACTCTTGAGAAACTTATATACTAATTAGGAAACCCATATGTAAGTAACTAGGTAATTAAACAACTAGCATTTGGGGGGACTGGGAAAAGGTTCCTGCAGAGGGTAGCCTTTAAATGGAATCCTGAAGGAATCTAAGAGACAGCAATGAGGACAGAGACCACTCTAGGTCTAAGAGGGACATCCTGTGCAAAAACTCCAGATCAGTGGATAGGGTATTGTGTGTGAGTAAAAGCAAGTCAAAAAGTATGGCCATATCATAGAGTACAGGAAGCTGAGTAAAGTATAGGAATGGAAAAGCAGAAAGGGGCTAGTTTGTAGAGAGCTTTAAATGTCAGTAAATCAGTCAAAATATATTAAGTCCCAGATACTGGGGATACAAAGGAAGGTAAGTCCCTGCATTGGAGGAGCTCACAATCTAATGGGGGATGTCCCCCATTAAAATACTAAACAAACATTTGATCCTAGAGGTGACAGGGAGCCACTGCAGCTACTGAGGAGAGAAAGGTCAGTCCTAGGCTTTAGGAAACTCCTCTTGGCAGCTGTTTGGAGAATGCATAGGGGTGAAGACTTAACAAAGGAACCCATTGAGAAAGCTACTACTAGAAGCCATAGAAGAGATGATAAGGGTTTGAACTAGGGTGGTTGCTGTGTAAGTGGAGAGAGGGGGACATGTAGGAGAAATACTATATAAAAATAAAAATGCCAAAATTTGGCAACCAATCAGATATGTGGGGTGAGTATAAATTAGCAGTTGAGAAGAGCTTAGATTCTGAACCTGGATGACTAGAAGGATAGTGGTAGCCTTGACAGTCATAGGGAAGTTTATAAGAGAGGTGAGTTTTGGAAGAGAGATGAGTTCTCTCCTGGATCTTCTAAGTTTGAGATGCCTCCAGAACATCTAATTCAAAATGTCTAGTCGAAACTTTATGATGTAGGACTAGAGTTTAGGTAAGAGATTAGGGCTGGATATATAGATATGAAAATTATCTACACAAAGATAAATGAACTCATGGGATCAATAAAGGAGACAGCATAGAAAGAAAAGAGCACTCAGGGTAGAGCACTGAGGGATACCCACAGTTAGTGTGAGTGACATGGATGAATAGCCATAAGATCTTTTCATCCAAAGTGAGAAGGACCAGATAGTAGGAAGGGAACCATGAGAGAGCAGTGGCCAGGAAGAGAGGCTGACCAAGGCTCAAATGCTGCAGAAAGCTCGAGAATGTTGAGAGGACCAAAAAGAGAACATCAGATTTGATGATTAATTAGATTAATTAGAACATTAGATTTCGAAATTTGGTAACTTTGGATGGAGGAGTTTTTGTTGAATGATGCCATATCACGGAGGGTTTGGTTTCAGAGACGCACTAAACTTCTTCAAGGAGTTTAGCTGAGAAGGGAAGTAGATATAGGATGATAGCTAGCAGGGATGGTAGGATCAAATGTTTCTAGACAGCTAAGAAGCCAGTAGATAAGAAAAAGGTGCAGATTATAGAAAGAAGGGGATGATATTGAATGCGATATACTAGAAAAGATAGGAGGGGATAGGATCTCACAAAGCAGAGGCACCGACTTTGACAAGGAGAAGGGGAACCTTTTCAGCACAGTTGCTGATTCTTAGTTCTAATCAGGCAGATTTTCTTCACTGTCTACCCCTTCACATATCCCTCCCTTGACATATACTGACCATACTCGTTTCTGCCTCAGTGCTTTACTTATATGGTTTTCTCTACAAGGATAACTCTCCTACCTTTTTCTCTCCATTAAAATCCTATCTAGGGGTAGTAAGGTGGTGCAGTGGACAGAGTACTGGCCCTAGAGTCAGGAGCACCTGAGTTCAAATCTGGCCTTCTATACTTACTAGCTACTAAACTCCATTGCCTCCCCCCAATGTCCTATCTATTTTTCATAGCCTAAGCACCATCTCTTCCAGACCATACTGATCTCTCAATTCTTTGAACTTTAAGATCACTTAAAGAATCACACAATTTAGCTCTCAATTGTTTTCCTATTGTTTCAAATGTTAATGTTTAATTTTTTTTCTCTCTCCAAGTAAATTATAGCATAAGGCAGGGGTGGGGAATCTGGATTCAGTCAAAGGGCCACACTTGAGGATCTAGAGGGCCACATGTGGCCTCAAGGCCACAGGTTCCCAAGCCTAGAATAATGCATTACCTAACAGAAAGGATGCTCAGTAAGAGTAACTATGTGGAAAGAATGGATTAATCGACTGTTAAGTTCCTTCAAGGTGAGAAAGTTGACTTACTGAGGATCCCTACTCTATTCCAATCAGTATTAATCAATTTGATATGACAGGGGGTAGTGATTATAAGTACTATATATTTGGCCCCAGAGCTTTGAGCTGCAAATGGTAAGATCACTTGTGTAATCATAGGAAGCTAGCTAGAGGCCCTCCACCCTTCTTTTCCCTTTTCATGGTGAGTAAGCCCGGGTGTGATGGAGATGACTTAACTACACAGAAAGTGCCCCAACTATTTTTGTATTTCCAGACCATTCTCTCTCTTTCAATATGAGCAGGTATCCCTCTTATAACCATCTTATGACCACCTAGTCAGTGGAGATACTTCTTGCTTCACCCAACTTGTGACCCCACTGGCAGATCATTTTTGTTTATTTTAGCCTATGCATCATATGTCAACCAATAGAATTATTCTTTATTTGGTATAGTTGTTCTGGCTCTGGAAAAAGGGGGCATTTCAGATTGTGAGGAAGATCTGAGGTCCACTTCATTAGAGGGGACAACTAATCCTTTAATTGAGTTCCATTACTTCAGAGTTCTGCTTCAGTTTCTCTTATTGTTGGTTGGATAATTTCAATTCCCACAAAGGTATTAACCAATAAATACTTATTAATTTAATCATTAATTTAATTTCTAAAACTCAGATCATCTACATATAAACAACATTACTAAGTTATATTTTAGTGACTGATAACTTAAAATCAAATATGTGGGCCCCTTTATTATTTCAAACTTGATATTAAAATTTTATTTAAAAATTAAATACTATGAAAATAAAATTTTTAGAGGAAACCAAAGTTACAAAAATAAAAAAAACTAAACACAGAAATTGTCTTGAACTTCCAAAATAGGCACCTCAAATGAAAATGTCTTGTAAGATGGGAGTGAAAACAACTCTCGATTTGGGAGTCAGAAGATTCTCTAGTTCAAGCTAGTTGATTAATCATAGGCAAGTCACTTAGCCTTTTTTGAACATGTTTTCTCATCTGAGAAATCAGAATAATAACCTTTTCCACTACTTACATCACATATTTTTGTTGAGAAAGTGCTTTGTAAAGCTTAACATGACACAGAAATAGAAACTGTGATTTCTTAGGGAAATGAAACTGAATTTAAAACTAGGTTGTGATTGTCTCATCTTTGTTCCTCAATACTTTCTAAGTTACTTTGGATAGGAGTAGGTGTTAGAAAAGGCGTAAGGCACTAAATATGACAAGGACATATAGAATACTACCATAACTAGACATCAGACATTCATGTGTGTTTAACCCAAGGATTAAGAGCATTTTTATGTAGCAAAAGTCAGGAATGAAGTATCCTTAGTGGACAGTTATCAAACTTGTAAACTCCATAAAGGCAGGAATCATGATTTATCTAAGCCAGAAGTTCTTAAACTTTTTTTTGCCATGGACTCCTTTAGCAGGCTGGTGAAACTTATGGATTCAGGCAAGTGTCGGTTAACAAAGATTTATTAAGCACTTACTATGAGCCCAGGCATTGTGCTAAACACTGGGAATACAAATACAAGCAGAAAAAAGACAGTCCCCACCACCCTCAAAGGACTTTACATTTTAATGGAGAAGATAATACATAAAAGGAACTCAAAAGGGAGAGGATAAAGAAACCCCACACATGGCAGAGAAAATCTAGAGTACAGCCAGGAGAAGAATGAGAATAAGACATGACTGGCCTGGATGCCTTCCTAAAATAAAATGTAGGTTCTGAGAGGAGTCATCCAAGAAGAAGAGAGAAAAGGTATGAATTCTAGGGCTAGAATAAATTTCTTTCTCGGAATAATGTCTTTTAAATGCATAAAATAAAACACAGACACTTATAAAGGCAACGAATTATATTACCAAAATATTTTTAAAACAACTACCTAGGCCTCAGGTTAAGTTCCCATGAATAAATTTTCTCTCTTCCAATCTCGAATAGTGATCTGGTATGAAATAAATGTTCAAATATCAAATTAAACTTAGTCTTCCAAACATAAACTAAAGCAAAAGACAGGTCATTATATCTCAAAAATATTGAATATCTCAAAAAATATTGAATATTTATGTTTGATGATTCTTTTTTACATGAATTTCCTAGTGGGATAGATAAGATCTATGATACAAATAAGACTTTTTTCTGTTTGAAACAATTGAGATATTTCTTAAGTTTGGAATTTTGATTTCTGTATCTAAAAAACTACTTGATTTGTGATGATTTTAGGTGTGTGATGGAAACTTATTTATTACTGAAGTCACTGGGTTGCTTCTCTGGTTCAAATAAAATTAAAGGCAAGTCGTCAAGAAGCAGCTAGAAGATTCATGACTTTTTTGGTCTTAAAACAGATAATCAAGTTAGTAAATAAGTCTTAGGTTCCTAAAGGCTGAACTGCTACACTAAAAAGTCAAATATCATCTGTAAGGAAAAAGTGGATTTTTCCTTACAAATGGAGTTAGTTTGTAAAGAACAAGGCTCCAGCTGGCAGACCACTGCATAGAGAATATTCAAGAAGTCAACCAAAGGTCGCTTTTTAAAAAAAAATTCCAAAGCTGGTAAAAATAACACTCTCTAGCTTCTCTTGAAATGAGTGAAAAGAACAGCAAGCAATTTCATCTTATTTAATAGGTCATTTAAAGATGTATAATGCTAAGTTTAGGGTAGGTTTTGGAGGGGTTTTTGTTTTGTTTTGTTTTGCTGGGAAGAAAGGCATTGGCAGTTAAAAAAAAAAAAGAAAAAAGAAAACTCACCCTCTTCATGTTGCCCTAGAACCATGAAGGGGAGAAGTAGTTAGCCATCCAAGATGTGCAACAGAGTGAGAGTGAGGAATGTCAGCCCAGAAGTGTTATACCAGAAAGCAAAACAAAAACAAAACATAACATGCAGGGAAATTAACAGAGATAAGAAACTAAACTTATTTCACAGAAACTAATTCTAAGAGATAAGTGTCAGAGAAATTATATGACTAATGGAAGACTGACCCAAGAAGACAGAAGAAAGCAGGAACTCACCTATGTACTTCCAAATTCTCCTAAAAGAACTTTAAAATAACACCTCAAAAAAAATTCTGGAACCACAAAACCAACAAAAGGATGGGGGGAAATAATTTTCCAGACCACGATAACTTAGAAGGTCAACAAGAAAGGTCTGTCTCAGTGAGGTCAGAGTGCAGTACATTCCAGTGCAGGCAGCCCAAGCATGCCAGCAGCAGGAAAACCACTGCCCAGAACAAGCCAGCAGCTGGGGATCCCTGCCTCCCCATCCCAGCCAGCCCCAGTGGAGCTGGCAGCAAGGCCCCATGCCCCAGTCCCTGATGTAAACCAGCAGTAAGGCCCATAGCTCCACTGTAAGCCAGTGCAGGCCATAGAGACAACTGAAGCACCGTCAGCAACTCTTGGAGCTCTCTGTGCAGTCCACAGACTGTAACAGGGTGGGATAACTGGTGAGAACATTATAGGGAACACTATGCTGGCACTGGGTAAAGAACTCTGTCCTATTTCCCAAACAGGGATTCAGGTCATAGTCCCAAAATGAGGAGGAGAACTAGCGTATAAGAGCATGCAGCCACAGGGGAACAGTGATCCTGATCACAGATCCAGGTTGAAAAAAGTGCTTGTGGTCATTAAAAGACCAGAACACAGGCCAGGAGAGCAGTGACCACATCTCTCCTTTGATCATACCACTTTGGAAGAACCAAAAACTCAGAGATCCCCACAATTAGCTCTGGAAAAACCTGAAGCAGGAGCCAGAGTCCATGTTTAACATAAAATTAAAAGTTAAGAAATAGGTTGGAAAATGAACAAAAAAACCCACAACTCCCCACCTCACCCCCCAAAAATATTGCAAGCATCCAGAAAGAAACAATTCAAGAATTGTAGAGTCACAGTCAGGATTACACAAGATTTCACAGCTTCTACATTAAAGGATCAGAGAGTAAGGTGGTAAATAGAGAAGAAGAAGAGAGAAAGGAGGTAAATAGAATTTTAGAAATGGGGGTGGCTAGGTGGCACAGTGAGTAAAGCACTGGTCCTGGAGTCAGGAGGACCCCAGTTCGGTTCCAGCCTCAGACACTTAACACCCACACACACACACACAAACCTAGCTGTGTAACCTTGGGCAAGTTACTTAACCCCAAAAAGTACTTTTGCCCTCCAAAAAGGCAAAAAAAAAAAAAAAGAATTTTAGAAATGTTAGATATGATAGATCTCTAGAGAAAAATGAATGGAAACACAAAGAAATATACTTTTTCTCAGTGGTACATGGCACCCACACAAAATTTAACCCTTTATTAGGGCATAAAAACCTCACAAGGAAATGTGGAAAAAAAGAAATATTAAATCCATCCTTTTCAGATCATAATGCAATAAAAATTACATTCAATAAAGGGTCATAGAAAGATAGATTAAAAATTAATTTGAAATTAAATAATCCTAAAATAGAAAAGAAACTGAAATAATTAGAAAAGGCAATGAGGAAACAATCTTTGCAGGTGACATGATGACATACTGAGGGAATCCTAGAGAATCAACTAGAAAACTACTTGAAATAATTAATAACTTCAGCAAAGTTGCAAGATGTAAAATAAACCCATATAAATCACCAGCATTTCTATATACTACCAACAAAGTCCAGCAGCAAGAATTAGACAGAAATTTCTTTTAAAATAACTGTAAACAATATAAAATACTTGGGAGACACACCCAGGAATTATATGAACACAATTAGAAAACATTTTACATACAGAGTCAGATATAAATAATTAGAAAAATATTAATTGCTCATGGGTAGGCCAAGCAAATATAATAAATATGAAAATTCTGTCTACATTAATTTAATTATTCAGTGCCGTAAAAATCAAACTGCCAAAAATTCATCTGGAAGAACAAAGATCAAGAATTCAAGGGAATTAATGAAAAAAAAAATGAGAAGGAAGGTAGGCTAGCTGTACTAGATCTCAAACTGCATTATAAATGGCAATCATCAAAACAATCTGGTACTGGCTAAGAAATAGAGTGATGGATCAGATTAGGAACAGATTACACAGTATTAGTGTTTGATAAACCCAAAGATCCAAATTTTAAGGATAAGAACCCACTATTTGATAAAAACTGCTGGGAAAACTTAGAAACAGTTTGGCAGAAACTAAGTCTAGAGCAATATCTCCCACCATATACCAAAATAAGGTCAAAATGATTTAAACATAAAGGATGATACCATGGACAAATTAAGAGAGCACAGGGAATAGTTTACCTGTCAGATGTATGGATAAGGGAAAACTTTATGACCAAACAAGAGATAGAGAGCATCATGAGACATAAAATGGATAATTTTGATTACATTAAGTTAAAAAGATTTTGCACAAACAAAACCAACGCAGCTAAGATTAGAAGGAAAGCAGAAAGCTGAGAAACAATTTTGACAACAAGTATCTACAATAAAGGTCTCATTTCTCAAATACATAGAGAACTGAGTCAAATTTATAAGAATACAACTTATTATCTAATTGATAAACAGTCAAAGGATATGACCAGGCAGTTTTCAGGTGAAGAAATCAAAGCTATCTGTAGTCATATGAAAAAATGCTCTAAATTACTAATGATTGTAGAAATGCACATTGAAGCAATTCTGAGGTATCACCCCACATCTATCAGATTGGCTAAAATGATAGAAAAGGAAAATGATAAATGTTGGAGAAGATGTGAGAAAATTGGGACACTGATGCACTGTTGGCCATGAACTGATCCAACCAATCTGGAAAGCAATGTGAAACTATGCACAAAGGGCTATAAAACTGTGTATACCTTTTGATCCAACAATACCTCCACTAGGTCTATATTCCAAAGAGCTTTTTAAGAAGGGAAAAGGACCTATAAGTACAAAAATATTTATGGCAGATATTTTTGTGGTGACAAAGAATTGGAAATTGAGGGGATGTCCACTAATTGGGGAATGTCTGAAAAAGTTGTGGTATATAATTGTAGGAATACTATTGTGCTATAAGAAATGAAGAGTAGGATGTTTTCAGAAAAACCTGCAAAGACTTAACATGAATTGATACAGACAAAAGTCAGCAGAACTAGAACAATGTACACAGTAACAGTAATATTATATGATGATCAACTGTGAATGACTAAGCTATTCTCAGCAATATAATATCCAAGATAATTCCAAAGAACTCATGATAAAACATGTTATCCACCTCTACAGAAAGAATAAATGAAATCTGAATGGAGATCAAAGCATATTATTTTTCACTTTTCCTTTTTTTTTTTCATTTTTGGTCTGTTTTCTTTTACAACATGACTAATATGGAAATATGTTTTGCATAATTACACAGATATAGCCTACATCAAACTGTTTACTGCCTCAAGGAGGGGGGAAAGGAGGGAGAAAGGGAAGGAAAAGATTTGGAACTCAAAATTTTTTACAATAAATGTTAAAAATTAGATCTACATGAAATTGACAAAAAAACAAATTATTTTTTTAGGTATAGGAATAAAACCTTGGCTCAGTAATATGTCCAATTTTGGGAATATGACATTTATATCAATTCTGCTGCTGAAAATTTTCAGAGCTAACTCACATGAGATCCTTAGTTTAAAGCTAGTACAAGAAGGTGTTTCACACTCTGAACCCCAATTAATGTATCTAAAAAGATAATATACCCTGATATTTATCTGGTGAGAATGTCTTTGATTGAGTCACAGAATCACAGAAGTTGTAAACTAGTTCAAGGAAAGGCAGTTTCAGGAATATGCACAGACCTGAATGTGGGCATCCAACATAAGGCTCCACACAACTTCTGAGGACTTCCAAAAGGCTTCCATCCAAATAGGAGCTCTTAGTTACCCCTTTGCCACACTCTAAACTTGAGCCCACTTTCCTTTGGACTATGCATGTACTTGTGGGAGAGGGTGTACTAGACTTCTGGGAAATGTTTTTTGTATGAACTGTTCTTGCTATACACAGTCAATATATATTTGTAAAAGCTAAATAAAGTTTAGTTTACTAATTGTTAATGGAGAACACACTGGATGGGGGCTTATAAGTCCCCTTGCTGGGGGACCTCTAAGGAGAGCAGTCAATCTATCCCATGAATCCAGTGGAAGTAGAAGTGAAGAAAGTCAGTCTAGAGTGGGTGTAACACTAGAAAGCACAAAAGGCCATGGCATTCAGGGAAAGTACTTAATAGGGATAAGAAACTAAACTCATTCCACACAAACAAAATAAGACCATACTATGAGTGAAATAATGAAAAGATTCAGTTTCATGTAAAAGCCCCTTTTTTCTCTACTTTACATATTAAAATGCTTGTTTTAAGTTTATTTTTTTTTAAAGAAGCCTTCACCTCACACCCAGCAAATTGAGAAAGACGATAAAAATGAGAATAGTTGATGTTGGAATCTCAGCCCTGGAAAGTCAGGCAATGTTGGTAGAGTTATGAATGAATCTGACCATTCTGGAAAGAAATTTGAAATTACAGTATGCTTTTTTAAAAAAACATATCGAAAAGTTCCACATACAGAGATCACATTGTTAGGGATATATCTGAAGGTTAGCAAAAGCAGAAAGGTCCCTTATACATTAAAATATTAATTATAGCTTTTTGGGGGTCGCAGAGGGGTAATAGTGATAGAACTAGAAGTAGTAAGTATACTTGAAGTGGTAAGCCATTGGCTCTAAAATGGCTAAATGGTGACATGGCTAAGTGGTAAACGAAGGTAAAGAGATTAATATATTTTAAAAGATGATGAACTGATACAGAGCAAAGTAATCAGACCTAGTAAAACAATCTATATAATTACAACTATGTAAATGGAGAAACATGAGGAACAGATGAGAAAATGCATTTCCCTTTCTTCTTTGCAGAGGAGAGGTATATTCTCTCAGACTCAATGTGTTGCCTGGATTCGTTGAACTCTCCTCCTCCCCCTTTCTATTTTATTCTTTGTTATGAGGCACTCTGGTCAACTCTGACTCAGGTGGGTCTCGTGGTTTAGACTTGGAATGAAATCCATATAAATTTTAAAAAATAAATAAATTTAATTAACAATAGTATGGGAAAGTATTCAGCAAAGACATAGCACTGGTTTGATTAGGCACAGCTTCCCTTGCTATCACATTTGATGGTTTATGTTGATTTATAAAGAGTGGAAAGTCCAAGACTTTTATGCTTTGGTGACTGGGAAGATATGAATGGTTCAAATCTTAGTCCCCTGGACCAATTAAGTCTCAAGGAGAATTTTAGTAATTTTTGAGGGAAAACTAGTCTGGATGGCAGGGAAATTCCAGTCTTAGGGCATGCATGGTCAATCTCTAGCTATGCAATAGGGACTATTACCACAAGTTTCAACCAGAGATAATTGCTCCTATCACAAAAGATGTAGTTCAATGGGTAGGGAAGTGAGCAAAGATATGTTTAGAGATGAAAGTGATATAAAAACTGAAGTATCTATAACAATTTTTTAAAATAATAAGATAAAGTGACTTTACTTAAATAGCATAGAATGGATACAACACAGTCTTCTCCAAAGAGTAAAAAATAGTTGGGCAAATAAAATATTAGTTTATCCTGTTTAACGGGATAGAAAATTGGGATCTCTACCATTTTTTAAACATCTCTGGCTTAGTATATACAGATACAAATTAAATGGAATGAATTAGATCATTCCTGTAAATGCTTGATTTTATAATATTCTAAGTCTCCACCTTCCAGAAATAGACTCCTCTGCCAGCACCCCAAAAACCTTATTTTATCTACAATAATATTAGGCTCATGATCAATGTTATTCTATTTTACAACTAAATTGAAAAGAAAAAAAAAGGTTTAAAACCTGAAATGCTAGAAACTCCTATGTTTTTACAAAATTAGTGGAGAGATGAGAATGTATGCTGGTATACCTCATACAATTATTGTTCTTGAGAGCAAAGAATAAATGAAAATATATGGTGTTTTGAGGAGATTAGAACTAGTCCATTCCAATGTCATACTCACTCAGGAGAAGAGAATCAGCTGAAAGAATTTCTCTAACAATCTATCATCATCAAACCTCCTTTTAAGGTGGTTTATCAGCAATCTTATAGCTCTTAAATTTATGACATTAAGTTTTTATGCTCTTTAAAATTAATGATGCTAGGGGTGGCTAGGTGGCGCAGTGAATAGAGCACCAGCCCTGGAGTCAGGAGGACCTGAGTTCAAATATGGCCTCAGACACTTAACACTTATTAGCTGTGTGACCTTGGGCAAGTCACTTAACCCCAATTGCCCTGCCTTCCCCCCTCCAGAAAAGTAAAAAAATCACAATTAACGATGCTAGAAGACAACCTGAAATGTGAATAGCCAGAGTTACAAAACTGTCATCCATATAATTTAAATAAGATGACAGATTGTAGTCTTGGGCATAGACATACTTCAGTAATTCTATTAGACTTGAGTAATGCAGACATCTTAGGAGCGTATAACTTTTCAGGGCATTTGAGTACAATTTGCCACACTGGAGCAAAGCTTTACTGAGAAGTCAGTGACCTGAGTTACTCACTCAATAGCATTACACTTCAAGGGAGTGATTCTTGGAAGAATCTGGCCAAATTTGAATTAAAACAGACTAGAATTTTCTCCATTGGTACAACATAAATGAAAACAAAAATGATCAACTTAGATATTGGCAAAATATTAAAAAAAATTAAAATGTAAGAAAGTACAAATTCCAGGGGACATATCACAAATTCCACTTAGTGAAAATAATGAATCCTGTGAAGTGGTCACATGCATTCAAATTTGCACTATTCAAAGTTTTAATTATGTAAAATATGGCAATTTGTTCTAGCCCAGTGGAAGTATGCAGTGTAAATTCAAATAGTGTAACCACTTCATGAAGAGATTCCTGTTTTGCTGTTTGCAGTAAAGGATACCTGGCAGTAGGTAGAATATGAAAGCATAAACTCAGCAACAAAACAGGGAATGGAATACTTTTATTCTCTACAGGTTTTATTTTTGAGAGAGGTACAAAAAGGAGTTATGCATTAATATAGATATAACTGAAAATCTCTACTAATGAAGCAAAATCTAGCAGTAAGCTGAATTTACCCATGGTCATGCAAATAGGATAATTGTAAGGCAGAATAGTCACAGTATGTGAGGTCAGTTTTGCAGATTCCAAAAAAGCTTTTCTTAAACAAACAAAAAAAAATTTAGACGATTTAGACCCTCTGACATGCTTCAGGCTCCTGCCAAAGTCTAATAAAAATTTAAGTGAACATCACAGTAAACTATTGCCAATGACATGTGCTTTTAATTATATACAGAAAATGTGCAAGCAAGCAAGGCTTAATTATATCATGCTTCATCCAGCATTCTTCACCATGGGAGTATATAACAACATGCCCACATCTGTGAATGATTATATATGAGAAAAGGCCTTTTGGGATCTAGTTTAAAAGTTCTAGTATTTTGTGATCATGCTTCAAGTACTGGACAATTCACTAAAGTATGATTCTCTAAGTGACCAAACAGTTAGAGAACTCCAATAACTGGCCATTTCCTCATTAAACATAGATATTTTATATTACTTATTCTGATTCATTACTCCTAAAGATTAGAAGTGTCATTTCTTTTCTTCTACCCAATTATAAAAAGCATTTTGCACCTTAGAATATTTTTCATTTTATATTTTTTAATTGAAAAAAATCACCTCAAATTATAACCACTAATTTTGAAGTTTGTTGAATCCAAACTGGACCATTTCTTTCTCCTTCAATAGAAAGGAATATTTTCTACTATGAATTCATTCCAGTCATAACTGGGTTGAACCAACACCAAACTTAATTCAGTGCTGAACATGAACTGAAACAAAAAAAGTATACTAATTATATTCCTGCATTAAAGGAATCATATTATTAATTTGTACCACCTAGAATGTTTGCAAGATGGTCCTGCATTTTCTGCTTCTAAGTTAAGTAAGAAGGAAGAATGAACTGGAAAAACTATTTGCTAAATTAGCAGCAAAGTAAAAGCATTCATGCTTTTAAGAGACTGCAATAAAAGAAAGATGAGCAATATTTCACTTTTATTTAAAGTTCATATTAAATGTATTGGTCAGTCAACTCATGGTAACATAAGAAAAGTCTGGTGCAGACCAAATACAGAACAAAATATTGCTGTGTTAGATTTCAGTTGAGACAGGCTTTTGGACAACTACATCATTTCACATTAGCTTGTGGGGGTTTTTTCTATAATGATGTGTTTTAAGAAAACTTAACTTTGTTAAGTTTTTATGAAAGCTCTTAAGTACAAAAATTTTCAAGTTAAAGTCTTCCCTCAAATTTTCTTTTACATTCTCTTATCAGACTGACCACCAGAACTAAGTATATAGGGTTAATAAATAAGTCTACTAAGTGAAAACTCTGGGAGCATGTATAAGATGGAGACACATTTGTGCCACATCAAACTACTTTCCCAACCACCCAACAAGTAAAGAGGAAAGAATTTATTCAATTTGGCTTTAGTTTTAAGAACATCTGTAAAATATTTTCTGATAATGTTATTTCTATACTTGTGATCTACAAAATGCATCCTTACAACAATTTTCTCCTCACCAAAAAAAAAAAGTTAAGGAATTAATAGGTAAAATTAAAATCCAGGAATTTTAATATCAAGAAAAATACATAACCCTATAGAAGAAGATTTAGTCCCTTATTCTTTCCCCCCCCCCTAAATATGACATATATTTTAAATAAAACAAAGAAACCTCATTTATGACCATGGTCTATGACCATGGTCTTCCTTCTATTGCCTTGTAAAAAGAAGTTCCATAAAATACAGACTAGAAAAACCACTTAAGAGCTAAAAGCTAAATTTAAGATAATATACTGTGTGTACCTTAAAACAAAGATATCAAATTTATAAGCCACATGAGGCCCCCAAAACTCCTTAGTGTTGCCAGAATCATATTAAAATGCAATTGGGAAATGTTTAACAAAACAAATAAAAATACAATACATCATAGATAATGTTCATTTATGGTTGTCTAAACCTGCAAGGCTGATTTCTATTTGAGTTTGAAACCAATGCCTTAAACTACTCATTATCACCTGATAAAAAATTACTTTGGTACAACTATATATATTTGGACTTTTAGAGAACTCATTCAATTCTTGATCTTTTGTTTTTATGTGAGACGAGGCACTAATTATATGAAAGGAAAAAGGCAAGCATCTCTAATGTGAAAATTAGGCTCTGAAAGTCCTATCTGTGGTATCTCCAAGTTGACTCTCATTACCATGTGTCTTTCCTTCTCTGCTACATGTCCTAGCCAAAAAAGATTGGGGATCCCTGAAGCAGTGATTACTGAACACTGTTATTAACAATAGTTCCCAAGGGAAAAAAGACACTTTAACAGACCTAAGTTATCAGCTACTTAAGTTTGCATTTTTAAGAAATAAAATTGAGTTAGGCAAAGCAAGATGAGTAACTGATACCAAAACTTAACTAAATCAACTTTAAATACAAATTTCATGTCAAAATGTCAGATGACATATAAAAAGTTTCTTACTAAACCACATATTCAGAGCAGAACTGAAAGCCCTTGATATGTCTATAATAATATTCTAGAATAAATTATGAGAGGTAATATGGTGTAGTAGAAAGATCTCTGCCTAGGAAAAGGTCAATATTCTTGAATTGGCTCTGCCACTACTACCTGTATGACATTAAAAGTCACAAACCTATCTGTGAAAAAAAATGGTTAGACTAGAAAGATCCAATCATTTCAAATTAGTTTTTGTTAGACACAAATTCAGTTTCAAAACCCTAAGGGAAAACTAAAAACAAAACAAAACAAAATAGATCTCCCCTTCCCAGAAGATTAAAGAATTCTTTAAATAGCCAAATTGTTTGAAATGTTGTAACAGCAAGCACCTCAGCATCCCCAGGGTGACTGCCAACACAGGTTCTTAGATCTGCCTTTCTAAAGGAAAGCAATTCAAAGTGGGTTAACAATCTTGCTTTAATCAATCAAACATATCATTAACCTAGTTCAGGGGGAAAAGTCAGCACCCCAAACTTCAGAGTATACAGACAGAAGTTACAAGAAGACAGAGAAACATTTCAAACAGACAGGCCTCCTAATGTCGGACCATTACATCTATACCTAGTCACAGTTACCACATAGGGAACCATCAACATCTGGGTTTTCAAAGCTGGGGAGGATCAGTGGCTGCCCAGAGTCTCGTCTGGTCAAATCACACAACACTTCTCAAAGTGAGCCCCAAAACAAAGCCTCACATCAGGGTTTACATAGCCTTCTCCTGGCTCAGAGAATGTCACAACCCTCTGGACCCACTGCCCAATCACAAAGTATCTCCTGAAAAACAAGCCTCCCACCACAGGCTCCAGGTGCACTTAAGCCTATCAAAGGGCCTAGGGGCAGGGATTTTCATTCCCATAACAAATGTATTATCCTAAAATTTTTGCTAAGATAGATTAATATGCTTATAAGGCACAGAAAACAATTTTTCCACTATACATTATTTTACTATACAAATTAATAGATAAATTCATGAAGCAGTAAAATCACAAATTATTCCTCAAAACTGATGTTTCTGTTATGCCCTTAATGGGCTAGGTCACTATGCCTTAGCTCCTTACAATTAAAGAACCTCAGAGTTAGAAGAGGTCTTATTGTTGTCATTCAGTCATTTCAGTCCTGTCTGACTCTTTGTGACACTATTTGGGATTGTCTTGGCAAAGATAATGGAATGGTTTGCCACTTCCTTCTCCAACTCATTTTACAGATGAAGAAACTGAGGTAAACAGGGTTAAGTGATTTGTTGAGGTCATACAGCTAAGAAGTATCTGAGGGGGGTGGCTAGGTGGTGCAGTGAATAGAGCACTGGCCCTGGAGTCAGGAGGACCTGAGTTCAAATCCTGCCTCAGACACTTAACACAAAACTAGCCATGTGACCTTGGGCAAGTCACTTAACCCCAATTGCCCTACCTTCCCCTCTCCAAAAAAAAAAAAAAAGCAAAAAAAGAAGTATCTGAGGCCACACGTGAACTCAGGAAGATGAGTTTTTCTGACCTCAGGCCCTGTGCCACCCACCTGCCCCAGAAGAGTCCTGGGATTTCACGTATTTCCACCAATATGTGAAACATGAAACTCTTCTAAAATATCCTGCCAAATATTTGTCCGGCCTTTGGAGCTCTCCAGTGATAGACACATACATATGAAACTTCCCAAGGCAGCACATTCCACTATTGGGAAGTTTTAATGGTCAAGGTTTCTCCGTATATCAGGCTGAAATCTGCCTCTCTCAAGCTGCCATACACTTCTATCATGTGAAGCCAAGTAAACAAGTCTAATCCATCATCCACCTGATAGCACTCAAAAGGCTTAAAAGAAACCTAGCACGTCCCATCCCAGGGCCACTGTCCAAATTTCCTCCTCTCTCCTATGTAATGAATATAAACATTCTCAGCTCCTTTGTCGTACAACTTGGCTTCCAGTTGCTTCAATACCCTGGTTCCTATCCTATGAATTCACTCCAGCTTGTCACAAGTCTTCCAAATGAACACATTATTCAAAATACGGTCTGATCAGGACAGTGAACAGTGGAACTAAAACCTTCCTCATCTCGGACATTACGATATCATTTTAGATTGCAATGTGTTCATGTTAAGTTTGTTGTCACCTAGAATTTCCAAAATTTTCCCACAATTTACTATTATTTAGCCATGTTTCTCTCCAATCTTATATTTCCTTTTAAAAAAATCACAAATTATGGTTATGTGGATCTAAAATATTAGGAAATATTATTCCATAAGAAATTATTAAAAGGACTAATTCAGTTACCTAGGAGGGCTGGTGTGAACTAATAAAGAGTGAAATAAAATAACATAGAGTGAATAGAAGCAGTAGAACAATGACAAAACACCATAAAAGAAAATAGCTATGAAATGGTTAAGAATTCTCATCAATGCAATGACCAAACCACTACCACTCCAGAAACATAATAATGAAGCATGCTTCCCACTATCAGGCACAAGGTGACTGACAGACTAATGGTTCGAAAAGAGACACATATTTTCAGAGATGACCAAAGTTGAGATTTTCTTTTTTGCTTGACTAAATTTGTTAAAAGAAAGGGCTTTTATATTTGGGGGTGGCACAAGGGAGGGGAGCTCTATGGGAAATGTAGAGTAGGTGATAATAACAGCAGAAAGACATCAATTAAACACAAAAAAATACATAGAAGAGAACAGGAAATTCAGAAGGGGAAACAGAACAGTGTTGGAATTAGTTAAATTTAATACACTCGAAAAAAAATACTGTAGCTAATAGAAATTTAAGATGTCATATGTAATCCTCTTTCTGTTCTTTGTATGTGGAAATGTTCATGTTTGTCGAATTCACAATGAAAATAAAATTCTTTAAAGAAATAGTTTTTAAAACAACAGAAACACACCCTTCCAAAATCCATCAATTAAAAAATAATGTACTAGGCATATAAACACAAAAGTGAGATAATCCCTTCCCTTCTGGAATTTATATTCTACTGGAAGGATACATGTTCACAGATAAGTAAATACTGGATACATGCAAAGAAATTTCTGGGGTAGGATAACTACAGGGGGAATCAGGAAAGCCTTCTGAAAGTAGTGCCTGAGTTAAACCTTGAAAGGAATGAGAACTTACAAGAGGCAGAAGGTAAAAAGGAAGAACATAGGGGTGGCTAGGTGGTGCAGTGAATAGAGCACCAGCCCTGGAGTCAGGAGGACCTGAGTTCAAATCCAGCCTCAGATACTTAACACAAAAAGTTGGCCGTGTGACCTTGGGCAAGTCACTTAACAACAACTGCCCTCCAAAAAGCAAAAAAAAAAAAAAAAAGGAAGAACATTACAATCATGGAGGACCATCTATACAAAGGCATGAAGAGAGGTATGAGATGGAATGCCACATAGAGGGAGCAGCAAATCTGGCTGCAGAATAATGTGACAGGAAGTGATGTGTAATAAGCCTTGAAAGACAGGTTGCCTCCAAATTGGGAAAAGCCTAAAATGCCAAAGTAGTTTGCATATTTTTGTTAGAGGCAATGGGAAACCACATGATTGGACCTGTGCCTTAGATTTGGTAGCTCTGTGGAATTTGGTAGCTCTGTGGAATTTGGTAGCACTGTGGAATCAATTTGGTAGCTCTGTGGAAGATGGAATAGAGAAAGAAGAGACTGGAGGCAAGGAGGTCAATTAGCAGGATATTATAATAGTCTAGAAAAGAAGTGATGAAGATCTATACTGCAAATTATCTTAAGGAGATAGAAATGAAGATGTGACAACCAACTAGATGTGGGTGGAGTAAACAGAAGTAAAAAGTCAAGGGTAACTCCTAGGTTGTAATTCTGGGTGATAGGAAGACTGGTGATACCCCCAGTTTTTAGCACAGTACCTGACACAGTAGGTGTTTAATAAATGTTTACTGATTGACTGATTAGACCTTTGACAGAAATAGGGAAATTAGGAGTAGTGAGTTGAGGGGGAAAGATATGAGTTGAGATGTGGACATGTTAAGTTTGAGATGCCTATGATATCCAGGTGATAATGTCCAACAGGCAGCATGTTAAAAGTATTTCAAAGTACATCTGGTTGTTCCCTCCTTACCTCACTGGTTACAAAATCTCTGCCATTCTACTCTTGAAAATAACTCATCCCTATTGGTCAAAATTTAGTGCAGAATTACAATTCCCTTCAGCATTTATTTCAACTTTTGAAAAACGAGTTTCTCTGTTTTTATCAGAGAGCACTCCTGAAGATATTCAGGTAGCTGTGAAAACCTATTATGATTATATAATGTCTATATGCCGGGTTTATGATTTCCTCACTCTCTTTAAGACTTTTCCCAATTGCCCTTAATACCAATGCCTTTCCTCCAAGTTATCCTGTATATGCCTTGTCTGTACACAGTTGTTTGCATGTTGTTGCCCCGCATTCAATCAGAAGCTCCTTGAAGGCAGGATCTGTGTTTTTGCAGTTTTTTGTATCCCCAATACTTTAGCACAGTGCCTGGCACACAGCAGGCACTTAATAAGTGACTGCTGACTCAACTTGTTTCCTGAACACAACACATTTCTGTGTTTGTGAACAGGGTTTTTTGTCTGTTTCATTTTTTTTTTAAACATTATACTCCCAATGCAAAATTGCTTCTGTTTCTCCCTCCATTATTCTTCAAATTGTCTCCACCTTGTTTCATTATGGGATTACAGAATTTCTATTATGAATATAAAGTCTTAATATAAAGGTTACTACTCCACCACTTCATTTATCTAAATCTATTCTTTTCTAAATAAAGTTTATCCTTCTACTGCCATATTTCAGTAATGAGACATCCCACCAAGTCTCAGTGATATCTATGATGTCGAATTTACTTCCTGGCATTAAGATCTCTAGTTCATTTTATTACCATTAGATATTTCCAAAAATGACTTATGAACAAATTGGTGACATAAAAGTCATTAAGAAGTATGACCAACGGGGCAGCTAGGTGGCGTGGTGAATAGAGCACCAGCCCTGGACTCAGGAGGACCTCAGTTCAAATCCAGCCTCAGACACTTAACACTCAACTAGCCATGTGACTTTGGGCAAGTCACTTAACCCCAGTTGCCCCTCCAAAAAAAAAAAGTATGACCAAAAAAGAAGTTTGATGATCATGAAATAAAAGTGTGCATGTGTGTATCTTGCACACATACATGCAGTGAATAGCTTAATTACTTACTATGCCAGTAGCCACAAAAGGCCTCACTCAGGTTGGTTAGATGCTTTATTGAAGATTTCTGGAAAGTCAGGTACAAATAGCATAAGAATAAAAAGAAGTCGGTAGATTGCTATCTTTATAAGTGAAGGGAACACACTATAAAATCATGAAAGGGTATATTAAGATCTCTAGTTTAGGCACCTATACTCTGGATATTTGTATGTGGATATCTAATGATAATAACAACACCTACCATTTACATAGTAATTACTAAGGACCAGGCACTGTACTAAGCACTTTACAAATATTATCTCATTTGATCTTCACAACTACCTGGTGAGGTAGGTTCCATTATTATCCCCATTTTACAGTTGAGGGAAACAAATGGTAAGATGCCTCAGGTCACACAGCTGGTAAGTAAGTAAGACATATATATATTTTTTTCTATTACCTTCAACTATTTTCATACTGAGAAAAGTTTCATCAGTTACAATTATTGTTTTTCCATGTAGGAATGTTAATAGTTCAACTTTGATAAGTTCTTTATGATTTATTTTCCCTGTTTACCTTCTCATGTTTCTCTTGCTTCTTTTATTTGAATGTCAAATTTTCTATTCAACTCTGGTTTTTTCATCAAGAATGCTTGAAAGTCCTCTATTCCACTGAATGACCATATTTTCCCCTGAAACATGATACTCAGTTTTGCTGGGTAGGTGATTCTTGGTTTTAATCCCAGCTCCTTTGACCTCTGGACTATCATATTCCAAGCCCTTAGATCCCTCAGTGTAGAAGCTGCCAGATCCTGGGTTATCCTGATTGTGTTTCCACAATATTCAAATTCTTTCTTCCTAGCTGCTTGTAATATTCTCTCCTTGATCTGGGAATTTTGGAACCTGGCTATAATATTCCTAGGAGTTTTCTTTTTGGGATCTTTTCCAGGAGGCCATGGGTGGATTCTTTCAACCTCTATTTTGCCCTCTGGTTCTAAAACATCAGGGCAGTTTTCCTTGAAGATTTCGTGGAGGATGATTTCTAGGTTCTTTTTTTGATCATGGCTTTCAGGTAGTCCAATCATTTTAAAATTATCTCTCCTGGATCTATTTTCCAGGTCAGTGGTTTTTCCAATGAGATATATCACATTGCCTTCTATTCTTTCATTTGTTTGGATCTGTTTAACAGCATCTTGATTTCTCATAAAGTCATTAGCTTCCATTTGCTCCAATCTAATTCTGAAGGAATGATTCTCCTCAGTGAGCTTTTGAGATTCTTTTTCCATCTGGCAAATTCAGCTTTTTAAGGCATTCTTCTCCTCATTGCCTTTTTGAGCTTCTTTTGCCATTTGAGTTAATTTATTTTTTAAGGTGTTATTTTCCTCAGTCAGGCTGTTGACTCACATTTCATAATTTTCTTGCATTGTTCTCATTTCTCTTCCCAATTTTTCCTTCACTTCTCTTATCTGCTTCTTAAGGTCCTCTATGACCTGTAACCAGCTCGTATTTTCCTTTGAAGCTTTTGGTGCAGGAGTTCTGATTTCACTGTCTTCCTCCTGTTCCATGCTTTGATCCTTTTTGTCCCCAAAATAGGAGTCTAATGTTGGGTTCTTCTGTTTGCTTTGTTTCCTTTGCCTGGTCATGTTTTGCCACAGTAGAACTCTGCTACCAGACAGGGGAGCTTCGTACCAAACACTGGGTTTTTCTCAGCTGCTGGAGGTATTAGTTGGGTGCCCTTGCTGAAGCCTCCACACACTTTGGCAAGCTGGTCACACACCCCAGGACCTCCACCCTAGACTGAAATCCAGATCCAAGCATGTTAAAGCAAGAGTGATTACCCCTCAGACTGGTCACTTGGTCCCCCTACAGTTTACATGCCAGGAGCTGAAGCTGCCACCTGGCAGGAGCTGTGCCACAGCCCTCAGCAGCTTCTTGCCCCAGGGGCAAAAGCCTTCACACTCCCAACTACTGGGTCCTCAAGTCCACTGTGCACTGACCTCTCACTTTGTCCTTAGCATCTATGTGTTGATAATTCTGGAATGCCATAGCTGCTGGTAATCTGGAGTCCCTCCAGCCAGCAAAAAAACTTGGTGTGGGGCTGGGCTGGGCTCCCAGAGCACTGCGCTGGCCAATTCCTGCCAGCCTGCTGAGCTGTCAGCAGGAGGTTAGCTTCTCTGTGTCATTTTGTGGGTTCTATAGGTCCAAAGTTTGTTCAGAGACCCCTTTTACATGAATTGGAGAAGGTGGAAGCTGGAGCCACAGGGAGGACCTGCTTCTACTCCACCATCTTGACTCTGCCATCCCTATTTCCCTTAATTTTTAAACTTGTTGACATGAACTTTCTACTTTCTGCTAACTGCTCAATGCATGGGGAGATCTGTTGCCAGATGTTCCAGAATAAGGATATCTAACACCACTTGCACAGATGTATCTAATCTAAAGTTAGCAGATTCCTGCCAATGCCCTATAAGCTGCAAGAGAATCTTAGGTTCAACTTGCAAACATTTCTTTCCTCATTCTCTCTCCTCCTACCACCAGGATACATCCCAGGACCTTCTGCTTGTGGACTGCCTCTTTATCACTGTCTCTACTGTTTTTGAGATACCAACCAGTAACATTGAGGAATACCTGAAATGTCCTTAACATTCACACTTGTCCAAAGACTATGATTCTTGCAACATGACCATTTCCCCATCCAGATGACACTCACTGTAAAATATTTAGTTCATTCCATTAAAATATTTATTAAATACAAGGTAATTATTAGGAGCTAAAACAGTGGTTCTCAAATTTTTTTTTGTTTTTGCTTGTTTTCTGATGGTGGTACAGTAGAATGTTGGCACATTGAATGTTTAAGAAGGCAACATCATGGGAAAGATAGAAGAATCACTAGATGTAATGGTAATGGGATTTGAAGATCTTCCATGCCCCTTGTATTGGCAAGCAAACAGGTACTTAGCACCTTGTTTCAAGTTCATGATTGTAGCAAGTATTAAGATCCAGAACTTGTGAATCACACAGTGGGATGAACTTGCTGATGTAACAGGAAGGGGTAGGACAGGGAGGAGCTAATACCATATATAAGGAAAAGCCCAAGCTAGAGAGAACTGAATTGAGAACTTCTGAGAGCCAGCCAGAGCTGCTGGGAATGAGAACTGCTGGGAACAAGCGAGCCGCATGGAGGCTGAAGAGCTACCATGAGTGAAAGAGGAGGATCCTTGCTTGAGGGAGCCTGTTTTGTTTTGAAGGCTTGGGAATGAGGGTGTTCGCTGCATTGGTTAATGTACCAACTTCATGATTACTGTAATGAATTTGGCTTTCTGGTTTTGGGACTCAGTTTTCTGGTATTTGAATAAATGCTTTGGTTCTATCCTTCATGTAGAGGGCCTGTTACATTTTGTGATTCACATACGCCAAAGTATTTATAGCCACTGTAGGCATTGTGAATACTGTATTGGTGTGACACTAGGCTAAATAATAAAAAAATGATAAATATTGCAAGGTGTCAGCTCTCATAGAGCTTACAAATCTTTGGATATCAGACATTTTGGATATCAGACATTTTCAGGGCATAATAGGACTTGAGGTCATGTCATGTCTTTCTAGGCTACTCTTAACACTCAGTGCCCTCTTTTAAAGTTGTCATGTCAATCTGGTGTTGAACTTGTGTAAATATACTATAAACCCAATCAGCACCATCAAAATTCAACAACTTGATTCCTCATTCCAAGATATAAAATGGTTATAATATTGTAACAGGATGATACATATGATACAATGTAGAAAGCACATTATTTTTTTTTTGGAAGGCAGTTGGGGTTAAGTGAATTGCCCAAGATCACATGGCTAGTTTTTGTGTTAAGTGTCTGAGGCTGGATTTGAACTCAGGTCCTCCTGACTCCAGGGCCAGTGCTCTATTCACTGCGCCACCTAGCCACCCCAAAGCACATTATATTTAATGAAAAATTTCTAAATGTAGGTTTTTAGGTAACGTACAAAAGTTGTTAGCAATTGGGGTTAAGTAACTTGCCCAAGGTTTACATGGCCAGTTTTTTTGTGTGAGTGTTAAATATTTGAGGCCAGAACCAATCCCAGGTTCTCCTGACTCTGGGGCCGGCACTCTTACTCACTGTGCCACCTAGCCGCCCCACAAAAGTTATTTTTGATCTGTCATTTCCAAGATATTACAGAATCAGTGCTTGAAATGAGAGAATAAAGAAAGTAGAGTGGTTTGTGTATAAATTCAGTTTGAAAAATAAGAAGAGGAATATAACTTTTCTATAAAGAGTTTTTTGGGACAAGTCTGCTAAAAGACAGCAAGATGGTTTTGGGCCCTTCTAAAGAAAAGTAGGATAGCATCCTACTTCACCCTCAAATCTCAATTTAATAGAGTACAAATTGAGTAGAATACAAAATTCAATCCAAACCAGCCTTTATACATATTTTGTAGGTATACTCATTATCTGAATTGCATGTCAAAGAAAAAAAAAATGAAATGGAAAAATGGTGTTAATATCTGCTTGTGCATTTAATCTACATAATTCTTTTTTTTTAGCCTTTTGGAGGGCAATTGGGGTTAAGTGACTTGCCCAAGGTCACACAGCTAGTTTTTATGTTAAGTGTCTGAGGCCAGATTCGAACTCAGGTCCTCCTGATTCCAGGGTCGGTGCTCTATTCACTGTGCCACCTAGCTGCCCCTATCTACATAATTCTTTTAACCAGAAAGTTAACTTTTAAAAGAAATTAATATATACCCAAAGGACTATAAAAATGTGCATATTCTTTGACTCAGCAATACCACTTCTAGGGCTGTATCCCAAAGAGATAATACAAATAGGAAAAAGATCCATATATACAAAAATATTTATAGCAGCTCTTTTTGTGGTGGCAAAGAACTGGAAATCAAAGGGATGCCCATCAATTGCTGAATGGCTAAACAAGTTGTGGTATATGAATGTAATGGAACACTCTTGTGCTATAAGAAATAAGGAGCAGGTGGACTTCATAATAACCTGGAGAGATTTATATAAACTGATGCTGAGTGAGGGGAACAGAACCAGGAGAACATTGTACAAAATTACAGACACGCTGCATCTGTGATGAACAACTTGGATAGACTGGGCTCATCTTAGCAATGCAAGGTTATAAGACAATTCCAAAGGACTCATGATGGAAAGGCTATCCACATCCAGAGAAAGAATTACAGAGTCTGAATGCAGACTGAAGCAAACTACTTGCTCTCTTTTTAATTTTGCTTTGTTTTGTTTCTTCTTCCTCGTTATTCATTCCATTGGTTATAATTCTTCTTTACAACTTGACTAATGTTTAATGTGAAGGTGTATATTGGACTAACCTATATTGGACTATATGCCACCATGGTGGGGAGGGGGGGACAAGGGGCTAGAGAAAATTTGGAACTCAAAAACTTGTGGAACTGAATGTTGTAAACTAAAGTAAATACAATTTTTTAAATTTCAAAAACAAAAAAAAAGAAATTAATAACTTTTATCTACATTGTGAAAAATGAATTATGGTATTCTTTCTCAACTTAAGAAATCATTATCAATTCAAGTTTGGCACTTTTCTGCACAAAACTTAGCTTGGATGTTTCAAAGATTTAAAGTATTGTTCCTATTCATGAATGAAAACAAACTCATTAAAATTCATAAGGCTTCCACAAAGAAAGAATCCTATTTCATCAGCACTTAAAATTCACAAGCTCAACATAGGAAATCAAGCTGGAATTTTCAAATTGAAATATTTCCCTCCTCCAGAAGAGAGCATTGTCTAGAGATTCACCCCCCCACACACACACTTTTCCACAAAATTCCAAGATGCCCTTAGGTACCTGCCCACTCTTGTAGACCATGACAATCTAACTTCTTGCATTCACACTGATGTTTTGTACCCAAAATTATTCTTACCCTCTTTTCTCAAACCAGCTGAGGCAAGTAGAAATGGCAACAAACTCCACCCCAGGAATAGGTTGAAAGAATTTTTTTCTAAATATTTTTCATCAATAGCTGAAAGCTCAGTTCTATAGGAAAATATACTAAAAAGCATTTAAGCATCTTGTGCAAAACACTATAACTAGCTGCCCCCTCATGGAGTTCACAGTCCAGTGTAAGGGAAAATCATAAACACAGATCACAGTATTACAAGTATACAGCAAGTAAGTGCATTTGAGAGTTGATAAACAAAGTGATGAGATAAAAAAAGTGGGAAGGCCCCTGGAAGATAGAGCATTTGAGCTGGACCTCAAATTAAGAGCCAGAATTGAAAAGTCAAGTGGGGTAAAGAGCATATTCTAAATGTAGATTCTAACATGCATAAAGACCCAAAGAAAGAAGAGTTTAGTGCACTTTGAAAAGGCATTTTAGTTGGAACATACAGTGTGTGGAAGGGAAGAATGAAATGAGGCAGAATCGCAGCAGACTTAAATGCCAGGCAAAGGAACCTGAATATTGAAAAACTCTAGGTCACCTCCAAGATACATGCCCAGGGAGGCCACAGTAGCTCTCTATTATTTCTCCTTAGCAGGAAGTCACAAACCACAACCACTCATTTCTTCTTCCTCTGACCAGTACTGGATGGTCTATCATACAACTAAAACCACCTCCTCTTCCCACCAAATAAACCCTACTGCCTATCTTTCCACTTCTGATCAGTAAGTTGACTGGACAATTCTATAACCTGAAACCATAACACTAAATAGAACTAATTTCTGCTGACCATTATTTCCAACACAGTGCACTCTATCTGCACTCTAACAACCAACCTCATTCTCCCTCTCCCCCAACCACCTCCACTTAAACAACTGTGGATGCTGCCTTTGGGATGCTGAGTTCTGAAAGGTGAGCTCTCACCTTAGCTTGCTCAAAAGCAGGTCTCTAGCTCACTTCCAGTCCACAATTTTCAAACTATGCTGCAAACTGAACACTCCCTTTCTTCCCTCCCCCTTCTTTATATGTTGTCTTTCTCCATTAGATTGTAAGCTCCTAGAGTGCAGGGACTGTCCTGTTTGCTTGTATTATAACCTTTACATTTAAGCACAGTACCTGGCACATTTTAAGAACCTGATAAATGCTTTTTTTCTGGTATCATTAGGAAATTAGCTATTTCACAAAAGTAAAGCTTCCAGCTAGAAATTAATTCAAACATTTATAAAGTGTCTGACATGTGAAAGGCATTGTGCCAAGTCTGGAGGACACAAAGATGATCTAATAAGTTTAAAATAGGGGTGGCTAGGTGGCACAGTGAGTAAAGTGCTGGCCCCGGAGTCAGGAGGACCCCAGTTCGGTTCTAGCCTCAGACACTTAACACCCACACAAAAAACTAGCCATGTAACCTTGGACAAGTTACTTAACCCCAACTGCCCTCCAAAAAAAAAAAAAAAGAAGTTTAAAATGGAAGATTTAAGATCATGTAGGAATATCTGTACAATAAGGCAGAATCCAAGAAATACAATGGTAAAATAAAAACAAAAAACACTAAGAAACATAAGGAGGGAAACATTAATTTTAGTTACAAAGATTAAGGAATGCTTAATAAAGGTGGTGGTACCTGAGTTATCTTAAAGGAAGAGATTCCAATAGGTAAGGATGGGGTTAAACAAGAGCCCATTCTAGGGATGAAGATAATACAAAGACATGAAGATAGGAAAGGGGCAAGATGAGAAGGATACAATATGACTGGAATATAAGAGTACAGTGAGATAAAGATAGAAAAACAGGAAGAAACCAAACCCAAATACTAGGATCAGGATTTGATATTTTGGTAAGCAATGGGGAGTTACTAAAGGTTTTTGAGAAGAATGACATAATCAGATTATTGAGCAACAGTCTAATGGATGAGAGAGCAGATGAGAGAGAAGATAGAGTGGAGGTAGAAAGACTAGTTAGGAGACCCTTAATGACAGTCAAGACATAGATGAAGTGTGTTGGTAAATGTTAAACAATTGGCTTTCTGCAAAAGAAACTTTTAAGCTTAATCGGCATGATTAACATTTTCTCACCACTTTCAAAAGTCTAGACAATCAACAAAACAATAGACCAAGTCTTGATTTATTGGATTTGCTGATTTCCCAGGTATAAACACAAACTGAAAATTAAAGCAGCATGAGCAGGCTCTACCACATTTCTGACAACAGAGGATAGGGGCTTCAACTGAGGTGTTCCTAATGAGAATATAAAAGAGAGAATAAATGGGAAAGATATTGTGGAGATCACTCCATTAAAGTACTAGTTCAATGTGACATCAAGAGTGACTCAGAGTTGACCCTAAATCAGAAAACACAAGTTTTGGCAAGTCCTGATAAGCTGAAAAGGCTTGAATATGCACAATCTGTCTTCTGAGTACCATCTAATATCAAAGAGACTTATCGCCAGGTTGGTCGATCATCTACAAAGTCACAGTGATCTGAGTTAGTGGAAGGAGTACCCACAGTGATGAAATCATAGAGCCCTCAAGTATCATGGAAGTAAACTTACAGAACTTGACAGATGGTCATTGGGAGATAAAGGACTGAGAAGAATCAAATATGATTTGGATATTTCAAGTCTGGGTGACTGGGATGGAAAATGGTGGCGACATCAACAGAAACTGAGGTTGGGAGAAGGGCAAAGTTTTGTTTGGGGGGAGTAGGGAAGATTAATATAATAAATATCTAATTTTTTCAGCATTGGCAATAAGTGGCATTTATATACTGCTTTAAGATTTACCAGGGGTGGCTAGGTGGTGCAGTGAATAGAGCATGGGCCCTGGAGTCAGGAGGACCCGAGTTCAAATCTGGCCTCAGACACTTAACACAAAAACTAGTTGTGTGACCTTGGGCAAGTCACTTAAGCCCAATTGCCCTCCAAAAAAAAGGCCAAAAAAAAAATTTACCAAGCTTACATATGCTAATTACCTTCATGTTAACTTCCTTATCTGCTTTCAAGAATCAGCTCAGGTACTACCTCTTTTGTGAAACAAGCCTTCCCAGATTCCCACAAACAGAATGCAAATTCACTAATGGAAGGAACCAGTTAGTTTTTTATCTTTGTATCCACAATACCACAAAGTGTTTTGTACTCAGTAAGAATTTAATAAATGTTTAACTGAATTAAGTAATTTGATCCTCACAGTAAACCTGTGAAATAAATAGAAACATCTGCAGGCACTATCTTCATTTTATAGATGAGGAAACTGAGCCTCAGAGAGTTTTAAAAATTGAATCATAGTCACATAGTGTCAGAATCAGAAGTTGACTTTCAGTATTCTTTCTATTAAAGCAAAATTGCCTCTCAAAGAGGGTGGAGCCAAGATGATGGCATAGAAGCGCTTCCCCCATAACCACCTCAAATACCTATAAAAAATGACTCTAAACAAACTTTAGGGCTACAGAACCCACAAAGTGACAGAGAGAAACAAATCTCTTGCTAAAGACAGCCTGGCAGGAGGACAGAAAGGGTTCATCACAGCCTGCTTGGAGCAGAGCCCAGCCCCATGTGAGCCCACAGTTTTAGCCTCAGGGCAGCCCAACCAGCCACAGCCACAGGGACTTGGGGAGAGTAGATCACCAGCAGATGTGGCAGTTTCCAGAATTATAAATCCATAAATTCCAAAGACAAAATGAGAGGTCAGTGTAGACTTTGGTAACAGGGAGTCTGGGAGCGCAGTCCAGCCTCGTCCCTGGAGGGATAAGTGGCTGAGGTGCAGCAGCGGCCACCGCCACATGGCTGCTTTAGAGCTCCTGACCTGCAGATTGTAGGGGGACCAAGAAACCATTCTGTAGGGTAATCGCTCTTGCTTTCACCTGCTTGGATCTGGATTGCTATCTAGAGTGGAGGTCCTGGAGTTTGTGACTAGTGAGCCAGAGCATGTGGAGGCTTCAGAGAGGGCACCCATCTAATAGCTCCAGCAGCTGAGAAAACCCCAGTGATTTGAGACAAAGCTCTCCTCTCTGGAAGCAGAGTTCTACTGTGGCAAAAAGCTCAAAAGTCAAGCAATTGAGTGGCAACATGAGCAAGCAAAGGAAGCAAAGCAAGCACAGCAATCCAACTTTGGATTCCTTTTTTTGGGACAAAAAGGATCAAAGCATGGAAAGTCAGGAAGATAATGAAGTCAGAACTCCTGCACCAAAAGCTTCCAAGAAAAATATGAACTGATTACAGGCCAGAGAGGAGCTTAAGAAGGATTTTGAAAACCAAATAAGAGAAGTGGAGGAAAAGTTGGGAAGTAAAATGAGAATGATGCAAGAAAATCATGAAAAGAGAGTCAACAACCTGATTGAAGAAAGTAACACCTTAAAAAATAGACTAACTCAAATGGCAAAAGAGGTTCAAAAAGCCAATGAGGAGAAGAATGTCTTAAAAAGTTGAATTTGCCAGATGGAAAAAGAATCTCAAAAGCTCACTGAAGAAAATCATTCCTTCAGAATTAGATTGGAGTAAATGGAAGCTAGTGACTTTATGAGAAATCAAGATACTATTAAACAGATCCAAAGACATGAAAAAAATAGAAGGCAATGTTTAATATCTCATGGGAAAAACCACTGACCTGAAAAATAAATCCAGGAGAGATCATTTAAAAATTATTGGACTACCTGAAAGCCATGATCAAAAAAAGAACCTAGAAATCATCCTTCAAGAAATTCTCAAGGAAAATTGCCCTGATGTTGTAGAACTAGAGTGCAAAATAGAGGCTGAAAGAATCCACTGATCACCTCTTGAAAAAGATCCCAAAAAGAAAACTCCTAGGAATATTATAGCCAGGTTCCAGAGTTCCCAGATCAAGGAGAAAATATTACAAGCAGCCAAGAAGAAACAAGAAACAATTTGAATATTGTGGAAACACAATCAGGATAACACAGGACCTGGCAGCTTCTACATTGAAGGATCAAAAGGCTTGGAATATGATAGTCCAGAGGTCAAAGGAGCTGGGATTAAAACCAAGAATCACCTACCCAGCAAAACTGAGTATAATGTTTCAGGGGCAAAATGGTTATCCAATGAAATTGAGGACTTTCAAGCATTCTTGATGAAAAAACCAGAGTTGAATAGAAAATCTGACATTCAGATATAAGAAGCAAGAGAAACATGAGAAGGTAAACAGGGAAAAGAAATCATAAGGAACTTACCAAAGTTGAACTATTTACATTCCAACATGGAAAAATGATAATTGTAACTTATAAAACTTTTCTCAGTATAAGAATAGTTGAAGGGAATATAAATGTGTGTATATATATATATGTATACATACATATATGTCTATATAGGAGGGTATATGTATGTATGAATATATATGTGAGTGTGTGTGTATATATGTGTACAAGTATACATAGACAGAGGGCACAGGACCAAATGAATAGGAAGGGATGATACTTAAAAAGTGAAATTGAGAGGTGAGAGAGGAATATAATGAGAGGAGATGGGGAGAGACAGAATGGGGTAAATTATCTCATATAGAAGAGGTAAGGGAAAACTGTTACAATGGAGGGGAAGAACAGGAAGGCAAAAGGGAATGGGTCAACCTTACTCTCATTGAATTTGGCTTAGGGAGGGAATGACATACACACTAAATAGGGTATCTCACCCTACAGGAGAATAGGGGGGAAGGGGATAAGAGGGGGGATGATGGAGGGGAGGGCAGGTTGGGGGGGAGAGAAGTTAGAGGCACACACTTTTGAAAAGAGACAGGGTCAAGTTAAGAATAGAACAAGTGGGGAGGCAGAATAGGATAGAGGGAAATATAGTCAGTCTTTCACAATATATCCACTATGGAAATGTTTTGCGTAGCCACACTGTACAACCCATATTGAATTGCCTATCTTCCCAGTAAGAGTGGGTGATGAGGGAGGAAGGATAAGAATCTGGAATTCAAAATTTTAAAATAAAATGTTTAAAATACACACACACACACACACACACACACACATACATGCAACTGGGAAATAAGATATACAGGCACTGCATTATAGAGATCCATCATGCCCTACCAGAAAGTTGGAGGGGGGGATGGTAGAGGATATAGGATAGAGCAGACTGGGGGAGAGGGTATACAGTGGAATCACTGTTTTGGGGTGGTGGGTAGGGGAAAGATAGGGAGAAAATTTGTAACTCAAAATCTTGTTGAAATGAATGATGTAAACTAAAAATGAACATGAAATTTAATTTTAAAAAATTAAAGGGAAAAAAAGATTACTTCTCAAAGACATAAAAGTGGAATTATTCATCAGGTAGAGAAAATAAAGGACTAGACCTATAAAGAAAGTTCAACCTGAAAATGTGGATTGTAAAGTTTTCCACATGGAAATGATAACAAGACACAGAGGATCAATAAAAGGAAAGGCAGAAAAGAGGTCTGTGGACAGTACCTTGAAGAATGTCTACATTTAAGGAAAAAGGAAGAAGATGAGGAATCAAGGAAGAAAGTATAAGAAGTTGTCAGAGAATCAGAACCATAAGAATGCAGCACTAGAAAATCCAAGGGACAAGAGAGTGCCAAGAATAACTGGAAGCTTATACCATTATATAACTTAAAATATGTTTAGTTATAATCCTTTTCCATGGTGTAATTCCTGAAATGTATTACATACTTTGCTGTCTTCTTAATATATACATAATATAATAAACAAACTAACTTTTTTTTTATAATTCAAGTTCATTGAATAGTATTGTATTATACTGTAAAAAAAGTGAGAGTCTCAGGGTCTACTGAGGTATATAGGGCCTTAAATGATTTCAGAATAAAAGAGTTATTGTACTTGCTTATACTTAGGGTATTTGATACCTAACTGTCAAAGTACCTATCTCTCCCAAGCTCCCACTTTCTTTACTCTGCTAGTTCTAACATTCAATAGGCTATGAAGTTAGTCAAACTTAGAACTTACTTGTACTATAAGAGATATTCACTTAGAGATTTTATATTCTTAGGAGTAAAGTGTATTCGCTTTAGTTAGTTCACAGACTTTGTGACATCAATTTCAGCTACTCTGATGACTTCTTTTTTTTCTTCCTGGTTCTCAACTGTGTTCCAAAGAGTTGAGGTTGCTAGAGAAATTAAGTGTTACTATATATTAAAACTGAATCTTTATGAAAAAGGAAATAAAAGGCTGCATAAATTAAATATGCATTTTTATCCTTAAAAGAAAGATCAAGGGGAGGCTAGGTGGCATAGTGAATGGAGTACTGGCTCTGGAGTCAGGAGGACCTGAGTTCAAATTCGGCCTCAGACACTTAACACAAAAACTAGCCATGTGACCTTGGGCAAGTCACTTAACCCCAACTGCCCTCCAAAAAGCAAAAAAAAAAAAAAAGAAAGATCAAACTAACATGAAAGTTTTTAACTCAGTATGCCAAAGGAAGGAAGTTCACAGTTAGTGTTCTAACCACATTCTATCTAGGCCCCACAATTACTAAAATGTATTGTAGGTCCAATGTGAAGAAAGAGCGATAAGGTTTAAGCTATAATTATGTTTCCTTCTATTTGTGAGTGTGCAATACTCTACCTTAAGCATACAGTGTTACTTCCCTAAAAGCAGTGTCAGACCTGAATGTTATAACCACTGGAAGGAAGCCCTCAAACATAAATTTCCTAGCCCTCTCTCCTACAGTGTTTTTACACAATCTATTATTTTCACTTGTAGAAAAGATGCAGTTTTGTTGTGATGTGAAAAAATATATATATATTCTCCCCCAACATGCTTTTTGAAAGATTGGTCCTTATAAGGACCTCATAAGGAACTTATAAGCCACTGAAAGTCATTTCTAACAAATAAGAACCTAAAACATGACTTCCCCAGAGAAAGGGCTCTAGTGTAATGTTCTTATTTAATGAAAATTATAATTTTCTAGTAGTCATCATAATTACTTAATCATGACCACATACTGAGCACTGCAACCTTCTTAAGGGTAATTCTGTGAAACATGGACTCCATCCATTTCATAGCCTCTGAGAAGTTTTTGAAAGAACTTGCACATTAGTACTAAAAATTCAACCAGACATGGGTTAGAAATTTGTCTCTGACACATGCCAGCTGTGTGACTGTGAACAAGTTACTTATCTATTGTCTTAGCTTCCTTATATTTAAGTGGAAATGAGACCTACAGGGCCTAATTCCCGAGGTTGTGAAGATCAAATGAGACACCTGTAAATGGTACTTTGCAAGCGTTCAAAAACTATTATGTGTTTACTCTAATTATTATTATATATATATATATGAACTATAAGCCTGCCTACAATCATCTTGTTTTGAAGAGTAAAAAAGAAACTACTTCTATTAAATGTGTTATTTACATCTCTTCCTCATAATACCCACAGGATTTAAACATCTGAGTTGAATACAAGTAAAAGGAATTTCTAGTTTAATTAATTTGTATTAAAATAGAATGCATAGTGATAATGTGTTTTCTTAAAAATAGTGTCTTTATGTATATGTGTGTGTATGTATATGTTCTAGTATTTTTTTTCTAGAGTTTTTGGTGGCAAAATTGATATTCAAACCTGGAAAACCCAAGTGCCATAAAGACAGATGCTGATACTTTGATATAGTTGATGCTGTAGCATTTGCTTCCCACCAATCAGTATGGTGGCAAAAGAGCAGCAGATTCAGAGGCAGAATGCCTTGATTTGGTGCCTAGGCCAACTACTTATTTATGGTGATATCTTAAGGAAGTTACATCATCTTCCTGGGTCCTCAGTTTCTGGGTCTGTAAAATGAACAGGCTGTTTTAAATCAGAGATAATGTGTCACAGTGGACACAGTGCTGGACTATGAATTAGGAAGACCTGAGTTCTAATCCTGCCTCTGATAACTTACAAACTATGTGATTAGTGCCACAACGTCTCCTTTCTATTTTTTCATAATATTAGGGATTAAAACAACATGAGTGTTTCTATGTGAAACAATCCTTACTTACAGATACAAATTCCTGTTACAACCTTATAAAACAATAACTGCTAAAAGCAATATTTATTAAACTTATTTTAGACAAGGACTTACTTTCTTTGGATATTCTTTGGGTATACTGATAGCCCTTACTCATAGTTTGCTTTTTTCAAAGGATGGATGTTAATCTGCACACCTAACTAGAGAACCACAATTGACTTTTAATGATCTTTGGTAAAAGGGGACTAAAGCAACTGATTGAAAATCATTAGTAATGCACAAACTCCATTTTAGGCAAGAGTTTCCAATTCTTCTATTAACCTAGTTTTCACCAAGTAGCAAAGTAGACAGCAAATGAGAAGCAGAATAAAGTTTGGGTTTTAGTGGATTTTCTAATTTTCTCCCTGCCAACTATAATACAAGAGGTACTATCAAGCAGTAAAATTACCAAAAGGTAGTCAGCTTGAGGGTAACTGGGTAGTAAGTGCCATGAATCATCTCCAAACTGGGACAATGAACTCTCCACCAAGATGAAGTTACCTTTCTTTAATGCTCTAGTTCAAGAGCTCTCTGCAAAGATAAAATTAAACCTCTTCCTCTCTGAGGAAAGTGAACTACTTTGCCTTTCCAAAATCCATAGATTTGTTATGGGAGGATTACCTATAAACACTTTGTAACTTGCATCTACAAAGAAAAACAAAATATGTTTTATGTGTTCAACCCCTATACTAAATGAGCAAATGCTCTACATAGAGAACAAAAAATGATCATGTTTCAACTTTTAGACTGGTCACTGTATCAGAATGTTTTCCCCCAAAAACTCTACTGTAATAGATCAGAGATCTGCTTCCTTCAACTTTAACTTTAAAAAAATTTTAATAGATGGAATGATTCAGAGAAAATAGACCCAGGAGTTTTTTGGGTTTTTTTTTTGCTTTTTGGAGGGGGGAAGGTAGGGCAATTGGGGTTAAGTGACTTGCCCAAGGTCACGTTGTTTGTGTTAAGTGTCTGAGGCCAGATTTGAACTGAGGTCCTCCTGACTCCAGGACCGGTGCTCTATTCACTGCTATTCATCTGACCCAGGTTTTTAAAACAGTTTCTACAAAGCACTTTGCCAAAATATGCAGCTATCTCACTAGGATTGGGGCAACATTTCTAGGTATAGGTTCCAGTGCTGCTAAACTGCTTTGTGATATGACAAATTCTGTCAAGCTCTTTGTAACCTTTCTCCCCCAATGGAGGGGAAATTAATGGAGTGGAAAACAATGTTATACAGACTTTTGCAAAGTGCTTTGGGATCCCAAATGATACTATAGGACTACAAAATATACTAATAAATATATTAAATGTTTGTTGACTGACATGACAATGTGTTTGAGATTTATAATACTCATACTTCAATTAACACAAAAACGAAGAGCTTTGAAGTTGTCATCAGGGAGTTAAGAATTAAAATACTGAATCTGAGGAGAGATAGAACTGCCCAGAAAATCTCCAAAGGTTCAGTAGCAAGTAAATTCTGAGGAGCCAAAGAGTAATTTTGCTGAATGCTACAGGTAGAAAGGAAAGGAAACAGCAAGGAAAACAGCAGTCACTGTACATAAGTTTCTGAAAGCTCATATTTAATCATGTCATACAAAGTAAGCCCAAGAGTTTAGCTACACAAAGTCTGTTTAGAGTGTTTCTTTCTCTTTCACTGTTAACAATGTAACACTATCCTAAAGTAGAGAGAGCTCATTGGAGTCAGAACCTGGGTTCAAATCCTAACCCTGTCACTTTCTACTTCTGTGACCTTTGATCAGTCAACTACTCCAACTTTTCAGTTTTCTCACCTGGACAATAAGCCCTTTAAGGTCCCTTCCAGCTCTAAATTTATTATCCTGTGAAGCAAGAAGACAGCTTTGCAAAATTATTCAAGACATATTAAGCACTCATGTATAAAGCAAAGCCCTGTAAGTCTCTTATCTGCCAGCCCTCATGAAGCTTCCAGTCTAATAGGAGTATAAATACACAGATAACTTTGATACATCATAATACACTAGTCATTCATTACAGAGGTTCAAAACAAAACGTTACCTGACATTCCAGGGTGAAAAAAAAAATCCTCACAAAGACAGAATCAGGGAAGGTTTTGTGGAGGAATTAGCATATAAGTTGGGCAAGAAGGTTAAAAAAACCTTATTTTGTATTTAAAAGATGACTAAGAAATTCAACAGCTGAAAAAGGAGAGAGAACATACTGAGCAAAGGGAATTGCATAAGGAAAAAGAAAAAAAAGGAAATATTCCTATTTGACTCAGATAGTGCCAGTTCATGCAAGATTTCTATGGGCTTTGATACCAAGTCAAGTTTCATTTTTATTTGGAAAGCAATAGGAAGTTCTGGAAGGTTTGATCAATGGAGTGATTGGGATAAACCAGATCTATGCATTAAGATTAGTCTAGGAGTGGCATGATGGATGCAAGACTTTCATTTTCCAAAGTTCATCTTCAACCTACAAAATTTTTTGTGGGAGGAAGAAAGAAAAAGGAGGGAAAGAGAAAGGAAACCATGAGGTTTATGTCTGACATCCCCCCCCCCCACACACACACACACTTGTAAGTGTTCACAAAGTGCTTATTAAAGGTTAACATTCCTCCCCTTCCACACAACTATAAGTTTCAACTTATCCATTTTTCCTATTTTTTCCAGTTCCACCTTTCTTGTCCTCCCAAAAATGTCCTTAAAAGGCAAAATGCCAAAAAAAACCCACCAAAAACCAGAACAGAGAAAAAGGAAGATAAACTTGAATCAATACAACTAAGCAGGTTTAAAGAAGCAGATTTGGAGTGGCTAGGTGGCACCATAGTATACAGAGCACTGACCCTGGAGTCAGAAAGACACGAGTTCAAATCCAGTTTCAGATGCTTACTGTATGGCTCTGGTCAAGTCATTTAACCTTTGTCTACCTCAGTTTCCTCAATTGCAAAATGGGGATAATGGTATCACTTAATTCCCAGGGTTGTTGTGAGGATCAAATGAGGTAATATAGTCAATGCTCAATGTTAGGGGAGAATGTTCCTAGAAAATGGCGTTTAAGTCAAAAAAGAGAATGCTGATACACTGAACCTATGGGAAATAGGGAATTAGGTCCCCAAGACTGTAATCTTTTGCTAGAGATTGTTGAAAATGCAGTTTTTTGGACACAGTTCTTTATAACAAAACATTAATTCTGACATGCACTTTTCCTAATAGAGCAACGATAACCCATAAAATGCAGGGAAGAGAAGAGGCAACCCAGGGAGGGATAACAGGAGGGATAGGTTCTGTAAGGTCAGAAGAATCCCTCTCCCCAGTAAAAAAAAAAAAAAGATGCAACCTGCCATCTCTAATCTCCCTTTCAGCTCAGTTGAACTATTACCTGAAGCCCTGAGGTGAGTCTCTGCCCCTTCCAAGCTTGTAACTTCCATGGCAGGGGAGGCTCTGCCCTGCTGGACCCTGCTCTATACCAACCAGACTTGGTAGGGGCTACGCTGCTCCATCCTGCAGCAGGCTGGACACTTGGGATCCCAGCACAGGCAGTGGGGGAGACAGGATACTCAGTCTACCTGAGGAGCGCCTGTCAGAATTTGAGGGCACATCATGCCTCTCTTTTTTTTCTCTACTGCATATAGCCATGAATGTGCATGAAAGTGAAAATGAGGTTACTGATTAAATCATGTGAATGCTTGAAGTCACAAAAGTCAAACATGCAAATGTTGAGGATTGACTGTAATTGTGAAGTGCTTAGTACAGTGCCTGGCATACAGTATATGCTATATAAATGTTAGCTATTTTTATTCTGGTAGCAATGAAAGATACAGCATCTTACTGTTTTTTACCTGAAGCCCATCTGTAGAAAAAAATAAACATTTCAAATTTCAATCTACTTACTATTACCTACTAAATAACATTCCAGAAACCAAAATCCATAGGCCACTTTAAAAGGCAGATGATAAAGGATGGTGTGTTCTACTTAAGTAAAAAGACCTGTGTTCAAAAATCCCACTTTGGCATTCACCAGCTGAGTGACCACTGGCAAATCACATCCAAATCTGTTTCTTCATCTATAAAATGAGTATAATAATATCTGAAGTATCTATCCCTTTATGAGTTTTTGATAAGGATCAAGTAAGATAATTTATGTAAGTTGCTTTGAAAACTTCTCAAGGAAGTATGTAAGCATCAGTTATTATAAGGACAGGAAAGTACCTCCTTTTAAAATTCTAATCAATGTAAAAAATGAGGGAAAAACAACAAAAAGGTCATAGAACAAGAGGATCAAAGAACTAGAGCTGAAGTTCAAATACATATGAAAACATCACAGTTTTAGATCTGATGCTAAAACTACATATACAGTACTTTCTAATCAATAACAGTTTAATCTTTAAATCTATAATTAACATATAATATAAAGCAATGTTATTTTAAGAGGACACTGTATCTATTCTTTGATATAATGACAGTATGTTAGAAAATATTTTTTAGGCAAATTGGGGTTAAGTGACTTCTCCAGGGTCATGCAGCTAGTAAGTGTCTGAGGACGAATTTGAACTCAGGTCCTCCTGACCCAAGGGTTCGTGCTCTATCCATTGGTTAGAATTTTTTAAATGGAGATAGTTGACAATCCATAATATATTTTAATCTTTCATTTTATTACTGCTTTGCTAAGCAGAAATATTAATAACTAAGTATCAGTTTTACTCTAGACAGTATGTTGTGCAAATGATATACAACAAAATCTATACAGTAGGTGTTAATATACATATTCTCTTTTACAAAAGGATTTGGTTTAGTCAACTCAAACTCTTAACAACTCTAACCCACTTCCCTATATGGAGCAGAGAACAGAAACAAACATAGCTCCATCTGCCAATTAAAAATAAGGAAGAAACTGTTAATGGGCATCTGTTGCATTGTTTCAGGCTAATGAGCAAAGACAAAGAAGAAATGGCTCTTCTAATGCAAACCAAGTAATTTCACCCATTTTTGATTTAATATTCTTCAGTACTTCAATTTATTAAAGGAAATAAATCAGAGTATTAAATCTACCACAGTTTAACAATTTGGAAAGGTCAATAAATAAATAAAATGCCCTCATCCTAAGATATCACTTTAAAAACTGTGGCTTTACTGTGTATACCCTTTGACCTAGCAATACCCCAAATTTGTATATTTGTATCCCAAAGAGATTTTTTTAAAAAGAAAAAGGCTCTATATTCACAAAAACATTTATAGCAGCTTTCAGTGGTGGCAAAAAATTCAAAACTGAAGGGATGGGGGAATGGTTAAACAAATATATGATTGTGATGGAATACTACTGTGCTATAAGAAATAATGAGCAGGATGGTTTCAGAAAAGTCCAAAAATACTTAGAAAAAGTGATGCAAAGCGAAATGAGCAAAACCAGGAGCACATTATACACAATATATAGCAATACTGTACAATGATCAACTGTAAATTCTCAGCAATACAATGATCCAAGAAAATTATGAAGGACTTATGATGAAAAATGCTATCTACCTCCAGGGAAAGAACTTATAGAATTGAATGCACATGAAAGTATAATGGTTTTTTTTAACTTTATTTTTCTTTTTTCTTTTTGGTCTGTGTTTTCTTTCACAACATAACTAATAAGAAAATGCTTTGCAAAACTGCACAGATAACCTCTATCAAATTGCTTTCTCTAGGGGAGGGGCAAAGAAAGGATGGTGGGGGAGACTTTGGAACTCAAAATTATAAAAAGCAAAGGTTAAAAATTATTTTTGCATGTAACTGGAAAAAAATAATTTTTTTAAATTGAGGCTTTTAAAAAAATGCATTTAAATTCAGGGAGGAGTACCACAGGGGTGTAGGAGTAGATATTTGGACGTTTATTAGTGTTCAAGGACAAGTACTCCCACTCATCTTCATTTTCTTTCTTTTTTTTTTTTTCTGCTTTTTGAAGAGGGGAGGGCAGGGCAGTTGGGGTTAAGTGACTTGCCCGAGGTCACACAGCTAGTAAGTGTTAAGTGTTTGAGGTTGCATTTGAACTCGGGTCAGTCCTCCTGACTCCAGGACTGGTGCTCATTTCACTGAGCCACCTAGTCGCACCACTCATCTTCATTTTTATTCAAATTTAATTCAGTAACCTGAAATGGCATAAAGGTTAACCTCAATCAAAGCAGTTTTATAGGGGAGGGTGCACTGACAGCTGAGAGAGTAGTGGGGATCAAGAATCAAGAAGTTAGAGATTCCAAGAATTTTTTAGTTCCAGTTATACAGTCTTTGGGGCAACTAGGTGGTGCAGTGGATAGAATACTCACCTTGGAGTAAAGAGGACCAATTCAAATATGGCAACAATATAATATGTGTGTTATCCTGGACAAGTCACTTAACCATCTTTGCCTTAGTTTCCTCATCCGTAAAAATGATCTGGAGAGGAAAATGGCAAACCACTCCAGCATCTTTACCAAGAAAACCCTAAATGGGGTTAGGAAGTGTCATACACAACTGAAAAGGCCTAAGCAACAACATACTTTTTATTAGATTCATATTAATATCTAATTCAAAACTAACTTCTAATTTTTACTCATATTGAACTCACTACTTTATCACCCATCAAAATAACACATATTTAGTTATTTTTTACTTTTTTTGGTTAATCTCTCCTGACAAGAAGCTTCCCCTTAAATTGCTATTGTGTATCAAACTCAAATAGTAATGGATCCCTGCAGGCTACATACTGACTTAGAAGACCACAAATTAATATTAATTATATTGTATTTGCATTTATTTTATTAAAGATTTCTCAATGGCATTTTACTCTGGTTCAGGCTGTAAGCCACACTACAGTGAGCTGACCCATACAGTGAGTTACACTTCTGGTGTAAAGACACTTTCTGTAACTCTTCCTGAGTCCATTTATTCTTAAACTATAGTTATAAATTTTATCCAGAATTCTCATATTCCCCACCCTATCCTTAATAACTAGCAACTAGCTGGTATAAGGATCAAAGTTGGATGGAATCTCATTGGAACCTTAATTCAAATCCTGCCTCAGATACTACTAGTTGGGTGACCTTGGGCAAGTCACTTAATCTCTTGGTGCCTCAATTTCTTCATCTGGAAAATGAGGGTGTCAGATTCAAAGGTCTCTAAGGTCTGCTTTCGCTCAAGATCCAGCACAGTGCCTGGCAAAAAGCAAGCCTTTAACAAGCATTGTGTTTATTCTATCTCTCAATCTATCTATTTGATGAAATCTATAATTCTATGATTCACTCAATTTTTTAGTTCATTATAACATTCACACTACTATTTTGGTGGTACTACTTTTACCCTATATCACCTATTACTAAGTACTATTTTTTCTGGAAAGTAGTATAAAAGGCACTATATGACACCAGAGTAAACAATACTTAGGTGGCATGTCTGTTGATAGCTTCAAAAGAATAAGAAAACAGTCTCTGAAATAAAGTATTATATGTAAAATATTTACTTTCCAGTTATTACATATTCCTTGCATAAAATGAAACCAAGATAATAATTATAGAAATTAAAGTCAAATTTTCTGCAGATGTCAGAAAGAATACAACATAACCTGGGTAATATTTAGGCATGTTGATATCATCTTTGATAAAAATGTAAATATAACAAAGTTTTTCAATCAATGTCTTTATATAAGTTTTGAATTGTTATCAACCAAACAAAAATTTTAGTCTAAAAGAAATTCAACTTGGGGAAATAACACAAGACCAAAATTATTTGTCAGGATTATCTCACTTTTAAAAAGTTTAATAAAATTTTGTTGTTTCCCCTTTGTTCGTGCATTACTGTCATTTGGAAATATACTGCCCTCCCCCTTCACCAATCTCCACCCATAACAAAGAAAAAAAAGTTAAGTAAAGCCAATTGATATATCAACTACGTCTAATAGCACATGCAACATGCCATACCCATAAGTCAGTTAGTGAACAAGCATTTATTAAGTGCCTCTATTTCAGGTACTGTGCTAAGTACTGGGGATATAAAGATAAAAATAAAATAAACAAACAAACAAAAAACAATCCTTGCTCTCAAAGAGCTCATAATTTAATGTGAGAGATAACATGCAAAGAACCTTGTTTAAATCAGATATATCGATATGTATGTATGAATGAATATATGTCTATGTATATAGGGAGAGAGAGAGACAGAATCAATAGACAGTATTGAGAGACAGACAATAGACTTCATATCTTCACTGGAGTCAAAAATTATTCATTATAACTAATAAAACATTCAATTTTGTTCTACTGTTGTTATTATGCATTTTATTATAGTCATTGTATATACTGTTTTCCTGGTTCTGTCTACTTTACCATGCATCAGTTCATACAAATCTTACCATGTTCCTCTGAATTCCTCATGTTTGACATTTCTTATGGCATATATACCACAATTTGTTTAGCCATTCCCCAACTGGTTGATCTAATGTTAATGGCTTAGTTATACTCAAATTTTATAAATATACTGAAACTGAATTGATCTTTTCTGTTACCGTGAGCATGAAAATAAATTTTCATATGATCATAGATTTAGAATTGGGAAAGAGTCACAGTTTTACAGAAGAGAAAACTAAGGTTTGGACAGGTTAAGTGACTTGCCTAAGGTCTGAGGTATTAAGCAGTACATCTGAGATTGGAAGCCAGGTCCTTAGATTCCAAATCCAGTGCCTTCTACTACCCCACAATGTTCTAAATTTCAATAATTTTAATGCACTTTCATCTTCTAACCTGAAATTATGAAGCACAAGAAATATGCAAAAAGAGTGAGCAAAGTACAAGCATGTGGTAGGCTAACTCTGTTAAATTAACATTAACTATTTCCCTGAACAAATTGAGTCAATTGATGCAAACAGGAATATTTTAAATTTCCAAATATAAGATTTATCTAAATTCTAAATTCCTAACTGGAAAAAGTTAGCAGCCTGACCTAGAGTTCTATTTTCCCTGTCTTATGAAAAGAAGTCTTGAATGACCATGAATGCTCAGATAAAAGCTCTGGACAGTGAGTGGAGAAAACTAGGTTTTTGATTTGCAGCTGAGCCAGCTGGGTTACTCAGACAAAGCACTTCAATCTCATTCTATGTTTTCTCATTTATAAAATGAAGAGTTTGCACTAAATGATATCTCAGGCTCCTTCCAACTAGAAAAATCTATATTATGATTCTAAGTAGAGGTAGATTTCGATTATTTAGTAAATATGGAAACATAAATAAATAGCACAGGGTGAGGAGTTCAACAAAGGCAAATTACATTGATCTGTACTGCCTTCAAAACTGTATATCGACTACAAGAAGTTAGGGATCATTTCTCTTTTTTCTTGTTTCTCCCACATGATTTATGGGCACACACTCAGCATTTAATAAGCTCTTGATGGTTGATGCATATACTAAAAACTAAGTCACTACCTGGTGTAAAGAAATTTAAGAGGAAGAGATGATTCTTTCCAAGGAATGACAGTAGTTTGGATCTTCCTCAATTTTATCAGGAGACCTGTGGCAGTCTTCTTCAGAACTCTGATAGAAAGTCTCCAAAAACTGCACATAAGTTTTTAAGAAAAATAGCAATGACTCAGGAGGTAGGAGGTGGTCTCCTTTATCTATTCCAATATAAACCTTATGCTCTGCTTTAGTGACAGTACTCTTGCTTAAAATCTCCATCAATTCCACTCTTATACCTGTGGTTACAGAAGACTTGGTATGGTACTTTCTACCTGACAGTTGCTAGTCTTACCCCTTCCCCTCACCTCCCACACACCTATTTCATAAGATTTCATGGAATCTAAATTCATCTGCTGTTTTGAAAGAATGTTATTTGTTACTTTCTCTCAGGTCACTCCTTCTTACCTATACATTCCAAGATCCATAAGATCTAAAATCCAATGAGAACAGACTCAATTTTATTCCTGCTTCTCACCCTAAACTATTACATGGAACTGTTATGAATGACTTAATAAATGTTATCCTCCAAAGAAGTTGTATTTCAATCATTTAAAAAGAGATTTTTTTTTCAGAAACAAGTATTAAAATTCTTCAAAATTAAAAGTATTTTATGAAACTATTATTTTAAAGTGAAATAAATAAAAAGCAACTCATAGACATCCTTATAATAAACATATGAAACACACAATGAAAATAATGATGTAATAAAAAAAGAATGAATAAAAACAAACAAATGTAGTCTGAGAAGTTTGTCTGAAACAGTACTAAAAGATTCTGTTCCCTTCAGCCCTGAAGGAGATGAGGAAATCATATGATATTCAACTTATCTGTAAATTCCCTATACTATCTATGGACAATAGCATACTCTCAACAAAGAAAAAAAGAAGTGTTTTACAGTTTTGAAATTAGTAACATTTTAAGACATTAACTCCTTTTAGTTTGTATACCAATTCCTACAAAACCCCTTATGAAAACATGTAAAGGATGGCATTTAAAATCTGTTTCCTCAGGAAAGAAAAAGCCACACTACCTTTGTCATACACATGTCAAGAACTAGTCACCCAAACTTCCCTGAAGTATAAAACATCATAAGTTTAGAATGTCAAGGCCACATGTGGCCTTGAAGCAGCAGGTTCCCCACCCCTGGTCAAGTCCATATGAAAATTAGGAGACAAGTGAGCTAATTTTTAAAAAAATAATATTTGGCTTATAAAGTGTGACAAAATAGTTATTTTTAAACACACATGTAGAGATAAAAACCATAAAGGTGGATGACTCAAATATACCCTCCCCCCCAAAATATACCTCTTTTGGTGGTTCCTAATCCAGCAACTCATAATGAAACACGTTAAAAGTACTACATTCATATATGCAAGAATGACATACTAATAAGGCTTTGAAGTTCATGGGCTAATTTGTTAGTAAACCATGTTTACTAGAGAGGAAAGACCATAGTAGTTTCTTACTCAGATACTTCTTTAATAAGAAAAATGAAAGCAACGCCAACTCTGTACCCAGCATAAAATCAGCTTTAATTCTAATAAGAAGATTGTAGCAAGATTGCTACATATACTGCTACATACCTGAAAACACAACAGCTACCAGTAACAAAGTTCCCAGCAAAACCAAAAAAACCTTGTCAAATCAATTAGAAGTCACCAACTGAGGTAAAAAGCATGTCCTAATACATTTAACAAGTAATTATGAAAGCCACAGAAAGATATACAGCAGAGCTAAGGAAGAAAGAGCATGAGATAACATTCTTTGGCTAGGAAGTTAATGAACATTCAAATTTTTAAAAGCAGACAAAAATAAAAACCTGAAGGTGTAACTTCAGAAAAGGAAAAGTCATAAATTCCTTCAGTTACAACAATTTAATACTTAATATCAATTAAAAATTAAATCATTCCACCATTGCTCACATATCTTTGTCTCTTACATTTGATCCAAACGAAATAAAAGCTTGGGAAAGTAGAAGCTACTATGGTAAGAGTGCAGCACCCCTACTCCTTCCCATTTCTTCTACAAATCTCTCATATTCTTTCCCCCAGTTGCTCACATAACATTTACTGTATCCTACCCTTTCCCTTTTTGTCTTTACTGTCTCTTTTTCCTATTAGCCCATTCCTTATCTTCATTTCTTTCCTTCACCACTTGTTCTCTAACTCTATATTCCCACCCTAATTTCGTCTGCTCCAGTGATCCAGGACTCCCATAGCCCCATTTCCTCCTTTTTGCTCCAGTCCCCTATTCTGATCTCTTTCATGCTCTCCACTCACTGACACTTATCTAGATTCAGACTCCTCTTGTTCCTATGATCCCTCAATATCTCACTTTCCCATTTTCGTCCTTTTTCCTATCCCATTCTTGCTCTCTTCTTTCCTGTCTCCCCTCTAACTTGGCTCTCTTAATTACCTCCAGTAAGTCCTATCTCCTCCAGTCTCCTATTTCTGTACTCTACAATTCTCCAGCCACCCAATTTCCCCCTTTACTTTCTTCTTCTTGTACCACCTTATTCCCTCCTTTCCTCTGGTTTCTTCTCTCCCTAACCTCTTGCCCCCTTCTCACCCTCTCCTTAATTTAACCTTCTTCCCATACCCACAAAGTTCCCTCCTTCCTTCTTCTGTTCTCCTCTCTTAACCATGTTTCTATTCCTTCCATGTTCCCCTCTTCAAGATCTACCCCTCTCATATTTCTGGTTTCCTTTTCCCCTCCCTCCTCTACCCTCCAGTCACTCCCCCATGTTTTCCTCCGGTCCTCTCATGGCCTCCTATCTCCCTTTGCTGTCTCTTGGTCTCCTCCCATGATATCTCCATGCTCTCTTCCCTCCTGTCCCGTTTCCCTCTTGTGTTCACCCTTCATCCCTCTTCTTCCTCCCTGTTCCCTTCTTGTTCCTCCTTGTTATCCTTTTATTCCCCTCTTTCCCTAATCATATCCCCCTCCTTCCCATCCTCCCGTGCTCCACTCCTTCCTATACCCCCTTAACATCTCCTTTTGTTTTCTCTACACCCCTTTCTTTCCTTCTTCATGTTCTCTCTTCTGTCTTCCCTCCCATCCCCCTTGTTCCCCATGTCCTTTCTTTTCACTGTGTCCCCTCTTTTCATCCCACATCCCTTTCCTTACTGTACTCCATGTGTCCCTTGCCCCCCACATCCACCTTGATGTTCGCTCCTTGCCATACTCCCCTCTTTCCTCCCTCCTATTTCAAACTTCCTTCTCTTTCTTCCCTCTTGACTCTTCCATGCCTCTCTTACCTCCCTCCTATTCCTTCAAGCTTCCCTCTTTTCTCCCTTCTGTCTCCTCCTTCTTTTTCCTTCCTCCTTTTCTAATGTACTCTCCCCCTCCTAGTCTTTTCTTTCTTCCCTCCTGTCCCCTCATCTCTACTTCCCCCAGTCCCCACCCTGTTCTCTTCCCTCCTGTCCACCCATAGTGTCCCCCATATCCCCTTTCTCTTCTCTCTCCTGTCTCATGATCTCCTTCCTTGAACCATGTCCCCTGTTTCTCTTCCCTCCTGTTCCCCCATGGTCTCTCCTCTTGTCCCCCCTCTCACCTTTCTTTTATCCCCTCTGGTTTCCTCTCTTGTCCCCCTTGTCCCTGTATATCCCTCTCTGCTCCCTCCAGTCTTCACCCTCCTCCATGATCTCCTCCCTTATTCCCTGTCTCTCCTCACCCCTGTCCCACTATGGTCTCCTCCCTTGCCTACTTACCCCCTCTCTCTTCCCTCCATCCCCCATGGTCTTCCCCCTTGACCTCTCTCTCTCCTCCCTTCTGTGGTCTCCTCTCTTGTTCCCCTATGCTCCCCACTGTCCCCCGCGGTCTCCCCTTTGCCCCCTCTCCTCACACCTGTCCCCCAGGGTCTCCCTACCCCTCTTTCCCGTCCTCTCTCCTTCTCCCTGGCCCCCAGGATCTCTGTGTCTCTCTCCTCCCCCCTTGTCCCCTCTCTCTCCTCCCTCCAGTACCCCAGGGTTTCTCTTCTGTCCCCTCTCTCTCCTCCCTCCTGTCCCCCAGGCTCTCTCCCCGGACCCCTCTCTCTCCTCCTCTCCTACATCCCCTCTCCTCTCTCCTTGTCCTTTCTATCTCGTCCCGCCGTCCTCCAGGATGCCCCCACTTGTCCCCCCTCTCTGCTTTCCCCTCCATCCCCTCTCTTTCCTTTCCTCTGTCCCCTAAGGTCTCCCCGTCTCCTCGCTCTCCTCCCCCTGTCCCCTCTTTCTCTCCTCCCCGCCCGCCCTGTCACCCAGGGTGTCTCCCTGTCCCCTCTCTCCCCTCTCCCCCCGCCCTGTCCCTCAGGGTCTCTCCCTGTCCTCTCTCCCTGCCCCACGTCCCCTCTCTCTCCCCGCCCCGTCTCCCAGGCTCTCCCCCCACATCTCTAGTTGCTGTCCCCCCTTTTCCTTCGTCCCGGCCATCCCTTCCCCAGCCCCTGCGGCCCCTCACCGATGGTAGAAATGAAGGTGGTGTTGAAGGCGTCCTCGGAGAAGCGGAACAGGAGGCAGGTCTTGCCCACCCCCGAGTCTCCGATAAGCAACAGCTTGAAGAGATAATCGTACGTCTTCGCCATCTTCTCGCTCTGTCCCTCTGACCGGGGAGGGAGCGGAGGGGATGGGGGGGCGGAGGGAGGGGGTGTGGCCTCAAGGGGCCGCTCGCCCCGCCCCAGCCCCTCCTCCTCCAGGCTGCGCGCCCCGCCCAGTTCGGCCAATCCTGGGGACCTTCGTCATCACCACCCGCGCCCCAGGGGCCCATGGGATTTGTAGTCCCTTCCGCGATCTTCGGGCGTTCCCCTGTTCAGAGATGCGCAACCTTTTGGCGTGGATACGCCAAGCTGAGTAGGGTTCCAAAGACCTACTGCAGACCAACTCGGAGATTTCTCCTTAACCGGGATGGGACCGAAGGGAAGGGACTAAAATATTGTTAGCCTTGCTACCCAGGGAGAGAATCCCTCTATTTCTTTGTGTGTAAGACGTCTTTCATATCGAACACCTTCAGTCCTGGACGCCTCCTAATAGAGAAGTTTACCCCAGAATCGTCAGGGCAGAAG